>NC_141688.1:93641330-94300913 GCF_964263255.1 Lissotriton vulgaris | reverse complement strand
GTGCGCGATTCATCCCCGGCCTGGCCACCATAGCAGAGCCACTTCGAAACTTGACGAAGAAGGATGCACCGTGGAAGTGGGGTTCAGAAGAAGAGAAAGCATTCACAAAAATCAAGACAGCTCTGCTAGACACCACAACGCTTGCGTATTTTGACACCGCCAGGAAAACGGAGATCCTAGTCAACGCTAGCCCGGTGGGGCTCGGAGCATTACTGACGCGGGAAGCAGAGCCAGGTGTATGGACCCCATTGGCGTTTGCCAGCAAAGCACTAACAGCCACAGAGTCCCGGTACTCACACAGAGGGCGAGAGCGCTGCCCTGTCGGGTCCTGGTCGCCATCTTGGTGACCAGGGACTTCTGCATCCTGGTGGAGTGGACATTTTTTGCGCACTGGATAGCCCGCATAGAAGGGGCAGTGGATTACCGGCAGCAGCATCGGGGCAGCGCAGGAGCTGGGGGACTTCACAAACGGCACTGGAGGGCTGCCTGCACATCGTCGCTTTGCTTGATTACCTCCGGAGTCCTACACGACGCGGGACCAGTGCTGCCAGGGGTAGGCGGGGACTGCGGCCGGGTTGAGAGCTGCGGTGCCCAACTGAGCCCACGAGCTCCATCGCTGCTGACCTGCTACTGACGGCCCGCCCCGGGCCGGGAGGTGCGAAGGCGGAGGCTGAGGAGCTGACAGCGGCTTGCAGGCGGCACGCAGGCTGGGGTTGTTTGAGGACGCGCCCACCATCTTCTCTCGCTGGGCTGTGGCTGCCCACCATCTTCTCGCACTGGGCCACGGCTGCCAAGGTGAGGCGCACATCACTCTATGCTGCTCTGGATGCCCGGATTCTACGGGGGACTCTGGGCAACCCCTGGCACGCTCTGCACACCAGGTGTCAGGAGCGGCCGGGGGCTACAGCTGTATCCTGAGGGGGGCCTGCCTTGCTGGCATCCTGCCCAATCGCCATTTTAGGACTGTGTGTGACTTCTGTGGCCCCTAACTCGGCAGGGGCGCTTGAGGGGCGAGCAGCTCCTCTGTGTTTTAGCCCTGCAGCTTGACGCCTGCTGCGGGGCTTCCTGTGGACCCCCTGCTCTGGCCTGCCCCGCTGAGCATCCTGACGCTGACTGTCTTGGGGAAGGTAATCAACTTGAGTAGGAGCCTGCACTGTACCAGAGGGGCGCCGAGTGGAAAGCGAGTGCATCTGCCTGCCATCTTGTGCCCTTGTGGGGTGGGGGGGATCCTGGACTTGTGGCGCTGTCTCCATTTCCCCGCATAGAGACTGTGACCGGTGTTTGGTGATGGCCTGGGCGGCAGATGCGTGGGGGCCTGGGGTGCAGCAGCTGTGGGGAGGTGGTGAGCTGGAGTAGCGGAAAGGCCCTCGCCACTAGAGAGGCCACGTTGGAATACCACAGGGGCGGCAGGGCCGGGCCCTCGGCCCAGGTGTGACCAGACCGACCGGGGAGAAAGCGGGCTGCCTCTGACGGTGGAAGGCGACTGGCGAGGCACTGCTGGTGAGCGTGGAGGACTGGCTTTGAAGGCTGCAGAGTTTCCCCTGAGGCATCTGGTGAGGGCGTGGCCCTCTCTGATCTGTGGTGAGTCTGCGCAGGGGGTGCGCCCCTCTCTGTGGCGTGTGTTGGGGTCCCTGGGTGCCTAGATTTGACAACTGAAACCCCACAAGCTCCCTGAGACCCCTGGGGAGCGAGCGGTGGGCATCTTTGTGGCAGGGATCTGACACACACCCACTGTGATGCCGAACTCTGGTCCTGCCAATCCCCTTTCTGGAGCGGGGTGGGTCGCGCCCACCCTGTAGCAGGGTTTCCGTTCTCCCACAGAACTGTGCATAGAGATCTAGAACCTCAGTGAATTAGGATGACCCAAAACTCACCTCAGTGTCAGAAATCCCCTTACCGAGCTAGCTACAGTGTCTCATTGGTCACAACAAGCTGACCAATGACTTAGACAAACCAGAACATGATCTTAGGTTACCTCAGGTATCGTGGAACACATGAACACTCTTTCGTTATATAATCATTTCAAACCAAAACTGGGAGTCAAAGAACACACGTGCAAGTTTGAAATATTTATTTTTCAATGCAAGGTTCTCAAACGCAGTATCTTATATAATACCAGAATACATATTATAAAAATCAGAGTTATCAGCATAGTCACTAATCCATAGTAAGCAAAAGGTGAGAGCTCTATAGAAATCTGTATCACCTATGTTTCGCGCACCCTATTTAGCATACTAGATTATATCTAAGAAGGTCTCATTTGGGTTTTTAGCAGGGCGGGCCCATACCTCTAAATGGCAGTAGGAGAAGATCACATCAACAGCTACCAGCTCTCTGCATGCGAAGCATCAAGTGTGTTGATTCATTCCCTGTAACTCTATCTTAAACCCGCGTAGAGCCCAATGTTGGCAGCAACATTATTTGTGTTATGTCTAATGTGGTGCGAGGATCAGGCCTCCAGCAACCTTGTGTTAGGTTATTCTTAGAGGGTGCAGTTCTCAGTGTGCAGACAGTTGTACCAAGTGTACCAAGCACAACTGATATCAGAGCAATAACATATTATTCTCAAATAAATCACATCTTTCGTCTAGGTTGAAAGCTACAATAACAATTAGGTGTCGTGTGCAAACTGAAGCCGAAGGAAAATATGTTGTTTAAACATTTAATAAACTCATGCTAACTTAACACAATATATAGAAACGCAGTAACCATATGACAACCCAGAACAGTGGAACCCTGGCAAGGACAACCATTTTGGCCTAGTGGTGAGACTGGACAGTAGATGCTGCGGATGCTGTGACTCCTCCTGGTGGCCCCCAAGGCAGATACCCCAAGTCCTTTCTGATCGCTAAACAATATTGTGGATGCTGTTGTGGACCCTAACCGCTTTGGATCTTTAGCACACTGCGGGGCGCTTCCCTACTCACAATGACATGCTCTAAAGGGGGCAAGGATGCCCAAGGGGCAACTCCCAAGGACAACTCAGATGCAGCATTGTGGGGCAAGGCGAGCGCCTCTGTTCCGGTTGAGGTGGACCCTTCGCCTAGGGGGGGACTCTCCGCCAGTTACACAAGCATTTATGACCTCATTTATGTCTGAGCTAAAAACGGAAATTGGCTCCCTCCTCTCTAAGGTGCACTCCTGTGTCAGAGAGCTAAGAAAAGAAGTAATGGATCTAGGCGAACGGGTAGATGGACTGGAAAAGACTGGTGATGCCCGCACAGAGGACCAGGAGCAACTTTGGCAGCGTTTGGCCACCTTAGAAGAGCAACATATCGAACTGCAACTAAAACAGGAAGACCTAGAGAATCGGAGTCGCTGGAACAACCTCCATATCCAGGGGGGTTCCTCTCAGAGCGGAGGGGAAGGACATCCTGACATATGTGGCTCAGCTCCTGCATGAAGTATGGGGGTTGACAATGCCTCGCTGCCTACCCTGGACCGGGCCCATCGGGTGTTGGGGCCCGCCGGGAGGCTGGGAGTTCTGCCGGACATCCTCACCAGAGTCCACTTTTTCACAGAAATGAAGCCATTCTCAAAGCGGCACGTGCCAAGCAGGACCTCACATATGGCGGGCACAAGATCCAGATTTTTCAGGATTTGGCACCCAATGCCCTGCGAAGACGGCGAGCCTTTAAACCCATCACTGACAAGCTGCAGAGCATGGACATCCTTTATCAATGGGGGCACCCATTTGCCCTCATCTTTGCGTGGGAGTCCAAGCGCAGGGTGATGCTGTCATACAGGGAGGCGGCTCAACTACTCCGACTCCCGTCCTCGCCACCGGCCAGTCCCACCCGACCCCCAGCCACAGCAAGGATTCCTGCTAAACCAACATGGTCCACTGTGCGTCGCCGTCGACGATCGCCGCCCATTGATGAGCAATTAGCATCGCAGGCCAAGCAGGACATTATAGAACATATTAGGTCTCTGGAGGGAGACACAGCTGCGCCTTCTCAACATCCAACCCCTTTGGTTTTCGCCGGTTTTTGACCTAAATTTGTGCTTGTTTTCTTTGTGTGCCGTATGATCGTTTGTTTAACTGTTTTTCCTCCATTTTGACCTGCATTGTTGCCTGTATTTTTTGTGCCGTTTTGCCTCGTGTTTTGCCCTCCATTTGTGCACTCGTGCTTGTCTCCTTCCTGATTGCCCGCCTACCTCGCCGCCCTCCGCTCTCCCTCCCCGCTCCCGCTTCCCGCCACCGCCATTAGCCCCGCCCCTTTTCTCTTCTGTTCCCTCCCCGCTCCCGCCTCCCAGCTGCTCCGCCCACCCGCGCACTTCGCCTTAAATGGCGACCGTGCGAACGCGCAGCGGTCACGCGCAGCGGGCGCGCCGATTGTGCGCCGAAGGCGCGCCAGAGGTAAGCCCGTCTGCGCCTGGACCGCGCCCAGTGCCAGGACCCCTGGCCCACGAGGACCCCGACCGACCCGCCTGACGTACTCTGCCGCCTCCCTCACCGCACTCAACACCGGCCGACTCCCAGAATGCCATCAAGCCACTCCACGACGTACCCACGGACCTTTCAGCTGCCACGCCTGCAAGTTCTCCTGCATCCGGACCAGCCTCGCACCAGCACCTGAGTCACCCAAGTCGAACACCAGCAGCACCCACCTCAAGTGCATCCTGCTCAACACCCGCTCCGTCCACAGACACGCCATCGAACTCTGGAACCTTCTAGACGCCACAGCCCCTGACGTTGCCTTCCTCACGGAGACCTGGATGAACGCCTCTTCAGCTCCCGACATCGCCATCGCTATCCCAGAGTGCTACAAGATCGTCCGGAGGGACCGAAACGCCAACCAGATGGGAGGAGGCATCGCCATCATCCACAGGAACACCATCCGTCTCACGACCAGCACCGACAACACCCTGACCAGCGCCGAACACCTGCATTTCCAGATCCACACCAACCCGAACACCACCCTCAGAGGCACCATGATCTACCGACCCCCTGGACCACGCACACAATTCAGCGAGGACATCGCCGACTTCGTCAGCCCGCATGCCCTCCCCTCCGCTGACTACATCCTCCTGGGAGACCTCAACTTCCATCTGGAGAACAACAACAACCGCAACACCAGCACCCTGCTCGACAACCTCGCCAACCTTGGACTCAAGCAACTGGTGTCCACCCCCACCCACCGGACACACACTCGACGCAGTCTTCTCTTCCAGCACAGACATCGACTTCAGCCACGCCACAGAGCTTCAATGGACGGACCACAGCTGCGTCCACTTCACCTTCAAGAGAACGACGACCCACCAACACCAGCAACAGGCCGCCCGCAGAAGCTGGAACAAGATCACAGCAGACCAGCTCGCCACCTCCCTGAGCCAGCACCCTCCTGCCAGCTCAGCGAACCCCAGCCAGGCCGCCGACAACCTCACGAAGTGGATCAGCAACTGCGCGGACGAACTCGCCCCACTGAAGACCCCGCCTAGCAGACCCGGCAGCAAGAAGGCCCCATGGTTCACCGACGAACTCAAGAGCTCCAAGAAGAACTGCCGAGCCCTCGAGAAAGTCTGGAGAAGGGAACCGACACCGGACAACAGGACCTCCTTCAAACTTGCCACCCGGAAACACCACCAGCTGATCCGCGCCGCCAAGAAAACAGCATTCAAGAACCGGTTGGACAACAACGCACACAACTGCAAGGAACTCTTCAACATCGTGAAAGAGCTTTCCAACCCCAGCGCAGGAAACAACGACATCACCCCATCGCAAGACCTCTGCAACTCCCTCGCCTCATACTTCCACAACAAGATCGCGGACATACACAACAGCTTCAACAACCAACCAACGAACACCATGACCGAACAACCACCCCCCACCACCACCCTCCACGCCTGGACCCCGATCAGCACCGAAAACACCATCCGCACGATGAACTCCATCCACTCCGGATCACCGACCGACCCCTGCCCTCACCACGTCTTCAACAAGGCCGACGCTGTCATCGCACCCCACTTGCGAGACATCATCAACACATCCTTCGACACCACCATCTTCCCTGAGAGCTGGAAACACGCCGAACTCAGCGCTCTACTCAAGAAACCAACAGCGGACCCCACCGACCTCAAGAACTACCGCCCCATCTCGCTCCTCCCGTTTCCAGCCAAAGTCATCGAGAAGACCGTCAACAAGCAGATGGCCGCCTTCCTCGAGACGAACGGATCCCTCGACCCCTCACAGTCCGGCTTCCGAGCCAATCACAGCACCGAGACCGCCCTCATCGCCGCCACCGATGACATCCGAGCCCTGATGGACAATGGAGAAACAGCGGCCCTCATCCTCCTAGACCTCTCCGCGGCATTCGACACGGTCTGCCACCGCACCCTAGTACGGCGCCTCAGCAACATCGGAATCCAGGACAAGGCGCTAGAATGGATCATCTCCTTCCTCGACGGAAGAACACAGAGAGTCCGCCTACCACCGTTCAAGTCAGAGGCCTCCGAAGTCATCTGCGGCGTCCCTCAAGGATCATCTCTGAGCCCCACCCTCTTCAACGTCTACATGAGCCCCCTCGCGGCCATCGTACGCAAACACAACCTCAGCATAATCTCCTACGCCGACGACACCCAGCTGATCCTCTCCCTGACCAACGACCCCGCCGCCGCCAGAGCCAACCTGCACGAAGGGATGAAAGAGGTGGCCGAGTGGATGACGACCAGCCGCCTGAAACTGAACTCGGACAAGACGGAGGTCCTCATCCTGGGCTCCTCGCCCTCCGCCTGGGACGACTCCTGGTGGCCTCCCGCCCTGGGCACCGCACCCAAACCGACAGACCACGCACGCAACCTGGGCTTCATACTGGACTCCTCCCTCTCCATGACCAGGCAAGTCAACAACGTCTCCTCGGCGTGCTTCAACATCCTACGCATGCTACGGAAGATCTTCTGGTGGATCCCTACCGAGACCAGGAAGACCGTCACCCAGGCCCTCGTCACCCCCCGACTGGACTACGGCAACGCCCTCTACGCCGGTACCACCGCCAAGCTCCAGAAGAGACTCCAGCGGATCCAGAACGCCTCAGCCAGACTCATCCTCGACATCCCACGAACCAGCCACATCTCCGGACATCTGAGAGACCTTCACTGGCTCCCCGTCAACAAAAGAATCACCTTCCGCCTCCTCACCCACGCACACAAAGCCCTACACGACCAAGGCCCGAGCTACCTCAACAGCCGAGTCAACTTCTACGCTCCCAAACGCCACCTCCGATCAGCCAACCACGCCCTCGCCGCCGTCCCCCGCATCCGAAGAGCGACTACAGGAGGAAGGTCCTTCTCCTACCTGGCCGCCAAGACCTGGAACTCCCTCCCGACCGACCTGCGCCTGACCCAAGACCACTGATTGATTGATTGATTGATAACCGTCTCATGCAGCCACACTGCACTCATTGCCCTGTCTCGGGGGCTGACACTCCCCCAGTCAGGCGGGAGGATTGAAAAACCCGACGCAGTCATTGAACTAGCCACCTGATTGCAATGTTGGGTGTGCCGGGGCTCCTATCCTGGATGCACTTGTCAACGGTTGCCGATATCTCCTAACTGTTCTTGTGAGAGTGACATCTCTGGGACTATCCAAACCTTGGGTGTAGGATGTCCCGTCCCTGGAACAGGATTTCATGGCCCGGTTGGGTTTTTTCTCTTTTTCCCGCTACCTCCTCCTCTTTCTAACTTTTCTTTCTTGCTCCTTCCTGTCTCTTGGGTGTGGCGGCCGGGTGATGCTGTGGCACATCTTCCTGGCTGGAATGGATCGGCCTTCCCGTTCTCGTGCGCCCTCTTTGAGCTCGAGTATATAGCAGCAGGGCGGACTAATTTGCACTCAAACATGACTGGGATTCTCCCTAGCTCCTTGAAAGTTTTAACGCTTAATGTTAAGGGCCTAAACTCTCTCAATAAGTGGCGGCAAACGTTGCGCTATCTTCTCCAGCATAGCCCAGACATCATATTTCTCCAAGAAACTCACCTCTTAAAAGTTGATGTGCAGCCCATGGCACATCCTAAATACCCCCTCCAATTTTGGGCTGCAGCGGAAACGAAAACGGCATGAGTGGCGATCTTGTGCAGGAATTCCATCAGGCGGGGGGAACTTAAGCCCTTTAGAAGCAAGGATGGATGCTTAATTAGAGCAAGTGTTGGGATTGGGAGATGCCTCTTCATATTGTGTAATGTATATGCGCCCAATCAGATGCAGGACGGTTACCTCCGGACAATCTTGCGGGATCACGTGCCACAGGGCGACTCCTCACTGATCTTGGGGGGGGATTTTAACCTGGTATGGCAACCTGGAGTGGATCGCAGTGAAGCATCCTTGAGTGGGAGGGGGGCCATGTCCTCAGCGCTTCGCAAGCATATAACGGACCCAGGCCTGCTGGACACATGGCGGTATCACTCCCCAGAGGTGCGGGATTATTCCTACTATTCCCATGTCCACCGCTCATATTCACGTATTGATTACCTGTTTATCTGTCAGGCACTGATACGGGACATGCTAGGGGCTTCCATGTCTGACATATCACTTTCTGACCATTCCCATGTTGAGCTACTCCTGCAGGACCCGGCCGCTTGCCCCACCCGTGCTATGCGGTGTCGCCTGCCGCTGATTATCCTCCGGGACTCGGCTGAAGTGGAAAGCATACGGGCTGCCATTGACTCTTACTTTGCTAGTAATGATATCCCTAAGACACCCTTTCCGGTGGTGTGGGACACCTTCAATGCTACGATCCGTGGGCACAAGACCTCTCTCTCGATTGCGCAGGCGCGGGAGGCCCAGCTTTTGGGCTAGTCGAAAAATAGGATCTGGAACGTTCCTCGCTGGCGTTTCAGCGGCGGCTCGCAAACCTCCGGGAGCAACTCCGAATCCTGCATACTAACAGGGCTTAAAATTCTCTGTTGGCTTTGAAAAAGAGGTATTTTGAAGGGGGAGATAAGGTGGGCAGGTTGCTGGTGAGATGTCTGAGAGCACGAGCATGGGCAGCTAAGGGCCACATAGCCAATATTAAACTGCCAGATGGAACGAGAGTTACCTCGGAGCGGGACAAAAGCGAGGTGTTCAGGGACTATTACGCCGCACTTTATTCGGCAGAGGCACCGTCGCCGGATCTGATAACGGACGTTCTGAGCCGGTGCACCTGGATGCCGATACACCCCCACCACGCCAGGACTTTAGAAAGTCCTCTCACCGCTGAGGAACTAACAGCAGCCATAAGAGACCTTCCTCTTGGAAAGACGCCAGGCCCGGATGGCCTGACTCTGTCCTTCTACTGCATTTTTCAAACACAACTCCGGCCTTATCTTGTATCACTCCTTTTCTCACACGAACGGACCAACGTCCTCCATGGGTATGGCAGAGATAGCACTTATATCAAAGCCAGGTAAGGACACCACGCTTTGTGGTTCTTACCGACCCATAGCCCTGTTAAATACAGACCTGAAAATTTATACCAAACTACTTGCGAAACGTCTTGATCCCCACATGCCAGGTCTGGTGGAGCCGGACCAAGTTGGCTTCATCGTCAATCGCCAGGGGGCAGATAATGTGTGTAGAATTGCACACTTTGTGGGGAAGGCATACCACTGGAACACACCGGCCTGCCTCCTGTCGCTTGATGCGGAGAAGGCGCTCGACCGGGTGGACTGGACTTTTTTCCGGGCGGTGTTGCAAAAAGTTGGGCTAGGTCAGAATATGGTTTCTAGGATCATGGTGCCATATCTCGCCCCACAGGCAAGGATTAGGGTGAATGGGCAGCTTACAGAATCCTTCTCCATCCATAGGGGTGCTCAACAGGGTTCCCCTCTCTCACCCTTGTTGTTCGCCCTGGTGGTGGAACCCCTGGCGGAGCTGATCGTGCAGGTAACAGACATACACGGTATCTTGCTCAGGGGTCGGGAGAACAAGGTGGCACTCTTTGCAGACAACCTTATCCTTACACTATCGCGTCCCCAAGTGTCCCTCCCAGCACTTCACTCTCTGCTACAGATTTTTGAGCGGGCCTCATGCCTTAAAATTAATCACAACAAATCTTGGGCACTCAACCTTACCTTTCCGCAGGAGGAGATACCACTCCTGGAGAAGCTTGCCCCATATCAATGGGCCTCCAATCACATCCTCTATCTCGGCCTCCAGTTGACTCCCTTCTTAGAGACATGGACTCATGTAAACTGGCGAGAGTGT
The DNA here is from genome assembly GCF_964263255.1 of Lissotriton vulgaris. Classification (NCBI taxonomy): domain Eukaryota; kingdom Metazoa; phylum Chordata; class Amphibia; order Caudata; family Salamandridae; genus Lissotriton; species Lissotriton vulgaris. Next base: position 94,290,733 of record NC_141688.1, on the reverse strand, counting down.
AGAAAGGCTGTCCTAGAAGACCTGCGGGAATGGAAGCCCTTGACGATGTCATGGTTGGGCAGAATTAATGCCATTAAGATGTCGCTCCTCCCTAAAATTTTATATCTATTTCAATGCCTCCCCACATCTATTCCGCAGCATCAGATACAAGTCCTCCAGCGTGAGCTTACCACATTTATATGGGGTGGGCGTCGGCCACATTTTTCTCATAAGCTCCTCATGTTACCGTGAGACAGGGGGGGTTGGCCTGTCCCAACCTCATGGATTACTATTGGCCCTCCCACCTCCGCTTTGCGGTGGAATGGACAACACCTGAGAGTGAGAAGATATGGCTACATATGGACAGGATGGTGACTGGGCATACTACCTGGGACCTCACGTGGCTTCATCGGGCGCCACACTCCAAAAGCGCTTATATAGAGGTGCCCACTAAAACGGTCCTGGATATATGGGACAAGGTGGCTGTGTGCAGAGGTCTCATGGCGTTCCCCTCGCCGCATACCCCACTGGAAGGGAATCCGTTATTCCCTCCGGCCCATCGCACACGCGCCTTTGCTAAATGGGCGCAAGGGGGATGCAGGATGATCAGCGATCTGTACGAGGGGGGCACGCTCAAGATGTTTGCCCAATGCAGAAAGAAGTTCCGTCTCCCACTGGAGGCAGGAATGCAATACGCCCAATTGAGGCATTGGGTCTCTGAGTGGGAGATGCAACAGTCGGCTACCTGCGCATTCACCCCCTTTGAGCAGCTGGTCCGCTCTTTCGACGAGTCCAAGGGTCTAGTATCTCGGATCTATCAGGTCCTGCAACACCCCCTGAAACACCTTCCCACCCATACCAACGTCTGGCAGTCGACGTCCACCGCGGAAATCACGCCCTCTCAGTGGCATCGTTTATGGCAGGATATTCCTAAGATCTTTCGCAGTATCCAGCAGAGGGAGAATGCATATAAAATTATGACCAAATTGTACTATACACCAACACGTCTGCACAAGATGTACTCTGAGTCTTCCCCCTTGTGCTGGATGTTTCTGACTGCATCTGGAGATTTTATTCATGTTTGGTGGGCCTGTCCATCTTTGTACCTGCTCTGGAAGGAGGTCCTTGGCCATATTACACCTAGATGATATAATATTATATACTATGTTAAGCGGCCAGCCCCTTAGGGGTTGTAGGCGACATGCTGTGTTCATATCTGCCCCTTGTGTTGCCTCCTTGTACAACCAGAGAAACACTCGCAGGCGCCGCCAGCCCTATATAGAGTTGTGGGCTTAACGCTGTGTACAACCGGACCTGACCTGTACTCTGTGTTTTAAGTTGACAATAAAACAGAATTGCAAAGAAAAAAAAAATACATGGGTGGATGCACGGGAATGCCCATGATGCACCCATGTAATGCTTCCCCGATGCAAATAATGCAAGGCAGCCATTTGCGCTGCCTTGCCTTACTTTGTATGTACTTAACCAATGAAAGTGGCTTTGAGTAGCTTAGTAAATAATAAATCCTATTCTTAAAGCATGAACATATCACCACCTTAATGGTTTCAAAGCACTGGGGGAGATTAAGTGAGCTATTGCCCATAGTCACATGGTGCTGACCTGAGCAGCCGCCAGTGACCAGACCTTGAACCCTGTGCTCCGGAGTAAGCCGCAAATGATGCAACCTCAACGCAAAATCATAGTAAATCCCGGCCTTAGTCTACTTGCCTTACAGTCAGCCCCACTGGAATTGTGGGAGTCTGTGGACGTGGTGTTTTCTGCATATTTCTGCATTTGCCACTTCATACATCATTACCTGTACAATTTGCAGAATTTATCAAAAAATTATTTGTTTTGCAAATGGATCAAAAGATATTAAAACATTGTGACACATTTTACTTTGCAGCAGAAGGCCATTTACAATGGTTTACTAATCACTTTTCAATTGCTTATTGCTGTATTCAAGTATTAAAAGGGTATTAATGAAGTGAAAGAGGATGTGGCCTAATGGCTAGAGTGAACGAAGCTGGGGAACCGGGTTCGAGCCTCGGCAGGGACCCACAACATCCTGCGATCCTGGGAAAATCACTTAGGGCCTCATTTATGAAAAGTGACGCATCGCTGCGCGAAAACAGCGATGCATGACTTTTCATTGTGCCCTCCTTGCGACATGCTGGATGAGTTATATTTACAGTATGACGCATCATGTCGCAAGGAGTTACAGATACGTCAGTATTTCTGACGTATCTGTAGGCACAAAAATGACCCATTGCTGGAGTGTGTCCCAAAAGTGACGCAACTCCATCAATGGGTCATTTCACATGGGCAAGTCCCATTTCAAATGTGCCCACGTCAGTCTTATGCCTGCTATAAGGCAGGCGTAAGATATTGACGTATTTGCGTCCTAGAAGTGACACCGTGAAATATCATTGATTTCACTGCGTCCCGTCTACTCGGCTTATTTGCATCAGAACGCCCACCCTGTATACATTATACCTGGCGCAGGTATAATGTGGCACAGGGGTTTACAAAGTGAGGCATCTACCTAGATGCGTCAATTTGTAAATATGGTGCATTTTTTATGCCACTGGTGCGTCACAAAAAGTGATGTGACACAAAAGTGACGCAAGGGCTCATAAGCAAAGCCCCTTGATATCCTGTGCCTAACAAAATGAATGTGTCTGTCTGTAAAGCAACTGCTGCTCATGTAAAGCGCACTAAGACCTTCCGGTAGAGTTCGCGCTACAGCCCCTTCTCTCCTCCCCCAAAAAAGAAAGGGAAACACCTTTGCTCAGATAGTGTTAAAGTGTAAAAATGTCAAAGTAATGAAGTAGTGCTATCACAAAGTGTGACACATTATGACCCATAATTTACTTGATCTTGATTTATAATTTAATGTACTCTGTCACGTAGTTGTATCTTACCCTGACACATAATTCGAGTGGCCTTTCCTAGTATAGGTGACGTAAGTCACGTCACAAGCTGCTGCCTCGCGAGTAAAATGACAGGTGTGAAATCTTCCCTTCCTCTTGCACAAAGTCAGCAGAAATAAAGCATAAAATCTATATTTTTAGATAAATCGTATACACTAAAACCTTTTAGCAGCACTGATTTAACAATGTGTTTTTCCTTTTAGAGGAAGGAAATGCGATCGGAAAACTCTCTATATTTGATGTAACATCAGAATAAATTGTACCCACCAGTTTCAGCTACCAGAGTGAATAAAAATAGAAGAAGAAACACAATATGAAGGTTACATTTCTTTGCACTGCTTTCTACAAATAGCAAAAGATGAAGGCTTGTGACAAGCGAGGTTAGGGATTCAGTGGCCTTAGCTAAGACAATGGAGTGAGGGTGGAGCTGGAGCAGCCTCCGGCTGGCAGGGAGGGTGGATCAGCCTGTGATGGCAGTGAGGGTGGAGCAGGCTCTGGCTGGCAGTGAGTGTGGTGCAGTGTCATGCAGGCTGCTCAGCGAGTATGGGTGTGGTGTGGAATGCTGTGTGTGGCGATGCTGTGAAATGTTGGATGAGTGAGAGTGTCAGTTGGTGTATGGGCTGAGCAGCAGGAAGGCTGCTCCTAGTGGGGCTCTCAGTACTTTTACTCTTGATCTTACCATCTTATAAAATACTGCTTAAGCTACCCTGGAAGATGGATCTTCATTAATTTACAACATGCAGCATGTGGTTGGCAGTGAGGGTGGAGCAGCCTATGGCTGGGAGTGAGGGTGGAGTAACCTGTGGTTGGCAGTGAGGGTGGAACAGACTTTAGCTGGCAGTGAAGGTGGACCAGGCTCTGGCTGGAAGTGAGGGTGAAGCAGCCTGTGGTTGGCAGTGAGGGTGGAGCAGACTTTAGCTGGCAGTGAGGGTGAAGCCGACTTTAGCTGGCAGTGAGGGTGAAGCAGACCTTAGGTGGCAGTGAGGGTGGAGCAGCCTGTGGTTGGCACTGAGGGTGGAGCAGCCTGTGGTTGGCAGTGAGGGTGAAGCAGACTTTAGCTGGCAGTGAGGGTGGAGCGGACTTTAGCTGGCAGTGAGGGTGAAGCCGACTTTAGCTGGCAGTGATGGTGAAGCAGCTTGTGGTTGGCTGTGAGGGTGGAACAGAATTTAGTTGACAATGAAGGTGAAGAAGCCTGTGGTTGGCAGCGAGGGTGATGCAGCCCATGGCTGGCAGTGATGGTGAAGCAGACTTTAGCTGGCAGTGAGGGTGGAGCAGACTTTAGCTGGCAGTGAGGGTGGAGCAGACTTTAGCTGGCAGTGAGGGTGGAGCAGACTTTAGCTGGCAGTGATGGTGAAGCAGCTTGTGGTTGGCTGTGAGGGTGGAACAGAATTTAGTTGACAATGAAGGTGAAGAAGCCTGTGGTTGGCAGCGAGGGTGGAGCAGCCTGTGGTTGGCAGTGAGGGTGAAGCAGACTTTAGCTGGCAGTGAGGGTGGAGCAGACTTTAGCTGGCAGTGAGGGTGCAGCAGACCTTAGGTGGCAGTGAGGGTGGAGCAGCTTGTGGTTGGCAGTGAGGGTGGAGCAGACTTTAGCTGGCAGGGAGGGTGCAGTAGCCTGTGCATGGCAATGAGGGTGAAGCAGACTTTAGCTAGCAGTGAGGGTGAAGTAGCCTGTGTGTGGCAGTGAGGGTGGAGCAGACTTTAGCTGGCAGGGAGGGTGCAGTAGCCTGTGCATGGCAATGAGGGTGGAGCAGACTTTAGCTGGCAGTGAGGGTGGAGTAGGATGTGGTTGGCAGTGTGGGTGGAGCATACTTTAGCTGGCAGTGAGGGTGTAGCAGCCTGTGGTTGGCAGTGAGGGTGGAGCAGACTTTAGCTGGCAGTGAGGGTGTAGCAGCCTGTGGTTGGCACTGAGGGTGTAGCAGCCTGTGGTTTGCAGTGAGGGTGGAACAGCCTGTGGTTAGCAGTGAGGGTGGAGCAGACTTTAGCTGGCAGTGAGGGTGTAGCAGCCTGTGGTTGGCACTGAGGGTGGAGCAGCCTGTGGTTGGCAGTGAGGGTGGAGCAGCCTTTGGCTGGCAATGGGGGTGGAGTAGGCTCTGGCTGCAGTGAGGGTGGAGCAGCCTTTGGTTGGTAGTGAGGGTGGAGCAGCCTCTGGTTGGCAGTGAGCATAGATCAGCCTCTGGTTGGCAGTGAATTTGGAGCAGCCTGTCGTTGGCAGTGAGGGTGGAGCATCCTTTGGTTAGTAGTGAAGTTGGAGTAGCCTGTAGTTGGCAGAGAGGGTGGAGCAGCCTCTGTTTCGCAGTGAAGGTGAAGCACACCTTTGGTTGACAGTGAGGGTGGATTAGTCTTTGGTTGGCAGTGAGGGCGGAGCAGCCTTTGTTGGCAGGGAGGGTGAAGCACCCTGTGGTTGGCAGTGAGGGTGGAGTAGTTTTTGGTTGGCAGTGAGGGTGGAGTAGTCTTTGGTTGGCAGTGAGGGTGGAACAGCCTGTGGTTGGCAGCGAGGGTGGAACAGCCTGTGGTTGGCAGTGAGGGTGAAGCACCCTGTGGTTGGCAGTGAGGGTGGAGTAGTCTTTGGTTGGCAGTGAGGGTGGAACAGCCTGTGGTTGGCAGCGAGGGTGGAACAGCCTGTGGTTGGCAGCGAGGGTGGAACAGCCTGTGGTTGGCAGCGAGGGTGGAACAGCCTGTGGTTGGCAGTGAGGATGGAGCATCCTTTGGTTAGTAGTGAAGTTGGAGTAGCCTTAATTGGCAGTGAGGGTGGATCAGCCTCTGTTTGGCAGTGAAGGTGAATCACACCTTTGGTTGGCAGTGAGGGTGGAGCAGTCTTTGGTTGGCAGTGAGGGTGGAGCAGCCTGTGGTTGGCAATGAGGGTGAAGCACCCTGTGGTTGCCAGTGAGGGTGGAGCACTCTTTGGTTGGCAGTGAGGGTGGAGCAGCCTGTGGTTGGCAGTCAGGGTCGAGAAGCCTGTGGTTGGCAGTGAAGGTGGGGCAGCATTTGGTTGGCGTTGAGGGTGGAGCAGCCTTTGGTTGGCAGTGAGGGTGGAGTAGTCTTTGGTTGGCAGTGAGGGTGGAACAGCCTGTGGTTGGCAGCGAGGGTGGAACAGCCTGTGGTTGGCAGCGAGGGTGGAACAGCCTGTGGTTGGCAGTGAGGGTGAAGCAGCCTTGGCTACCAGTGAGGGTGAAGCAGCCTTTGCTGGCATCAAGGGTGGAGCAGCTTTTGGCTGGCAGCGAGGGTGGAGCAGCCTTTGGTTGGCAGTGGAGCAGCCTGTGGTTGGCAGTGAGGGTGGAGCAGCCTCTGGCTGGCAGTGATGTTGGAGCAGCCTGTGGTTTGGAGTGAGGGTGGAGCAGCCTTTGGTTGGCAGTGAGGATGAGACTGCTGGGTGTGGATCAGGGATTAGGCAGCTTCGACCTGGCGAATTTACAGCAGACAGGGGGGGCGAAAGGTAAAGTTCAGACACTACCACGTGGCTAATTCGCCACCCATTATGAGCAACGCTTAATTTGAACCGGTGGTTGCAGATGGCATGCACCATCGCTCATTCTTGGGGATCAGCATACATTTAAACAAATTGGGCTTTGACTCAGTGCAGGAGAGAGACATTCATAACAGGAAGCAGGAAGTGAAAAATAGGTAAAGCTAGGTGAACTTTAACAAAGAGGAAAAAAGCAGTGGTATTAAGAAGCAGTGAATCGTAGTCTAGGGCGATGGAAGAAAGCGGGATGAGGTGGAGTCAGTCTATGTATGCAACAGCGCCGGCATTCAGAAGAGCTGACACTGGCAGTGGGCTGCTAAAAAAGAACTTTGTCTCCCTTCACTTTTTGTTTTTTAACACATTAAGCACTGTTCTCTCTTCCTTTCCCTGAAGGTAAGTAAGAAAATCTTCTCTCCTTCCCGATCCACCCAGCTACTCAGGTCTGCCTTCTGCTCTTATCCGGGAGGACCACGTGTGCCCTTCCAGAAAAGCAGCTTCAAAACCGCCTGTGCGCCCATGTCCTGTCTCCCCTACACTGTGCTTCAAAGCATCTGTTAAAAAATGCAAACAAAAAACCTTTTATCTCGTACGTGTTGAAATGATCTGGAGCAAAAGACATTATTTGGAAAATACATTCATCCTGTGAAACAAATGTTTCGGAATGCTCTGGCATGGAAATCAGTCCATTGACGTCATGTAAAATCTCACCAGCAAGCACATTTAGGCCTAGATTTATTAATATTTTGCGTAGGAGTTGCGTCACTGTGTTGGCACAGCCCTGATGCAAAATCTATTTACAGATTTACAAAGCCAAGCAAATAACGATGTGAATGACACTGCATGGCTTTGTAAATAAAAAAAGTAATGTACATAGTCGAGGCTCGTGGGTGGAGTATGGGTGTTCCTGCGCATCAATCCATATATTTTGATGCAAACCCATATTTTCTTAAGTCTGTAAAGATCGGTTTGAGACAAAATTGTGCTCCTGCCCGCGACTGGTGTTACGAGGAGAAATATCTTTATGTCTCATTACTTCCTCTTTCCATTCTGCAGCACACATACAAAAAGGATTACATCTGTAAGAATACCTTCCTGACCACAAAAGAGACCCCTTGTGTCATAACATAAAGGTGCTGGCCTTAGTGCTAGGCAGTCAGAGCCTGCCCTACAAAAGAACAGAACTGCGCCATATTCTACTTGATATGGCGCAGTTCCACTCTCCCTCTCACGCAACACAGCAACTTGACTTGCTGAGCTGCTCTGCATTAAATGTTAATAAATATGCCCTATCAGGTATAGTGAGGGGGCATGGCTTGGCCGCTCAAGATGGCGGAGCGAGGCTAGAGGAGCTCTGAAGCAGTAAACAGCAGAATCCACAGTAATCCACCACCCTCCACCGGCAGTGGAAGGAAAAGACAGATGACATGGGCTCCTGTTAGAGCCGTCAGCAAACAGGGAACTCCAAGGACAGTTAGGGTGACCAACCGTCCGTAAATTTCAAGTATTGCCCGTTATTTGACGTGACAGAAACAGAGCGCTCACCGAAAGATATCAAGCCCCAACGGAACAACCAGAGTAAACGTACCCATGGCCTTGTCGAAAGTATGAAACGACTTGAAGACTGAGTGGATGACGCAAAGGGGTGGGCATGCTGAAGCAACATTCAGGTAGTGAGTCTACCAGAGGGCTCTGAAGACTGCAACATAATGATAACCTTCCTGGAGGACTCAGTGAGATCCATCCTGGTGCAAGACCTGTCTCCATACTTCTTTGAACATGCGCACAGAGTCCCCGCTCACCACTGAGGTCACATCCTAGTTCTGTTGTCGCAAGGCTCGTCCATTACAAAGACATAGATGCCATCCAAAGAGCGGCTAGGGAGGCAGACCCACTAGAATGAGAAAATTGCGAGATCTTGTTGTTTCTAGACTATAGAGTGATGGTGCAATGGCAGTGCTCCTTTTTCCTTGGTATGAAGCATTGGCTTTGGGAGTTCCACCTTTTATACTCCCTGTTATATCCCGCAAAGTTAAAGATCATCCACAACCACCAAACATATTTCTTTACTGAACCCTCCTCTGCCTGGGACTGGATTAAACAGCACCCAGACAGCGGGGCCCAACCATGGCAGATGCTGAAAGCACAATGTCAAGCGGACTGAGGCGCAGACGCAGCGTTGCTGGGCCATAGTGCCTCCAAAACGTCCTAAGGCTTCCTCCCAACAGGAGCTACAGAGGGAGCAACAGTCATCCATAGCCGCAGAATTGGCAATCGCCAATTTACACCCTCAACAGAGTCAGACACTAACTCCTCCAACAGTAAAGACAACAGCACTTCGGGCCCCTCTCCCCACTTGGAGCAGGCCGCCTGCCCCTAGTCACCCCTCAAACAGCCCAAGACCTACTATGATGCACCCCCACTTATATTGACTAGAGACTTCCACAATAGCTTGAACATTCCGGTGGCACATCTAGGGCCCGGCCGCTGCCTGGCGCTGGAGGCCTGCAGCACCCCTTTGAGCACTTTGTTCCACCTATCCACAACTGTGTAAGACGACGATCAGAGGTCTGGACACACAGTTCACCTGTGGACCGCATTGAAAAGAGAACACCCATGAACCTGGGTTTCCTGCTGCCTGCCCAATACACCACGTTTTTTTCTGTTACTCCCTCTTAAGTCTCTAATCAGCACAATACCCCCCTCCCCCACTTACAGAATATTTACCCAGCTAATGTTTGAGCGTGCAGCCAGTTGCTGCAGGCCCCTGACATTGTTCCTGTTTGTTCTTTTGTTAAAGCAGTTGTTTCCATTGCAGCACAAGCACCCCAGGTCACATTCCTGACTACATGAGAAGAATGGGAACGGACCCGGTGGAACGGGTAGGACTGCAATGACAGTGATCACATTAACACATTCCGGTAACTTGACACACCCCCTACAGACACGATTTTTAACTCTCAACGTTAGTAGCATGCATACAGCGCGCCACCGCTACTCAGTACACTCTTACCATAAGAGAGCACCACCGCTACTCAGTCCACACTTACCTTAAGAGAGCACCACCGCTACTCAGTCCACTCTTACCTTAAGAGAGCACCACCGCTACTCAGTCCACTCTTACCATAAGAGAGTGCCACTGCTACTCAGTCCACTCTTACCTTAAGAGAGCGCCACCGCTACTCAGTCCACTCTTACCATAAGAGAGCACCACTGCTACTCAGTCCACTCTTACCATAAGAGAGCACCGCTGCTACTCAGTCCACTCTTACCATAAGAGAACGCCACCACTACTCAGTCCACTATTACTATAAGAGAGCTTCACCGCTACTCAGTCCACTCTTACCATAAGAGAGCGCCACCGCTTCTCAGCCCATTCTTACCTTAAGAGAGCGCCACCGCTACTCAGTCCACTCTTACCTTAAGAGAGCACCACTGCTACTCAGTCCGCTCTTACCTTAAGAGAGCACCACTGCTACTCAGTCCGCTCTTACCTTAAGAGAGCGCCACCACTACTCAGTCCACTCTTACTTTAAGAGAGCGCCACCACTACTCAGTCCACTCTTAATTTAAGAGAGCGCCACCACTACTCAGTCCACTCTTACCTTAAGAGAACGCCGCCGATACTCAGTCCACTCTTACCTTAAGATAGCTCCACCGCTACTCAGTCCACTCTTACCATAAGAGAGCACCACCACTACTCAGTCCACTCTTACCTTAAGATAGCGCCACCGCTACTCAGTCCACTCTTACCATAAGAGAGCGCCACCACTACTCTGTCCACTCTTACCATAAGAGAGTGCCACCGCTACTCAGTCCACTCTTACCATAAGAGAGCGTCACCACTACTCAGTCCACTCTTACCATAAGAGAGCGCCACCGCTATTTAGTCTACTCTTACTTTAAGATAGCGCCACCGCTACTCAGTCCACTCTTACCATAAGAGAGCCCCACCACTACTCAGTCCACTCTTACCATAAGGGAGCACCACCGCTACTCAGTCCTCTCTTACTTTAAGAGAGCACCACCGCTATTCACTCCATTCTTATCATAAGAGAGCACCACCGCTACTCAGTCCATTCTTACCATAAGAGAGCACCACCGCTACTCAGTCCGCTCTTACCTTAAGAGAGTGCCACCACTACCCAGTCCACTCTTACTATAAGAGAGCACCACCGCTACTCAGGCCACTCTTACCACATAAGAGAGCACCACCACTACTCAGTCCACTCTTACCATAAGAGAGCGCCACCGCTACTCAGTCCACTCTTACCATAAGAGAGCACCACCACTACTCAGTCCACTCTTACCTTAAGAGAGCGCCACCGCTACTTAGTCCACTCTTACCATAAGAGAGCACCACCGCTACTCAGTCCACTCTTACCATAAGAGATCCCCAATGCTACTCAGTCCACTCTTACCTTAAGAGAGCGCCACCGCTACTCAGTCCATTCTTACCATAAGAGAACACCACCGCCACTCAGTCCACTCTTACCTTAAGAGAGCACCACCGCTACTCAGTCCACTCTTACCATAAGAGAGCACCACCGCTACTCAGTCCACTCTTACTTTAAGAGAGCACCACCGCTATTCACTCCATTCTTATCATAAGAGAGCACCACCGCTACTCAGTCCATTCTTACCATAAGAGAGCACCACCGCTACTCAGTCCGCTCTTACCTTAAGAGAGTGCCACCACTACCCAGTCCACTCTTACTATAAGAGAGCACCACCGCTACTCAGGCCACTCTTACCACATAAGAGAGCACCACCACTACTCAGTCCACTCTTACCATAAGAGAGCGCCACCGCTACTCAGTCCACTCTTACCATAAGAGAGCGCCACCACTACTCAGTCCACTCTTACCTTAAGAGAGCGCCACCGCTACTTAGTCCACTCTTACCATAAGAGAGCACCACCGCTACTCAGTCCACTCTTACCATAAGAGAGCCCCACTGCTACTCAGTCCACTCTTACCTTAAGAGAGCGCCACCGCTACTCAGTCCATTCTTACCATAAGAGAACACCACCGCCACTCAGTCCACTCTTACCTTAAGAGAGCACCACCGCTACTCAGTCCACTCTTACCTTAAGAGAGCGCCACCTCTACTCAGTCCACTCTTACCATAAGAGAGTGCCACCACTACTCAGTCCACTCTTACCATAAGAGAGTGCCACTGCTACTCAGTCCACTCTTACCTTAAGAGAGCGCCACCGCTACTCAGTCCACTCTTACCATAAGAGAGCACCACCGCTACTCAGTCCACTTTTACCATAAGAGAGCACCGCTGCTACTCAGTCCACTCTTACCATAAGAGAATGCCACTACTACTCAGTCCACTATCACTATAAGAGAGCGCCACCGCTACTCAGTCCACTCTTACCATAAGAGAGCGCCACCGCTACTCAGCCCATTCTTACCTTAAGAGAGCGCCACCGCTACTCAGTCCACTCTTACCTTAAGAGAACGCCACCGCTACTCAGTCCACTCTTACCTTAAGAGAGCACCACTGCTACTCAGTCCGCTCTTACCTTAAGAGAGCACCACTGCTACTCAGTCCGCTCTTACCTTAAGAGAGCGCCACCGCTACTCAGTCCACTCTTACTTTAAGAGAGCGCCACCACTACTCAGTCCACTCTTACTTTAAGAGAGCGCCACCACTACTCAGTCCACTCTTACCTTAAGAGAACGCCACCGCTACTCAGTCCACTCTTACTTTAAGAGAGCACCACCACTACTCAGTCCACTCTTACCTTAAGAGAGCGCCACCACTACCCAGTCCACTCTTACCATAAGAGAGCGCCACCACTACTCAGGCCATTCTTACCATAAGAGAGAGCCACCACTACTCAGTCTACTCCTAACTTAAGATGCAAAACACAATATATGATTCCTCCAGGAAACCCTCCTCATTAGGTCGGAGCTTCAGCAGCTACTGGAGAGGCATAATAAATGGTACATCATACTCTGCCTACGCACAAGGCATGCTAATCTGGTTCTGTCCTGGCACACCCTTTCAGACACGCCACGGTGATCGACAGCAAGGACCGGTATGTCTTCTTGGAAGGCTGCTTAGATTGCACCCAGGTACTCCTGGGGTGTGTCTACGATACTAATTCGGACCAGTCCAGCTACTAGGCATCCCTCTTAGGGATCTTGGCCCAATGAGCAGACGTTCCATGGATACTGGGTGGGGATTATAATAGAGGTCTTAACTTTCACCTAGATAGGTTGCACACACCCCTGCCCCCAGGCACCCCCACACCTCCACTTCACACAATTTGCCCAATAGGCCTGACTATTCCTTTAAAGTGGTCACAAGGGGCATTTGCATTCAAGACATATTGCGAGTGTGCCATAAGCTAGACAAGGATCTTATAAAGACTAAGGTGACCTTCGCAGACCTCGAATGACAGGCCCTTCCATGATGCAGAGACAAGCTTACAGCTGTAGAGACAGCTAAAGGCTGCCATGCCACCCTCTTGAAGCATCTGCGCTGCTACAATTTTGCGGCCAACACTACTCGCCTACATTCAGCTAGTGATAAGCCGAGCCACCACCAGGAGACCAACGCGCCCCCCATCACAGAGATAGATCCGGACCATGGCCCTCCCTTACATTTGCAGCAAGCCATAGTACAGGCATTCTATGAATACTATTCCGTCCTATGTCAGGCACCCCCTACAACACATGCTGATGCAGCAGTGTCGTTCCTGGTGACCCCTCACCCTCATCCCTGCATCTCAGCCATCAAGCGCCTAGAACTCGATAACTCCACCCCAGTGGCAGAAATGAAAAAAAGCCATCGATGAGTTAGCTAGGAACAAGACACCAGTATGAATGGACTCCCTCTAGAGTACTACGATCGCTTTTCGGTCCACCTGGACCCTAAAATGACTGACATCTCTAATGTACCACTCAACACCTGGAAGCTCCCAATGTCTCTTCAGAAGTCTCCCCACCTTTCCCTACTTAAGCCCGGTAAAGAATCCACCAGATTGTCCTATCACCTGCCCATAGCCATTCGGGGCGCAGATTACATATTATTAGGTAAGATACTCGCTGATACTAATATCATGCACCCTGATCCATATGGGTTTGTCCCCAGTCACAACACGTCCAATAATCTTAGATGGCTCTTTTATGTGAAGAATAAGGTGTCGTTGCAGTTCCCTCATGCTGTGAGTCTGATACTAGACTTATAGAAAGCATTTGATAAGCTGTCTTGGGACAACCTATTTATGGTGCTGGCCCAGCTCGGCATTGGTAGGCGTCTCCTATCATACACAGAATTGCTATGTACCGACCCATCTTCTCAAGTACAAGTTGGCCACTTAATTTCTGCTCCTTTCTCAATCAGCAGGGGTGCCCACCAGGGCTTCCCCCTCTTTACTATCCTCTTTGCCATAGCTGCGGAACCCTTGGCTATCCGCCTCCAGATGGTCCACGCAGTGTCGCTATACACCAACAACTTGCTACTGTACCTCCAAAACGTCAATATTGGCACTGTAGTGATATATGCAGCCCTCCAGGATTTCCAGGAGGTGGTGGACCTGCAAGTGAAGTGGATCAAGTCACATGGCATCCCCTTCCACCAAGACGAACTGCCGCCGGAGCTCCACCTCGGTGGTACTCAGATGATCTGGGCAGTGGAAACATTTCTCTATCTCGGTATCAGGCTATATCACTCACAAAACAACCTGTTTGAGTGGGACCTTAAACGAGAGCTCATGGCCCTCAAATCCCAGACCAAGTTGTGGAAATGTCTGCCTCTGGCCACCATGGGGAAAATCTCCCTCTACAAAATAGTAACCCTTCCCCATTTACTGTACTACTTCATCAATGTACCGGTCTACCCGCCTAAGCTTTTCTTTCGGGAGCTGAATTCAATGCTGGGGGAGCTGCTCTCGGATGACAAGCAGCATCGAATAGCTTTAAGTAAACAACAGCTGCGGGTAGGACAGGGAGGGTTTGGAGCTCCCTCCTTTGAATTGTATCATCTTGAGGCTTAGCTCCAGTAGCTTTCTCACTGGTTGGCTGGTGGTAACCTACACGAGAGCAGCACTGGAGACGGGCTCTGCCTTCAGACACCCTCCGCCAGCTCCTGCTACCAACTGTCAAACTACAGGGCTCATGGGCCCGGCTTGTCCGAGTAGCCTGCAGGTGTATAGCTCGGATTTGCCAACTGACACGTCATGTTCAACCATATGCTCCCTTGATTCCCCTCAAGGCTTGCAGAGATGAAGTGGATCTTTCACTGTCAAAGAGTTAACCACAAGACAAATCCATCAATACAATAGAAAATGTATTCCAAGACCACCATCTACTAACATTCAACCAGCGGAGTCAGGATTATGACATCCCTCCTTCCTTCTCCATGGCCAGCTATTGACAACATGATGCCTCTTGTGGCATGCGGTTGATAAGGAGCTCCCCTGCGCATGCAGTCACGCACACCCTATACACCCTGGGCTCCGGGCAGCACTGCTGACCAAGACCATACAGGGGTATCCCTAATGCCCCTCTGTCAGGTATGGGAGGATGACATTGGGCGCCCACTACATGATTCAAAATGGAAAATGGCTCTTGAATCTCCACAGGGTATAGTAGTGTTCTTACATGATGTTTTATTCGCTATGGTTCTCAGCGCTAGCTGCTCAGCCTGTGTGTGTGTCTTCTGTATGGAATGTTGGTGAGTGGACCTTGGGTAGAATGCATGGGTCTACTTATATAACTAAACCTACTTGGTTTACACCATACCAGCATGGCGTGATTATTACAGGTATCTCCCGAAATGCACAATGTAAAGACATACAATTTACGGTGCTGCACAGTGCCTACCTAACAGCATATGTTGAGCATTGTGTATACCCTGGTGGTCATCCCTGGCCCTTACAGTGTTTAATTTGGAAATGAATGAGTGCGGGGCCCAAAGTCTTGTTCAGGAGCCAGTGGACGGCACTAGTGAAGGTTTTCCGTCTTTCTCTTCCTCCTTCTTTTACTCTTCTGTGTTTTTCTCTCTCTTGCTCGGGATTAAAGTTTGTTGAGAAAATAGAAGTGCTGGTCTCAGAAGTGAGTGTCAGCGGGCCCTACCTATAACCACTGGTTCAAATTATGTACTGGGCCTTGGCCATAAAGAGTTTTGGTTCTCTCTCTACAATGGCCTTGAAGTGTATGCTCTAGCATGGTTCAGGCATCCTAGAGTCCCCAGGGCTCTTCATTAAGCCCTACGCTTTTTAATATTTATGTAGCAGAGCTAGCGCCTCTGATTAGTAGCTTCAATCTTACTCCAACGTCATATGCTGATGATACTCAGCTGGTGAATTCCACAGTGGATAAGGACACTAATTATTCGCTTAACCTTCGCAATTGCATGTTGTCTCTTAGCCCCTGGAAGAGCACTCATTGCTTGAAGCTGAACTCGAGCAAAACAGATGTGATAATGTTTGGAAATCTCTCTCCTTCTTGGTCCCCCGCCTGGTGGCCGGACAGTCTTGGACCCCCCTACACCTGTAGACAAAGCAAAAAATCTTGGGGTCATTATAGATGGAAAGCTGAATTTTAAGACTCAAGTCTCTAAGGTAGTGTCGTCTTCATTCTATATGATTAAGACTATTAGGAAAGTACTGCCATTCATTCATAAATCTTGTAGGAAAATCATTGGTAACTGCCTTAGTCTTGTCTAAACTTGACTATTGTAACAGTTTGTACATCAAGGTTCAATCTGCCCTCCTTAGGAAGTTACAGGCAGTACAAAATGCGGCTGCAAGACTGATCTTGGATATTCCAAAATTTCAATCGATCAGAGCTGAACTGAGAAAACTCCACTGGCTGCCAGTCTGCCAGTGGATACAATGTAAAACTCTCCGCATTGCTCATAAGGCACTACATAGAGAAGGACCGAAGTTCTTAGAGAACCTCTTTAGATGGTACTCCCCAAACAGAGTGCTGCGGTCAGCAAATGCTTACCTTATGCAGCCAGCCAGGATTTATAGGATGAACAGGGGTGGGAGAAGTTTAGGTTTTGATACCATCAAAGAATGGAACTCTCTCCCGTTATATCTCAGAAAAATTACCCATCATCTGGAATTCAGGAAACAGCTGAAGACCTGGTTATTTCAGCAGTAGTATAGGTGAGCACTGCACTTTCAGTCCGCTAGCGCCAAGACACCTGAGGGTATTGGTGCGCTGTACAAATTCTATTAACATTAACGTTAACATTAGGGTCATGATCAGACCCCAGGCACCAAAAGCAGGTGTTGTTTGTGTCCGTAATAGACATTGGACGATAAAAGTCTCTGCAAGGCTTGAAACCTGAATATTTTTGAGGGGTTCATGACAGAGCTGTAGCAGGGAATTTGTCAAAAATGAACTCTGGATCTGACTTGAAGAAACAGAAAAAGGCTAACATGTCAGGGCACATAGGTGGGAGATTTATGGCTCTAGTGCCATCACAATGGCGTCACATCCAGCGCCGACGTGGAGCCAGCACCCCTTACCTACAAGGAAGAGCACTGGAAAAGTCTCCAGATCCAGTCTAGGGCATGGGATATTCAAAAGGTGAGGAATCTGCAGGTTGAATTATCTGTCAAAAAGGACCATCGAGTAATAAAAAAGTCCAAAAGGTTTTCCATGTTGAAAGATATGTAAGTGCACCACATCCTTGGATTTTTGTAAGAATAAAATTGGCATTTGGGTCTGCATTTCACGGCAGTCTTCACACCCACGGCCGGACTGGCCAGCCGGGCAAGCGGGCAATCCCCCGGGAGGCTGGATACCCTGGAGGCCGGTTTTGACACCTGGAGGGCGGTTGCGCATGCAGGAGTTGTTATGCACAAGCCCCTTTAACCCGTTCCATGATGGTGACGCGCTGTGCTGGTGATGGAGCGGTTCCGTCACGGCCCGCTCAGCACGCCTGCGCGGCAGCAATTTCACACCTGCGCGGTGCGTTGTATTGAGCGGGCGGGGCAGGGACGGAACCGCTCCGTCACAAGCACAGCGCGCCCGAGGCTCGTGACGGAGCGGTTCCGTCACGAGCATGGGAGCGCCACACGTCCCCCCCTCCACCCTAGCGCTGCGGCAGAATTACCGCAGCAGCCAAGGGGTTAAAAGACTAATTATTCTTGCACAGGTGCATACATGATTAGAAACTGTAGAAATAGCGCTACTGTGCTAAACTCTTATGAACTTGAATAGTTCATTAAATCCCCTTCTGAACAACCAGTAAAACTAACGTATATAATTAAAACCTTTCAGCAGGCACCTTTCAGTTTGATTTTTCCAAAATTATCCTGGGAAAATCATACTGACAAAAGTGTCGGGGTCACTCACTCGGTGCAAATGGGGGCTGAATTAATATTTTTTTGCCAGAGCTGTTTTAAGTTCCCAGTCCGGCCCTGTTCACACCCTTTTGGGGAACATACTTTTTTCCATTTTGTTCTGTTTGGTTTAAAAATCTCTGTTAGCCTTCCATCTCTGCTCACATTTAATTTCACAAAAGGTGGATTTTCTTGTGCCCAATACTGAAATTGTTTGTGGGTTGCTGTTTGTCTTCTTATAGATCTTTACACTTTAATTCTGCACCAAATGTATGTTTAGAATAGATGGAATAGACATCCCGGTCTGTCAGAGGTTTTTTATGTGCCTGGGTCAAAAACTTCATGTTTGGTTTTTTCCTGGCACTTTGTTCTAAATCCTGAAAATATGTCCTCAAAGAAAGAAGAATGTTGCTCCATCATCTGGTGGTAATACAAAATAAACGGTGCAGCTTCCTTTAGAAATCGATTTATGGATGTGACAGGAGCACAAGGCCTTGAAAAGCTGGGGGCCTCATGTATAATTTCCCTTTTGTATCCTCCCCCCGTCCCCACCCCCCGAGACATTCCTATAAGCACCACATATTACTTTTTGTTCTACAGGGTGCCCACGCATGTTCCAAACCCCCATCCCCCAAACGTCTAAAACGTGTTGAAGATGTATCGCTTCAGCCCTACTGTTTTTAGCTAAACGCAATGAAATGTTATATTCCGCGGACAATAGCCACAAATTCATACCATTGTGACTCAGGTTGTCTTTCTATTCTGTTCATCCAGAAATCTGAAAAGTGTTCAGATGTAAATGTATTTTACCAACCAATTTAGTGTGTAAATGTTTCATATTTTTAATCAAATTAAGTACCATTAATGAACTGGTAGTGTGTAAATGTACCTACATTATAAACCCCTCTCATACACATTCTTCAGGGAAGCCATCACTTCCCTGAATATATTCCAGGTATTACTCCATTCACAGCAGTTGCTTAGGTCTTGTGGCACTCCGGCAAACAGTTTTTTTTAAATCTAAACCGTCCCGAGTAATGAGAATTTTGTATCAACTAGATCTTTGTACCTATTTTCTTGAAGTAAGATCATATGTTTACACCTTCCAACACACACTTGAGTGGAATCTTCCATACAGGTATCAAATCATTTCTTTGAAAAGGAGCAGGTATTTCCATCAAGAAGGCCCCAGGGTTGGTATTCATGAGTCTTACCACTGGGCCTTCAGCCTTGTATGTACATCTTTAGCACTGTTGTCTTCAGAGCTCAGAGTATTGCCACTGTTAGTGGATATCGTTGAATTTTTCAGACTCCTGATGAGTTTCAATGATGGAGTATTCAACTCCGGCAGAGGGCTCTTGAATTCCTTAAATGCCCATACTAGGTCCTCACATCCGGGTGAGTTGATTTCAAGCCTCATCCCACAAGGCAAGGTAATGCTTTAATGAGCAGATGAAAATGATCTGCTCACTGTTCTATTACCACATGATCAGAAGTTCCAATACAATAATATATCTTAGTAAAATGCTCCTGGGTAAGACTGGTGGTTTCTCCAGCATTCCTCATTGCTGATTGCAGCAGTTTCCAGTTCTTCAGCAATTTCTATGTTGCCCTCAAGTTGGATAGCAAACCTAGGAATATAGTTTCTATTCTCCCCTGACCTCCTCTGTGGTCAAAGGACCAACACAATATACTGCTATATAGAACACTAAGATGATGAATCCACTCCCACAGCCATTACACTCCTAGGCATTGGTTATTTCGCACGTCATGAATGGAAGGTTAAACTGTGTGACTGGTAGAGGAGATGCCATACAGCGCCTACATTGCCAACAGTGTATACACACAGAAGACCAGTGACCTTCCTTATTGCTAAAAGCTCACTGCACCTCACCAGGTACACAAAAGGTTAGCAGTTCTTCAACCTCGTGAAGGTAAAAGACTGTCCAAATTATCCATGTCCCATCCACTGTAGTAAATCCGTGGTCCAACGTTAGTGCATGTTCCATTCACACAAGACAGCCTCTTTATTTTTAATGGGGAATCTACAGATAAATAACAAGAAGCAGAAAAGGGAAAATGTGGTTTACGGAATACGGGGACATCCTAAACCACAAAAAAAAGATTTTGTAATCCATCCATATGATTAACTGCTTACCAGCACGCATTAGAAAGTGCACCTGTGTTGTCTAAAAAGGAACTTGAGGTTTAGGTGTATCCAAATCATATGAATTAAATACAAAATTGAGAACACATGCATAGTACTGCTCCCCAGATTCAGGCATCTCCAGGCACTGATTGTCAATATATTTATAAACAACACATCTAGTGGGGCCTTTGTTGTTGGGTCAGGTGTGAGTTTTAAGGAGGGTGTCTGCATTTGTTGTGGTGTAGTCCTTGTGGAATCTCGGTGGATACTGAGTTCCAGATTTAAAGATGATGGTATCAATGGCCTACTATCATAAAATGAAGCCACTTTAAATGTTATTCAATGCTTTACCAAGACACATACTGCGGTCTTGAGAGCTTGGGTACAATGGCCAGTCTTTACCAGAATCAGGAGACAACCTCTTTGATCTATAATTGACTTGACCATTTCTGTGGGTCCAGTAGAACAATTAGGCTCTGGACAGTGGTTGATCCTATTTCCGAAGGCGGGTACCCCATTACAATTTAGAGGTGATATCAAGTAATTCAATTTATGAACAAACTGCACTTGCTGATTAGTACAAGCTTCAAATTACCAAGTATGACAAAGAAGTGGCTCCTAAAAACAACCACATTAACAACGGTTGCAGGGAGGCCGGATTATTTAATTTAAAAAGCCTTCAACCAACTGATAGGCTGCCTGATTGATTTTCTGGCTTTGGACACAGATATACTGCAAGGCACACTTTAAATTTTAAATTTCTTGTAGGTCCAGCTCCTCTTAAAGGTTTTTTTTATGGAACACCACAACCAGATTACTCTTCTTGTGTCAATATAAGGACCCCACTCTCAACTTACATAAGGGCATGTGTTTCTTCTGCTTGCACCAAAGTCCCACTAGAAAGGGGAATAAATATACTTCATTGTTGGAACCTGGCCACAATAAAAAAGGAAATCTCCTGGCCACCACTGCTGCTATTGGCTTTTATAAAGACAGAGAGGATCTGGCCTGGCAGTTCGGGCTGGACTGTTCCCATATAGAGCAGGGTCAAGACTGATTTGCATATGGCTGGGTCCAAACTGGGGTGGCAAAGTAAGCAAAAGAACAATGGATTCAACCCAGATCTCTTGACTGGGGATAAATGGTTGAAATGTTTCAGCACTCAGACCATCATCTGGTTATGTTTTCTAGGTTTGCCCTAAGTGGCCAAGGGTATGCTAGACGTGGGTCCCTTGCTCACTGTGGCACTGGATTCAAGCTAGCCTGGCTGATGAGGGGTGATACCCTGAAACTTGTCTTGGGATGCTTGTTTCCGGCCCAAGGAGGACCTTGCCTGGTAGTTCGGGCTCTCTTGACTGGGGGTGAGTGGTTGAAAAGTTTTAGCACTCCATCCATCATCTTGTTGTGTTAGCTTTTACAAGGCAGGATTGGTTCAATTAAGTTGAGTCTGGTCAATGTCAAATAGAAAGAAACCTGCATTGAGTGAAGATTGTGTTTGCCTGTAAGCGTTCTGTTGTACAAATAAGCCCCCATTATGTCTTTTTGCGTTATTTTAGGGCTGGGGATGGAGTCCTGAGACCTAAAATGTCTGCTGCCACATTCCTGTTGATGCAGCGGCATCCAATTGTATCTTGTCTTAAATTCTCCTTTGTCGGCTCGGCAAATTCACCATTGCATGAAATATACAATGTTTCTGTGGCGTAATTTTGCAAAAACTATCTAACGGATTAACACCTTTCTGTGCGTAGATCTAGTTTTCTGCCAAATTTGGTCTAATTCCGTTCAGCGGTTTTCGCTGTATCGCTGTTTGATTTCCCCATGGAAAATTAAATGGAGAAAATGCATTTAGGGACACCCCCCTCCCCCTTCCTAATTATGGTTGCGTTGAAAGACACTTAGACGTCGCCATGAAGCATTGTTGTTCATAAAGTTTAAAGTCATGTATGAATCACTGAGTGTTGTAACTTGGTGTTGAAAGATTCGTTTTAAACAATGAGATGCTCCCGGAAGTTGCCTGAAGGTGTGCCTGCCATGTCCTGTTACCCAGGGAAGTCAGCAGGCTGCAGCAACATAGCACATTCGAAGTAAGGGATATGAAATGGAGCCGGAAGCCTTTGTGTGCCTGGGCCGCCCTTTAAGATGAAGAACAAACACACATTGAGGAAAGGCGCTTAAAAGCGGTGAGACCTCACCTTTACTACAATTCGACTCCTGACACAAAAGTCTCGGAAGTTCGAAAAACAGACTGGAGAAAGAGACCAGGGTCCTCTAATTCTCATTTCTTGTTCCCCACTTGAAGGATACCTGGGCGTTTGGACTTTAAGCTCTGCCTAATCTACACCGTCAATAAAAAATTAAAAAATACGTGCCACGTGTCATCATGTAAAGAATACTTTACGTATGTACTGTCACAGTTGGGGCGCATGCAAATTCACGAGAATGTCAGGATAAACCATTTGCAAACTTCATGGATTGCTCTGACCTTAGAGTTGCACCCGACTGGAACACTGAAAAACATTAAGCATTGTAAAAGGCAATAGTTCTGAATCTTGTATGTATCAAAAATTGAGAAGAGTTGCAGTGTGTCCAACAGCAAAGCAAGCTTTTCTCTCTTACACACACTCTGGCCATACACCTCCTCCCCCTCACCAGTGATGTAAGGCAAAATGATGGTGACCCCTTGGAGAATGCGTGGACTGGGCCTTGACTCTCAAATATGTCACAGATATTCATAGTCCTGGAGCTGAATGGGGGCCCACCTGCACCATGCCCCTGACGCACAGGCACACTTCCACCCCGTACATAGAAAGGAATAATGCAGGTTGCTTCACACACGGCTGTACGTTGTTACAACGCATGCTTTTACCACGCATGCCTTTACAAAGCAGGTTTTTCAATGCAAGTGGTTACAACGACTTGCGTTGGGGGGTGCTGGATAGTGAATAGTTTAATTTACTACTCCAACTCCAGTCCCCGTGGATAGTAGGGAAGGTGTTGGATAGTAAATTAAACTATTACCTATCCTAGAGCGCTCCCCAGTGCAAGTCGTTGTAATGACTTGCGTTGAAAAACCTGCGTTGTAAAGGTACTGCGTGGTAAAAGTTGAGTCGTAAAGGATGTTTCCCTTCACACACATACCAAGAACTGTTTGGGCGGCTGTTGCAGCTTCCCTCAAATGTGCTTAAGAGATACGACAGGCAGCACCACAGCAGCTGAATGGGCAGCAGCAATTCACACAGGATCCCTCAGACACAGGACTAGCAGGACACAGCAGCAATGCAGCGACCAGGTGGAGCATGGCAGCAATGCAAGCTTCGCTCACACACAGTACAGGTACCCAGGTAAGGGGGCACAGAATCAATCACAAGCTTTGGTTGAGGGAACAAAGGGGCGTGGCACAGGCGGAAGGAGGGAATCTCAGGCAGGGGCAGCCCAGGCTGCGGGAGGAGTGTCGTGACAGGAGGAACAAGGCAGAGGTAGAAGGAAAACCAGCAAAAAGGGGATACAGGCAGGGCTGTTCATAGGGGGGATACAAGCAGGGAGGAAATGTGTAACGCAAACAGGAGGTGGAAGCACAGAGATGGTGAGGGGTATGGGAGTCACAGGCAAGAGAGAGACAGGAAAGGCGAGTGGTACGTGGGCGAGTGCCAAGCAGAGGGAGACGCTAGTGCTGGGAGGAGACGACATAGGTAGAAAGGAGTCGAATAAGGCGGAGTTTGTAGATTTGCACTGCCTTGATAGAAATGAATACATTTCCTTCTTTAGCACAGACTTCAAAACAAATCACTCCTGGACAAATAAGAGACTTCAGCCGCAGGGACATAGTGATTTTCCAAGGCACACACAATCTCATTAAGTCTTGAAGCCTTTATTAAAATACTGGTCTCCTTAATCCACAGTCAGTATGTTCTATGACAGAGGTACACATGGCTAAACCATGTGTGCCTCTACTACGCAGCCTAAACAACAAATGCGCATGAACAACGCATGCCTTAAACAAGCATGCCTTGACCACGCATGCCTTTACCACGCAATTTTGTGGTAAAGGCATGACTGGTAAAGGGTTGTCTGGTAAAGATCACACCCGAGGCCACCAGCCCTTAGCCCTAAAAACTACCCCAATCACCCTAGCCCTAAAAACCACCCAACCCCACCCTGAGCCCTAAAACCTACCTTGACCCCCGAGCTCTAAAAACGACCCCAACCCTCACCCTGAGCCCTAAAAAGTACCCAACCCCCCCCCCCCAAGCCCTGAAAAGTACCCCAACCCACTCTGAGCCCTTAAAACTATCCTGATACCCCCCAGCGCTAACACCTACCCCGATCCAGAGCCCTAAAAAGTAGCCTAACCCCCTGAGCCCTAAAAGGAACCCCAACCAACCCTTGAGCCCTAAAAACAACTCCCAACGCTTAAAAACTGCCCCAACCTCCCACAAAACCCAGCCCCTCTTACCAGTCTGGGTCCTCTACCGATCCTTCCTCTTCCGGTGCCCACCCATCCCAGGCAGTTGGTGACAATTGTATGGAAAAACAATCAGTCTGTGTAATTTCTCGCTACTTCAACTCACCAGTACTACTTTATCCCTCTCTTTCTCTATCTCTGCTGCTCCATCCAACTTTATCCTCTCTCTCTCACACTACTTCAATTTTTTCTCCCTACTCGGTCAATGAATTCAATAAATCTCAATCAAATTCACCTTTCTGTATCTCTTTCTCATGGCCTTGCCCCTCTCTGTTTACATCTATATCACCCCCACTCTCCTCTTCAACTCTCTCTCCAAGTCATTCCTATCTCTCTCTCTACTTTTTTCACCTAATCTACCTGTATCTCTCCTCCATCTACTTCAATTTTCACACAAACTCATCTCTATATTTACTTCAACTCCCTATCTCTCTTTCCTTGTCTTTATTACCACTACCTTTCTATCAGCCCATTCTTTACCTCACCAGCCCCAACACCTCTGCATCTCATTTCTCTACTTCATATCTCCCTCGCAAGCTCACCTATCCATTATTCCACTGATGTCTCACCCACCACCTAACCTCTCAATTAACCTCACCATTAATTTAATACCTCACCTATCCACCTCTTCTTTCTCTAGTAGTCCTTAGTTCCCTTTCCTTCAGCTATCTGAATACCTTACTCCTTTCAGACCACCTCTATTTTTCTATGTCTACCTCTTTTTCTCTATCATCAACTCCTCTTCCTCTCTGTGTCTCTCTTTTACACAGAAGCACATCTCTCTCTGGACTTCTCCATTTCAACTCATCTCCTTGACTTCAACCCTCTCTCAACCTCTTTCCTTGTAGTTCCCGCTACCTCACTAAACCTTCCTCTTTTTCTGCCCTTCAACTCTCTTCCTGTATTACACGTCTCTCAACCTTCTCTTTATTGCTCCTTACGCATGTCTCTACCTTTCTCTCTTTCTCACTCTCTTGACCCTACTCATTTTTCTATTCCCCCTCTTCTCATTTTGCTCTCTCGCTGTTTGCTTCTCTTTTTCTCTGCAAGTCTCTCTCTGTCTAACTTTAACCCCCCCTGCCTTTACCTCTCTGCAATTTACCCCTTTTTCTTCATTTCCTCTCTTTCTACCTCACTCTTGGGAGTATTGCACTCCTTTGCCCCTCTCAATTCCGTCCTTCGAATCTCTCTCGCTCTACTGTACTATAAAACCTTACCTACTTCTCTGCCTCTCTTTCTCTACCTACATCTTTCTTCCTATGCGTATCCTTTGTTTTAGCCATCTCATGTTTCTTTATTTACTTTACTTCTCTTATTACCTATGGCACAGTTCTTTCTGCCTCACCTCTATCTCTACCCTCCCCTCCCTCTACTTCACTTCTCTTGCTATACTGTTCTTTTTATGTCTCTGTCTATCTCTTGTATCCTGCCTGCCCATTTCTCTTACTCAGGAGGGTCAAATGTACCTGTTTAGCCAGATGAGTGCAAACATATAAACAGGAGAAGAGGGACTGGGAAGGAGAATGGAAACTAGGAGAAAGTTATTCGCTTTTAACTAATGAAATGTGTATATTTTCAAAGCAGGTTTTTGATGATCATTTCTGCAACAAAAATGCCAGTCATGAAGGGGGATATACTTGTGATTACAAATATTCCGTAACTCCTTTTCATGCTCTATGTACATGTATCTTAATCCAACAGGTCCACTAAACATCTAACAAATCACCTTTATCTTTAGTTTACAGTGAGAGTAACAAGATGGGTAAACACCGACTGCCACATAAAATACTACTGCAAATAGTATTATCAGTGTGCTCGCGGGTGTTGGGTCCTGAGGCGGAAGCCGGGACTGCTGCGTGTGAGAGCGGACTAACTGTTTTAAAAATTGCTGCTTGGAAAGATTTATTTTATTGTGTAACTGTCTACCCTGTATAGCTTTTAAAAGATTACGTTTTAAAAGTTTATTTCTGCCCCACTTACCGATCGCTCACTCTCTGGGCACACACTCTATCTGCTTCGGCACCCGCCCACAAATCTTGCTCGCCTCATTGCAGCCGATTAGGCGCTGCTGAGGTTAGAGTGCAAGACACCATCTTAGGTGAGGAGCAGGCGAGGGGCACAGTGCTCGGCCCCTCCCACCTCTACTGTCATTAAATGAAACCCCCTCCCCGGAAGCGCAGCGGACGAGCGCAGCGGGCGCGTCGACGGCGCGCCGAAGACGCGCCAAAGACAAGCCCGTCTGCGCTCATCCGCGACCGGACGGGACTAGGGGCACACCATACCGCCCGACCCATTCACTACTCCAGGGCCGATCACTTGGAGTGCAATAATAATAAAGCCCACCTATACTTGTTAAAACACACACTCCATCGGCTCTGTAAGTATGGTATTCTGAGTCAGGGCTGTCACCTGACCACCCGTGCAGACAGTCAGGCACCGCCTGATCTACCCCCCCCAGTCGCTTACCATTTTATACTTAAACACCCATTCCCTTGTCAAGCATCAGATGGATATTTTTCTGTTACTAGACACGGAGAAACCTGATATTCTCCTACTGGCAGAAACATGGTTAACTCCTACCTCCGCACCAGACATAATAGCAGCTCTGCCACCGAACTACCATATTATTCAGGCAGACCGTGTCGCTGGGAAAGGAGGAGGTGGAGTCGCGGCAATTATCCACTCTGGTCTGGATGTTACCACTCTTACCTGGTTAACGTTAGCCAACACAGATAACCTAGTACTAAAAATTGGTACTCCTCACATGACTATAGCATGTGTCCTCTTATACAGACCACCCACCTCGATGCCAGTGTTTCCTATGGCCCTAAGTGATCAAGTTGCTAACTTGGCACTTGATCATGCCAGGGTCCTTTTAGTAGGTGATTTTAATTACTGGCACAAAGATCCTTCAGAGGGCCCTCAATCGGCAGAACTGACTGATCTTCTGTCTAATCTAAATTTTAACCAACTAGTGCTCTCCCCCACCCACTGCAAAGGTCACATATTAGACCATGTGTGGTCCAATACCACATGCGTAACCACCCCGATAACCTTGCCATGCCTCTGGTCAGACCACCTTATTCTTAAATTTAAGGTTTGTATCACCCCCATTAGGACCACGGTGCCAGTCGCCGGCAGGTCAGCTAGAAATTGGAATGCAATGGATAAATCCGCTTTTTTACAGTCACTAGCTAATGCCATCCCTTCCTTGGACAACGATATAAACATGGCAGTATCCACTCTCACTGGCTGGCTACAAGTGGCTAGTAATCTCTATGCCCCGTATAACAGAATTAGACTGGCAAGGCGCACGGATGCCAATAGATGGTTCTCCTCTGACCTGAAAAATAGGAAACTGGCCCTTCGGCACCTTGAACGCCTTTGGCGTCGCAAATATGATCCTGAGGAAAAAATTAAATATATCAGGGCGAGAAAGGAATATATGAATGCCATCTCCGCAGCAAAGGCAGAGTACTTTTCTTCTCAAATCCTAGATTCCTCAAACAAATCTAAGGATATTTTTTCAATTTTTAACGAACTGACGAATCTAGAGAATGTCCGCCCTAAAGTAATTCCTACCCAGTGCCTGTGTGATTCACTTAACACCTACTTTAGTGATAAAATCGCAGATATAAAAACCAGCATCCCCCAATCTATGACTCCAATCACAACCGGTATGGCAATTAAGACCAGTACTGCCATCCTTACCAACTTTCAGCCTATAACTCAGGTCCAGCTCCTGGAACTAATGACAAGAGTCAAATCCGGCTCCCCATTGGACATCTGCCCCCCCCGCATCTTAAAAGAGTGCTTCTCTACCTACCCAGCCCCTGCCCTTGCACTTTTAAACGACTCCCTCACCTCGGGCATAGTCCCGTCTGCCTTTAAAGTAGCCACGGTCATACCTCTATTAAAAAAAACAGGGGCTGACCCGGCATGTAAGGCAAATTACCGGCCCATCTCCTTACTGCCTTACTTGGCAAAAGTCCTGGAGGCACACGTGGCGAAAAGCCTCTCTAATTTCCTGGAGGAGTCCTCCTGTTTTGACCCCCATCAGGCTGGATTCCGGCCAGCACACTCAACAGAGGCAGTGGTCACCACAGTGCTGGATACACTTCGAGACTGTGCAGATAGACGCTCCCCCCAGGCCCTGGTGCTCCTAGATTTGTCGGCCGCGTTCGACACGGTCGACCACAACATCTTGATCGACCGTGTCGGACAGGCCGGCATATGGGACACGACGGCATGCTGGCTGAGGTCCTTCTTGGAGGACCGCTCTCAAGCGGTGCGCCTGGGAGACCTAACCGGTGTTAAACAGCCCATCTTATGTGGAGTGCCACAGGGCTCCTCCCTGTCGCCTCACCTTTTTAATATATATATATATACTCCCTCTCATACAAACCCTCAGAGACAAACAGGTAAGAGTCTTCAATTATGCTGACGATTTGCAGCTACTCTTTACCATCGACAACTCTATAAAATCCATTAGCCATTTCCAGTCAACCATGAGGTTTATTAAATCCTGGATGGATCAAAACCAGCTGAAATTAAATCCAGGTAAAACCGAACTGGTACTGACTGGGGATAGCGCCAAGCATTGGGGCCCCCACTACTGGCCGTCAGACCTGGGTCAAGCTCCGCTACCATCACCATCGGCCAAAACGCTTGGAGTCGTCGTGGACAGTGACCTCTCACTAAAAGCACAAGTGAGCCAGGTGGTTTCCAAATGCTTCTTTCAGCTAAAAAAAATTAGGAAGGTCCGGCGACTTTTAACGTCAGAAGCAATCACCCAGGTTGTGATCGCCACTGTTCTGTCCCATCTGGACTACGCAAATGCCATCTACCTGGGTCTTCCAAACTATCTACTCAAGCGTCTCCAGATGGTGTAGAACTATGCCTCTAGGCTGATCTTGAAGCAACCAAAGTGGCATGCAGCCACTCCCCTACTCATCGAACTCCACTGGCTTCCGGTCACGCAACGCTGTGCCTTTAAAGTGGGTTGCATGATTTTTAAGTCGCTGCACGGTAAAAGCCCTAAATTCATCAACCAACTAATCACTAGATACGTTCCAACTCGCAACCTCCGCTCACTCCACCAAGGCCTTCTCCAGACTCTCCCTTTCAAACTGAAACGTGCTGGTGGACGTAGGTTTGCAACACTTGCCCCTTGCTTGTGGAATACCTTTCCTCTGGAGATCCGGTTTTGCCAAGATCTTTTATCTTTTCGGAAAGCGTTGAAGACCTGGCTATTTAGACAAGCATGTTAATTAACTCTCCACCCTTCACCTTGACTTTGTTACTGTTGATCTTAGCGCCAAGAAACTAATCAGTGATAGTGTGCTCAATAAATAATTTAATAACATAACATAACATAACAAATAAAACAAGCATTGTCAAAGCTGGGTCGCAGGAGGTCCTAATTCCGATGGCCCTCAACAAGTGGAGCCGATGGATTGGCCACCAAAAACAGCACCAGTGACAACAGTGGAAGGACATCGCTTACATTTCTCCGCAGTGTGACCCGGTATGTCTTTGAATGAGATGATGATGCTCTGGGATGCCATCCGTAAAGTCAGTAGGTGTGACCTAAAACACAGCACTGTCAAAGAAGTCTGAACAAATCATGAAAGGCAAAATTCACTGCATGCATTTCCTTGACTTGGATTTTGCATCCGCCGTTATGGGCTCACAAAATTAGGACATTTGGAAGGCAGGACTGGGACATAGCCAGCTTTTATAAGATCGCATCATGTTATGTAATCTCCCAATGCACTTCCTGTCCTGTGCCTTCTTGCTACTGTACTTCACTATCCCTTTGTGGAGCATTTCGTAAAATATACTTTTCTTGGAGTCTTTTGCTTAATAACGTGTAAAAAAAAGCAATGTATGTTCTGCCCGTCTTCTTTGGTTTTTGGACTCTGGAATTTTACATCTTTACCCTGGAAAACAACTCTAGTGGTTGTTACGGTCATGCCTTGAAACTTCTTTACAGTGGTGTTCCTCCCCAGGGGTCATGCATGCATGTTAGTGAACCTGTACATTTAACACTGGTTTAACCCCTCTGTCAAACTAAGCACACTTATTTTTGTGTTTTGAAATAGTAAATGTGCATTAGAACACTGGAATGTTCGGAGCTCCATTGATAACAATGGAGTGCCCCGGGTTTTAATGGCCGTTAGAAGCCTGGAGCTTAAACATTCTAAATGTGTTGTTCACAGCTGATGCTGTGAACAAAGGCCTTGTGGAGCCCGAGGGGATTTCTATCCTCTCTGGCTGAGTGAGGCTTTTGTTTATTTGTTAGAAACTTCTGCCCTCTAGTGGCAGAATGTTCTAATAGCCTTATAGTCCTCCAGAGCTGGGCTGTACCAGCCATTAAAGTCCTGCTCCCAACCCTGGAGCAGGCCTTTAATGTACGGTATAGCCTGTTCTGCTATAAGGCTATATTAAATACAGAAATGTGTATTAGCATTGGCTGTGAACTGAACAGTACTTTTGTGTGTGAACCTCTGGCATTTGAATAAATGCTATTTCTTTGTTTTAGTTTCTGCAAGCTGATGGGTTTTTTTGTAAGTAAAACATTCTCACAGCTTCTAATCTTGAATTACTTTAGACAACTCAAAATTTCCATTTGCTTGCTAACTGTTAGCAGTGGCTGCAGCTAAGAGCTTCAGCTTGCATGGTTAACAGGGTGCAAAGTAAATAATAGTTTCACGATGCCCGATGAAAGTGTTGTCTTCAGCTTGGAGTTGCAAGCACAGGTTTGTGAGCAAGTGAGCTCCCACCTGCTCCACAGGAACAATTAGAGAGTGGAGTTATAACAAGCAATGGCAAAGCCAATGGGTCTCACCTTTGATATATGTTTTGCTGTAGTTGTTATCGTAATGCAGTGTAATGGGTTTGAATGTTATTGCCGAGGGTGTGGGTGGGAAACAAAAACAAGCATTAGCCGATGGCAGGAGTTCGACCCACAGACGACTCTCACTGTAACAGGAAGTATAAACAGTCTGATATGGATCTACCATCCAAGAAGCAGTACAATGGGCATGATAAGGAAAAAAGGAGAAGTTGTTATCCTAGTGTAGATTGTTCATGTTAACAAAAGCACAGTGTTGCAATTCAAACATGTAAAGAGGCACCGAAGGGAAAATCCCTAACAAATGCTTCTTGGTCAGTTCCTCTCCGCTCCCTACGCCTCCTCCTTACACACACACACACACACTGAACAAGGATACAGATCATGAAAGCCAGGAAACCCTAAGAAGGGTTTGCAGGGCTGGTCTGTAAGACATTCTTCCATGATTGCATGATTGATCTGCACTTGTAGAGATTATGCCTATCAAGCAAAAATGAAAACACTAAGGGCACTTGAAAAATATGGTGCACTTCTACATGTGTGTTTTCTAAACACTTTATTGCTACTGTTAGCTTCAAGAACATACAGGGGCATTGCTGAGCAATGTTGAAATATCATATGTTACAATTGTTGTGAATTACAAAACCTTGATATCATGAGGAAAGCATATAAAACGTGAAATTCACTTATTGTAGCCCTTTTTGTGTCTTTCAAAATGTTCAGCATGAAGGATCAAGGGTGGCATATCTTCGGATGGTAGTGGGATGGACATCAAGCTTCTACACTGTAACCTCGGAGTAAGAAGAACTAGGTTCAAATCTGGACAAATATTGTGATCTTGGACAAATTATTTTCTGTATTTTTCTCAGGTCACCTATCTGCCACAAGATTGTGAACCTAAAAGCAATTAGTTTCAAGTATACGTTATCCAAGAAAAATGTATAATTTCACATTGAAGCAATATCAGCTTCCTACACCGATCTCCAGTGGTCAGATTCCAGAAGATGGTGGATCAAACTTTCGAAAAAAAAGTAAGTCTGCAAACTGATGCTTCTTAGCACCAAATTTAACAGGTGTTCCAATTACCTAATGTAATTGCACTTTGTTTACCAACCTCGAAAGGATGGAAGAATGAGCTGACCTTGCTGGGATTTAAGCTTGAGACCAGCAGATCCCTCCATGTTTATGAAGCTTTTACTACAAATATAATAAAATAGCATTTTTATTTTGAGAATTATAAATATCACATTGTCAAACTGTTTTTACTTTCTATTTTTAACACCTTTTTCCACAAATTGCCCGGGACTGGGAATCATCAGACCAAGGCATATTTGGCAGACAGTGATAGTAATGGAATATTTCACAAGATGCCACTTCAAAACCTAAGGCTTTTTATGAGAAGTCACCCCTCTAGCAGGCCTTTGCAATCCTGAAGGCAGGGTTCTTGGTTCTAAGTGAGAGGGTGTCCCTGCATGAGCAGGACACCCCTGCAGCCTACGGAGTCCATTCTCCTGGGTTGTCAGTGAAGCAGTCATATACCATATAGAGTGTCACCGTGTAATTACGCGATGACCATCTCGAAACTGTCTGCAACCAATCCTATCATGTTTGGTATCAACCATGTTGGAATCATACACCCACACTATAAACAGTGTGGGAGGTATGATTTCACAAACTGGAAGAGCCCTCTGTTAGGCTCCCCAGGTCCCCGGTACCAGTCTTCCAGACCTGGACAGCACTAAATGGTTGTTGCTGACCAGAACATGATTTTGCCCTCCTGCTGCTGAGCGAGGATCGAGCAGGGGAAGGCAGAACAATAGGCATCCTGTTCCAGTGAGGTGTGACCACCTCCCAGACAGGATTTAGTGTATTGGGGCAGGGTGGGTACGCTTGCAAGCACCACTCAGTCTGTATGTGGGGCACATTTGGTGTCCCCATGCGTAGTCCAGTTCAAGCCAGTCCTGGGAGCCATTGGCTCCCGCTCTGGCACGAAACTGGACAAAGGTCATGGGAGTAACCTCCCCTCTGTCCAGACCCTCCCCTGGGAGTGTCCCCTGAATCTTCCCAACCCTTTCCCCAGGGTACTTAAGGGCTTAACTGGGTGTAGGTCCCTATATTCGTTGTAGGATAAGATTCAGATCATACACCACTTCTACTTCTACCGTCTGGTAACTCTGGACTTCGCAGAACTTCGTTTGGGCCTGACTTCATCTCCCTTCCAGTCTGCTGCATCATAGGCACCTGTGCATCATAAAGGAACCTTCCAAGGCCTATGAAGTATCAAAGACACCTAAAGAAATCTCCCTTGAAGTGAAGGAGTCACTCCCCTGAATTTGCAGCCACTGCAACTAAGTCGATCGGTCTGCAGATCCTGAGCTCCTCCGGACTCTGTGGATCTGCAACACAGGTGTTTTTTTTTCCACAGCTCTGAGGCCTGCCCTCTCACCAAGTTTGTGACAAGTATCCCTCACAGGGGTTGCAATAACCAAACCCCTGTGTACCGAATCCAACTAGCAGTTGGAAAGACTTGTTGGCTTCCTTTTAAGAAGATCTTCAGGCTCCAAGTAGCCCCAGCCTCGATCACCTCCTGTGACCAGAATCTTCAGCCACACTGCATCGTGTACATCGTGGCCTGCATCTTTTGGTGAGTGGCTTGAGGTCTTCTCGCAACTCCAGTGCCTCCGGCCTGTGGGTCTACTTGAGGGTCCCACTTGTTTCTTTTGGGCTCTCCTGATTGCTCGGGCCTGCCCTGACTCCCCTGCCTTTGGTAAGTCCATGGACCTTGATGGTCACAATATTGCTCCTTCTTTGATTCCTGCGTTGCTTGCCTTTTCCAAGGCTTGTTGGTGCTCCCAACGGACAGCGACCCCTCAGCACTAGACATCCTTCATGGGTCAGCTCCTGGTCCTCATCAGCGTTGCCTGGTCCTCACAGCTGCAGAGTCAAGGTCACCGCCATCCATCCTGCAAAACACAACATCGGAGGACATTCATCTTCCAATTCTCCTAGTCACTCCTGAGTGACATAGATTCTGTCCCCTCTGCTTGCAGGTACCTCTCATCAAGAATTCACCTTTGTATTACACCGGATAACTTCTCCTCTTCCAGCAGCAGCACTTTCCTGAAGTCCTCCATTGGAAACGACTACGGTGTCTGACGCCACTTCACACATATACACCCAGCTTCCCTGGTGTAGGTAACGTGGGTACTAGGGTATCCATGGGTGGGGTGGTTCTCCAACCTTCTGTCTTCCACAGGGTTTCTTCGTGTCCACTGGGAAGGGTCCCTAATCTTTAAAAATCTAACTGCGACTGCGACTGGTATGAATAAATAAATGAATGAATAAATGAAGGTGTTTTGTATACCAAGCAGTTGCTCCAAGAAGTGGCTGTGCTAAAGAATGTGAAGTTCAATCATCCTCTGCCACAGCTTTAGCACAGTGAGAAAAGCCATGTCTTGAGCTATTTCATGGTATAACAATTTGGACCCACAGGACAGAGGTTCCAGAGATAGCTGATTCCAAGCCTTAGCTGCCAAAAAAAAGAGATAGAACCGTCCCCTATCTTGACTGTCTAGCCCATGGCACTACTGCCAGGGCAGCCATGGCTGACTAAGGTGTTCTGACAAGGCGATACAATTAAAATCTTGCACAGAGATAGAAGAAAAAGGGCCATATGAACCACAACAAAAGACTTAAAAAGAATCATCTTCTTAATTGGAAGCCAGTGGAGAGATCTAGGAAAACCAGAAACATAAGCCCACCAAGGAAGTTTTCACAATTAGACAAGCTGCAATGTTCTGGACCACTTGCAAACTGCTGATGAAGCCTGCCAGAAGCCCAAGATAAAGAGCATTGGCCTGGTCCAACCTAGAGTGCATGAATCACTGCTTTCCGAGAATGCAGTAGAAGAAGAAAAAGAAACTACTTATAGGCCCGGAGCAACACATTTGTTTGCCATTGGTATTACATTGTGACAGTGTTTTATATTAACAGTATGAACGAGCAAAAGTGGAGAATATACCGAACCATCAGTCAGTGTCATCAGATTAACTCACAACTTAAGAAAATTAAGAGTCATTCAGGTGTGGCAGCAATGACTCTAGAGAATAAATGAGGTACAGCTAGATTCATCAAAGGACCGTTTTGCGAGTCAGTAATAGCGATTATTAAGGAATCGCTATTACAGACTCGCAAAACGGGATTCATGTACAAATCGCAATTTATTTTGGCAATTCCTACAGCTTCCTTATTTGCGATTAGATAATTGCTAATCGCAAATAAGGAATAACTCCCCATTCATTCCTATGGGCCCAAAGGCCCATAGGAATGAATGGGAAGACATATCAATGTGCGAATCGCTATTAGCGATTCGCATTTTGAAATTGCGATTTCAATGGTGCAGGGGTGTCTAAAGGACACCCTGTTGCACCCCTAAAATGACATTGGACGCTGGTGTTACGCACACACATGTCCCAAGGACATGTGTGTGTGTAACATACAACTTAGAAAAATGCACTTAAGTGCATTTTTCTAAGTTTCCGCTATTTACCACGAGGTTTGACTTCGCGGTAAATAGCGGCCCAAAATTCGGAAATCGCATTTTTTTAAATGTATCATGAATTGCATTTAAGGAATCTCAAATAGAGATTCCTTAAATGCAATTGCTCGCAAATTTGCGATTTCTATAATGGCCATTTTTGCATCTGGGATGATGAATCCCAAATGCAAAAATTGCGCTCGCAAAGGGCCAGATTCTCAGAATCTGGCCCTTTGCAAGCCGATTTTCGTTTCATGAATCTGGCCGGTAGTGTAATAAATATTGTGCAACCCATACAAGTTTAGC
Organism: Lissotriton vulgaris; assembly: GCF_964263255.1. Lineage (NCBI taxonomy): Eukaryota > Metazoa > Chordata > Amphibia > Caudata > Salamandridae > Lissotriton > Lissotriton vulgaris. The sequence goes on along the minus strand of NC_141688.1, from coordinate 94,254,731 downwards.
TTTACTACACAGTTTGTTTCTTAGCAAGGGATAGGGTTCTTTGGGTAAAGGTGAGTGGAGCCTTGGGGATTGGGAGGGGGTAGAGGACGAAAGCACAACAAGATATTTTTGTCTGGGACACTCACATAAACCGATATCCTTCCTGCAATTGGCTCGCAGTCTTTATGAAGTCTAGAGGGATCGTTTTTATTGTAAGCGACGCAGGGTTAAGTCAAGAACTTCTCAGGACAGTTTAGGACACACAAATCATATATATGCATGCTGGGCTGCATGACTCCAAAGTGCCACCAGTACAGTCTGTAGTCGAGCATGGGGTCCTGACTATAGTCAGCCCCTAGAGGGAGGCATAGTTAGACAGTGGACCAGATGCATGGCCAGGCCACAGAACCGCAAAGACTCATCTTGCAGTCTGGCACACACCTTTGTAGACAGGTGTGTAGAGTTGGGAGACATGCGATGTCCCTCCCATTTGTGTGCCATCAACAGGGGGATTGGATGACACCACTCTAAAACATCAGGGCTATGATTTGGCCAGATGCGCGGACGGAAGCTGTTAATAAAAATTCTCCAGGCCCAAGATAGGGCAGGTTAAAACAGACAGCACACTGGAGTGAATTTGGTTTGTTTGTGCACCTGTATGTATGTAGGGAATTTATAGAGCGCTGGAATAACCACAGAAGGGGTATCTCAGTGCTAAAATATATACAGGTCGGGAAGGCACAGATTCCCATAGCTCAAGCCTTGAATAATTCCGTCTTCAGGAGCTTTTTGAAGCGGGCAAGCCTAGGACATTTATGTAAATCCTGAGGCAGAGAATTCCACTGTATTGGTGCCAAATAGGCAACCGTTTTGCCCCCAGATAATTTTTTCTTAAAATGAGGGACCACCAACAACTTTTTGCCGGTGAGACCGGTTCGGGCAGTACACTTTGAACGTATCCGCCATATAACTCGGGCTAGTGCCATATAGAGCTCTGTGAGCAAAGCAACAGAGCTTAAACTTTATTCTCCGGTGGATAGGAAGCTATTGGAGAGATTTCAATAATGGCCTGGGGGAAGTGTGGTGTGGTTTGTTAAGAGCTAGGCGTGCAGCCACTTTCTGGATGATCTGCAGTCTGCTAAGAGAAGATTCGTTCGCAGATGCCAATAAAGTATTGCAATAGTCCAGGCAACCTATAATCAAAACCTGAATTAAGGTTCTGCGTACAGTTAGGGGTAGCCACATGAACACTCTGTGCAGCAGGCTCAAAGTATGATAGCATGTCCCGGCAGTGGTCATAACTTGATCCTTCATTGATACCTGCCATCCAAGCCAAATTCTACACTGGTGGCAAGGAGGCCTGGCCACACTCCTCCTATGCTCGATGCTACCCTCTATTTCCATGGTCCCCTGACACCCGCAGTGGTGCACACGGGGCTGCAAATCTGTGTTGACAGCTCATTCCAGCCGCTGACAGCCTTCTGCATCTGGAGCAAGTGCTAGTGCCTGCACTCGTTCTACCGTGGCATGTCCTCTGCCTACCCAAGCAGCCTCATCGCACCAAGACAAAACAATGGCCCAGCCATACCATATGGCAAAGAGGTGGTAGACAATGGCTGCAATACCTCGCAGGCCTCTCCTCCAATGGTGGCGGCCTGTAAAAGCATACCTCCTGCCAACCCCCACATTCAGATCAGTGGCAACGCCTAACATGTGCAGCTAGGCCTGAAGTGGGTGCATTTGCCAGCTCCTGTCCAGGCATTCAGAGCAACCACAGCCTGAAATGAAATGAATGAAATGAAAGTAGTCTTGTAACGCGCAGACTTAGCCCGTGGGCATCAAGGCGCCTAACAGAAAAAGTTCTGAAAATGTATGTACCAGGAGCCAGCTTATGGGTATGCCTCTGAAAAAAGCCATGTTTTTAATGCCCTCCTAAAGGGACCAATGGCAGGTTGAATTTTTAATTCCAGGGGAAGGGTGTTCCACAGCCTGGGGGCCACAACCGAAAAAGCAAGCCTCATCTGCTTGCTATGGCATGTGTGCTACCAAACCCAGGCCACATCCACCACATGACCACCTGACCTTTGTTAGAATTGAAACGTACAATTGCCATATTACTCGTATTTTACCCAATATTATGTTAGCATTATATAGCTAAATCATTCTATATGCATACTGTATGTATACGCAATCAGTAAATGCAGATGTTGCATTTGTTAAGTTGACATCTGTGCCACCATTTTTAGTTTTTCCAAGATGCCACTTTGTATTATAATCAAAACTGTTACTTGCTCATTTACGAGAAATGGTCCTTCTTAAGTTTCATTTCTCCAGTGCTGAATCTTGCTCATTAACGCATGCCGTTTGTGTTACATAGAGGCTTTCTCCCACCTGTCTAGAGGGGAGGATAGGCCAGATGACCTTGGATAATAGATAACTTGTACCAGGCTGCGGAATGGAAACCTCTGTGTTATATCCCCATTGTATTACAACATCTACCAGTGTTTTTCCTCTGGAGGCGGGCCTTTGGGGACTCCGCAAAATACATAATGTAACCTAATGTTAGAGTCAGTCCCTCGTCAGCCATCATGGGAGGGTGGTCAGATTGGACTCCACTGCAGTGTACTTTGTGAATAAACTAGTTTGCTTGTATTCTCTACTGCGTCATCGACTCTACATTAGTGGAAGGCTAGAGGAGGTCGAGAGTGACCCGGTGGCTCTAATTGGGTCACTTTCTTCACCTTGCCAGCATGCAGTACCACCAAGCCAAGATGGCCACCTGCATGGGCACCTATGCCTAGGCACCAGTGACTGCAATATCAACCCCACCACCACTTTCCGCATGCACATCAGCTACACAGCCCAAATGGCATCCAACCTGGCACTGGAGCATTTTGCAGGTACTGGAACACCACCCACTAAGTGGCCAAATGGAAAGACTGCGTTATATGGCTGGAGAAATAATTTGTTGCCCTTGACATCTCTGATGAGAGGAAAAGATCTCTCCATTTACATTTGGCGGTAGAGGACATCCACAAGATCGCAAAGGGTGTCCCAGAGGCAGGACCCCCCCATATATAGGCGCCCTCAAAGACTCCATTACAGCCTATTACGAACCATTCTTAAATCCTGGCTACGAGCGGCTCCTCCTCTGCCAGGCACGCCAATGTCCAGAGAAGTCCGTCAATGTTTTCTTTGGTCACAGCAAAGAATTGTTCAGGACCCGCACCGTGTCTGATGAAGATGACAAGATCTGGGCGCAAATCATACAGGGTTGTGTCCCGTCCAAGCTCAGAGAGCAGATCCTTCTAACTTCCAACATGCCAGTGAAGTATATGCTTGCAGTGGGTTGACTGAAAGAGCTGGCCAAGACCAGGGCATCACACATGGAAACGGTCTTACAACTGTCTGTAAAACCCGGGACAGTTAATGCAATCCATAAAGATGCCCTAAAAACCCAAGCAGAGCCCTAGCAAGACACCAGCGACCGCACATTCATGTTAGTGGTGCAGAGGTCCATAACTACACCCGTGGAAATGCCAAGCTGCTGGAAAGAGTTGCATCACAAGAACAACACAACTGCCAATACTGGACTTCACTTTCTACTATTTGTACTAACCTTTATGAGTGAAACATACCGGTCCGGTTTTTTGAATTTCCGTCACTTTATTTTATTAAATCATTTTCTTAACAATGAAACCAAGATATCACTCATTTTTTTGTGCAGGTACAAACAAATATGAAACAATACATTTCAATACAACATAATTTAAATGTACATTGAATTTACAAATTGTCAACACATCCGCCAAACACTCTGCCATCTATTCATACCTCATTCATACCTACAAATAAACAACATAAAACATTATTTTGAGCCTAATGTCGAAGAATGGGTTCATCTTCTTCTGTCTAATTTTATGTCTTGTCATATGTTTGTTTTTGCACCTTTGATGATAAACCATTATTGATTTAGAAATGCATAAAAAGGCTTCTTAAAAATTATTTATCAGCTATCTTCCACAAAATTCATATTTAAAAAAATATATATTTTTTATAAAACCAAACAAAAATAATAAATTTTGAATAAAAATACAACTAAGTGGTCAATGATCATTTATATATAGTGGGTTCCTATATCACTATTCATTAATGTTTTATGTGTACTAGTTATAGACCTTTTTCAAACCAAACAACCATTTTAATCACGTTGTTATTTTGCACAGAATCTGTTTTTAACGCTGTCATTTGTAACGCTGCTATCTTGTTGATTTTAAAACTTGAAAGCCACTGTACCTGTTCGGTGTATCCCTAGTCCGTCGCGGCTTGTGCCGATTGAGCTGTGGGGTCTAACACCATCTCCCTAGATGCCTCACTCCCTCGACTCATCAGGGGTAGCGCTCTAGCCTCAGCCCACACTGCTGCGGTCCCGCCCACTGTCATTACTTAACCCACTGCTCAGAGCGGACGCGCGAAGCGGCGCGCCAGCGGTTCGCCAAAGGCAAGCCCGTCTGCGCCCGTCCGCTCCCGGCCGACTCCAGGCGCCAGGTACCCTGCTCTTTTTGCCCGACTCTTGGTGCCGAACATCCTCTGTTCAGTAATTCACTATGGGCATTATACGCTATACTAACTTGGAGCTTCATGCCTTAAACACAGCTAGTATTACCACCATAATGCCTAGTAGGGGTATGGGCGTTAAAACAATGGTGGCAAGACAACCTCTTAGCACACCCGCTCCCCGACCTCAGACTAATCTAGTATGCTTGTATTGTAATGCGAGATCCCTACCGAAGCACGCCTTAGAAATATGGGCGCTCTTGCACTCCAACAACCTTGATGTCTTATTTGTCACGGAGACATGGCTCCAGGAATCCTCCTCGCCCGGCATCGCAATAGCCATTCCCCCCTCCAACAAAATACATAGACTTGACCGTCCTGGTAAAAAGGGAGGTGGAACGGCTATAATATACAAACCTGCTATCAAGCTACACATTAACGACACCTATCTAGAAGCCTGGGGTGAAATGTGTATTGCCTTCATGACCATAGAGAACAAAGAGTCATGGAAGGTGGCGCTCATTTATAGACCCCCCAGGAGCCAAAACCCACTTTGTAGAGAAGTTAGTGGAAGCATAGCGCCTTACGACCTAGCCACAGGGAACTTCCTCTTATTAGGGGACATTAACTATCATTTGGACCAAACTCTCGACCCCCACACTGCAGATTTAATCACCAGCCTCGAGGCCTTACAGCTACGCCTACTTCTCACAGGTCTAACGCATATTGCAGGACATGCACTAGATCTCATCTGCACTAACTCCCCAAAAGTTGAGATTAAGCAGATCGATCCTATTCTTTGGACTGATCATTTTCTCATAAAATTCGACTTTGCCGGCCCACAGGCCAAAACCCGTAATACTTCCCAAATCACACTAAGTAGACCGTGGAACAAGATTACCTTAGACTCCTTTGCTGCGCACTTCTCTCCTCCAGTTATCACTCAGGATACTGACCCTAACACAGCAGCCAAGGAGCTTGAATCCGCAATCGCCTCGGCATTAGATATTATTGCCCCGGCGCGGGCCTCCAAGCCCCCAACTAAAAACGCCCTGGTTTATGTCGGACCTAGAGATAGTTAAACACTCGGTCAGGGTAGTAGAAAGGAAATGGAGACAAACAAAAGATCCAAAAGGCAGGGTACAATACAAGGCAGCCCATAGCACTATATGAAAGGGATTGCCGAGGCTAAAAAAGTCTACCTCAGCAATAGGATAACTCAGGCAGCTAACTCACAGAAAGAGCTGTATAGTATAGTCAAAGAATTCACCAATCCTTCTGCGAACCAACATCCACTCAATGAATCAAAAGAATGGGTGGACTCTGTGGCCAAGTATTTTTATGATAAAATCAATGAGATCCACAAGCTCTTCCCTCAGCAGCCCCCAGTAAGCCAGGCCATAGGCTCACCGAATAACAGCCGCAGGAATCACAGCAATTGCTCTGTTACCTTAAGGGAATTTTCACCTTGCTTAGAAATAGAGGTGGAGGTAACCCTGCGCAAAATGAAGTCAGGAGCCCCTGGAGACCCTGCCTCCCCACAAATTCTAAAAATCTAAAATTGCTCCTGTCCTGATTCCAGCTCTTACAACAACTCTGAATCAATCCCTACTACACTCCTCGGTCCCATCTCTCTGGAAGGAAGCAGTAATAAGACCTATTCTGAAAAAACCCTCGGCTGACCCCAAATCACTACTCAATTATCGACCTATCTCCCTTCTCCCTCTATTTGGAAACATTATGGAGTTCCTAATTAATAAACAACTCATAAGCCACTTGGAATCCAATAAGCTCCTGGACCCATCCCAGTCGGGCTTCAGGGCATCGCACAGCACCGAAACTGCCCTGCTGGAAATTGTTGATAATATAAGAATGACTCTGGACTCCAGCCAATCTGCCATACTGTCCTCCTCGACTTATCTGCGGCCTTCGACACCATCTCACATCGCATTCTTTTAGAGCGCCTTGTTGAGGCTGGTGTTGAACGCTCCGCATTACACTGGATAAAGAGCTATCTGACCAATAGGCGGTCTAAAGTCCAAGTTGGAGCTCATTCCTCCAACTTTCATGACAATGACAAGGGTGTCCCCCAGGGGTCAATATTGAGCCCTACGCTCTTCAATCTTTATGTGTCCCCCCTGGCAAAGATCATTCGTGAGCACGGTTTTGGAACCGTTTCTTACGCAGATGACACCCAAATACTGGTCACAATAAACCACAACCCAGATGAAATTAAATCAAGGTTTAAAGAGTGCATGGTATCTATTCATGACTGGATGACCCAGAACTTTTTAATGATGAATGCAGGTAAGACGGAGGTCATGCTATTTGGAAAAGCCGATAAAATATGGTCAGAGGATTGGTGGCCAATCTCTCTTGGCCCTTGTCCATTGCCCAAACCATCTGTCAGGAATCTTGGGGTAATAATTGATACTAAGCTCTCCATGGCTGACCACATAAATAAAGTAGTGCAAACTGGTTTTGGCCTTATACGCAAGCTGAGGAAAATCTTTAAATGGATACTCCTCTCAGCTCGCATGCCTCTAGTACAAGGACTCATTATCAGCAGGATTGATTATGGAAATGCACTTCTGTCCTCAATAAATATCACTCTCCTGGCCCGCCTACAGGTCCTCCAGAACACCGCTGCAAGACTGGTGCTGGACCTGCCGGCCCGCACCCCATCTCTGCCTTGCCTAAAATCCTTGCATTGGCTCCCTATACAAAAGCGTATCAAGTTCAAATTATGTTGCCTGGTCCATAAATCCATCAATGGACAAGGACCAGCATACTTAGAACGCAAGCTAAAAGCCCACAAACCAGCAAGAATGCTGAGATCCTCAGGCAAATCCCTTCTTACCATCCGAGGGTTCGCACAGCCAGAAATGGTGACAGGGCATTTAGTAAGACAGCCCCTGAAACCTGGAACTCTCTTCCTCTTCAGATAAGGACTGAGTCCGACTACCTCAGGTTTCATAGACTACTAAAGACGTGGCTGTTCTAGCCCTGCCTACCTGTTTGCGGGTCCACAGCTTGGAGTTTTATGCTCTTTTTCTTCTGCAAGCGCTCTGAGACCTTCGGGTGATTTATGCGCTATACAAATGCAAAGTAAATGTAAAAAAAAATTAAAAAAATTCTTACTGAGGCAGCAGGGTAGCAGAGAAGCAGGTCAGCAGAGCAGTCCTTTTTGCAGCAGAGCAGTTCTTTTTCTGATTCATCCACAGGTCCAGAAGTGATCTGTAGAGTGGGTCTGAGTGTCCCCTTTTTATACCTGGTGCCGACTATTAAGTGGGAGAAGCTTCTGCAGTTTCCCCCTACAATGGTGTTGAAATTTCCTGCCACAGTACCCTGGTCCCAGTTGGTCTTGGGCCACAATAGCTAGTAGGAAATCCTTTGTGTGTGAACTGTGCCACTGCCTTTGTTAAAAGTATGGTAGGGGACAGCTCCCCTCACATCCAGTCAAAGATAGCCCATCCTGCCAACGCCCAGACCCTCTATTGTCAAACTGACAGGGAACAATACACAAAGGCCAACTATTGCTTGTCATGTGACCCAGGAACAGGCTGCAGGCGCCAAGTGATTAGGGCACATAAATGACAACTTTCTTATAGTGAGCAAAAAGAAGATGAGTGGTGATACCTCGTAACCGGTCCCAAGATGCATGTTTCCGGTCCAGGGATGACCTGGACTCGCAGTTCGGGCTGGACTGTTTCCATGGCAAGCAGGAAACTGACTGATTTGCATATGCCTAAGTCGAAACTTGGATGCCATGGTGAGCAAAAAAACATTGGATTTAGGCCCAGATTTTTGTACTGGGGTGAATATTTGACATTGTTCAGCATTCTGTCCATCAATTTTTCTTGTTGCATTTGTCACTCTGAGTAAAACGGGCATGCCCAGACGTGGGTCCCATGCTCACCATGCCACTGGAGTCAAGCTACCCTGGCTGATGAGGGATAAGACTACAAACCGGTCCCAGGATGCTTGTTTGAGGTCCAGAGATGACCCGGACTGGCAGTCCGGGCTGGACTTTTCCCATGGGAAGCAGGGTCAAGACTGATTTGCATTTAGCCTGGTTCAACCTGGAATGGCATGGTGAGCATAAAAACAACAGATTTAGGCCCAGATCTCCGTAGTAGGAGTGAATGTTTGACATTGTTCAGCATTCCGTTCAACAATTGTTCTGTTTGCAACTTTCAATAAGTGGCATTTTTAGAATTGTGATCTACAGTCCCACTTTCTCATTAACAAGGATTTTAAATTACACTTCCTCAGACACCAAACATGACCTTCCTACCTACTCTCAATCAAAAGTTATCATGTACTAAATGTCATAAAGTAGCCCAATGTTATCATATGGGAGAGGTAGGCCCCTCAGTAATAAAAAATTAATGTAGGACTTTTTCTCTACCAGGATATATAAAACTTACATGCCTAACTTCAAATTGCAATGCAGCCTGCCCTATGGGGTGTGTATGGCCTTCATTATGGGGTCCTTATGTATTAAAAAGGGAGCTTTAGATTTGCATAGGAGGCATTTTGCCAAGCCAAGTTGGAAGTTTCTAGCTGCTAGCAGGCTGAGACATGTATTATAGGGTGGCTACTTGTGTGGGTGGCAACTTAAGTGGCTCAGGCCCACTAGTAGCATTTAATTTGCAGATCCTGGATAGAGGGTCCCACTTTACTAGGGACTTATAAGTAAATTAAATATCCCAATCGGGTGTAAGCCAATTTGACCACTTTTTAGGAAGTGAGCACAAGCACGTTAACAATGGTTGACAGTGGTAAAGTGCACAGCGTCCTAAGGTCAACAAAACACATTTAGAAAAATAGGAGCGTGAAGCAAAACAAAAAGTTTGGGGGTGACCCTGCTGAGTTGACCTACAGGACCTCTTAGGGCCTTAAAGGAGTCTAACAAGACCATGTTCCAGTAAAAAGCCAGGGGAGACCTTGATGGTCTACCCCGCTAAGGCGCTAGAACATAGACAATGGCCCTCTAGTGCAGAGGCACTGGCCAGTTTTATGCCCTTCTGAACTCATTTGGACCCCTCTTTCTACACTCTCCAGAGCCAGTTGACTGACCCATTGGGAACCGTCCTGCTCATCTGTGGAAGCCATCTGTGAAACACATAACCTTATCTTGCTCATAAATCCATCCCAGTAGGCAGACAGTACCACCATGGCCAAAAAAGTGATGTGGCCTATTCCACTCCTTGAATCTGACCTGTGTCCCCAAACCTACAAAAATTCTGGCCAGAAGTACAGCAACCACAGAGGTCACTAACACCTATCAGTGTCAAAATCCAGGGCCTAGGCTAGCCAGTGCTCTCTGGCTTTTGAGGTTTATCAGAGCAGGAGGCAACAGCCCCTAGTGTTAGGTACCTTTCTTCCACTATCCTTCCCACCAGCCCAGGGTGGTAGCCTGATACTGGCCACTCAGCCCAGGGTCTGTATCCTGAGGCTGAACAGGAGTTAGGAATGTGCCTTCTACGTGGATCTATGTACCCTTTGCTTGGGATGGTGCTCCTGAAAATAGAGCTTCCATGGTTTCCTGGGTTGCCGCCCCTTCCAGCTCACCTGACAGCAGTGATAACTCATTTCCCAATATGCAGTCGATGGGCATCTGTGGACTAACTATGATCCTCCTCTAAATCACCTCTCCACCATTCTCTAGGGATACCAGAGTCATGGTTAGGAAAATGTCCTGCCCTGTGTAATCCTACATACCTGTCCGGTGTACTGCTCTGAGGAAACCAATATTTCCACTACCATGGTCTGGCTGGCCTGGTGTCCCACAGAGCAGTGATACAGATCTCATTCTCTTTCACCTAGTGGAAGTGTTGACTCCCACCCTCAGGGATCACCAGCTCACCCTCTGAGTCCATGTCCCAACTAAGGGAGATTAAGGCATGTTCTACAAAACCCTGAGGCCACATTAGACACCCCTGTAGAGGTCCCACAAGTGGATGGTTTCCTATGGCAGACTGAGCACCTTGTTGGTGCCCTAGCTGGCAACACTCAAAGCAATTGAGTTGGGCATGGGAAGTGCAGAGTTAAAGCCCACCAGATCCCCCCCCCACAACCCCCTGCTTCTCAAAAGGAGCATGGGGAACCTTTCCCTTGCCTTGGTCTGGGACTTTTCCTTGTCTTCCTTGAGGTCCCCTTCACTCCACGGGGGAACATGAATCCTCTCCTAGGTACCTTCTTATGGGCCCAAGGGCTGAGCCAAGAACGTCTGCCTTCTTAGCAAGCTGCCTGGGTCCAGACAGCTTGCTATTAATCAGGTGTTGGCACATCTCTGGAAACAGTTGCTGATCATGTGCTCCTTTGCAAACACATTTTAACTAACAAAAGAATAAGTCCAAGCTTGCAAAGTTTTTGGGGGGAGCTCACTGCTGCCTAATCTTGAGTCCACCACATACCTCTCTCTTCCACCACCCTACACTTCCTCTGATCATAACCCTTGTAGGTTCTGTTGGTTACGTTTTGTCCTTGCTTTTTTCCTTTGTCACTGTTTTCCTGTCTTAATTTTCCTCCTTTGTTCTCCCTTTTTGGCCTTTCTCTCTCTTACTTTGGGTCAAAGGCTATTGAGGGAAAAGGTGTCTGGGCCCCTATAAATGAGTTCTGGTGCCAACATTGTGTTACATTGTCTAAAGAGGTACAATGCACACCAAAATGTAAAGTCCTTCAAAATGTTATACAATGCTCAAGGCAGTATATAGGGCATAACTCCCTGGAACTCACTCTATCCATGCCTGTAACTATATCCATATACAAGATGGATCCTCACCAGGTCAGCTCCCCCAATCCAGGATGCACAGCTGACAAGTCAGAATTAACGATCAAATATCGTTCGAACAATCTCTTTCATTCGTAGCCCAGTTCATTCCATAAGTAATCCATGTTTCAACCATACAGTTTCTTGATCCAATGTTTCCACAATAAGTTCCTAGTTAGGCTTTACTCCAGGACACATAGTGGTTCACAATTCCTTATAATTTAATTTGGATGTAGTTCTCCCAACCTGGACATGTTAACAACTGGTCCATCACCTGGGAGGAGTGCTGCAATAGTTGCAGAATCGCTGGGTAGAGCGTTTAGATAAGCAACCCGTCATGATTTAAGTCTCAGTTAGCCTGCCTTTTTAATCCAGCAGCACATTGCTTTTATTAATTGAAACTCCAGCAGGGAACCTATATGTTTTGGAAATGTGTCAGTGTCTTAAGTGTCTGGCCCTGTGAGGCCCAGGTACTAGCCCACAAAACAGCACAATCATTGTATAATTCTAGGCATCTGGTTGCCTCTCAAATTCACCTGGTCTAGTCATACCATTCACACATGAACTTCATTTGTAAATGCTTGTGGTAATGAGGAAAACTTTACAAACACACAGCAAGGGTCCTCCATCCTTCCATGTTTGATTATTGCTAGAAACATTCACTGTCCTATACAATAAATTGTTTATAATGGACAGTTAAGTGCGATATCAGTCACTGATATAAACCAGAACGCTACATTTTCTTAGTTTTATGCATTAGTAACTCACACACTCCATCCTTTCTCACCCATGCATACAAATCCTTCCACAACATCGAACCCAAATACCTCAACAAGAGTCTCCTTCCACGTACCCAGAAGGAACCTCCCCTCTGCTGACCTCACCCTGGCAGTGACCCCCCGGATCCACAGAAACAGAGCTTGGCGGACGAGCCCTCTCCTACATCGCAGCTAAGACTTGGAACGGGCTCCCAGCATACATCAGACGCTCCCAGAACCTGCACACCTTCAGGAATAACCTCAAGACCTGGCTCTTCAACTGAACCGGAGCTGCGCCCCCACCCCCAGCACAGTGAGACCCTCACGGGTGAGTAGCGTACTTTATAACCCCCGTGATTGATTGATCCTTTAGCTTAGCATTCTGGTGTGTGTGCATGTCTTTTTGACCGGCTGTCTTGCGATATCCAGCCACACATGCTCTCTATAAACATCTCTAACCATGCTGTCTTGGTCATCCAGTTCCTGTGGAAAGAAGAGGACCAGAGCGGCGTTCATTGCGTTCCGTATGTTTTAATTATTGTAATTTTATTTTGTGCATGCACCCATAAATGCCAGCCACCACTGCTGTTGAGCAAACATGTCCTAATGGGATCTCACTATCATAAAACCCACCCAGTTCTTGAAATTCTTTGCAATGATACGTCTCATCTTGATCCAGTTGTTCTAAACGCTCTTTCCTTTGTTTTCTTTTATATCTCATCCCAGCTTTCTAACTATTTGTTACTATTTGTTTGCTTCATAAACTACTTCTTTCTCCTCACTCAGCCACCATTCTCACTTGCCTACCCTTTTTGTTTCAATTGGTTGTACCATTCACCCCTGTCAAAAGCAATCTATCTCTCAACATTACCTCCTGAGTTCTCTGACCAGACTGGCAGGTTTGAACGGTTGTACTTCCTCTAACTGTTGCTCATTTGTACCTATAAAGTCATGCTTGTTACACTCTATTCTATAAAATCATGTCCTCTCAGAAGAATTTCCTGAACGATAACCGCAAGATAACTCAATTTTGTCCTTGTACACACATTGCATATTAGAGTCCTTTTTATAGTAGAGTTGGTTATTCTGTGCAGCGCTTTGATACTATGTGTTGGTAAAATATACAAGAATCATTTACATGACTAAAAAACTGGAAAGTACATGAGTCCTAGTCAAAAATGTAAAGGTAAATCTACACTTTTTTACTGTTCACCATTTCTGAGTGTATATTTACGCATAAGTGTAGACTCACTTCTCTTACATGACTCCACCCCTGAAACCAGGGATTGGAGACATCAAAGGCTGAATTTACAAGTATAAAGTTACTACTAGTAACTTTGCACTCTTAGAGATCTCATCACAAGAGTGGAATTTTCTATACTGCAAAGTATAAAGCAAAATAATAAACTTTATTATTTATTGAAAAAATATTAAACTATTTTAATGAATAACAACAAATGTAAATTACATTTAAATGCTTATTATAAACCTATAAGCAATACAATAAAATGTTACAACAGATTAAGATTAACATTACATTGACATAGTAGCAGATTAAGGTTCATTTAATAATTAATCATTACAATATAGGATATTAATTTATAAATATAACTTTTTTAACAACATTTAAAAAATCCCATCCACATTAACATTTTAGTATACGTAATATTAGTGCAAGAGAAGGACTCACTGGAGCTTCGAGTTGGTGATTGTAGCAGTGGGTGAGTCTTGGCATAAGCTAGCCAGTTTGCGGCCTTGAATAGCCCAAACTTTAAGTTTTTCACCCTTTACTTCAAGAGAAGGTCTACCTGATGTTAAATCGAGGGCAACTCTTAGGGATCAGGAGCCACTCTATCAGAGGCCAGCAGGAAGGCTCATGCCTGTCCAGACAGGTCCAGTTGTAGCTGATCTGCTGGTCAGCTGGGCAGTTGCAGGGAGGCCTCTGAAAGCTTTATGTCTCACGGTAGCCCACAAAGGAGGTCAACCAGTTGATCTGTGGAGCTATTCTGGGTAGTCTGGAATCAAGGCAAGCAGGTCTTCTTCCTTCATCAGACAGCAAGGCAGACCTTTAAGCAGCATGGAAGTCCTTCTGGCAGAAGGGTAGTCCTTACTCTGAATTTGCACAGGTCCAGGAGTGTTCTGATGAGTGCTTTTGAAGGTCCTTTTGATACCTGGTGGCAGTCTTTGTGGGAATTCCCTGGCCTGCCCACCAATGGTCAGTTCTTCCCCTGGTTCTTGCTCTTAGTTTCCTCTGATAGTGATCCCTAAAGCATTCTTGTAAATAGGGTTGTTGTTTCAGTTGTTTATACGTTTGCATCACGATCCAGGCATGACTTTTGCCAGCCATTAATGCTTTGTCTATTTGCAACGATGCTTGTTTGACGGCTTTGTTAGTGGTTTGTTTAAAAGCAAGATATGACATTGGTGAATGCCACGCTTCTTCCAGGTTTAGCGATAGAAGCGCTTGCCTAAGAGACTTGCATGTGAAATTGGTCTGCCTAGCCTGTTTTTCTACCTCTTCCCAACAGCGATGGGCAAGCGTGTTGTCTTCAGCGTCCTTCATGTGCCAGTAATATTTGGCCAGGACCCCTTGTCTGGCCGGTATCTGGTTTGTTAATCCGATTTCCATGCGTATTTGCGCTTGGGAAATATAGCGTGGAATTGAGAACAGTTTATTTAACAATCTTGATTGAGCAAGATTTAGCATTTTAGAGTCCTTGGAGGCCATCATTTTCGAGCCATATGTGATTGAGGGCAGAAATGTTGCTACTATAACCTTTAGCAAGTGACTGGTTGAGCGAATTGAAGTTGTTTTGATTTTGTATTTCCAAGGTCTAAATTATGTTTATAGTTTAATTGGTGATCTAGTAGGATGCCCAAATATATGTATTCATCCACCTGGTTTAGAGTACAAGAATTTATCCTCCAAACAAATTTTGGTCATTTTTTGCGAGTGCTGGAGAAGCATAGGACATTAGATTTTTTGAGGTTTATTGTTAATTGTGCATTTGAGATGTACAGCGCGAGTTGTGAAATCAGCCGTTGTAAGTCAAGTGGAGTTTGAGAGAGAAGCACAATATCATCCGCATATTGCAGAATCGCCATGGTGGTTTGTCTCAATTTCGGTGGGTCACCCTGGATTGTGCATTGGTCGCTCTCTAGGTCGGCGGTATAGATGTTGAATAAGCTAGGGTCCAGCACACATCCTTGCTTTAGCCCGCTTATTGTTGGAACTTTCTTTGTTAGGCGCCGACCATCTCCTTTCTAGGTTTCGCCTCGCCGAAGGCTGCACTCTGCGCAGCTTTTCGGCACAGGCGAAATCTAATGTTAGAAAGAGTGTGGCTTGGAATCCGCCCCTCTGTTCCATTGGCTAGCTCCATAAATGGAGGCTAGCCATTGGAACAGAGATCTGTCCGTCATGGCCGGACCAGATTCGTGGGCGTTCCCGGGATTTCTTCACTCTCCGATCGTCATCGCGGCCGTGGGCGGGGTTTATTTTTTTTTGTTGTCTGTGTGTTTTCTTCCCATTTCGCGGCCGACCGCCGCTGGAAGAAGTCCAGGTGAGTGCTTTTTTTGGTGCCGTTTGCCGTTCCCACCCCCCCTCCCGCTGTCCGTGCCTTTCCTGCCCCCATGTAGTCGTTCCCGCCCCCCCCTGTCCCTGTTATCAGAACGATTTAAAACTAAAAATGCTTGTTATAATAAAGCAACATCAAGGAAAATGTTGTTTCCTAATATTCCTTTGCTGAGCATTAAAAGCAATACACATGAGGCACTTGGCGCGCATTTGTAAGTGCCTCGTGTAATTGAACGAGCCTGCATGGGTAAAGATTTACTTCCAGGAAGCTTTGTTTAATTTCCTTTAGTTCAGAGCATCTTTGACATACAGCAAGGATAGCTGTGTTCGTGCCACGTTGTTTTAGAGCTCAGCCAACATAACATCTATATATGTGTACTACTTACAATATATACACCAACATTACCCTGGAGTTATAGTGAATTCATATTAATTTATTGCGATAGGTTGGTCTAAGTGTGCTGTAATAATGAAACTTCAAGCTTCCCCTACCAATTGAATAAAAATATGATACTCCATAGCGGGCCTCCGGTATAAAGTTACAACCCAGATGTATTACTAGTATAATGTGCATTGTAAAATGGTGCATGCAAACTTCAGCACCGCAATTCAATAAAACAGTTACATTCGGAAAGGAGCCTCTTCGTCGCAGCCTGATGACCTCACAGCGTGCTCTCCTGACCTGCAGTTTTAAAGCAGACATGAGGACACGGTGATAAAAAGTCGAGCAGGCTCCGGGTGTTTTCGGTGGGGTTCCTTGGTATGAGGAGCCGCTCCAGTTGTCTGAGTGGGACCACGCGACGCCATGGAATGCGGGGAATGTCCCAGTGAAAGTAGGGCACTCTCTGGGTCTGGTCATCGGGCGGCACCCCGTGGCGCACCAGAAAGTGACATCTGTGATTGGCCATGAGCACGTATCTAGGCGAATTCTAGCAACAATGCTCCAGTGCGTACGTCTGACTCGGGGAATGTAAAAAATGGAGATGATAAAGGAAAACAACGTTTGCGCGTAAAAACAATGATAAGCAATACAAGGTGGAAAGGTGGGATTTTTGTCTCTAGAATCAGAATAGTATTTCTAGAATCCCGCCACAGGTCGACTAGACCTTTTTACCTGTCATAGAGTGTAGAAGGCAATCTCTTTCAACAGAGTAGTATCAATTCGAGCCATCCCCATTGTTTAAAGATTTATTATAAAGCCAAAAGCAGTTGTGTATATAAACGGATCACTGAAAAAATATCGACTGCCAAAATATCGACCTGCAAGAATATCGTGTAAAAAATATCGACTGACAAAATATCGAGTTTCTATCTACAAACAGGTAAGTACAAAAATATCGAGTTTAAAATATCGTTTACAAAAATATAGTTTAAAAAAATATCGACTTTACTAAAAACACTATTAAATTAAATTAATATTAAAAACTAAGTAATAAAGTATACTTAAGAATACTTAAATTAACTAAAGATAATTAAATAATTAATGAAAGTAAAAAAATAAAAATTATTTAATCATATTTCTTAAAACATATATATATAGTAACTAAATATAATTAAATAATAGCCAATATTATTAACATACAATAACAAAAGAATAAAAATTACTATTCCCACTCCAGTGGGTGCAACAGTAGGGAAAGCGTTGGATAGCGTAGGGGTTAAAATTACTATTCCCACTCCAAAGAGTGCAACAGTAGGGAAAGAGTTGGATAGCGTAGGGGTTAAAATTACTATTCTCACACCAGTGGGTGCAACAGTAGGGAAAGTGTTGGATAGCGTAGGGGTTAAAATTACTATTCCCACTCCAGTGGGTGCAACAGTAGGGAAAGCGTTGGATAGCGTAGGGGTTTAAATTACTATTCCCAGTCCAGTGGGTGCAACAGTAGGGAAAGCGTTGGATAGCGTAGAGGTTAAAATTACTATTCCCACTCCAGTGGGTGCAACAGTAGGGAAAGAGTTGGATAGCGTAGGGGTAAAAATTACTATTCCCACTCCAGTGGGTGCAACAGTAGGGAAAGCGTTGGATAGCGTAGGGGTTAAAATTACTATTCCCACTCCAGTGGGTGCAACAGTAGGAAAAGCGTTGGATAGCGTAGGGGTTAAAATTACTCTTCCCACTCCAGAGAATACAACATTAGGGAAAGTAAATAATTCATATATTATTCAAAAATCTACAAAAAAATATCTATTAATAATTAATTTAAAAAAATTACCAATAATTAATTAAATTAATCACCTATTATTACTAATTAATTAAACATTAACAAATAAATATTTTATAACTTAAACAAATATAACAATTATTTCCAAATAAATAAATTGTAATTAGTTTTATTATTTAATTAATAATAATTTAATTTCCACCCTATGCCCCTATAAACCCACTGCCCACTACATAAATTAAATTTGTTACATCTACATAATTACCAATTAATCAATTAATATAAATTAATTAACAATTTTTAATTAATTAATTAACAATTATAAATTAATTAACAATTAATTACTATTTACTATCAATAATAAAATGTACATATTTAATTAATTATAAATAAATTACTTCCCACCCTATTCCCCTATAAACCCACAACCCGCTACAGAATTAAATTAGTTTAATTTATATAATTAACAATTAATCTATTACTCTAAATTAATTAACAATTTTATTTAAATTAATTAACAAATATAAATAATTAGCAATTAATTACTAATTACTATCAATAAATACATTTACATATTTAATTAATTATAATTAAATTACTTCCCACCCTATTCCCCTATAAACCCACATCCCGCTACAGATTAAAATTATGCAAAAATTATTAAAACAAAATTTGTTAAATATAATTATTTATAACATAAATACACAATGTTCACACATATGATAACATAAAAATACACTATAAAAAATTATATATTATTAAAAATTCGATATATTGTACTATCTATATTATATACTACGATATTTTAACTATCTATATTTTTACAGTCGATATTACTTCACTTACCTTAAAAACGATATTTTTGTAGTCGATATTCTGTCCTGTCGATATTTTGTCCACTCGATATTAAATACACGATATTATGTCCAAACGATATTTTGGACTCGATATTATGTCTGTGCACCTATATAAACACCTCAGTAAAAGGTTCAGAAGGTAAACAGGCACTAATACAAACATGATCCTACGGAAAAGTCTCAATCGACTAAGAAACAATACAAGTATAATTTCCAAAACCACTAGACTAGCAAGAATTGCTATAATCTGGGTTTTAGTAGGCATTGAAGAAAAGAAGAAATACATCCAGATTAATCTGTCCCTATACTATACTAAGTGACATCCCTACTTAACAAAGTTCCCTCCTAACAAAGGTGTCAGCCGTGGTGACTTCCAAAGAAGTACACTCACTTTGTTCGGACTTAGTCTAAGAACGCATTTCGCATAGCAACGCTCTCTGCCTACCCAGCATCTTTCTTCGCCCTTATGCGCATCTGCTCTGCCCTCCTTCCGGGGTGCTGTCCCTAATACAAACCCCACAATAAGGGCGACACGCCCTAGGGTACGCCCCTCTCAAAAGTATTAACTTTCAAAAAGACTCCATTACGACATCTTCATCCTTGTTCGTTGGAAAACGTCCTTGGGTCCCAGAGTCTTCTCCTCTTGAAGTTGCTTCCCTAAATTCCGCAGCCACTCCTCCATGTCTGGGACTACCATCCTAACGCTCATACACAATGGGCCCTTCTCTACTATCTTTAGTTAACCTTGCACCTGCAAAGGAACGCACATAAATCGATTCACAGTTCCATGCTACTTGCAATTAATTTTCTAAAGCAACCCTCTAGAGAAGACATTTCCATGATTTAATGTTAAAAGAAACATTCTTAGTTCGGCCTACACAATCCTCTCTCCCCACCTGGGCCTCTGCACGTTTCAGGATATCACATTCTAACAGTGGCAAACATTTTCCCCGTTCATTAGGCCTTCACGTTGTAACAAAAAGAATACTTTTTCTAACTTGAACACTTCTTTGTCGTTATGTGAATACAATAACGAATTTCTAAACATGCATTTAAATACATCAATGACTATTCAAGCATCCTTAACTGAATTAATATTTCACTGCAAACAACATTTCTAAGTTAACATGACATTAGTATTTTGAAAGCACTTTACGTTACAGCTATGTAAATTCTGGCACATGGTTTCATAGCTCTGTGTCACATTTAAACATGAATATAATCCTTTATATATACGGGTGCTAATTACTCATGAATATGGTGCACCCCTACTTTTTCTAACTCCGTTTTGCGCTCTCTCAATCCCCCCTTTGATGACCTGTGTCATCACCACCAACCCAACATTCCTTAGGGTAGGGACCGAGCTACACAGGACTTGTCGCAATGTTACCTCGCCTGAGCATCTCTAATGCCCTTAGACTATGATATTGATTGTCTTGCAAGTTCTCCATTCTCTGTTCCTGTACTCTCATCGACCTTGCCAATCTGTTTGACCTATACCATTTGTACAGTGTCAACAAACCCCATATTCCGATCACACATGCCACTATGATGATAAGGGGTTTTAGTACGTATCCAAGGAAACTCCTTCCCAGGCTTGCAAACCAATTTCCAACACTTCCAAATCCTTTGCCAACCTTTCCCATGCATTCTCTTGCATCAAATCCTCAATTTCATAATGAATTGCAGTGATGTTACGTATATATTTCTTCAGATCCTTGGAATTATCTGGAATATACATGCAACTTTCCTGAACCTTTAAAAGTTTACAGACTCCGCTCTCTTTCGCTAAAAGAACGTCTAAGGCGAGACGGTTCTGTAAAACCATCGCCCTTATCGACAACATCTCACCCTCAATCAACACCAATGATTTTGCTGTACTCATTGACAATTCATCCACCACAGTTGCCAACCGCCGTATCTTTACGTCATTCAAGATCACTCCCAACATTGGTATTGCAGCTCCAAACACATCCCCCACTATTGCACCAGCACTCTCTCCTCGCTTCTCCCTCGTCAATTGTCCACCTTCCACCAGAGCAAAATCCTCGGTGTGGTATATCTTAGGAAAGATAATCGCCAGGTAACATGTCCCATACCACTTATCAGGCAACCTCACGTATGCATTTTTCCCACAGACAAAGTACACCGTAGGGATCACTTGCATCACACTCTTTAGGAAATCCTTGGTGTAATATTCTAATGTGAAAGTGTGTTCACAGGTTGTCTGGCCCACATACACATTTTCATAATACGTCTTTGGCCTGTGAAGGCACAATTTCCCTTTCTGTATCTCATCCAATGCTATCGGACCATAGATCCCCCTTGTCTTATGCAACTTCTCCTCATCAGTCCAATCTACTTTACCTTGGCCTGACGCCTGCAACTGCTTCTGTTTTTGATACCTATCCTCTACCTGTTCTATGAACTTCTTCTCTACCTCTGCCAATGAACAGGTCAAATTGTGTCAATGAGCATATGAAGTGTCTATTCCTTGCGTTGGAATGAAAAAGTATCTAAGTCTATCCTCTGACTTATAATAGTCCCACTTGTTCAAATGCTTATAGTTTGGGACTTCCGGTAGCACAGCATCATAATTCGAAAAGAAATATTCCAAATGATCCCGCCCATAAAATATGCTAAGCAGCAAACTACATGAAATTCCATACGTCAATGGCAGGTGATGGTATCTAATACCCTCGTCTACTGAAGCTGGCAACTGCATACACACATAACAATCTTTCGCATCCATCGCATCAATGTACTCATACAACAACTTGGCATACTCATTCTTTCCAAAGTTTCCTTTGGACAAATCTGCATGTAATCTACGGCTTTCTTCTGCTAGCAAAGCTTTCTCGGCTCCTATGTTTACCTCTTTCTGGCTAGGAGTGGTGGGTGTAGGTGTTCCCTCGACCCCCGCTTCCTGCCCTTGTGGTGCTAAATAGGAAACTAAAACTACTAAGAATATAAAGAAAATCACTACCCCTATAAGTGTGCCTATAATACATTTTGCCCTACGAGTCGGGTTCCCAGCCTCCATGGTCTCTGACAGTGTGATTCGTTTCCAGCAGCAACACAAAGTCTCTTCCTTGGCTTTATGAATTTCTCGAACCACACTTAGAAGCAGAGATCCCCTTTCAAATCTTCATTTCCATTTTGCATTCAGGCGACCCTGACCCTTCTCCGTCCTCTAAGGGATGTCCCTAAATTTCTTCTTCTTCCACTCGGCTCTAAGTAATTTCAACAGCTATTTACAAAGTCTTTACTGATCAACTATGAGATTTTCTCCAACTGCACAGAGTACGTAATCCAAGAGTTCCATGTGAAGGACTACAGATTCATAAGCAGGTATCTCAGGGCCAAATGTAGGAAAAACCAGTCTATTCAGGATTAAGTCATTTATCTTGCTTAGGAAAGGGGGATTAGGAATCGTGATTGTCAGTATACCTTCAATTTCCAGTCCAGGTACCAACAGTATCACTTCCAAATTAACATTGGGAGTCGTATCGGTCACA
The DNA here is from genome assembly GCF_964263255.1 of Lissotriton vulgaris. NCBI lineage: Eukaryota > Metazoa > Chordata > Amphibia > Caudata > Salamandridae > Lissotriton > Lissotriton vulgaris. The sequence goes on along the minus strand of NC_141688.1, from coordinate 94,232,548 downwards.
AGCACCGACCTCACCCTCCCGGATCTCAGTACACCTGGCATTTGTCAAAGGGTAGGTCCACTCCGGAGTGGCGTATCTTCGACAAGGTACTCTCACCCTCCTTGATCTCCTCGGACCTTTTTCTTCTGACTCTTTGTTTTCCCCTTCCGGGTCTGATTCTTCAGACACAGGTGCGAGATCTCTTTCAGAGGTCAGCCTCACGTTCAGCCTTTTCCGTCTTTCAGGCCAACTTGCCTCTGTGTTGTTCACTCCTCTGCTTCTCGTCGGCACAACCTGCTCATCACTGCCTTCAGCTCTTTCAGGGTCGAGATCACCTTCACAGCAGCTTCCCTCTTCTGAGGCGGATTCTGTGTTACTGCCGTCGTGATCTCCCTCAGCTCGGTCAGATGAGTTACCAGCCTCTTCAGACGCCTCCACAGCTTGACTTGTCCCCTCTAGTGGATCTACCTCCACAGCTGGATTTCCTTCAACGAGAGGAGCTGTTTCTTCCAGGGGCGCTGGGACTCTTCGAGTGTGCGAAGCATGTATCCAGTTCGGCAATCCACCACACTTTACGGCAGTGTTCGTCACCAGGATAACTTGAAATGGCCCTCGCCGGCGCACATCCAAGCAGCTCTTCCTCACGTGCTTCCGCACCAGGACCCAGTCACCGGGACATAGGTCGTGACAAAGGTCTCTAGAGGCCGGGATTTCAGCAGTCTGCACCTGAAGAGACACAGAATGGATGACATCAGATAGTCCCTTGCAGTAGTCAAGAATCAGATCATCTGGGATATTTAGCAAGGCTGCTGAAGGGACGGACGGCAATCTCATAGCTCTTCCCATCAACACCTCATGAGGTGAGAGTCCTGTCCTCCTGTCTGGTGTACTACGCATGCTCATTAACACCAATGGTAAAGCATCTGGCCATTTCAGGGACGTGGATGAACACACTTTCGCCATTCGAGCTTTGAGGGTTCCATTTATTTGCTCCACTATGCCAGAAGCCTCCGGTCAATAGCTACAATGCAATCTCTGGTCAATATTCAGTGCAGAGCAGAGCATCTTCACAACTTCACTGTTAAAATGTGTCCCTCTGTCCCAGTCCAAAGAGGTCGGGACCCCGAATCTAGGCACTAACTCCCTCAACAATAATTTTGCTACTGTCAGTGTATCGCACCTACGAGTTGGGTATGCCTCAACCCATCTGGAAAACACACATACAATCCCCAAGACATATCTGAGGCTATTACACTTCGGCATCTCGATGAAATCCAGTTGCATTCTGTTGAAAGGCCCTCCAGACCTCCCAACGTGACTTAACGTGACTGGTGTCCTTTTCCCAACATTCATTTGTTGACACGTAACACATTTCTGACACACAGGTTCCACAGCCGTTCTAAACTTGGGATTGTACCAGGTCTACCTAAACACTCGTATCATTGCATCCCTTCCCAAATGCACAGGACCATGTATCTGTCGAGCCATCGGGCTCACTAGTTCATTTGGTAACACAGCTCTCCCATCAGCTGAAATCCACAAGTCCAGATCCCCTTTAGTACAACCAGAAGTCACCCATACTCTTTTCTCAAAATCAGACACTTGTTCCTGCATCTTCCTCAATTTATCCCAAGTATCTGCCACTTCAAGTATCATGTTTAGCTCGGTCCCTTTATGCATGCCCTCAATGACTTGATCAGTAAATGAGTAAGCTTGTTCTGCACAATAGCGTGCAACTTCATCCGCATAACGGTTTCCCAGGGACACAAAATCAGCACCTTTGCAGTGTGCTGTACATTTCACCACAGGGATTTCTGCTGGACCCTGCAGAGCTTCCAGCAGTAACCTGACAAATTCTCCATTCCTGATAGGGGAACCTGATGATGTCAAGTAACCCCTTTGAGACCACAACTGACCGAAGTCATGAACCACACCAAACCCATATCGGCTGTCGGTGTATATGGTAACTCGAATTTTGTTGGCTGCCAAGCAGGCACGCGTCAATGCAACTATCTCAGCCACCTGAGCGGAGTGTACTCCTTCTAAGCAGGCAGCTTCGATTATCCCATGAATCGTGCAAACGGCAAAAGCCGCTCTTAACTGTCCAGCATTGTCTCTTATACATGAGCCATCTACAAGGAGAATTTCATCAGGGTCTTCCAATGGCTCATCGACAATGTCTGGTCTAGGTTTGGTGCACAGTTCAGTCACCTCAAGGCAGTCATGGTCTTCACAATCATCATCTAAAACATTTGGCAATGGCATCAACGTAGCAGGGTTCAAAACCGAGCACCTCTTTAGGGTCACATTCTCCGCAGCAAGTATAACCTGCTCGTAGCGTGTGAGCCTATTGTTGGTCAAGTGCTGCGTTTTGGTCCTGGTCATTAACAGTTCTACTGAATGTGGAACATGTACCACCAATGGATGTCCCATCACTATGCTCTCACATCTCTCAATGCTGACACCTGTTGCAGCAACGGATTTGAGACATCCGGGCAACGCTGCGGCTACTGGATCTAAGGTAGCCGAGAAATAAGCAACTGGTCTACGGACACCTCCATGATCTTGGGTTAGAACTGCTAACGCGCAACCCTCTCGCTCGCAGCAGAATAATGAAAACAATTTGGTGTAATCAGGCATTCCCAGAGCCGGAGCACGACATAAGTCTTCTCTCAACTCAAGGAAAGCCATCATGCAGTCTATGTCCCATGGTACCGGATCACTCACGTCCTTGAGCGTCAGTTTCTGTAAGGGCTTCGCCTTCAGGGAAAAGTTAGCAATCCACTGGCGACAGTAGCCAACCATTCCCAAGAACATTCTAACTTCTCTCTGCGTCGAGGGCACCATCATTTTCATTATTGCCTCTATTCTGTCAGGAGACACTTTTCTTATTCCCTTCTCTATTCTGTGTCCCAAATACTGTACCTCTGGAAGACAGTATTGTAGCTTGCTGGGAGATACCTTGTGACCATTTTCTGCCAGATGGTTCAACAAAGCGATGGTGTCTATTCTACAGGCATCTTCTGTCTCTGACGCAACAAGGAGGTTGTCTATGTACTGTACAAGAACCGAGTTCTGGGGCAGTACTAGACTCTCAAGGTTTCTTTTCAACAATTGGTTAAAGATCGATGGACTCTCTGTATACCCTTGAGGGATACAACACCATGTTAGCACGCGATCTTCCAGCTTAAAAGCGAAAAAAAGAAATTGGCTCTCCTCATGTAATGGAATTGAGAAGAATGCCTGACACAAGTCAATCACTGTGAACCACTCAGCCTTTGCTGGAATCTGAAATAATATCACTGATGGATTCGGTACCACTGGAAAGCATGGAACAACTATGTCGTTCACTTTCCGTAAATCCTGCACAATCCTGAACTTCCCGCTAGGCTTCTGCAAGCCCATGATCGGAGAGTTACATGGACTGCCCAATACTTCCTTCAGAATTCCCTGTCTAATCATGGATTCAATCGCAGGCTTTATTCCCGCAATTGTTTCTGGAGTCAGCTTGTACTGGGGTGTTCTTGGAAATTCTGCATTAGGTCTCACTTGGATCTTAACTGGCTCCACACCTTTGATCAATCCAATCTCCTCTCCTGTAAAGTCCCAAACTTCCTGTCTGACTGCCTCTCTCAAATCCCAGGGGAGTTCCTCCACCGTTAGTGCAGGATACAGTTCTATGCACACACAAGTGTTTGCAACCTTAAAGGCAGCATCATCATCATTCGTTTCTAGCTCCACTCCCTTAGGTGTACAGTAGATGGTGCAATTGAGTTTACACAACAGATCCCTTCCCATCAGACACACAGGACTAGAGTCGCACACCACGAACTGGTGGTTGTCCCTAAAATTTCCTATTTTTACTGGGACTGGCTCAGTCAATGGGTTTGTCATCCTTCTATTTGCAACCCCTACAACCTGGATAGTTTGTCCGGAAAGTGGCAAGTTAGGAACCACCGCAGACCGTACAGTAGAACGAGTCGCACCCGTTTCCACCACGAAGGTAGTGGGGTGTCCAGCTACATCAGCTTCTACAAAGGGTCCCCTCTTATCTATCTCTAGTACTGCTCCTAAGGTACAATCTTCCCCTTCACTCAGGCACCGCCCTGTCACTGGGTCGAAGTGATAATACTCGTCTCCGTCGACCAGGAGAGGCATCTGTTGGTAAGCCTTGTTCCCTGCTCCAATCTTTGGTGGCTGGGGAACTGGAGCTCTAGGAGCGAAAGTCCCCCCTTTTGCCACCTAGATCTTAACTACTGTTGATCTCGGAACTTGAGGGGCCTGACTCTCCTCTTCCTCCTCCTGTACCTGATTTTCTGGGTTATGGGGACACTCGCGCCTCCAGTGCCCGATCTCGTGACATTGATGACACCTAGTTGTCTTTTTCAGAGTCGCCAGGTCTACCCTTGGCCTTGGACCATCCTCGCTGTCCCTTTTCTGACCGCCCGATCTTCTCCCTAATGTTCCATTTCCAGACTGACCCTGTCCTCCCGGTTGCATCTGTACTAGCATCAGCTTATCCTTGAGCTTCTTAGTCTTCGAGTCTATCTCATAACTGCAGTACCTTGCATACCTCAGGATCTCGTCTAGAGGTTTATTCTGCCAACAAATCAAATGTTGTTGTATCATTAGACAGATCTCGGGTCTCAGTCCCAAAACAAACTTGGACACAAACTGTCCCATGTCCTTCGGATCCATCACATCCAAGCCACTGCACTGCTTGAATATCTGCAACAGTCTCGCATAGTACTCATGAACTGTCTCCTTCGGTTCTTGCCTAGTTCGGTCTTTTTTCACCCAATCTATGTCTTGTGGTGGCACCTTTGTTTTTAACCACGTGATCACCTGCTCGTATTTTATCATTACTCTTGGGGAAGGTCCATTTGTGAGTGTGTCTCATTCTGGCTCCTCTGTGGGCCATTCAACACTGATCTTACATGCTACCCACAGATCTCCCGGAACCACAATGTCAAACAATGTGTTCAAATCAACCCACAGTACCTTCGAAATCTTGACAAACCTCTCTACCTGCTTGTACCATTCTACTGGGCTCTCTCTCAACTTGGGAAATGTATTTGTGAAAGCAGCCAAATCTCCCCCACTCCAGGGTACGTGCACATATCCTCCATGAGCTACTTCCCTCAAGGGGTATGCTTCTGCATGCATTAGCCCTGCTCCTGGAGGAGTCTCTATAGTGCTCCGCCTAACACTCTTCTTTTTTGACCACCTTTCCTCCCATTTATCCAGTTGGACCCATGTTCGGATTCCCACTATTAGTTCTCTGATGTGGGTTTTTAATCCGATCGCCCTCTTCTCGTCTAGATCTTGATCTGAGTACTGCAGCCTATGGCCACCCTGCAAGGCCTTTGTCCTGGTCAGATCCACTAAGTATTTGTTCGCTAGTTCCGTTAGCTTCTCGTGAGCTGTCCTAGCTCTGCGAGTAACATCTTTCGCTACAAACAACAGTTCATCTGGTTCGTAAAGTTCTATTCTTTCCAGGGGTATTGTACCTTCCACTATCTCCTCCACCTCTGATTTAAGTCTCAGCACATCTATTCTCCTTGCCTTTATTGCTGCCCTCAATGTGCCTTGACTAGCGGTTTCACTCGAGTCTCTCCCCTTACATTCCTGACTCACTCGTCTGTCCTCCTCGGGTGTGTTATGGGGAGCACTTCCTCGCTCCCATCTTTCATGGTCCCAGTCTTGTCTTCTATCTGTAGATGCAGGGGGGGACGCTCCCCTATTTTCCTCCCCCTACAGTCCCATCCATGCCTGCTTCCATTAGACGTACAGTGGGACACCCCCCTGTTGTCCTGACTTTCAGTGCCATTACCAACCCTTGACCTGTCGCTTTGGGTATCCGCGATCTTCTCCCAAGTTCGCAGATCTGGTCTTAATTCTCTGATCGGTCTTGGCCGTGGCCCTCTCAAATCCATCGGTCCTCTTAGACCCCCGAGTTCTCTGGATGAGTCTGCCGATGCTGCCAAAGGGGTGCTCCTTTCTACAGGTCTGGACCATTGGTTCCACTCGTCCGCCACATTACTTCTATCTTCGCTGACATTCCTTTCTCTATCTAATTGTGGCAGACTCTCGTTTTGTGTCTGTTCTGGGTTGTACACTGACACTATGGGACCTATGGTGACAGGTACCATAAGAGCATCTGGTAGCCTCTGAGCGCTGGCCCCCTCTTCACAGTGTACCTGCTGTACTGTGAATCTTCCCACTACTCTCGCTTCTGGGGTCCGTTGAGCTACCCCTTCACCTTCCACCGAGCCGGACCTGTCCCCTACTGGGCCCAAGTCGCTCTCTCTTAGGACTCCACCGTCTACTACAGATGTCTCCCTTCCTGTTGGTGGTGGTGACCTCCCTTCTACTTCTGGATTATATGGAGGTGGTCTCTCAGACAACAGTCTCTCTATCAGACTGTCTTCTGTTTCACTATCATCATCCTCTGTACTTTTTTTCTGCGTTTCCCCTGCATTGACCAACAGTGGGTACAGTCTATCTCCCTCTATGGTCTGCACTCTCCACCTCTTGGCCAGTGCATCCCACCTCGCGTCCTGTACCGCCATAATTGATCTCTTCACTCTTTCCTGTCTTCTATCCCTGTTCTTTTCGTGGGCTACCCTGATCCATGCATTTAATGCTTCAAACTGTGTTGGTCTAGGCAAAGGTCGCAAAGAAGACATAGTCGCTTTTAACTGGTACAACACTTCTAATCTGAATGTTCCGTACCTAGGAAAGGTCAATTCCTCATTCCCGTCAGTCATCTTACACCAGTTCTCAAGCCACAGTATGGTATGTAACCCAACATTCGTAGCCATGTAATGGGCTGGCGTATCCTCGGGTGGAGCCTCTTCCCCACCCCGAGGTTCTAGCCTCTTTTCTCCCGAAAAACAACTTTGCAATCCTTTTAAACATTTCATGATGAAACCCACAACGTTTCCTTGTTTACTATGCTCATTTACCTCACAATGACAATCCACCAATCCCAGCGCGGGTTCACTCTAACCGTCCTATCCCAGCACGGCTCTTTCCTGAAGTCACTCGCTTCCCGCTAACCGCCCAATCTCAGCGCGGCTCCACACTAGCCGTCCTATCCCAGCGCAGCTCTTTCTGACGTCACTCGCCTCCGTTTTGCAGCAGTTCCCCTCTTCCTCCGCTCGTCTCTCGGTCATGCATGCGTCCCAATCATACACTTGAAATGATTACTTCCGACCAAGCAACCACTTCTTTTGACTGTACGGCCACAGTCTAACTGTAATTGTCACCGACTTTGCAAATGTCCGTCCGTTTAACGACCAGACAATCGCCTCTCTGATAGGTTACATACACATGGCAACTTCCGACCAGCGTCCGTTACCCACGCATTCACACATTCGTTCCCCCTATCTCGGTCCTGCGGGCGATCAATGGTACCTCATGACCCCTTTCACTGGTCGACAATTACCGTAGGTGTTCGATACACCGAACCACTTAAACTCTCCTTGAGCTTAAGATTTTCACCGGTTGCGCGCGCTCACAACCTGATCTCCTTTCACACTACAGGCACTCAACTCCGCTAGACAATACAATTCAACAACACAATGCACACCGCAATCTAACACGCATGACCCTTTTCATACTCACTCTCTTACGACCTGCTGCTTTCTGCCGCACCGTCACTCTCCATCATTTTCCGTGGAACGCCGTCCTCCGTCCGCTGCTCTACGGACGCACATCTCCAGATCTCTATGGGCCTTGGGGAACTCTTAGCCTACTCTAGATTACCCTCACTCCAGAAGATAAACCATCCTACTCTGCTACCAACTGGAAAGGTGCGATTTTTGTCTCTAGAATCAGAATAGTATTACTGAGGAAATAGAAATTTTACGTGGCCAGTGTGTACCCTACATGCACCCTATGTATGTACCTATGCCCCATGTATGTCCATGACACTATGCAATTCCCTTCTCATGCCTGTAATAATAATGCCTCTGCATTTCCGTCCAATGTTAGCATGTCAGTTCTTAAGCCCTCCATGAATGAAATGTTAATTTTGCACTGAGGCCTATGTTGCCAATGCATTTACATGGTACACGTTTTAATGTCGAGATGAAGTCGTTTTCATGGCTCAGCCAAGCCAGGACCCGAATTCAGGCTCCGAGCCTCCTGATACTCTGAAAGCTGCAGTGTAGTTATGTATCCCTGACCTCTCACATACTCCCAGCTCAGCCGAGAGGTGCCCAGCCAGTATGGCCTGCCAAGACAGTATTTTGCCTACAGTTATCTGTTCAGCTCCACAGAAACACATTCCTGTCTAATGTAAGGGGTAAACATATTCCGCCTGCAGAAGATAAAGCCCAGCCTTTCTGTCTCCATCCAAGTGATTTACTGAACCCGTTTCCATAGAGGGCCCATGGCCCCCACGCAAATGCACGAAGAAATATATGCACACACTAGCATTCAGTGATGAGCAGCCTTTGCTCGAGCGACTTTTACTTCAGACAAGACATCCTCCAAACACAAGATACCAGATAATGCCAGAGGTGCAGGTCGTTCTGACATCCCAGACTCTTCTACTAGCACAAAAGTCAGCTTCCCCCAGCTCTCCCCAGTTACACGTCAATTCCACGTCATGACCAGTTTTGCGCGCACAGGTAGGGTAGAGGTTCCTGCTGACCATGCAGACCCCCTCTATGCATCCACCCACCTATGACACACCTATGACTCTTCAAGTGCACACCCATGTGTACACCTCCTTTCACGCCTTTTTCACGCCCATGTGCTCTTATCTCTGTCTTTCACGTGCTCCATCTGGAGTGCTCCGCCTTCTTTATTGAATTCAATGTATGTTTTAACTATATATATTGTACTCTGTGAATAAAGATTTAGATGACGATCTTTCCTGATTCCTAGTGGAGATGGAACCCGATTCTCCGATAGCTCGAGCTATTGAATAAAGCCCTTCTGAATCGGACACCACGGACTCTGCCTCTCATTATATGCATGATCCTTGTTAATGTATAGAAACTCCGATAGGGTAATTTATTATTTACCACATTACTAGAATCCCGCCACAGGTCGACTAGACCTTTTTACCTGTCATAGAGTGTAGAAGGCAATCTCTTTCAACAGAGTAGTATCAATTCGAGCCATCCCCATTGTTCTCCCTGAAGAACCACTGACAAAAAGTCAAGTTTAAAGATTTATTATAAAGCCAAAAGCAGTTGTGTATATAAACACCTCAGTAAAAGGTTCAGAAGGTAAACAGGCACTAATACAAACATGATCCTACGGAAAAGTCTCAATCGACTAAGAAACAATACAAGTATAATTTCCAAAACTACTAGACTAGCAAGAATTGCTATAATCTGGGTTTTAGTAGGCATCGAAGAAAAGAAGAAATACATCCAGATTAATCTGTCTCTATACTATACTAAGCGACATCCCTACTTAACAAAGTTCCCTCCTAACAAAGGTGTCAGCCGTGGTGACTTCCAAAGAAGTACACTCACTTTGTTTTGACTTAGTCTAAGAACCCATTTCGCATAGCAACGCTCTCTGCCTACCCAGCACCTTTCTTCGCCCTCATGCGCATCTGCTCTGCCCTCCTACCGGGGTGCTGTCCCTAATACAAACCCCACAATAAGGGCGATACGCCCTAGGGTACGCCCCTCTCAAAAGTATTAACTTTCAAAAAGACTCCATTACGACATCTTCTTCCTTGTTCGTTGGAAAACGTCCTTGGGTCCCAGAGTCTTCTCCTCTTGAAGTTGCTTCCCTAAATTCCGCAGCCACTCCTCCATGTCTGGGACTACCATCCTAACGCTCATACACAATGGGCCCTTCTCTACTATCTTTAGTTAACCTTGCACCTGCATAGGAACGCACATAAATCGATTCACAGTTCCATGCTACTTGCAATTAATTTTCTAAAGCAACCCTCTAGAGAAGACATTGCCATGATTTAATGTTAAAAGAAACATTCTTAGTTCGGCCTACACAATCCTCTCTCCCCACCTGGGCCTCTGCACGTTTCAGGATATCACATTCTAACAGTGGCAAACATTTTCCCCGTTCATTAGGCCTTCACCGTTATAACAAAAAGAATACTTTTTCTAACTTGAACACTTCTATGTCGTTATATGAATACAATAAAGAATTTCTAAACATGCATTTAAATACATCAATGACTATTCAAGCATCCTTAACTGAATTAATATTTCACTGCAAACAACATTTCTAAATTAACATGGCATTAGTATTTTGAAAGCACTTTACGTTACAGCTATGTAAATTCTGGCACATGGTTTCATAGCTCTGTGTCACATTTAAACATGAATATAATCCTTTATATATACGGGTGCTAATTACTCATGAATATGGTGCACCCCTACTTTTTCTAACTCAGTTTTGCGCTCTCTCAATCCCCCCTTTGATGACCTGTGTCATCACCACCAACCCAACATTCCTTAGGGTAGGGACCGAGCTACACAGGACTTGTCGCAATGTTACCTCGCCTGAGCATCTCTAATGCCCTTAGACTACGATATTGATTGTCTTGCAAGTTCTCCATTCTCTGTTCCTGTACTCTCATCGACCTTGCCAATCTGTTTGACCTATACCATTTGTACAGTCTCAACAAACCCCATATTCCGATCACACATGCCACTATGATGATAAGGGGTTTCAGTACGTATCCAAGGAAACTCCTTCCCAGGCTTGCAAACCAATTTCCAACACTTCCAAATCCTTTGCCAACCTTTTCCCATGCATTCTCTTGCGTCAAATCCTCAATTTCGTAATGAATTGCAGTGATGTTACGTATATATTTCTTCAGATCCTTGGAATTATCTGGAATATTCGTGCAACATTAGATGAAACATGCATGAAAGCGGTCAGACTTGTTCAGAGTTGTTTGTGTGAGCTACCTCAACAACCGCATCAACTTCTACGCTCCCAAACGCCATCTCCGATCAGCCAGTCACGCCCTCGCCGCCGTCCCCCGCATCCGAAGAACGACAACAGGAGGAAGGTCCTTCTCCTACCTGGCCGCCAAGACCTGGAACTCCCTCCCGACCGACCTGCGCCTGACCCAAGACCACCTCTCCTTCAGGAAGAAGCTCAAGACCTGGCTGTTCGAGCAGTAGCAGCACCCCCCCCCCCCCCCTCCACCCCCCAAGCGCCTTGAGACCCTCCGGGTAAGTAGTGCGCTCTACAAATGTCTTTGATTGATTGATTGTGCGACATGCGAGATATATGATACATTTCAGTTAATTCCAAGATGCACAGACAAGCCCTGAGCAGCACCGTTCCTGTCTGAGCACGGCTCTCAGTTTTCCTGTTTGCTCTCTCGTAGTCTGTGTTTGGAACGGTTAGACGCTGGATTGTTTGCACTGCAGTTTTTAATCGAGGCCCCTGAGGTGAAATGCATATGCAGATTCCCTTGCAGGTGTTCATGTCATGTTTGCAGACCGCATTCATGGGAAACCGGATGGAAGGGAAAGCTTGGAGCTGTGACTTGCGCTCAGTTTGTGCTTCTGGCTGGGGTACCTCGCCACAGCTGAGGGAAGGTGGGACTTAGCAGGGTTCAGGTGGTGATGGCACTAAGAATGTGAGGGTCATGGGTTCAAATCCCCACACTGACAGATGAAGTCTTTCAAACTTCATTTCCTTTCAATGACAGACATGTTAAATACCGGTCTCTGAGATGGCAGACAGGGCAGTCAGTAGAAGCAGAGGTCTCAGAGAATTTAAATCTACCTTTCCCAGTGTCTGCACCCCAAACAGCATCAAAAGTAACACGCTGCACATTCAGGGGGGAAAGGACAAGCAAGGCGAATGACATCACTGCCTAATACCTTATTTAGAAGAAAATAGTAGCCAACTATGTCCTGTTTATTTTTTGTGCTTTCAATCATTTAGAAGAGGCAAGAATATCACGACTTATTAAGTCCCCAGGAGCACTTGCTATGAAACTCTCATACCCCCTGTCTTGTCACTCATACGGAGTGGCAGTTTAGATCTGCATACCTAGAACTGGTCCTATGTTGATATACGTCCCTTCTCTGACCTTGTTTTAAATTGTCATAGGCAGAAAACTTAAAAAGAGAAACAAAAAAAGGACTCTCTCTGACTCAATGTTTCATTCAAGGCCACTCTCAAGTGTTGGGATGTATGCTTTTAATATATATGCAAGGTCTAGTATGGTGTGGTATGGTATAGTAGTGCATTGTATAGCACTATTTATGTACAGTATAATATTGTACAGAACAGTATAAAAGAGTGCAAAGTATAACAAAAGGAGAACAAATGGCCACAGTGTAAAATACATTATCTGTGATGTTAAGTTAAACAATTCGTGTAATGCATACGTTTCTCATTTACATGGCCTAGTGGCATAGAGTGTCATCGGCAGGGTGTGTGTTTCCCCTCTTTGGGGAGTCTCATGGGACTATCAATGGTCAAAACATTCAGCTTTTTCAAACACTAATTTTCCAGAAAGCTTAATCAAGCCAGTTTTGGAAGAATGTGTAGAGAAATTGTAATCACGTCAAGTATGGCAGCGAATAGATCTGTCTCAAGGCCCCTGCCCCTGCTTACGGACCAATCCCCGCAACACACTGAATGCCCAACAACTCTGTGGTGGGTCAGCGATGGGTTTGATGAACAAACCTTGGCAAATTCTATAGTTTTAGTCTCATTGTCAACAGGACACCTCCACAGCTATTGGGCAGTCCCCCGCGTCCAAGGCACATCACTACCATGAACAGAGGGCTATAAGGTGACTATGTTTGCTCTATCAAACTGGCCACCAAACGAGAGGGACTGCCCATGCAACCCAGCATGGCACACTGCATAACATCATCGGAGTACCCGTAGTTCCAAAAAACAGGCGTTGAGTCGGAATCCTATCGGGCTCTCCATTTTTGCCCTCACCCACCGGTTGAAAAAAAAGTCTTACCTCTGCAGTAGTGTCACCCTTCACTGCCTTTGGGGTAACTTCGAAGAGCCTCGTTAACGTTCTTTCACAGTCTTAGAACTGAAGGATTGTCACATTATATTCAAGGAAATCATAGTTATTGCTTATGCAACTAACAACCATTGACACAGCCAATCATTTTGGCTTGCTGTAGGTGTGATGTTACTTGTATTTGATATCTGATTGCAATGACAGAAGCAGCAAAATACCAGTCGGGCAGCACACCATGCTAAGCCCTTCAGGCCTGTCCCCATGCTCCCTCCCTGTGCAGGGAGTCCCTCCAGGCCTGAAATGAGACTCCGCCTTTGTGCAGCTAGCTCATGCAAGTGGGTTCTAGCCTGCACCAAAATAACAGATACAACTTTGTTTTGTTTTTTCTTGCCTTCTGCCTTTTGATTGTGCCTGTGCCTGTTCCCGCCCCCCCCCCCCGCTGTCTGTGTGCCCGTTCCTGCCCCCCCTCCCGCTGTCCGTGTCTCCGGCCCCACTTGTAAATGCTTGTTTTATTTTTGCAGTATATTTCCTTGGGAAAGCACATGTCTGTAGTTGCATTTGGGGAATGAATCTCTGAAACTGAGATCTGTTTTGAATTTGGGAAGTGCTTCTCTTAGAGACAACAGCATAGTGTGGGCTGTGAGAGCTGTGTGGGCTGTGAGAGCTGTGTGGGCTGTGAGAGCTGTGAGAGCTGTGTGGGCTGTGAGAGCTGTGTGGGCTGTGAGAGCTGTGTGGGCTGTGAGAGTTGTGTGGGCTGTGAGAGCTGTGTGGGCTGTGAGAGTTGTGTGGGCTGTGAGAGCTGTGTGTGCTGTGAGGGCTGTGTGGGCTGTGTGAGCTGTGTGGGCTGTGAGAGCTGTGAGAGCTGTGAGCTGTGTGGGCTGTGAGAGCTGTGTGGGCTGTGAGAGCTGTGTGGGATGTGAGAGCTGTGTGGGCTGTGAGAGCTGTGAGAGCTGTGTGGGCTGTGAGAGCTGTGAGAGCTGTGTGGGCTGTGAGAGCTGTGTGGGCTGTGAGAGCTGTGTGGGCTGTGAGGGCTGTGAGAGCTGTGAGAGCTGTGTGGGCTGTGAGAGCTGTGTGGGCTATGAGAGCTGTGTGGGCTGTGAGAGTTGTGTGGGTGTGAGAGCTGTGTGGGCTGTGAGGGCTGTGTGGGCTGTGTGAGCTGTGTGGGCTGTGTGGGCAGTGAGAGCTGTGTGGGCTGTGAGAGCTGTGTGGGCTGTGTGGGCTGTGAGAGCTGTGAGAGCTGTGTGGGCTGAGAGAGCTGTGTGGGCTGTGAGAGCTGTTGGCAATGTAAATAACAATGCCATTTATTTATAAGTAAAACAAAAAAAAGAAATGTCATGAGCAATGCCAATAGCTCTAACTTTTCCAAAGGCGAAACAATTGCATTGTAAATGCTTGTTTTATTTGGACCCAGGTATGCAAATCTAAGTTGATGATTGTTCCCAATAGGTTGGGAGGGGCGCCCCAAGCCTTCCTTTTAACCCATAGTTTGGATCTCGGCACTTTATCAAAAGCAACTTTGAGGTCTAGAAAGCAGGTATATAGTATGTTAGAGTTGTCAATTGCTTTCTTGGCTAGGAGAGTTTGTGCTGAAAGGTTTGTTAGGGTGCCCATGCCGGCCCGGAATCCTGTTTGTGTCTTTGGGATCAGGATTTTGCTTCTGACCCAAGTCTCCCGAACTGCCAGTAGGTTGGATGCGAAGACGTTGGCATCAAAGTCTATTGGGGCTATTAACCTATAGTTGTTTGGGTCTGAGCGTGTCCCTGATTTATGAATCGGTTGAAGGATGCTGCCCCTCCAGGAGGCAGAAATATTCCCAGTCCATAAGCTGTTACAGAACAAGGGGGATAAGAAGCTAGACCAAAACAAAGGATCTTGCCTGGACAAAGTGTTGGGTAGGCCATTTGGTCCGGAAACCCTGTCTGCTCTCAAGTGGTTTATAGTCCTCAGAACCTGCTTTAGAGTTATCTGGTCTGTTTCTTCTTTGTGCTCCAGAGTGGCTAGCCTACTGCTTTCTATATAGGTTTGTCTATTTTTGATTTGTGATTTGGTTTGGAATGGCCATATTGGGTCCAGGGCTCAAGCTTCCACTGGTACCAGTCTAAGGCTGTGAGGTGAATCTTTTTGCTTGTTGGTATTCCCGGCTTCTGGTGTTGTTCTTGAACTGATAGTCAGATTGAGCTCTGTTGGAATATCAATTATGCTGTCTATGCGCTTGCCCATTGTGGTATTATATGTTCCATCGATGTGAGTGCTACAAATTTGATCTGTCATCTGTATTTGTGCCCAAAACTGTATAGAATTTCAAGTTTACTGGCATGGAGTATGATGGTCTCAAGGTTTTCCTTATATTTTTACTTGGCCGCCTTGTTTTCACATTTTAGCTCCTTTTTTAACATTTTCTATTGTTGTGAGAGTTTGTTGTGATAATTGGGGTCCTTTTTTCGAAGTGACCTTAGGTGTATATTCAGCCGTTTTTTATTAAGCGTATTTTTGGCGTATACAACTTCCCTACTCCGTTTTGTTGTTTTGTGTCCTCTACACTTGTTTTGGTACTTTTTGTTGATGTTGACTTTGAAGGACTCCGAGGCCTTTACTGTGTCTTGAGCTTCTACTGGCAGTGAGAGAAATGAGCAGCATGTTTCCAGTAGATTGGAGATGTTGTTTTCATTCCAGTTTAATCGTTGTAAGTTGAAAAGTTGAGTGTTCAATGTTAGAGGATGCGCCTGCTCCAACCCTTTTGGAGTGATAGATCAGGGGGTAGTGGTTTCTTTCAACCCGTTCCAGGATATGAAAGTCTTTGATTTGAGGAAATAGATCAGGGTCTGCTAACGTAAAGTCTATTCAGTCAGTCAAAATACTTTATTCGATTTTAGATAAAATCATACAAAGACATACATTCCATACATATTAAAATTTTAAAATACATTTACAAAGATTGTTTCAACACAATATATTCAATAAAAAGCTGTTAAAAAGGGAATTTGTGCAAAAAGGCAAAGTACCACATGCTAAATAACAATATGGGCTGCAGGGGGTAGACGGTCATTAGGGACTGTCTATTGTTGTATTACTTGATTTAATGCGTGATGCTGCTGCCAAATAATTTCCCATACAAAATATAGTGCGAATGTTGCTCATGGACTGGAGGTAAAGAAGAGCTGGTCTAGCTTGTATGAAACCAGCCTCCCTCAAAATTGGTAACAAATGTTTTTTGCGAGGAACTGAAAATAAAGAGCAAAACATGACAAAATGCATGGTGTCCTGGGTTGAAAAGTTGTCACAGGAGCAGGGAGGGGCTAACTCTGGTATAGCCCAAGACTGATAATTGCCCAAATAATAGTGGATCAGGTTAAATCTAAACTTAATTAAGAGGAATCTGTGGAAAGGCTTAGTAACAATGCTGAGGTAGGGTTCCAGTGAGGACGAGCTTTTTGATATGTAATGGGACCTCACAGAGGGCTTCTGCAGTTCCCTTTCCTCGCGGGCTAATCTTGCCAAGCTCATAAACTGCCTCTTAACTGAGACTACATCCACGTTCCTGATACAAGAAGGGGATTCAAAAAGTTCCGGTCTCCCCACTTGAGCGAATGACTTCCTCAGATATTCCAACCAGGGGATTTTTTGGAGTGATCTAGCGACATGACGTCCTCCATGATTGAATGGTTCAGAGTTAACTCCTTATTGAGCCATGTCCTTAACCAAAAGATCAGCGGTGCCAAATTGAGCCTGTCTGTAACATAATCCATGCCCACCTCCGCGTGGATTGAGTATGTTGGAGTAGATATTGGGACTGACAATAGGGAACGCAAAAACCTATTTTCTGCTCTCTGTATAGGCTCAAGCCGTACATATTCCCAAATTGGAGCACCATACATGGCAATTGGAATACATTTGCTACTATATACCTTCAATAAGGCCTCCATCGGCCTAGCCCCCAGTCTTTTTGAGAAGCCCATGAGAGCCGCCGATGACCTGGCCACTGACAGGCTTTTTTCCCTAACCTGTGGGCCCCACGATCCCCTCTCATCGAAGAGTACCCCCAGGTAGGGGAAGGTCGCCGTTCTTGAGACTACTTGACCCTTACACCTAAAGATTTTTGTTTTCCCTTTGCGGCTATGGGCTCCGACCACCATCGTGTGCGATTTGCCTGCATTGACCTTCATATCCAATTCGTCCATAAAGGCACCAAATGCGTGCAACAAGCGCTGGAGGCCAATGCCAGTGCGGGCTATGAGAACTGCGTGGTCCACGTATAGGAGAGCAGGAATCTTTGCTTCTACATGCGGGACGTCTCCCCCCACCTCCTGCTGACGTAAAGTCTATTGTTGAGCCTGTATTCCTGGTGACCCTCTTTAAGGCTACTGGTCTGTCCAAGGAGCCCCTTCTATTTAGCGTGTGCAGAAAGAGGTCTTCCAATTTTGCTGCACATTTCTTCCCCATTGCATATTGTCCTCTTCGATTGCCCTGTCGTGGCTGAATAAAGCTTGCAAAATTTCCCTCCTGTCCTTGGATTAGGTTCATGTTGAGGTCACCTGTTATTATCATATTAGCAATTGGGTAGGTGCTTTTCAGCATTGTAATTCCAGCTATTAGTTGCTTAATTCTTTGCCCTTTATGTTTTCCCGCTGGGTACATATATAGATTCAGAATTAATAGGCCCATCGAAGAAGAGATTTCGACTTTAATGCATTGCATCCATGATGAATCTAAATCAATACAGATATCTCTCCAAAGGAAGTCAATGGATGTAAAGGTCGATAGCCCTCCTTTTGCCCTACCTTGCTGTGCCTCCTTTTGTGCTGTTCTTTGTATCCCACGAGTGGCGAGTTTTTTGTCTCCCAGGTTTCCGAAAAGAGAAGTATGTTGTGTTGTGTGATGAACTCTATGAAATCGTCTTCTTCTAGCTTTGAGCTTAACCCGTTGACGTTTCAAGAACAGATCTTGCAACCCTGCTCTTTTCCCGATGTTTGTCTTGGGTTATTTCCTCTTTCGTCTTGCTACACAAAAACAATCATGCCACCAATGTAGACACCCTTGCATGTGGTGCAAGTGTGCATGTGCTGGTGCTAAGCTTCAAATTGTGCGCTGGCTGAAAGGATTGAAATGCACCCTATCTTGTAAATATGGTGCATTCCTGCTCTTTTAAATTGGCGTAGGGCAGTGCAGCAAAAAGACTTGCAGTGCTGCCCTACACCAATTAAATGATTTCTGAAGCCGTGCAGGGCCATCTTGTGTAGCCTGAGTGGCTTTATAAATCTTGAGTATTTCAACGGATCGCAAATCGCTGTGTTGAGACACTCTGCAGCCGGGAGGCGTTTACATGGTCATTGAGTGGATTTGATGCATTCCCAGATTTTCCATCAGTAGAAGACCTAGGAATGCAACAAAAACCTACGCCTCCACAGGTGAGGCGAAACAAGGAGAAATATATTTATTTCTCCTCCTTTTTCCCTCTGTCTATATGTGTATGTAGCGTACATAGAAAAGGGACAAGCATCAGGATTGTTTTTGTGCAGGAAGGTGCCCCTTCCTGCACAAAAACAAACCTCCCTACAATGCAGGCACCCTTGCAGCATGCTGCAAGGGTGCCTGCTGTGGCAGTAGGCAGCCAAAAGGATGCCAGCACAGAAGAGAAGGCAGGAATGTACCATATTGCCTTAAATAAGATGCATTTCTGGCCTTTCCTTGTCAAGCAGTGCAGCTGAGCAAGATAACTTGCTGCGCTGCACTGCATCACTTGGCCTTAAATATGTATTTACCAGGATATTCAGATTTTTGTGCTATAAGCACCAACATCTGCATTTTATTCCCCCAAAACGTCATATAGGTGACAATTATCCAGTTTGAAAAATGTCGAACATCTCAGTGTCCAATTTTATCAGACGTGATCATTATTGCAAATGACACGGGGAAAGTCTGATTATGGATGCCCAGCGCCAGATGGACTAAATATTGCGTTCAATAAAATCTAAAATTGAGGCACTTCTCAGCAGAGGGGAATTTCAGAGCCAGGTTTGTCCACATTCTTTTTTGGCCCTGCCAAATGATCCAGGCAGCGGGCAAAGAATTTTCTGAAAACTCTGGGGCCTATTTATAACCCGGTGCGCCGCCAGAGTGTAAATTGTTTTGACCCTTAGGCAGCTCAAAGTGTAAACCCATATCTACAAGGCCACACAAAGCCACCCTGCGTGGCTTTTCATGTCCTCAGGGATATGCTGTAAGGCAAAGCAGCGTAAGACACTGTGTTGCCTCACACTGTGTCGGGGAGGTGTGCCATGGTTGTTGTGGTGTTTGTTCCCCTGCAACGTCTATGGGTTTTGACACATTTCCAGATTTGCAACGTAGCGCAAATATGGGACTGCATCCCACAGGTGGCGTAATGAGAAATAACTTTATTTCTCCTCCTTTTTCCTCTTTCTACTCTGCAGCACAAATAGAAAGAGCAAAATGCCTCCAATGATTTTTTATGCAGGTAGGTGTCGCTTCCTGCAACAATTACTCCTGCAACAATTATTCCCACAACACGGATACCCTTGCACCATGAAAAAAGAGTCCCTGCGTTAGTGCAAGCCAACCATTTGTGCACCAGTGCAGTGGAAGAGGACAGGAATGTGTTGTATCTCATGGATAGGGAGCATTCATGCCCTTTTCTTTTGACACAGGGTAACACAGCACAGTAGTGTGCAGTGCTGCCCTGTGTCAAAAAAGCTGTAAATGAGGCCCTCTGTCACCACATTTCCTGTGGGGTCTCGAATTCCCACTGCCACCCTGAGTTCCTGGGCGCAGTGTGCTAACCAGTCAGAGAGCTTACTTTTTTAGGTCTCGCTGGAGTAGCATCCGAAGGATGCGTCCGGCTAGAGACGTATAGCCGTCCGACTGGGGGGAATTAGGGACAGGAGGGTGGCACGCGCTTCTGCTGCTGGATTTGCCTGCATGAACGCACACGTCGACTCCGTCCACATTCTCAGCAACATGCGTGCGCTTACACACACAGACAGACACTCGCTCGCTCACACACACACCCCCTCCCCCCTCCACAGTCATCGGCCTCTTTTAAACACACACACACGCATACACACACGCATACACACAGACTCCAAGACACATACACACACGCACGCTCACACACATACAGAGCCCCCTGCCGCCGCACGCACAAACACACATGCCCCCCGCCCTCGCAGCTCAGCAAAGGCCCCCACTCACCGGTACTCGTCTCCAGCTCTCCATGCGAGGGCTCGTTGCAGGCGGCGGCGGTCTCTTCCTTTGGTGCGGGGCTCTCTCACCTCACGGGAGCCCCGCTAGCGCCAGCCGCCCTTCTCCTCCTGCCCACACGTCCCAGTGCTGGGTAGGCTCCCGCCTGGGCTTCCGGTGTGTCTTGACGTCCTGCCCCCGGCCTGCCTGACTTCCGCCCGGGATTGTGCACGCCACGCATGAGTCCATGACTTCCTGCTGTGTCTCTTTGGTATTATCAAGGGAAAAGGTATTTTAATAATAAAACGTTACAAATGTTAAATTATTTGGTGCGGTATGAGGAGAGCTACACAATCCCTGTTCACGTTTTTCACTTCAAAGCACGCCCCATTACACACCCAGGTGCGCCTCCGTCCCAACCCCCAATCAGTCTCCTCCATCCTAACCACGAACCTCCAGGGGCCAAAGCAGCAGAAATACAGAGCTCCCCCTAACTCAGCAATGAAAACTCCTCGCTGCCTCCTCCCCAGGCTGCCTAAGCACGGTGTCCCCCCCTTGCACCCTTCCACATGAGCCCCAGGACGATAAACCATGCCTAGACCCAAACCCAACCCCACCCCCTCCAAAGACGGCAGCTTCGAACCTAAGGCTCACATCCCCCCCAGTGTGGAGAAGTGTGGCTCAGTGGTTAGAGGCGGCAGACCCGGAAGCTGGGATCGACCATGGACCAGGGTTCGATTCCCCGCCTCGGCAGGTCTCGGGCTCAAAAATTCCACGGCCTCGACAATTCTCGCTCCGGTGCCTACTCGACTCACGGGGTCTCACTCTGCAACTCTGGGCAATAGCTTGCTTAATCTCCATAACGGCCCCTCGCGGTGGGATGCCTGGCTTTCACCTTGTGGATACCCTGCCAGGGCTATCTCACAGGGGAATACCAGGACGGGTTCCCTAAGCAAGCGCCAGGATGCCCTTTGGGTGACAGGTCGCGCTATATAAGTATACCTACATTTACATTTACAAACCCAACCATCCCCCCACTGTCCTGTTACGCCACACTCTATGCTCCCGAGCCCCATTTCAGCAGCTGCAACACCGTCCTCCTGTCCGTCTGTACTTTTTCCAAGCCCACAAAAAGATATTAATATTTCACTTCTGTTCTTGGATTTTCGTCTCAATAAAATACACTGAACATAATCTTCACAAAAGTTAATTACAAAAATGTACGCTAGTGCCATTATAAATTACAATAACTTTTTTCTAAGTATTAATTATAAAAAAATTAAAAGCCATTGTTATGTGTATTAACAATACATCTAAGTCATGTAAATACAACACATATTGCATTACAAATGCTATAGGAGTCACATTTGCGAAAGTTATAACTATTGGCATTGTAAATGACAAAGCTATTAATTTCGCTATTTTCAAAACCAACACATAAATAAAAAATGTGTCATTTACAATACCAATAGCTCAAACTTTCCTAATGCGAGACTTATTGCATTGCAAATGCTTGTTATACCCATATCGTACAGGTGGTGTTGGGAGGTGACCAAACGGGAAACATCCTTAACAACGAAGTTTGAATCACGAATGACCGGAACCACGAATCCCGAACAACGACCAATCAGTTAACCACGCAATCCTTAACAACGACTTACATAAACCACGAAAACCACGTCTGCCAGCTGGCTCTGACAAAGGTAAACTATGGGCGGAATGTACTGCACTATAAACTCACAATAGTTTTTACTGTAACTAAAAATGTGACGACCTAGTGTAATGTAACCCAGTGCTCATGTAAAGCGCTCTAATGTCCTAGGGCCAAGTTCGCGCTATATAAAATACATTTCTAATACCCTCCCCCGCCCATCCTACTCCTAACCAGCCAGTCGCACAGCACTCTAGGAGAGAGCACCCCCTCCGCGCCCGAGGCGTCACAAATCAAATTTCTCCGACAGGGAGAAAATGGTGCTCTTACATGCCTCTCTCCTTTTCTTTTCCCACGGAGAGAGACGGAATTGTTGCTGGCAGTAGAGCTGGGTTTTTTCGAAGCAGGAGACTGTAATGTTTCTTGCTTCCCCCCACAGGTACAGGCTGAGCCAATGTAAGGTAGGTACTTGGTTTATTATATCAATACAAAGTAATTGCGAGCTAAGGGCGCCGAGCGTCTAACTCTGTCCAGCTCCGGTCGCCAACTGCCGTTTTCCCGTGTTCGCGCCTTTCTGGGCGCGTATCTGCGCATGCGTGCGCCCGCCGCTCTAGTCTATGGCGTGACGCGTCATCGCGTACACGCTCATAGACTAGAGCGCATACCACATATCTCCCCCCTTTAATATAAACAACATAACATTCCCCCCAACAGATTGAGTGTCCCCAGCAGTGAGATAATGTCTATGTGGGGCACCTCGGGGGGTGGCACCAAAGGCTAGTGTCCATCCATCACAAAGTCTCTATAACGAGAGGGCACAGTAACTGCCCTTCCGCTGCGGGTGTGTCTTACCGGCATGTTCTCTCCCACTTCTGTCTCTCCTTGGGACCTCCCATCTTCTCCCAATTCTGCTCTCTGCTCTGCATTCACCAGTGTGCCATCTCCGTCTGTAGGCACTGCTCCCGGGGCATCCCCTTCATTGTCCTCACCTGCACCTTCCCTGCGGTCTCCTGTGCTGTGCCCCGATGGGGGTCTTGCTTCCTGTAAGTCCATCCGTCTCTCTTCCTCCTCTGACTTGGGCCATACTATTATTTTATTTACTCTGGCCATGCGGTCTTGTGACCAAACCTTGCCGTCACTGAGAAGAGCCGCCCTGCCACGTACCTCCTTAACTTGAAGGGGCCGGCTGAACTTACTTTCACCTTTCTTTTGTAGGGTAGGGAGTTTAACCCTGACCCATTCCCCTTCTTCCAGCACGGTTTCCTTTGTGTTGCGTCGCTTGTCATAGTGTGCTGCGTAGATCTTCTGGGCCTTCTCCAGATTGTGCTGCACCACTGCTGGGGACCACTTGCTGGTGATGGTCTTCTCCCTCCATGCTACATTGTCCCGGGTGAAGGGATGCCGTCCTCTTAGCACTTGGAACGGGCTGTACCCCACTACTGAGGGCGTGATCCGGTAGGCCCATAGCATGCTCATTACTTCCACTTCCCAATCCTTTCCTTGTGATATGGCTGCCTGAATGGAGCCCATGAGCACCCGGTTGAACCTTTCAACCTGGCCGTTGCATGCCGGATGATACACGGCTGTGTGTTTCACCTCGATCCCGTTCCTCTTCATATAACGACCCCACTTGTCCGATACAAATTGCGGTCCATTGTCACTGAGGATGGATTTGGGTATACCCTCTCGTAGGAACACCGAGGTCAGGAATCTCAGTATTGTGTCAGTGTCCATTGACTCTTGTATATCCACTTCAGGCCATTTAGAATACTTGTCTATTATCACACATATATATTTATTCACACCTCTTCCATCCAGGACAGGCCCCAGAATGTCTATTGCCACCTCTTCCCATGGGCCTTGCGGGGTGTCGAACTTCCCCAATGCAGGTCTGAGTGGGCGGAGCACCTTGTCCGCTCCTTGGCACTGCCCGCACTCCCGCACTTGTCTTTCTATGTGGGCATCCATTCCCGGCCACCAATACATCTGCTTGACCAGCGCCTTGGTTTTCACAATGCCCAAATGTCCTTCATGCAGTAATTTCAACAACCTGGGTATCAGTGACACTGGGGGCACGACCCTTTCTCCTCTGTGCAAGAATATTCCCGAATCGCTCAGGGACAATTCCTCTCTCATCTCATAGAATCTTCGCACTCCCTCCGTGAGCTTCTTCTTGTCCGGCCACCCCGACGTGAGGTGTCTCCGTACTTCCACCTTCTCCGCATCTAGCTCGTAGGCAGCCTCCCATTCCTGTGCACTTATCGACATCTCATGATCCTCCATGCTGGCCACCATCTCTTCCTTGTCCGGGGCCTCCTCCGGCGCTTCCTCCATCGCAGCAGCCCGGCTGAGGTAATCGGCCACCTTGTTTTGCGTACCTGGAAGATATTCCACGTCGTAGGTGTAATCCAGCAGTTTTAAAGTCATTTTAGCGATTCTTGGGGTCGCGGTGTCATGGCCTGAGGACGTCAACACTTTGATGAGTGGCTTGTGATCCGTTTGGAGCTTGAATCTTGTGCCCCATATAAACTGCCGAAACTTGTTCAAGGCCCACGTGACCGCCAGCATCTCCTTTTCAATTACGCTGTACCTTTGCTCCGTCGGGGACAGCGCTCGGGACGCAAAGCTGATCGTTTCCTTGGAGCCATCCTCCCTTTCCTGCGCCAGGACAGCCCCCAAGCCCTTGTCGCTTGCATCTGTCGTCACTATGGTCTTGCCTGTGGGGACATATCCTTGCAGCGGGACAGCTTGGCTGATGCAGTCTTTTATTGTGTCAAATTCGGATTGAGCCTCTGCGTCCCATTCGAATTTTGCATTGTTTCTGATTAGTTGTCTCATCCTGTAGGTTCTGGTGGCAAAATGTCTGACAAACTTGCTGTAATACTCGGCCATTCCAAGGAATGACCGCACTTCCTCCTTGGTTGCTGGAGCTTTAGCGTTCCTTATTGCCTTCACATTTTGTTCCTTCGGCGAGATGCCGTGTGTCCCTATTTCGTGTCCTAAGTAAGTTACTGAGTGAGTCCCAATTCGACATTTGCTCCACTCCGCCGTTAAGCCTTTTCCTTGCAACACTCCCAGAACTCTGTGCAGTTTCTTATCGTGCTCTCCTTTGTCAGAGCCCATCACTAAGATGTCGTCTTGGAAATACTGCACCCCCGAGATGTCCTTAAACAGCCTATGCATCAGCTTCTGGAAAACGGCCGCAGCGGATGCCAGGCCAAAGGGCATCCTCCGGAATTGGTAGCACCCAAAGGGCGTTATGAAGGATGTGTACTTCCTACTTGACGGATGCAGTTCTATTTGGTAATATGCTGACGTAAGGTCTATGGTGGAGAAGTGGGTGATACCTTTTGTTCTCGCCAGCATCTCCTCGATCCTGGGGAGCGGAAATCTCTCCACAATGAGGTTTTTGTTGAGCTCTCTGGGGTCCACACAGAGCCGGACCTTACCATTAGGTTTCTTGACCACCACCAAGGGCGATAGCCATTCCGCACTGTCCACTGGCTCAATGATGCCTTGTTCTTCCAACCTCAGCAGTTCCTGTTGTACTGCGTCGCTCGTGGATATAGGTATGTTCCGGACCTTATGAACCACTGGTACTGCCCCCTCCTTAAGGACCATTTTATGTACGAATTTGTCCAGTTTGCCGACCGTGCCCTCAAAGACCTTGGGGTATGCCGCCTTCCAGTCTTCATCTTTCGAGAGGGGCCATTCATCTGTTAACAGAATCTGCTCTTTCCCTCCAGGGTTGAGTATGATGCCGAGATCCCCAGCGTCTCTCCATCCCAACACCGATGGGCCCTTCTCCGCTACATATAGGGTGCACGTGGACGACCGTCCTCTGAATTCGAACACTAAGTCCCGGCACCCCACTAGGGGGATGGAATTCTCTGTATACGAGATGGGTCTGATGTCCGGCGGCATTAGGTCTGGCCCCACAACAGGTGCGAAGTCCTCTTCCCATATCGATCTTTGCACGATGGTCCAGGGGGACCCTGAATCGACGGCCACATGTACCTTCACACCCCCGATGAGCATGTCCATGCGGGGCTTATCTCTTCGCTTCCCTGCTACATCCAGCACCTGGTCCTCTATGCACAGAACCAAATCATCCTCTTCCGGGTCATCCTCCTCACTCAGGTTTGCTGTGGCCGAGTCGATACACTTGACGGTGGACTTCGACCCTTTCTTCCGACACACCTTTTCGAAATGGCCGGTCAAACCACAGAACGAGCACCTGGCGCGGAACGCGGGACAGCGTCTGTCCTGAGCCGTGTGCGCTGCACTGCCACATCTGTAACACGCAAATTTGTTTCCAGGGCTGGAGCGGGCCATCTGTTTTCCAGTCCCTCTTGTGTCCTTCCTCTGGTCTCCGTAAGTGCTTTTGGTCTTGCTGGACTGTGGTGCCTCATCAATCTTGTTAATCATCTGCCTCGGCCCACTTTCCCTTTTTGCCGCGTCTGCTCCTCGCTTGGACATTTCTGCCTTCTTGACCATCGCTACCACTTCTTTAAGGGATGTCTCGTTCATCGCCCATAATTTGTCCTGGACCGCTCTGCTGGTGGTGTGCATCACGATTTGGTCCTTAATGTATTCATCCTGCAGATTCCCATACCGACACGTGATAGCTAAGCGTCGGAGTGCCGCCACATATTCATCAATGGATTCTCCTGCCTCTTGTTTTCTCTGTTGAAAGTTATAGCGGTCTATAGAGACACACACTGCTGGGCGGTAATGGCTGTCCAAGTCGTCCAGTGCATTCATAAAGACATCTGTCTCCGCTGCACCCCTCTCCTTGGGTACCAGATTCTTGAACACCCTCACCCCTTCTGGGCCTAAGTTGTGGAGCAACAGTCTCTTTTTCCTTTCCGGCGTGTATTCCCCTTCACTTTCATCACCCAGAGCCTCAATGTAATTCAGAAAGTATTCTTTCCAGTCCTCCCATTTTAGTTGGGGTTCTCCCGGTCTAGGTAGGAAAGGGACGGGTGCCATCAGGGCTGAAGCTTGATTTGCCATTCTGATTTCGCCTCTAGGGTCTCCCTCTTGGGCCCTTCGTTGGGTAGGCTCACCGGATGCTCCTGCGCTCTCTGCCGTGTCGCCTTGGCCCCTGTGACTACCTGGGGTATTGTCCCTCGCACTTTGCGCAGTTTGCTCAGTCTTCCCCCCGTCCTCTAGCTTGGGGGTGGCTCCCTTGGTTGCCAGGTTGCTGGCTGAGGGCTCCTTGTGTCTTGGGCAGCACTAACCTGATTTATATGGTTGGTGTTTGGGTCTGTACCTTGCTGCTGCGCTGCTGCCACGCCCTTTGCTCTTCCTTGTAGGTGTCCTGCCTTGCTGGCTCGTGTGTGGGTTGTAGGGGGTGTTTGCTGTCATCCACTGCGCCTGGTGGTGTTCAGATGCCAGCCTCGTCGCCACTGTAATGTTTCTTGCTTCCCCCCACAGGTACAGGCTGAGCCAATGTAAGGTAGGTACTTGGTTTATTATATCAATACAAAGTAATTGCGAGCTAAGGGCGCCGAGCGTCTAACTCTGTCCAGCTCCGGTCGCCAACTGCCGTTTTCCCGTGTTCGCGCCTTTCTGGGCGCGTATCTGCGCATGCGTGCGCCCGCCGCTCTAGTCTATGGCGTGACGCGTCATCGCGTACACGCTCATAGACTAGAGCGCATACCACATAGACGGACACAACTCCACCCCTGACTTCTCCAGCTCTGTTACGCGGCGAGCCTCTCCTTGAATACCTCATTTCCCCCAAGGGCACAGAGCCATTGGGGAAGTGACACGCATAACATTTTTGGGAAGGACTCGCAAAACTAATTTACGTTGCAGCCTGCCTTCATCCTGCTGGTGGCACACAATTGCTTAGGTAGTTAGACTGCGGGGGATGCTTGGTGACTGGGTACAGGGTGTCCGCAAGAAAAGCATGATATGGTGGTTAGAATGTGAGATGAGGTTTGGTGAGTTTGGTGATGTTTGGCGCTCGTGCGTTTCACCCTTCTGCAACCCCTGACCTGACATATTGATTGCCCCCCTGGCATGATTTACTTGACATTGCAGCCTCCAGGCTGGTGGGCTATGATGAGCGCGGGGCTGCAGACTGCCTTCATCCTTCCTGCTTGGCAGCACGTCGGGGCACAGCTTGCAGGGAATGCTCTGGCTTAGCCAATGTGTGCTGGTGGTTTATGTGACGGGCAAGAACATAGTGGTGTAAATGGGGAAAGAGCAATTAAAAAATAATTTGTGGTTTAGGAATTCGTTCTTAACGACGTAGTTGTTTGGCATTGCTCGTAGTTTAACCTTCGTGGTTAAGGAATTCGTGGTTTAGGAAGTAGTTGTTCAATCATACATCCGACCAAACTTGTCTTGACCTTCAATAGCAGTAGTTCTAACAGCCTCTGTATGGTGGTGCAGTTCGTCCATCCTGCAGTGATGTGGCGTTGCCTCAAGACTCAAGAGCTCTGCACTCAGTTCATTAATGTCACCTTCCTCATCATTATGGTGTCTGATAGCTATGGAGATAATGTATCCCCATATAGGTGCCTTCAGTGCCTCCCAAAATATTGTTGATGATGGGGTGGAAGTGGTGTTCACGGACTAAAAGTCCTCAATGTCATGCTGCATGGGGTCAGTGAAGCTGCCATCAGTCAATCTATAGGTATTTACTTGTCAATGATGGTCCCATATTCTGGGGATCCCCCTAATAGTCAGTTCCACTGGCAAGTGACCTTAAAGACACCTGGGGAAAATAATTGAGCATGCCGCATGGAGAAGAACATGGTCTAGCCTGGAATGTGAGACATGTGCACCGGAATCCTGAGTGTATACCCAGGTGTTGTACTGTACACATGTCTGAGAGCCCCAGGAGGTGGTCCAATTCAACAGCGGGGTAGTGGCAACACGGTTGCTTGGGGTTCGGACATCTAGTGTTATGATATTGCCTATTCACCCACAGTGTGTTCCATGATCAATTCAGAGAGTGTAAATAGTGTGCTGTTTATCAGTGCAGGGAGCAGGTATATACTTCAAAGGACCAGGTGGGGCCCTCTAACTTTCCAAACACCCCTATATAACTGTCCAAGGGGTCAGCGTGCGTTGTAGTAACTGTGAAGGGAAATGACTGATGTAGTAGAACCGCCACCCCTCTAGAGCCTGAGGTAAATCCTACGTGGTATACACAAGAGAAGCAGAATCGACCAAAGCACCCACATTTGGACCCAACAAGTGGATTTCCTGCAACAATGCACCTGGGGATTCAACCTTTTAAAGTATTGCAGCACAGTTCCCCTTTTATTCTTATTTTCAGCCCATTGATGTTCCAAGAGATTATTTTTGAGTTGTCCAACATAGAAATAGTGTGTGCAAAGCAGTGTGCCATAGTTGGGCAATCGACTCAGTGAGTTGTGACCTGGTACCTCTTATAGCTGGGTTAAACACAAACTCCCTCACCTTTCCTCTCAACTCCCCATCCCATACTACCTAACTTGAAGCATCTGTCGCCCCAAAAATAAAATTACTAGCTTTCCTCTGGTCTCCAACGTGGCCGTCTAAGTGAATATATCTTCATTCAGTCTGGCAGACTTGCTTTTAACTGTGGCAGCTCCTTAGTTCATGTCAGTTGGAACCCGTTGTTCCCTCTACCCTCACCTTCATACCAATTTCTGGGTTCCCCACCCACGCCCACCCTCCCTTCATGAGTTCCCTCATCACCGCTGGACTTCTATTTGTAAGAGAAAAGACAATAGTTTGTTCAAGTTCCCAAAATGCATAAATTTCATGTTTTCACCCAGCCAAAAGATGTTTTTAATATAATTTCTAGCCAGAGGATAGAAGGTCTTTCCACAGCACTGTATAGATTCCAAAACAGTTACCAGGTTCCAAGCCGAAGCAAGTAACATTTGTTAAAACCAAATAGGAGCCATTATTTTAAAGTTCAGGATGTATTGGATGAATACAAGGGGGTAAACAGATAAGATACAACTTAACCCTGGCATTAAAGCACTGCACATTCATTTTAAATATATGGTGCCACACGGAATGAAGTGTCGAAGAGGATTTCTGCAGTTTGTTGTACTGATATACACAGGCTCATTCTTATTTTCATTTATACAGATGTGGGTGAAAGGGAATTTCCATGACTGGAACAGTTGTGAAGTGTGCATAGTTTCATACCAACCAATAGAGTTATATTTTTGACAGTCATGAAAATGAAAAGTAGTTATGGGTAAGGAAATGATACCATGTATAGACCTGGTAATAGGAGGTGGCCACTGACTGTAAATGGTGCATCTTCAATTTGTTCCATATTTAATAGAGTGTAATTAGATTCTTTCTTAGCCATTGTTTTTTGAGTGATTGTAGAGTTCAAATAAAGCTGTTTCATTAAGGAGTGGCCAAGACACAAACCCTTATCTAAGTGTCTGTATTGCCCTATTTAATTGAATAATTGCTCTTAACAATGGTTAAGAGCAATTATTAACATGGTGTAGCAAATTCAGCTCACCTTTCATTAGGTCTAAGGCTGAGGACAGAATGTTATATAGCGAGTACACTCTTTTAGAAACTGTGGGCATGCTACTGCCAATATCTTAAAACATGTATGTTTTCCTGACCTATTAGCCTAATTCGTTCTGCAGCTTCCTTTTCAGAATATTTGTAATTCATTGTACATGGAATACATTCCTGTGGCAAAGAATCTTTTATTTCTTAAAGGACGTGGCCCTAAAAGAAAGTCAGAAAAAATCATATTTTCATTAATGGAGGAGAAGAGTTATTTTACAGCTAAGAGACTAGAGTGTTCTAGCTATCTGTGGCATAACTTGTCTACACTGTATGTGGTAACCACTACAGGTGTTTGTGTATTATAACGTGGATCAGGACGATTACGTTTAGGTCCAGGTGTGATAGAAAGAAATATTGCATGGATGTATTAGATAATGGGGCCATAAGGCTAATCCTTCAACAGAGAATTGTGTTTAAGACTGCAATAGTTAATTTTGCACATCTTCATTTTCTATTTTCTGTTCATTGAAAACAGATGCTGACATATTTTATTAAAACTGATTCACAACACCACATGGTACCTCATCAGCCTGACATTTACAAGCCTTGGCTGGTGGTGTTACAAGGTCTTAACCACGTAAAAGCAAATTTCTCCTATTTCCCAGAACAACAAGCAACAACTAACCTGGCAAAATGACATGGTCCTAGCTATAATCAAAGCCCAACTTTCCAACAGCGTCACGTCACTTGGCATCACCCTTGACACAAAGCTCTCAATCAAGGAAAACACTGCCAAAAAAAGCAAAGACTGGTACCAGCGCTGGAAGTATCCTTGTTACCAAGCTCCCCTCAAATAACAAATTGCTAAGAAAAACAACACTGCTTGGTACCTGCTCTCAAATAAATCTTAATACCAAGCTCTCCCTCACTGTACGCATTCAGAAAGCAACTTCAGAACTGCAGTTCACGCTCTTGTGCTCTCACATATGGATGTTGACAATAGCCAGCTCTGTGGACTCCTGTGGACCTAAAGTATACGTTTCAACTTCAGGGTTAAAATTAGACTTCAGGTTCAACTTAGACTTTAGGACTAAATTTAGACTTCAGGCCTAAATTAGACTTCAGGTCTAAGTTTACCTTTGTGAATCGGGCCTTGCGACACTTCACTGGCCCCCCCTTAAAGGTATCATCCTGTTATATTTTGCCTTAGACCCCGATTGAAGTGAGTACACCCTCCGCTGTGCATGGTGCTTCAGTAATCACATTGTCCAATTGTAGAATGTAGAGCCAGCTAGTGCCCAGCTATAACCTTCAGAATTAATTTGAAATAGAAAATCAGACAAGATAGCATACCCCAGTGTCCTGTAAATGTTGGGGGTGACCACCGCAAATTACACACTTCACCTAATAAATAATATACATTGGGTAAGTCAATGAAAAAGTCATTGAATTGTTTAAAAATGCACTTTATTGTCTTCATTATCTGACAATTTTGTCACAAATGTAAAGTTACACTTTGTGTAAGTTTATGCTTTTTCTGTATTCAGAAAACTGCATTTTAGTAGTAAGTTTACAAGTGCAGAGACTCCGAAATAGGGGCAGAGTACTTTACACATACAAATATGGGACAAGGCAATCTTTTATATGTGCAAAGTTCTCTGTCCTGATTGAAAAGTCTCCGCACTAAAACTTACTATTAAAATGTAGTTTTGTGAAAGCGTAAAATTACATAAACGTGTAAGCTTACCTATGTGAATTAGGCTCACAGGGCTTACCCCCTGGTAGGATAAGGCACCGGCAATAAAAATACCAGCACTTTAAATAACTGTATTGCCCAAGGGATTCTCGTGAACCCAACCAATCTCAGCTAAGGTGGTCAAACCTGAGAGACAGAACTCCATACCTGTAATGGGCACGTGTAACTGCAACAACTACATGAAAAGTTCCCAATCTCACAAAAATCAAATTCCATATCCCACACACAGTGCAATCTGTCAATAGAGAAATGTGCCACACATTGCATCGTCTCTCTCACATCATTCAACAAATACAGTCAACTCTCACAAGTAAGAGTTTACTTTCCAACATCAAATAACATTACAACTCACTGCACATTTACTCATAAGTTAACTTTATAACTATTTGATAGAGTTCCAGCAAGTAGTGTAACATTAAAAAGTCATCTTATATTAGGGCTAATTAAAATCTCCTATAACATAATATTTTGAATTATGTAAACATAACAGCCCATTAAACTTCTATCTTATCTTATACTGGGACAAAATCCTGATCAATAAAATCAACAAAAATCTAGAGAAGAAACCAGCAACCTGCAATCTTGCGCTATGGAAAGCAGCTAGATCCTGGTATCTTAAATCGCGCCCACAAATTTTGTAACTGCTTATGCTGAATAGGTTACTGTCACTGTAAGAAATGCATCATTTACACTATGACATCAGCAAAAATCACTAAAGCTTCAGAGTAGCAGTGCATGTGTGCTAATCTGATGACAACGAGGGAAGACTGGAACAAGAAAGTTCGCCTATTTTAATATCACTAATTAAACAGATTTTCTCTTCATATCTGTTGTCAATTTATAAATCACTGTGCTCTACTCGAATTGCTTGAGGACAAACCTTTAATACATGTGTCTTAACCCATTAGAGTTGAGGATCCTGCCACCCGCTAGTCTATATATAGTGGTGAGTACCTTCTGCAGCATGATGGGTTGAGTAAAAATTCCTGCTTGCCTCCCTCCGCCCATGGTGGGGTTATGTCCATAAAATCGTCTTGGTGGTCTTGGGGTAGTGTTATCACATGGGTATGTAATGTTTGTTTAAAACACTGGAATGCCTGTACTATCAAAGCATTTCCCATAATGGGTTCTCCACTGGCTGTACACAGGGATCAAACCACCATTCTTGGTTGCACCCCTTTCAGTATCAAAGCGGTACAAAAGGGGGTGGTGATGGACGGAGCATCTGAACCAATCAAACACTCACACCCAGTCAACAGATCTGGGTTTAATCCACCACCATTCTTTAGCCCACTCTGCCACCCCAGTTCAGACATAGCCATATGCAAATCAGTCTGACCCTGTGCCTCCTGGGAACAGTCCAGCCCGAACTGCCAAGCCTTGCCTGCCCTGGACGGAAACAAGCTTCCTCGGATCGGTTTGTGGCATTACAGCCGTCTTCAGCAGGCTTGCTTGAATCCAGTGGCAAAGTGAGCAAGGGACTCACGTCTGAGCATACCCTGCCAACTTATGGTGAACAAAGCGGTACAAAAGGGGTTGGTTATGGACGGAGGATCTGAACCAATCAAATACTCACACCCAGTCAACAGATCTGGGTTTAATCCATCACCGTTCTTTAGCCGACTCTGCCACCCCAGTTCAGACATGGCCATATGCAAATCAGTCTGACCCTGTGCCTCATGGGAACAGTCCAGCCCGAACTGCCAAGCCATGCCTTCCATGGACCGGAAACATGCTTCCTAGGACCGGTTTCCGGCATTACAGCCGTCTTCAGCCAGGCTTGCTTGAATTCAGTGGCAAAGTGAGCAAGGGACTCACGTCTGAGCATACCCTGACAACTTATGGTGAAGAAAGCGGTACAAAAGGGGGTGGTGATGGACGGAGCATCTGTACCAATCAAACACTCACACCCAGTCAACAGATCTGGGTTTAATCCATCACTGTTGTTTAGCCGACTCTGCCACCCCAGTTCAGACATGGCCATATGCAAATCAGTCTGACCCTGT
The DNA here is from genome assembly GCF_964263255.1 of Lissotriton vulgaris. Taxonomy (NCBI): domain Eukaryota; kingdom Metazoa; phylum Chordata; class Amphibia; order Caudata; family Salamandridae; genus Lissotriton; species Lissotriton vulgaris. Next base: position 94,198,514 of record NC_141688.1, on the reverse strand, counting down.
GCCTCATGAGAACAGTCCAGCCCGAACTGCCAAGCCATGCCTTCCCTGGACCGGAAACAAGCTTCCTAGGACCGGTTTCTGGTATTACAGCCGCCTTTAGCCAGGCTTGCTTGAATCCAGTGGCAACGGATGAGTGGTCAGAGAATTTGCAGGGCTAGTACTCAAGAGACTGGAACCAGGGGACCTCCTTTGGGGATTTAAGCAAGAAATCAGTCCTCAAATATGTGTTGAGGGCAGTGGAGCACTATGAGCAGGCCTTTTCTTCCCCTCGCAGCTCGCACCATACATCCACTAACCCATCATGCTAAAGGAGTTATTGCAAGTTATACGCTACACTAGGGGACTAGTCATCTCTCTGTGTCGGGTTCTGAATTAAGAACTAGGTTAAAGTTTTAACCCCTAAATAAAACGTATGTCGCCATGTCTATGATAATACTGCATAATGTTCACTAGAAGTCGAAGTTAGGTGTTTAAGAGTGTGTAGGACTGTGATGGCAAAGTCACAAAGTATGCCAGCTAAATACATGAATCTGCCTAAGGAGCCTCAATGAATATAATTAATGAGAAAGATAATGTTTTATGGATTTAGATTACAACTCTAGCCATGTATGAGCTATAGGAAGCAAAGTAGTTTGTGGTTCCCCAGTGATGCACAAAGCTAGCCCTGTCTTTAGGTATCAGGGGCATTGCTTGAAGAAAAGCCACTTCTGCCCCATGTCTTTCTAAATATACAAGTATCAATCTACATGTTTAGGGTTACCAAGTTGCTGTATATTCCATGTCGTACACTTAATTATATGTGGCACCCTTGAAAAGGAGAAACCTAGCACACATTAAACAAAATGATGCAAATATCCATCTGTTCCAGTCAGATTGCTCCTTAGTGAATGCTGCAAATCAAAATTGCAAAAAAAGTAAACCCCTTTTCTCCCACTTCCCGTACTGATAACCCAACCATCAGTGATAACTGAAAAACTCAGCAACTCAACAGCAAACTTGTGCTTAACACAGGAGACAAGAAAGTTACAGCCAACTACCCACGCACAGCTCAGTGCAGCACAAATGTGATTTGAGATTAAATACTTGGAGCATTTTTACAAACCCCTTGTGCCACTGGAGCATCACTTTTTTTGATGATCCGGTGGCGCACAGTGCAGGCCCATATCTACAAGGCCCGTAAAGCCACTTTGCATGGCTATTCTTGGCCTTGTAGATAAGGGGAAAGACCACGCAGCACAAGTCGGTGTGTTGCTTTATATTATGGAAGGAAGGGAGGTGTGCCATGGGTGTTGCTGTGGGTGTTCCCATGCAACCCCCATGGATTTTGACACTGCCCCATATTTACAACATAGCGTGAGTCTGGTGCAGTGCCAAAAAAATATATGCCTCTCAAGAGCAGACATAGTGAGAAGAAATGCATTCTGCAGCACACATAGAAAGAGGAAAACACCTATTTTGATTGTTTTTATGCAGGAAGGTATCCCTTCCTGTGCAAATATAATCATGCCACTGACACAGACACCTTGCACCATGGTGCAAAGGTGCCTGCGTTGGCACACATCTGCAATTTATGATTTGGCACTGGCTGAAAGGATATGAATGCGCAGTATCTTGTAAATGCAGTGCATTTCTGTCCTTTCAAATTGGCATAGGGCAGGGCAACGCAGCAAAATGAGTTGCGTGCTGCCCTATGACAATTCCTTGTAAATATGCCTGTTGAATTTTGCAGCAAATGACTAAGACAGGGTGGAACATCAGGTTGTCATAACTGTTATTGTGCAGACCACCTACATGTGTATAGATGAGACGCGCTGCCCTCTATCACTGTCAGCACATCAGAGCTAAGTGTCCACTCCAGGGGACGTCGTTTGGTAATGAATATATAAGGTTAGGCGTGACTGGGGGCCATTCCTGGTAGGAATGCAATTGCTGATCGGCCACCAGCAGAAAGAATTTCAGCCAAAACAAATAACTTCAACACTGGAATGGATTCTGGTGAATGCAATCAATCTCAGCAAAGGTGGTCAAAGCAGAGAGACAGCATTTCACACAGGCAATGGACATATGTAACTGCAATAAATATATAAAAAGACCCCAGTCTCATAAAAGGACATCCCATATCCAGTGGCGTAACTAAACTTGAGGGTGTCCCCCTGCAAAGCACAATGAGGGCCCCCAACCCCCCAGCGGCCCGGCCCACCACCTACCACTTTGCCCCAAAAATAAGCCATATGATCAGCACTTATCTGTGCATACTTCGAAAAGCAAATATAAATAGAATGCACTTCAATTATGTTATAGGGCTGCCTCAATGATGAGATCCATGTCTGATAATTAAAGGGAACAAAGACAGAAAAGTCACATTACAAACGAATACATACTTTTTCTTATTTATAACCCTATTTAGTGCCAAGATGAGGTCTTTCAAGGCTCTTTAAACACATGGCTGGTATTTTTCTTTTGGCAACCCTACTTTATATTATTTTTCATGAAATGCATTCTCACACTACAGCAGTAAAAGTAAATTTCAAATGCAAGGAATATGCAGAGTGGGGGCCCAGGGGGTACTGGAATCAGAAAATAACTAAGCCTCTGTAACCAGTTTACAAAGGTATGTAAATATGCAAATGGTCTCTGGCCTCGAGGCAGTTGCCTTCAATAACCCTTGTTTCAGGGCCTGGAAGCTCAGGTCACCTGCACCCACAGCATGCGGCACGCACCATTTAATGTATGAGGTAGTATTGTTATGAGGAGGCAACTCACTGGTACAACCAACGCCGGCGAGCTAGTGTGTGTGCTACAGCGCTGATGGGGCTTCTGGAGGCTGGAAAACGGGGGCTGCTGGGGCATAGCTGCCAAGGTTTTAGATTGCAATGTGTGACATTTTCATAATTTCAGTGTAATTATGAGTGACATTTCAACAACTATGAGTGACACTTTCTTGAGTGCAAAATTAAGCAATGAAGACGCTCAACACATATAAATATCAGAAATAGAGGCGAAGCCGGAATGCCACACCTCCGGGTAATCGCAGGTAGCCACGCTCCCCCCCCGTGATGGCAGTTCTCGGCGTTACCTGGTCGGCGTGTTGGGTCATGAGCCCCGTGAATGCGGCAGCTTAACGATGGAAGCTGCGGCTGAGGCCGAGAAAAGAGGCGGAAGCGGCAGCTGTTGTTTGCTGTTCAAGACAGAGAGTGTCTGGCTTCTTTGGTGATCGAGCCGGACTACAGCGTCGTGGATGTGGGCGTAGTGGAGAGAGGCAAGGGGGAGAGGAAGATAATGGAGACTGCAACACTGACTAGGGCAGCGGCGGCTGCTTTGAAAGTTTGGTGGAAGCTGGCGAGAGGCTTCTAGGAACCCACGCTGGAGGAGGCGGAGGAGGGTTTGGCTGAGAGGCGACCAGGTGAGGAGTATTAACGGGGATACAACGTGCAATAAAATCGCAGCAACAAGGCAACAAAAATTAATAATTTTTACGCCTAGAGGGGGAGAAGTCTATATCGGCGGCAATATAAGGCATTGGAAATTGGAAATTGGACATTGGAACATTTGAGCATTTGAGTGCTGTGAGGTAGCTGGGTGTTCACCACAATTTTTGGCCGGACTGATTAGGTTAATCAGATTAATATGGGGAGGCATGACAAATTGGGTCAGTTGGTAGCCAGAGGAGACACATCTATTGCCCTAAAAGTAAAAACACTGCTGGCGAAGGCACAGAAAAATGCGACACTGGGTGGTAGCAAGGCAGGTATAGTGGGGGAGTCCCACCTGCATAATTTCAGTTTTGGGAGTTCCGAAGATGAAGAGATACCACTGGAAGCAGCGATAGAATCTCCCGGGATGTCTATGGAAGTTAGAAGCTCCCCTACAATTTCTGCTAGTAAACCTGAAGCTATGGCGAATCAGACAGAAATACACCTAAAAGGGGAAAAATAGGACAAGAAAGAGGAAGGGGGGAGAAAGGAGTTCCCCCTCTTTTAACGCTCTGTCCAACGCAGTAAGCAAATGTATTTTGAAAAATTGGAGGATCATCACCAGCAACAAAACAGATTGGAAAAAAACCCTCTTTTCTTATAAAAGAGCTACGAGCTTAAAAGACTCGCTGGTACATACCCGCCCTCGGAGTCCTCCACCAAATAAGCAGTTTCTAAGTGTATTGGACGCCTTATCGTAATTTGACAATGGCTGGGTTAGCGCTTAGCTTTGCTACACGTTATTTCCCTTAACTTGGCCTTATTCGAAAACGCCATTTTGTATGTTACGGCGGCCATTTTAGGGAATGAGCGGCCTCGTGGTCAGCATGCCCTTTAGTCCTTTGTCCGTGCCACTGACCGCTCGAGTTTGCCCAGCAACAGGCTATTTTTAGTAACGGTCAAGCCTGTACATGCGCAGTTCCAACTGACCAGTCACCCCTTAGGAATGTTCCGCCAAACTGACCAGTGGAGTTGTAACCCCTCCCATGAGTTGGCTGTGCTCCAAAAATGACCATATATGTACCTAAACTCTGTAACCATGTACCGCCTACCTTTTAATTACTGTAAATCTGTATAAAAGAAGGACTCGCACCGACGTTCGGTGTGATACTTCTTGCATTGCCGAAGGGTGCTGTAGGAATGTACCACCACCCCATGGGGTCTTAATAAACTTGTCTTTTGTACTTTTCAGTTTCCGTGCCAACAGTTCTTTTGGTGTAAGTGGGTATTCTGCGGAGCATGTAGGCCTTGGGAACCCAATACCTCAAATTGGCGACCACGAAGGGACTCATCGGCGACTCGGATGCCCGAAGGAGAGGTCGTGACGAAGGATTGGAAACTCGCCATGGACGCGTACGCTGCCACTGAGTGACCCGAGTCTTGGCACCCACGGTGTTTTCTTCCCTTCCTTCTGATCTGACCTTCCTTGGTGGCGCCGGTCCCCGACTGAGATTCTGCTCGTCTGTGTTGCTGTGCAGTGCCCGTTTGGCTGATTCGATCAAAGACCTTGGCAGTTGGAATCTGGATATTTGAGATTTGGGTAAGATTTGTGATCGGTAAGGTAGTCTGCGGACGCTTACTGAAGTTCTATGACTGTGATTATGATTTGAGTTAGCTAACATTTTGACTTTGTGAATTTTGAATATATATGTGTAGTGCACTTCACATAGGCAGGCATGTAGAGATGTTTCTCTAACTTTGTTCGTACTTTGAGCAGCACATTTGTGTGAAATACTGTAAGTGCCATTTTTGCGGTATCACGCTTTCGTGGTACTTTTTGAACATGCCTGTTTTAAGCACACTCCGAGGGATGTGCTGTCTTGGAAATGGTACCACATATAGGTTAACTGAATCTCAGCCGGCTCCCCCAGAGGGAACACCTAATCGTGAGATGTATGTTAAATTTGGCCTTCCCCCTATACTATACAGTAAATTATTGCATAAATACACTAGAACCGATCCCGAGTTGCAATGGCCACTACATGGGTCGTTTGATTTGCGAAAGGTTCAGTTTGTGGAGCAATGTTTGTTTCAGCGCAGATCTAGACAGGACATGTTTGATTGTGTGCGAATGTGGGAGAAAGCAGTGCATGAACGTATGAAGCGTGAGGTTGCCTTGGCGGACAAAGAGCAGCGCAAGGCTGCTCGAGATAAAGCTTTACAGCTTGAGGAGAAGGAGGCGCAGGAGAAGAAAGAAAGGGAGGCACGGGAACGTAATTTGCAAACGACCGGTCAATTTTCTATTCGTCGTCCGCTTTATCCTGTCCTTAATAATGAAGTTGATGATTTTTCGTTATTAGATCGATCCCCGCCTCCGTATGTTCAGCCTACGGCCCCGACTGAGGATTCTGGTGATGACGGTCGAGATAAGTCGAGTACCAGGTTAACTGCTGAGAGAGCCGCGGACTTGCGTAGTTTTGCTAGGAAACTGAATTTGAATCATATAACTGTCAGAAGTTATAGCTGAAAAGGATAAGTGGTCGGAACGAGAATTGATGTGTTTTTTAACTACTTTTGTAGATGAAGTTATTACTCGATTCCGTAAAAATTCAGTGGACTTAGAACCTAAGGATATGTCAGTCCATCATGAGAATATGCGTAAAGGTTTATTTGTTCTTGCAGATGCAGATGGGTTTTTCTCACGATTGCTCCAGCTACGGGATGAGGCGTCCAGATTGCGGGAAGCACGAAAAGCAGAAAAAGAGTCCGTGCCGGGGTCGACGGAACAGTCCAAACAGTGTTCTATCCTGGGTTCAGATAAGAATTCTAAAGTGCATGTTATGCCTATGCGTGAAGCTGCACCTCTGTATGTTCCCCCTAAAGGGGACGGTACAGATGAAGATAAAACATCAGCAAATGCAAAGGGGTATTTTATATATAATTGGGTGTATACGCCTTGGAACAGAGCAGATGTTATGGCATTGAAAAATGCTTTACCTGATCTCCGTAAGAATCCAGCAGCATTCTATGAAGGGGTGGAGGGGGCCATTTCCTCTTGTGTTATGACTCTTGTTGATATAGATCTTTTCTTTGGATTAATACTTCCCCCCGATATGTGGAGATCGATTCATAAGACTAATGATCAAACGATGTTTGGGGCAACATGGAAGGAGATAGGTCAGGCTGACTTAGACAGGGAACCTTCATGTAAACCATGTGACTTAATTTTAGACCTTCCAACGGCTATTTTGAACAAACTAAAAACGCTTGTTCCTCCTAAAAAGATCGATTGGACTATGTTAGCTTCATGCAAACAGAAGCCAGACGAATCGGTATCTGATTTCTTTACACGTTTCGAAGAAGCGTTTCATGATTACAGTGGTCAATCATTAACAGATGATACGGGTAGGCATCTGTTTGTTGATAAGTATGTGGCTAATCTCCTACTGGAGATTGCAAAAAGATTGAAAGCAAGTGAAAGTTCCTGGACCACAGCGACCCCTGCGTCTTTGTTAACTATGGCTCAGTATTACGAGCGGCAGGAATTAGAGGCTAAAGAAAGTGTTGATAAGAAAACGAAGGAATTGAAAACGAAGGTGATGTTGGCACAGGTTTGCGGTGCGCAATCTAGAGGAAATGATAGAGGCAGGCGAGGAGGGGGTAATGCGTCGTACGGTCATACCGATATTGCTGAGGACCAATGTCCTCGCACTACACCTTGCCCCAGCCGCCGCAGGACCGCCGCTGAGCCGCACCAGCCACCGCAGGGCCACCCCAACGCCGCCCCAGCCACCGCAGGGCCGCCACCGAGCCCCCAGGCTTTCCTTTTCCCGCCGGACTCCCGCGAAACCCCGCCCCCCCGCCCGCCGATTGGTTGCCGCGCTACCCGCCTCCCCGCAGACCCTCCCTCCCGGCTCCCCTCTTATGACGCCCCCAGAGCGACCGCGCAGCGGACGCGTGCAGCGGGAGCACCGATTGAGCGCCGAAGGTGCGCCAAAGGTAAGCCCATCTGCGCCCGTCCGCGCCTGGACCGCGCCCAGTGCCAGGACCCCTGGCCCTCGAGGACCCCAGCCCACCCGCCGGACGTACACCGCCGCCACCCTCAATGCGCTCAACACCGGCCGAATCCCGGGATGCTACCGAGCCACCCCGAGACGCACCCACGGACCCTTCAGCTGCCACGCCTGCAAGTTCACCTGCATCCGGACCTGCCTCGCACCAGCACCCGCCAAGCCAAACACCAGCAGCAACCACCTCAAGTGCATCCTGCTCAACACCCGCTCCGTCCACAGACACGCCATCGAACTCTGGAACCTCCTCGACACCACAGCTCCTGACGTTGCCTTCCTCACGGAAACCTGGATGAACGACTCCTCAGCGCCCGACATCGCCATCGCCATCCCAGAGGGCTACAAGATCACCCGGAGGGACCGCACCGCCAACCAGATGGGAGGAGGCATCGCCATCATCCACAGGGACTCCATCCGCATCACGACCAACACCGACGACACCCTGACCACCGCCGAACACCTACACTTCCAGATCCACATCGACCCGAAGACCACCCTCAGAGGCACCCTGATCTACCGACCCCCGGGACCACGCACACAATTCAGCGAGGACATCGCCGACTTCGTCAGCCCGCATGCCCTCCCCTCCGCTGACTACATCCTCCTGGGGGACCTCAACTTCCACCTGGAGAACAACAGCGACCGCAACACCATCACCCTGCTCGCCAACCTCGCCAACCTCGCCAACCTCGGACTCAAGCAGCTGGTGTCCACCCCCACCCACCTCGCCGAACACACACTCGACGCCGTCTTCTCATCCAGCAAAGACATCGCCTTCAGCCACGTCACAGGACTCCACTGGACGGACCACAGCTGCGTCCACTTCACCTTCAGAAGAACGACGATCCACCACCACCAGCAACAGGTTGCCCGAAGAAGCTGGAACAAGATCACAGCCGACCAGCTCGCCGCTTCCCTGAGCCAGCACCCTCCCGCCAGCTCAGCGAACCCCAGCCAGGCCGCCGACAACCTCACGAAGTGGATCAGCAACTGCGCGGACGAACTCGCCCCACTGAGGACCCCGCCCAGCAGACCCAGCAGCAAGAAAGCCCCATGGTTCACCGACGAACTCAAGAGCTCCAAGAAGAACTGCCGAGCCCTCGAGAAAGTCTGGAGAAGGGAACCAACACCGGACAACATGACCACCCTCAAGCTTGCCACCCGGAAGCACCACCAACTGATCCGCGCCACCAAGAAAACTGCATTCAAGGACCGGCTGGACAACAACGCACACAACTGCAAGGAACTCTTCAACATCGTGAAAGAGCTCTCCAACCCCAACGGCGGAAACAACAACATCATCCCATCGCAAGACCTCTGCAAATCCCTCGCCTCCTACTTCCACAACAAGATCGCGGACATACACAACAGCTTCAGCATTCAACCGACGCACGCCATGACCGCAGCAACGCCCCCCACCACCACCCTCCGCGCCTGGACTCCGATCAGCACCGAAGACACCGTCCGCATGATGAACTCCATCCACTCCGGATCTCCGACCGACCCCTGCCCTCACCACGTCTTCAACAAGGCCGACGCTGTCATCGCACCCCACCTGCGGGACATCATCAACACCTCCTTCGACACCGCCACCTTCCCGGAGAGCTGGAAGCACGCCGAACTCAGCGCTCTACTAAAGAAACCAACAGCGGACCCCACCGAACTCAAGAATTACCGCCCCATCTAGCTCCTCCCGTTTCCAGCCAAAGTCATCGAGAAGACCGTCAACAAACAGCTGGCCGCCTTCCTCGAGACGAATGGATCCCTCGACCCCTCACAGTCTGGCTTCCGAGCCAACCACAGCACCGAGACCGCCCTCATCGCTGCCACCGATGACATCCGAGCCCTGATGGACAACGGAGAAACAGCGGCCCTCATCCTCCTGGACCTCTCTGCGGCATTCGACACTGTCTGCCACCGCACCCTAGTGCAGCGCCTCAGCAACGTCGGAATCCAGAAGAAGGCACTGGAATGGATCATCTCCTTCCTCGACGGAAGAACACAGAGAGTCCGTCTACCACCGTACAAGTCAGAGGCCACCGAAGTCATCTGCGGCGTCCCTCAAGGATCCTCGTTGAGCCCCACCCTCTTCAACGTCTACATGAGCCCCCTCGCGGCCATCGCACGCAAACACAACCTCAACATCATCTCCTACGCTGACGACACCCAGCTGATCCTCTCCCTGACCAACGACCCCGCCGCCGCCAGAGCCAACCTTCACGAAGGGATGAAAGATGTAGCCGAGTGGATGACGACCAGCCGCCTGAAACTGAACTCAGACAAGATGGAAGTCCTCATCCTGGGCTCCTCGCCCTCCGCCTGGGACGACTCCTGGTGGCCCCCCGCCCTGGGCACCGCACCCAAACCGACAGACCACGCACGCAACCTGGGCTTCATCTGGACTCCTCCCTCTCTATGACCAGACAAGTCAATGCCGTCTCCTCGTCGTGCTTCAACATCCTGCGCATGCTACGGAAGATCTTCCGGTGGATCCCCACCGAGACCAGGAAGACGGTCACCCAGGCCCTCGTCACCAGCCGACTGGACTACGGCAACGCCCTCTACGCCGGAACCACCGCCAAGCTCCAGAAGAGACTCCAGCGGATCCAGAACACCTCAGCCAGACTCATCCTCGACATCCCACGAAACAGCCACATCTCCGGACATCTGAGAGACCTGCATTGGCTCCCCGTCAACAAAAGAATCACCTTCCGTCTCCTCACCCACGCACACAAAGCCCTACACGATCAAGGCCCGAGCTACCTCAACAACCGCATCAACTTCTACGCTCCCAAACGCCACCTCCGATCAGCCAGTCACGCCCTCGCCACCGTCCCCCGCATCCGAAGAACGACAACAGGAGGAAGGTCCTTCTCCTACCTGGCCGCCAAGACCTGGAACTCCCTCCCTCCCGACCTGCGCCAGACCCAAGACCACCTCTCCTTCAGGAAGAAGCTCAAGACCTGGCTGTTCGAGCAGTAGCAGCACCCCCCCCACCCAAGCGCCTTGAGACCCTCCGGGTAAGTAGTGCGCTCTATAAATGTCTTTGATTGATTGATTGATTGAATGTGCATATTGTAAAGAATTTGGGCATTGGGCTGAAGACTGTCCGGTGCTTCGTGAGCAACGCAGTCAGCGTGGTCGAGGAGGTGGAAGGTCAAGGAATAGTTATTCGGGAGCGAGAGGTGGCGGAGGTGATCGTGGTAGGTTTGAAGCGAGGGGTCGTGGTCAGGATGAACGAAATACCTTTGATAGACGGAACCAGTATCAGATATCGGAGGGTGAGAATGTGGAGCATCAGGATTATGTGCATGCATAGGATTGCGTAGGATGGGGTGTGGAATCGGTTGAAGTGCCAGTAGATCAAAGAGGTCCATATGTATCAGCGGGCATTTTGGGTTCTACTGATCAGTTTTTAGTTGACACAGGAGCTACTCGTAGTGCTTTGTCTAAAAACTTGGTTCCAAGGGCTCCCCTGTCTGGCGAAACAATAACATGTATAGGGTTTGATGGCACACCCTCTCCTAGCCCATTATCACAACCTCTTGCACTTTGTATTGACAAATTTTTCAGCTTTTGCCCATTTTTGTTGTCGCCTCACACTCCAGATAACATTATGGGCATTGACTTGCTCAAATATTTTCGAGCAACGATACGCTGCGCTCCTGAAGTAGTGCGGGTTATTTTGAACGACAATTACCCAGATTCAGACAGATTTTGTACAATGAAGGAAATTGAAGCATTAGCCTCTCTCCCACACACGTTATGGGCAACATCAGATACGGATGTGGGACAGATGCTCATTCCGCCTATTCGAATTACTGTTAAGGAGGGAGTACTTTTGCCACGTGTACCGCAGTACAAGATCTCTAGGGAAGGTGAAATTGCCCTGACGCACATCGTCCAGGATTTGATCATTGCAGGAGTAGTGGAGGAAGTTCCTTACACTGTCTGTAACAGCCCTATTCTTCCGATCCTTAAGAAAGACACTGACGACAAAGTCTATCGATTTATTATTGATTTGAGAGAAATTAACAAAATTGTCATTCCCCAATATCCGGTGGTGTCTGATATCACGACATTGCTTACATTGGTACCCCCAACTGCAACGACCTTTACTGTTATCGACCTTAAAAATGCGTTCTTTTCCATCCCCATTCATCCTGACAGCAGATACTTATTTGGCTTTACGTTAAATAATAAATCGTACAGATTTTGTCGTGTTCCCCAAGGTTACACAGAGAATCCTAGCATCTATAGCCAGGCTTTGAAAAGACAGCTTGACTCTTTTGAATTGCAATCCGGAGTAGCACTTATACAGTATGTTGATGATCTCCTGTTGACACCTATGCACAATGTGAGGAGAGTACACTTGCTTTGCTTTCCTTTTTGGCTCAGAACAATCATAAAGTCTCTAAGAAAAAGCTACAATACTGTGGACCCAAGGTGACCTACCTCGGTCATCTTTTTTCTAAGGAGGGGCGTGCATTAACATCAGATCGAATTCAAGCGATTTTAGATACGCCAGTTCCCCGCACTCAGAGAGATGTACGCGCCTTCATAGGATTAACGTCCTTTTGTAGACAGTGGATCATGGGGTTTTCGCACATTATCAAACCTTTGTTAGCATTACTGTCCAAAACTACACCAATGCCCCTTGAATGGACAGATGAATGTCAAAATGCTTTTTAACAATTGAGACAGGCCCTTTGCTCTGCACCCGTGCTAGGTACACCAGATTATACAAAGATTTTCACGTTGTACGTGCACGAGAAAGATGGCTGCGCGTTATCCGTGTTAGTGCAGGCACACGGGGATAAGCAGAGGCCATGTGCGTATTTTTCAGCCATCCTTGATCCTGTAGTGCGAGGGTTACCTGGGTGTTTCCGAGCAGTTGCAGCAACAGCAGTAGCTATATGGCAGAGTGAGGGAATAGTTTTGTCGCACAAATTGTTGGTGCTAGTTCCCCATGCAGTAGATGCCCTGTTAAATCAAACGAAGATGCAGTATCTCACGAGCGCACGTTTAACAGGATATGAGCTCACACTTCTGGCGCCACACATCACACTGAAAAGATGCGCTACCCTGAACCCTGCCACTTTATTGCCATATCCGGTTGAAGAGGGCCAGGAGGAAAAACACCATGATTGTGTTTTCCTGACCGAGGAACAAACAAAGGGTCGTGTCGACTTACAGGATATGCCACTTCCAGATGTGGATGGTGAACTGTGGGTTGATGGATCGTGTTTGAGGCTGCCAGATGGCACAACTTCGGCGGCATATGCGATCACAACACTTAAGACGGTGGTAGAAACAGCACGAATACCCCAGAAATCAGCCCAAGCAGCGGAGCTGATAGCTTTGACAAGAGCCTGCGAATTGAGTGCTGGCTTATGTGTGAACATCTACACAGACAGCCGGTACGCCTTCGGAGTAGCGCATGACTTCGGCCTATTCTGGAGAGAGCGTGGGTTTTTGACTTCGCATGGAGTACACATTATGCACGGAGAACTAGTGCGTGATCTCCTAAACGCGTTACTTTGTCCAAAGAAAGTGGCGATAATCAAATGCAGTGCACACAAAAAGGTCACTGACAAAGTGGGACAAGGTAATGCCTTTGCAGACAGTATAGCAAGACAAACAGCTATGTCACGAAACGATTCCCCCATGTATGTAGTGAAGTCGCAGGCCGAGCGATGGCATGATGCTAGAGCAGAGATACTGGACATCCAAAAATCAGCGACTGAAGCAGAACTTGTAACACGGGCAGCAGAGGGGGTGCTGGATGATGAGGGTTGTTGGAGGAGCAAGGATATGGAACGATGGAAATTGCCTGCGGCTTACTTGCAAGCGATGGTCCAGATGACACATGGGTTGGCACATGTGGGAGCTCTTGCAATCACTCGATTGTTAACACGAGTTTGGGAGCATCCTGAGATTGCCAACACTGCCAAGAGAGTAGTGCAGACTTGTTTGATATGTTTACAGCACAATCATGCAAAAGGGAAGCATACTCCGAAAGGAGGGTTCGTTCCACCTTCTGCACCATTCGAGGTACTTCAGATGGATTATATCCAGCTTGAGCGTTGCAATAACCTTAAGTATGTCTTAGTGGTGGTATGTGCTTTTAGCAAATGGGTTGAGGCCTTCCCCACGAAAGATAATACGGCTTTGACAACGGCTAAGGTTTTGCTCAAAGAGTACTTTCCTCGATATGGAGTTTGCAAATTTTTGTGGAGCGATAATGGTCCTCATTTTGTTGGGAAAATTGTGGAATATGTGCTAAAGGGATTGGGGATTCAGCAAAAGTTTCATGCTGTGTTCCATCATCAATCAGCAGGTCTTGTCGAACGGTACAATGCCACGTTGAAACTAAAACTGGCTAAGATTGTGGCGTCCACGTCTTTGAAGTGGCCGGATGCCTTGCCGTTAGCATTACTCTCTATTAGATCAGTGCCCCACTCTCGAACTGGCCTCACACCTTATGAAGTGGTGATCGGGAGGCCAATGAATATAAGGGGAGTTCCTAAGCCGCGATTGTTACATGATGTGCCTTGTATAATGATGAACGATTATTTGGCACGATTAACAAATGATTTACTTTCTATTCACCAACATTGGAGAGGCTCACAGTCTTCGTCCTGGTGATTTTGTTATGATAAAATCGTTTGAGAAAGCGAACAGCTTGGAACCGAGGTGGCGTGGCCCCGAGCAAGTCCTCCTGCTTGCAACTCGAACGGCTGTGCGAGTGACCAACAGGAAGCGGTGGGTGCATTCAACTCACTGCCGTCGCGTCTCTCCGGACCTGGTGAATCCTACTGTGCTGTCTGACTACAGAGACATCTTGGACGAGGAAAAGAGCCCAGCTGTGACGTCGACCGAATCTGAGGGAGCCTTCCCGGACCACACCGTTTCTGGACAACAGCGTTATAATCTGCGGCCACGATAGGAAGAAGATTTTTTTTTTTTTTGGTGCGAGACTGGTTAGTTACCGCTCTGGGGTTTGTGAAACGGAAGCCGGGAATCTCAAGGGGGGGGGTCAGTTCTGCCAAGAGTAGCGACACCCGTCTTGACCCCGGAGAAGAAAACAACGGCTACCTCGGAGCTCAGCACTCATATTTTTATTTTTTAGTTGTATATTCGAGACATTGTGAACTCTTTTGAACTATGCAAACAAAACAGGTGATGGACAGAATGTGGATCAATGTCACACATTCACCCCAGTCCAAAGATCTGGGCCCAAATCCATCGTTTTTTTGCACTCCACACCACCCTGGGTTAGACAATGGCGATATGCAAATCAGCTCTGACCCTGTCCCCGATGGGAACAGTCTAGTCCGAACTACAAAAGCCATGTCCTTCCCAGAACGGAATCAAGCATCCGAGGACCGGACCGGTTTCGAGGTAACACCTCTCATCAGCCCGGCTAGCTTGACTCCAGTGGTGTGGAGTGCCTGGGACCCACGTCTGAGCATCCCCAGCGCACTTATGGCGGTATTTGCAAACAAAACAGGTGATGGACAGAATGTGGATCAATGTCACACATTCACCCCAGTCCAAAGATCTGGGCCCAAATCCATCGTTTTTTTGCACTCCACACCACCCTGGGTTAGACAATGGCGATATGCAAATCAGCTCTGACCCTGTGCCCCATGGGAACAGTCCAGTCCGAACTACAAAAGCCATGTCCTTCCCAGAACGGAATCAAGCATCCGAGGACCGGACCGGTTTCGAGGTAACACCTCTCATCAGCCCGGCTAGCTTGACTCCAGTGGTGTGGAGTGCCTGGGACCCACGTCTGAGCATCCCCAGCGCACTTATGGCGGTATTTGCAAACAAAACAGGTGAAGGACAGAATGTGGATAAATGTCACACATTCACCCCAGTCCAAAGATCTGGGCCCAAATCCATCGTTTTTTTGCACTCCACACCACCCTGGGTTAGACAATGGCGATATGCAAATCAGCTCTGACCCTGTGCCCCATGGGAACAGTCCAGTTCGAACTACAAAAGCCATGTCCTTCCCAGAACGGAATCAAGCATCCGAGGACCGGACGGGTTTCGAGGTAACACCTCTCATCAGCCCGGCTAGCTTGACTCCAGTGGTGTGGAGTGCCTGGGACCCACGTCTGAGCATCCCCAGCGCACTTATGGCGGTATTTGCATACAAAACAGGTGATGGACAGAATGTGGATAAATGTCACACATTCACCCCAGTCCAAAGATCTGGGCCCAAATCCATCGTTTTTTTGCACTCGACACCACCCTGGGTTAGACAATGGCGATATGCAAATCAGCTCTGACCCTGTGCCCCATGGGAACAGTCCAGTCCGAACTACAAAAGCCATGTCCTTCCCAGAACGGAATCAAGCATCCGAGGACCGGACCGGTTTCGAGGTAACACCTCTCATCAGCCCGGCTAGCTTGACTCCAGTGGTGTGGAGTGCCTGGGACCCACGTCTGAGCATCCCCAGCGCAATTATGGCGGTATTTGCAAACAAAACAGGTGATGGACAGAGTGTGGATCAATGTCACACATTCACCCCAGTCCAAAGATCTGGGCCCAAATCCATCGTTTTTTTGCACTCCACCCCACCCTGGGTTAGACAATGGCGATATGCAAATCAGCTCTGACCCTGTGCCCCATGGGAACAGTCCAGTCCGAACTACAAAAGCCATGTCCTTCCCAGAACGGAATCAAGCATCCGAGGACCGGACCGGTTTCGAGGTAACACCTCTCATCAGCCCGGCTAGCTTGACTCCAGTGGTGTGGAGTGCCTGGGACCCATGTCTGAGCATCCCCAGCGTCCGGTCCTCGGATGCTTGATTCCGTTCTGGGAAGGACATGGCTTTTGTAGTTCGGACTGGACTGTTCCCATGGGGCACAGGGTCAGAGCTGATTTGCATATCGCCATTGTCTAACCCAGGGTGGTGTGGAGTGCAAAAAAACGATGGATTTGAGCCCAGATCTTTGGACTGGGGTGAATGTGTGACTTTGATCCACATTCTGTCCATCACCTGTTTTGTTTGCAATTGCCGCCATAAGTGCGCTGGGGATGCTCAGACGTGGGTCCCAGGCACTCCACACCACTGGAGTCAAGCTAGCCGGGCTGATGAGAGGTGTTACCTCGAAACCGGTCCGGTCCTCGGATGCTTGATTCCGTTCTGGGAAGGACATGGCTTTTGTAGTTCGGACTGGACTGTTCCCATGGGGCACAGGGTCAGAGCTGATTTGCATATCGCCATTGTCTAACCCAGGGTGGTGTGGAGTGCAAAAAAACGATGGATTTGGGCCCAGATCTTTGGACTGGGGTGAATGTGTGACATTGATCCACATTCTGTCCATCACCTGTTTTGTTTGCAATTGTCGCCATAAGTGCGCTGGGGATGCTCAGACGTGGGTCCCAGGCACTCCACACCACTGGAGTCAAGCTAGCCGGGCTGATGAGAGGTGTTACCTCGTAACCGGTCCGGTCCTCGGATGCTTGATTCCGTTCTGGGTAGGACATGGCTTTTGTAGTTCGGACTGGACTGTTCCCATGGGGCACAGGGTCAGAGCTGATTTGCATATCGCCATTGTCTAACCCAGGGTGGTGTGGAGTGCAAAAAAACAATGGATTTGGGCCCAGATCTTTGGACTGGGGTGAATGTGTGACATTGATCCACATTCTGTCCATCACCTGTTTTGTTTGCAATTGCCGCCATAAGTGTGCTGGGGATGCTCAGACGTGGGTCCCAGGCACTCCACACCACTGGAGTCAAGCTAGCCGGGCTGATGAGAGGTGTTACCTCGAAACCGGTCCGGTCCTCGGATGCTTGATTCCGTTCTGGGAAGGGCATGGCTTTTGTAGTTCGGACTGGACTGTTCCCATGGGGCACAGGGTCAGAGCTGATTTGCATATCGCCATTGTCTAACCCAGGGTGGTGTGGAGTGCAAAAAAACGATGGATTTGGGCCCAGATCTTTGGACTGGGGTGAATGTGTGACATTGATCCACATTCTGTCCATCACCTGTTTTGTTTGCAATTGCCGCCATAAGTGCGCTGGGGATGCTCAGACGTGGGTCCCAGGCACTCCACACCACTGGAGTCAAGCTAGCCGGGCTGATGAGAGGTGTTACCTCGAAACCGGTCCGGTCCTCGGATGCTTGATTCCGATCTGGGAAGGACATGGCTTTTGTAGTTCGGACTGGACTGTTCCCATGGGGCACAGGGTCAGAGCTGATTTGCATATCGCCATTGTCTAACCCAGGGTGGGGTGGAGTGCAAAAAAACGATGGATTTGGGCCCAGATCTTTGGACTGGGGTGAATGTGTGACATTGATACACATTCTGTCCATCACCTGTTTTGTTTGCTCTTTTGAACTATGGCGCCTTCTGCATCACGAGACAAAAGAATTCTTGGTGCTGTATTGTTTGTATTGACAATTGTGGTAATAGCTGTAATAGCCTGGGTAGTAGAACTTGTGGTGCCTGTACGAGAACATTTGCTGCCGACTACCCCGGCTCCATCTGAACATTTTCATTTCACCTTACCCTACCATGAAGAACGGCATCGACAGACTTATTTGAACAATAGCTTCATTCAAATCTTGCATCATACTCACAATATGACGAACACTTCTAACTGTTGGGTGTGTGGGATGTTGCCTGGGCACCAGAAGAAAGGAGGCACACCACTTATCCCACTCCCGTTTTCCCACAATGGTTCCTGCAATGCTTGGTATACTCTTCTATTCACTTTGCACTGGCCAACAAAAGGGGGGGTGCTTTTCCGTTTAAACAAGATATGTTATCATGATCGGGATGGCTATCCACAAGCTGAGGGTACTCGATTCGAATGGGAAGAGTACCGTCCCGACAACGTGTCTGCACCCCGAATTTACAGTAATCAACGGAACATTAATATGTCCAGCTCTCATGTTATTAATGTTATAGATACTAAAGCTGATTTTTGCATACGAAATAAAGGTACAATCCCTGTTGGAAAAAGTGAATGTAACACCACACTTACATTTGACAGTCCGAATGGCATATCATTTGTGGCATCCCGAAATACATATTTTATCTGTGGCAATAAAGGTTATCATCGTCTCCCGTTAGGGTGGTTAGGTACATGTTATATCTCTTTTGTATTGCCCCCTGTATTCATTGCCCCACCAATGTACCATAATGACTATGTGTTATATCATGACTTTGTGTTAAATAGAGTCAAACGTGCTGTAGTCCTTGAAGACATTGATCAGACCGATACTGCACTACAACAATATGTGGATTTTAATTTGGGTTTGTTTTCCTTTGTGGGAGCTGCTCTGAACAGTCGAAAGATACGACGACTGACCCGTGTTGTTGAGGCTGTAGCTAATGACACCGCTTTTGCATTGGGGAATATAACTGAAGAGCTTCAAATATCTAGAATTGTTACGCTCCAGAACCGGATGGTTCTAGATGTAGTCCTAGCTGATCGAGGGGGGGCATGTAGAATTATCGGAAGTAGCTGTTGCGTTTACGTTCCTGACAACTCACCATCTGTATATGATGCCATATCTAAATTGCATAAAATTGCTGCTGAAATACATCCGGACAATGGTACATGGACCCTTTTGGGGTGGTTCTGGTCAATGCTTAGTACATGGGGCTGGAAGCTACTGACAATCTTATGTATCATAGTTGGGATATTATTCTTCTTGTGTTTATGTATACAATGTGGCCCTGCATTATGTTCCATGTGTTTATCAGCTTGTATTCCATCTAGACGAGCTCTTGCCCAAAATGAATTGATGCTTCATAAAGAAGTGGCTCAAATCATGTCAATTGATATAGAAGATGAGTATCCCGACTATGTCCATTATGAGGTAGCTTCAGCTAAACGCTAAAAGGGTCGTCTGTCGTAATTTGACAATGGCTGGGTTAGCGCTTAGCTTTGCTACACGTTATTTCCCTTAACTTGGCCTTATTCGAAAACGCCATTTTGTATGTTACAGCGGCCATTTTAGGGAATGAGCGGCCTCGTGGTCAGCATGCCCTTTAGTCCTTTGTCCGTGCCACTGACCGCTCGAGTTTGCCCAGCAACAGGCTATTTTTAGTAACAGTCAAGCCTGTACATGCGCAGTTCCAACTGACCAGTCACCCCTTAGGAATGTTCCGCCAAACTGACCAGTGGAGTTGTAACCCCTCCCATGAGTTGGCTGTGCTCCAAAAATGACCATATATGTACCTAAACTCTGTAACCATGTACCACCTACCTTTTTATTACTGTAAATCTGTATAAAAGAAGGACTCGCACCGACGTTCGGTGTGATACTTCTTGCATTGCCGAAGGGTGCTGTAGGAATGTACCACCACCCCATGGGGTCTTAATAAACTTGTCTTTTGTACTTTTCAGTTTCCGGCCAACAGTTCTTTTGGTGTAAGTGGGTATTCTGCGGAGCATGTAGGCCTTGGGAACCCAATACCACAGCGTGGGGTTTACCCCCGTCCTTGGACATTTCCCCTGTGGGAATTGTAACGTGTGTCATCTCACCACTGAAACAAAATTCCTTATTCTAACAGATGGCACAAGGTGGGAACAAAGAAGCAACACCAATTGCAGCACCTCGAACGTTGTATATCTGATCACGTGTCGTTGCAACCTCCAGTACGTGGGCATGACCACCAGATGTATCAAGACCAGGATATGTGAACATCGAAGTAATATTCGATGCAAGAAAACCACCACAAAACTAACGACGCATTTCTTACAGTCCAATCACACACCAAACGATTTACAATGGACAATATTGGAGCACCTGATTTCTGGCTCTGAGCAAAAACTGTTTGAAAAGGAACAACGGTGGGTTTACCGTTTAGGCACCCAAAAATCAGGGCTGAACGATGAAATTCCCTGGGGCAGTATTTCTTATTAACCTGTATCCACCCTGAGGTTTCCATATACTAGGGCGCTCCCTTGAGACCATCTGATCCAATCGCGTGGATTTGTAATCTTTCACCGGTAACAGTATTGTAAACTTTATCATCAACACCAGGCTGTTGAGAGAACCCCAGCCTTTTCCCGCTGTTTAATTCATTTTTTACTCCCCCGATAAGGCGGGACGGCATTTAGTCCCGTACCCTTATCCCTATTTTAGGCGTCATTTCAGTAAACATTGTATCGATTTGAGCTCCGTGGTAGTTACAACCTTAGTAATCAATGTGCAATTGTTGTGGTTTCCCCCACTGTATTCGCGCCTAATTTTTGTATCAAACTGCACTATTTACATAATATTTTTGAACAATGGGGACCAGGGGTCTCGAACCCTGACTGTTAGTCTTCTCATGACATTAAACAGTGCGTACCGCTTTAATAGACTACCAGGCGCATCTGACGCTATCCTTCACGTCACCGCCTTCCACCAATCTACAGTAGCATATAACGGCTTGCCGGAGGTCCTTGGGCTTCTTCCGGGTGAGACGGCAGCCTTGAACATAGGTTGCGAGCGGGGAGCCGCGAGTAAGGCAGTAAGTCTAATTCAATTCCCCTAAGGGTAGCGGGGACATCTGTTAACTATTTCGCCGGTTTGTTTACCTTTTAAAATCACGCGGTTTTCTTTTTAAAGACAGTTACCGCGTGAAGATTACCCATGCTGTCTCTACCTATGGGAGATATTACACTTCGCTAATAAAGTCAAAGTCAAAAGATTTATATAGCGCGCTACATACCCGGAGGGTCTCAAGGCGCTTGAAGGAGGGTGGGGAGTTATTTGTCGAATATCCAAGTTTTAAGTTGCTTTCTGAATGCTAGATGGCTCTGAGTGAGATGAAGGTGAGTGGGGAGGGAGTTCCAGGTTTTAGCTGCGAGGTAGGAAAAGGATCTACCTCCCATGGTGGTTTTATTGATGCGAGGTACGGTAGCAAGGGCTTGGTTGGAGGATCGTAGCTGACGGGAGGGGGTGTAGAAGGAAAGACGTGTGTTGAGGCATTCGGGTCCAATTTCATAAAGTGCTTTGTTTGCGTGGGTTAGGAGTCGGAAAGTGATCCTCTTATTGACAGGGAGCCAGTGGAGGTTTTTCAGGTGACAAGAGATGTGGTCTTTACGCGGGATGTCTAGAATGAGTCTGGCTGATGCGTTCTGGATGCGTTGGAGTTTATTCTGGAGTTTTGCGGTGATACCGGCGTATAGGGTGTTTCCGTAGTCCAGGCGGCTTGTAACCAGTGCATGAGTGACCGTTTTTCTGGTTTCGGTGGGGATCCAGCGAAATGTTTTTTTGAGCATGCGGAGAATGTTGAAGCAAGATGATGAAACGGCGTTGACTTGTCTGTTCATAGAGAGTGAGGAGTCCAGGATGACGCCCGGGTTCCGTGCGTGGTCCGTCGGGATGAGTGCTTTTCCAAGGGCCTCTGGCCACCAAGAGTCGTCCCAGGCGGAGGGGGAGGTGCCTAAGATAAGGACTTCTGTTTTGTCTGAGTTCAGTTTCAGATGGCTGTGCTTCATCCACTCGGCTACTTCTTTCATTCCTTCATGTAGGTTAGTTTTGGCGGTGTTAGGGTCTTTGGTGAGTGATAGGATCAGTTGAGTGTAATCCGCGTAGGAGATGATGTTGAGGTTGTGTTGGCGTGCGATGGCCGCGAGGGGGCTCATGTATACGTTGAAGAGGGTGGGACTTTGTGAAGATCCTTGGGGTACGCCGCAGATGACTTCAGTGGCCTCTGAGTTGAATGGTGGGAGGCGGACTCTCTGGGTTCTTCCGGTGAGGAACGAGGTGATCCATTCCAGTGCTTTTCCTTGTATTCCGATGTTTCTGAGGCAATGTAGAAGGGTGCTATGGCAGACTGTGTCGAAGGCTGCGGAGAGGTCGAGGAGGATGAGGGCGACTGTGTCTCCATTGTCCAGGAGAGTTCGAATGTCGTCTGTTGCTGCGATGAGGGCGGTCTCCGTGCTGTGTTTGGCTCGGAAGCCGGACTGTGAGGAGTCGAGAGATTTGTTGGTTTCGAGGAAGGCGGCGAGCTGGTTGTTGACAGCTTTCTCGATGACTTTGGCTGGGAATGGAAGGAGCGAGATGGGGCGGTAGTTTTTGAGTTCGGTGGGGTCCGCTGTGGGTTTTTTCAGAAGGGCGCTAAGTTCTGCGTGTTTCCAGCTTTCCGGGAAGGTGGCGGAGTTGAGGGAGCAGTTGATGACGTCTCGAAGGTGCGGTGCTATGATGGAGTCTGCTTTGTTGAAGATGTGGTGAGGGCATGGGTCTGTTGGGGATCCTGAATGGATGGAGTTCATCAGGCGGATGGTGTCCTCAGTGGAGATTGGGTTCCAGTCATTAATGATATTCAAGGGGGGTGAAGGTTCTGCAGAAGGTTGGGTGGGTTGGTCTCCGGGTCGGTTATCAAAGCTGTTGTGGATGTCTGTGATTTTGTCGTGGAAGAACGAAGCTAGGGAGTCGCAGAGGGCTTGAGAAGGGGTGATGTCATTGGAGTTGGCTGAGGGGTTGGTAAATTCTTTGACGATGTTGAATAATTCCTTGCTGTTGTGGGCGTTGTTGTCTAGTCGGTCTTTGAATGCAGCTTTCTTGGCAGATCGGATTAGTTGGTGGTGTATGCGGGTGGCGTTCTTGAAGGCGTCCCTGGTGCTGGTGTTTGGGTCTTTTTTCCAGGCCTTTTCGAGGGAGCGACAGAGTTTCTTGGATTTCTTAAGATCATCGTTGAACCAGGATGCGTTTTTGCTGTCTATTTTGATTTGACGTTTTTTCAGCGGTGCTAGGATGTCGGCGCTGTTGGATAGCCATTGGGAGAGGTTAATGGCTGCTTGGTCGGGGTTTGAGGAGTGGGCAGGGGGGTTTTGAAGAAGCGATGAGGAGATCTGGTCGATGGTGATTTTGTTCCAGTTTCTTCGCATAGTAGGTTGAGGATGGTTGTGAGTTGTGGTCTTTTTGTAGATAAAGTGCACGCAGCTGTTGTCCGTCCAATGGAGAGTAGTGGTGTGACTGAAGGAGACATGTTTGCTGGAGGTGAAGATAGGGTCGAGTGTGTGCCCAGCGATGTGGGTGGGCGTAGTGACAAGTTGTTTGAGTCCGAGGTTGGCGAGATTGTCCAGAAGGGAGGTGGTGTTGCTGTCATTGCTCTTTTCTAGGTGAAAGTTGAGGTCTCCCAGCAGAATGTATTCCTCGGAGGGGAGGGCGTGTGGGGTGATAAAGTCAGTGATAACGTCGCTGAATTGTGCACGGGTCCTGGAGGTCGGTAGAGGAGTGTGCCTCTGAGTGTGGTTTTGGGGTCGGTGTGGATCTGGAAGTGAAGGTGTTCGGCGCTGGTAAGGTTGATGTCTGAGCTTGTAGAGATGCGGATGGAGTTCTTATGGACGATAGCGATGCCTCCTCCTGTTTGGTCGGTGCGGTCCTTACGGATGATCTTGTATCCTTCCGGGATGGCAATGGTGATGTCTGGAGCTGATGAGGTGTTCATCCATGTTTCTGTTAGGAAGGCGACGTCGGGTGAAATGGTGTCTAGTAGGTTCCAGAGGTCGATGGCGTGTTTGTGGACTGAGCGGGTGTTGAGCAGGATGCATTTTAGGTGGTTGGAGTCAGATCTCGGATGTGAGATCGTGGATGAGGAGTTTTTCTTGGTGCCGTCGAACTTGCAGGAGTGGCAAGTGAAGGGTCCATGGGTGTGTCCAGGAGCGGCTTGGGCGCAATTGGAGAGTCGGCCGGGGTTAAGGGCTAGGAGGGTGGAGGCGTCGTAAGTAATGCGGGAGGGCTGGGCATTGCGTGGACCAGGGGGTCTGGCGCTGGGCGCGGTCCAGGCGCGGACGGGCGTAGACGGGCTTACCTTTGGCGCACCTTTGGCGCGGCAGCAACGCGTGGACGCTGCGCGTGGGACCATCTGACATAAATGGACAGTGGAGGGGGCGGAGCGTGGGAGGGGCAGCAGGGAGGCGGTAGTGTGGATGAGGGGCGTGCCAGGGGAAAACAACAACAAAATGGAGGGTCAAAGGGGAAAGGCAGACAGGGGCAGCAGAAACCGAAATGCGTCGAGTGAGAAATGCAATCCTATCAAATGCACAGACCCAAACAAAAATGATCGAGTGAGCAGTAAAAATAAATGCACACACACAAGCAGAAATTATCCCAACAGCCTGAGCGAGGTCGCGCTGAATTATGCAGAAAGTTACAGTGGCGCTATGCGGTCACTGAGTGTGTTTGATGCGTGGTTTTTGTCCACACGCTTTTCTATATGCCTTATTTGTTCATCTGGCTTACACTGACCATTCTGCCACAAGCATAAGTCGTGACGCTTTGTGTTTATTTGCATGGCATTCCGTCGACCTGGCATTGCCATTAGCGTGAGTGAACCTAATTTCCTGATTACCTGTGTTTTGTAAATGTCTGCCCAGCATATATATAACACATCACTGCGCAATGAGCACCGGTGTCCATTCTTTCCTGAAACATCGTGCTTATTTTCATTCATTGGGCATCATCCTGGTTATACCACCGCTTCCCCGTGTGAGGGTGTTTTCCCTGACCTAGCGATTGCTCCATACAATGCAATCGTTAACCAAGCAATTTTTAAAGTACTACCCATAATCAATGTCGAGCATTAAGCACGATATTCACAAGACAGGCACATGGTGAAGACATGATCAGCCCTGTTTTGATTGTGAACTACGATTTAGTTCTTCTGAGAACACTTACCCATTAGGGTTGATGGCTAGAGACTACGAGGGTGCACGCGTTCACCAGTGACGCTGTGGGACCTTTGTATTGCCATCTTAAGATTTGGTGCATTAGTCTAGTTCTGATGCCCCACTAGGATCAATCGTCTTTACACTGAGCATTGTGTAAGCATGTGCATTATATGTCATTAAATCTCTTTTTCTTCACAGGTTTTTTTGCTAGGTCTTACATTTTGTATTGACCTTTATCACGGAGACTGCTCGTGATGGTTAATTGTTAATTGTTTTCACACATTGAGCCTCACAGTAGGGTGCGCCTTAGCGAGCGCATACCACTGGGGGTCTATTTTAAGGTCCTGACGAATGCTGAGCAAATCGCAGTCAAACAGCAGGAACATGTTGACCACAATTTTTCTATAATTATTAAGGACACAGGTTGCTTAATACAGAACCTATTAGTCCGCTCACTTGCTTTTAACAAATACAGGTTGGTCATTATTAAAACAGGTATAAAGGCTACAACCTAGCATTTTTTTAATCTGCACATATTATCACTACATTTTGATTTGGGCACTGTTGCATTCACCACATCCTGCTCCGCTGTAAACAGGCGTTGTAGCACGCTGGGGGGTATTAGACCACCCCAGCGGGGACCCCATGAAGCATGTCACCAGCTAGTGGTGAGTGACGGTCCTTCTACAAAAGGGAGATCCCTGTCCTGTTCTACAATGTGGGATACAGGTGCCCAGTTGTAGTTACAACCCAACTGGGGAAGCAGACAAAAGCCAAACAGGAGAAATCTACAATTATAGAGATTATGGATCTCAAAACACAACAAACACAAAATATAGTTAGAGATAAGGATGACATAGCCCCAGTATTTTTAGAACATTACTCTCAGTTGTACTCAACGAAATATGAGGTAGAGATGGAACATATTTATAGATATTTCGATTAAGTACATCTCCCTACGGTATCTACCTTATCAGCAGATAAACTAAAGAGTGAAATTTCAGGTTTAGAAATCCGGGATACAGTAAAATTGATCGCTGGGGCAAAAGCATGTGGAGCCGATGGGCCCCCAATTGAATTTTATAAATCTTTCGCAAAAGAATTGACTCCATTCTTGTCTAAACTATTTAATGCTGTTAGACTTGGAGGACAGGTCCCGCCTAGTTTTAAGGAATCCATCATAATCAGCTTTGTTAAAAAGGGGAAGGATGATAAAGAAGTCAATTCGTATAGGCCAATCAACCTCCTCAATACTGATTTTAAAATCTTATGAAAATTTGGGCCCATCGCTTCTCCCCGATTGCCCAGGAATTAATTCATGTCGACCAATCCGGCTTTGTTCAGGGAAGATCGATGGCCTCAAATACCGGGTACTTAATTCAGGCATTAGACTATGTAGCAAATAATAAAATTCCAACTTTAATTTCAATGGTCGACGCCGAAAAGGCTTTCGACTTGATTAATTGGGAAGCTTTATTTATCAGCTTATTAAAATTTGGGTTTCCTGAGGGGATAGTAAACATGTTAAAAACATCTATCACAATGCACAAGCTAGTGTGGTGGTCAACTTTAACTCAATAGGGTCTTAATTATAAATAGAGTTACCAGGCAAGGGTGCTAGATGTCCCCCATCCTATTTATATTCTTTATTGAGCCCCTTGCAATAAGGATACGTGGAAACCCTGAAATTAAGCCACCCATACCAGGAATGGCTAAAATTAAACTATTCGCCAACAATGTTTTATATTTACATCCGGATAGACCAAACCTAGATCAAGCAATAGGCAAATTTAGTAGATTCGAACTGATTGGTGGATATAGAATCAATCAGAGTAAAACCGAGGTATTAGTGATGAACTCGGACTATAATTTTCTACCTGAAAACTTGAAAACTCAAGCTCTTAAAAAAGAACCAATTAGATACCTGGGTGTCTATGTCTCCAACCAGTTCGAACAACTATTTAGTCTGAATTATGAAACAGTGTTAAATAAAATTAAACATTTACTGGATAGATGGACACTATTGCCATTGACTTTAATTGGCTAGGTTGCCTTAGTAAAAATGTCGATCCTTCCGTTAATGATCTTTCTTTTTTCTAATGTACCGCTAAGAATTAATTCCCAGTATTTTAGAGAGGTTGATTCCTTGATCAGGGGATTTGTTTGGAACAAAAAATGCTCAAGGGTAAAATTGAGTATACTCCAGTTGGAAACTATGCAAGGGGGCTTAGCTCTACCAAATAAGCGTATGCACTGTATGGCAGCAATAATGGACCTCACAGCACGTCTACTGAGATCCAATGGTCTATTTGACATATTTTTCTATGAAAAGATGATTCAGGAGGGTGGATCTCAAGTTCTGGTCTTTTTAAAAACAGCAAAATTACCCAAAAAAACAGGTACAAGACTATTCGGGACTTTGCTTTTAGACTGCAATCTTTATTCAAGCAGGGAGGGGGTGGTGGATTTTATTACTTGAAATTGGAGGAGTGTAAGAGTTTGGGGCTTCAGATTCAGTGAAACAAACTTCAAAAGTGTAAAGATTTAGGCTTTGGTAATCTGGCTTCATTCTTTGTTGTACAGAGACCTATTTATTACCTGGCAGGAAATTATGGCCAGAACTAACAATTAATTAAAATCTGGATTTCTGGAATTTCTTCAGATTATGAATTTCATAAATAAATATAATCTATCACTAAGCACAACACCCTTGGCCACTGCTCTATATAAAATAGGATTAACGGGAATAGGTAACTGCTACAAGTTTCTGAGAAAGGGTGTAGAATCTCCCTTAGTTGATGACATTTTGGCTAAAATATCTCAGGAAACCAACTGTTCCTTCTCAAAACAGGAATGGGAACGGATTGCCCAGTTGGGTGGCAAGACTCTTTGTGCAGCCAATTTCAAGAGAATGTCTTTTATATCGCACTGGCTTGCTTATCTAACTCCCATAGCATTAAATAAGCGCTTTTCGGGAGTAGAAAATAGATGTTTCAGATGCCAACGCCTGGAGGGGGGAGATTGGCTGCATACTTTTTATACATGTCCCAAACTGGGCAACTATTGGTGTGAAATTTTCTCCATAATCAGTCGGGATATTAACAAGGTAATTGAACCCAAAGCTGAGATCGCGCTCCTTGGCATTTCAAAGAAGAGAAGCGATTTGTCTAGGTCAGAAGAATCCTATATGGCAATCTGTACTTTGGTGGCCCGCTCTCTAATATTACAAAATTGGAGGTCTAAGGAGATACCATCTTGCTTTAAATGGGGGAATAAGATGAGTCGGACCAAAAATTTTGAAGAGGCCTATGCCAAAAGAGTAGGATCCACGAGAAAGTTTATTAAAAATTGGAAGTATCATAACAACAGTGAACTTTTAGCCTCCACATAATATTTTTATAGTAATAATACGTCAATTTGAAGATGTGTCCGTAAGTTTGCACTGTATGCCTTCTATTTCCTTGTAGTAATGGGGCTTATTTTATATCCAAGCACTTTAGCACAAGACACGTTATGTATACTGATAGTAGAGGCCAGTTAAGTTGGTCTTGTGGAATATCGTGTTGGTACAATATGGTAGCACTTTGCACAGGGCACTTTATGAATGACAACAATTCTGGCTGGATATGTTGAATTAGGGGCATTTATTATCATATTGTGATAGCAAAATGATATCAGGGAATAGAATTTATTAGGCATTTTTTAAGTGATGTGTAAGCTGCTATGTACAGAATAATTATTGTTGAATATATGATGATTTTACTCAATGTTATCCTGAGCTGCTAAAAACCCTTGTAAAGGATATATGTTTTTTCTTTTTCTGTTTATCCTCTGCTTTGCTCAATAAAATTAAAAAAAATAAAAATAAATAAATATCAGAACTAACACCACAAAGACCATTCCAGTAGAAACACGTCAGTCTTTTGAATAAAGTACTATGGCAACTATATCCCAGAATGCGAGCTTTCCTCTGTGTATGACCATAACACAGGGATGTTTGCTTTTTATAGTGGGACATGCTCCCACTGCTGTGCACCAACCCTGACCGGTGGGTGCAATCGGCAGACTGTAGTCGTTTCATATATACATATTTATGCCTTTCTTTCATGCATCCATCAATCATTATATCCATGGATCAATGCACACATTATTTAAACTATTCATCCTTTCCTTCACTCTTCCCAATCTATCTATTCTACACCCTTCAAGTTATTCACCCTTTAACCTATTGATCTTTCACTCTTTCATCCATCTTTTCAACATTCCCTCTATCAATTCTTCCACTACTCTATTCATTAATTCTTTCATCATTCCTTACACCCTTCCATCCTGCCTTTTCTCCTTTATTTCCTTTCATGTTTCTTTCCTTCTAGTTTTTCTTTTCTGTCTTTCCTTTATATACCCATCTGCTATTTCACATCCTCAATTTTTCTTACGCTCATAATCACTTTTTCTGTTTGTCCCTTTATCAAGGTGTTTCCCCTAATTGCTCTTTCTCTACTTCCTTGCTTCATGTCAGCATACCACCTTTACCCCTCTCTCAGGATATTGCCTAACAGTGTTATTCATGAGCACCTTGTATGCAGGGCTGAGAGAAGAGGCCCAGAAATACAGGAGTATAGTCAGAGGGGATGTAGGGCGGGGCAGGAATGCTGGCAAAAAGAGATTTTAGGGTTTGAAATAGTAGAACATTTTCAGAATGACAGACATAGTAAAATTGCTAACTGGAACCCTAGTTTATAAGATTAATTAAAATGTACAAGTTACTTTTATTTGCCAGTTAAATATAGGCTGGAAAACATATTGCAAAAAGCAAAGTTGTTCTGAGTTACAGCAATGTCGTAATAGTTATCTGGTGACATACCAGTGTGTGAGTTATACACACAGGCATTTTTATGCATTACTTAAAGTACTTCACGCTATTACAAGTACAATTCCCAAACCCATAAAATATTCGAGGTTGTTGCAAACTTTTGTCACTAACAAATTCAATCTATGGCCATTGACTGGCTTAAAACACAATATCCCGAAATCATCCATTCACCTGAATTTTGCCACTTTTTTTTCAAACTTTAACTGCTAAAAGCTAATCCTTGACATCCTTCCCGTTGCTCCTTCCTTGCCGTACGCCATATGTTTATTTGTGTGCAGTAAGTGAGAGCCCATGGTGTTTTCAGTTATGGCCCTCTCTCCCCCCCAGTGATGGTTTTTGTGCAGTGAAGGAGTCTCTAGTGTGTGATTATGTGCAGTGTGTAAAGCCCGATTGTCTCTTGAAGGTGGTGTTTAGAGATAGCTGGCCCCTGTATGTACCATGAGCGTATGAAGGAAAAGTACAAAGGATGGGGAGCTCGCACAGCTAATGTAATCCAAGTAGTAGGATTGTGATGAATTGTGGTGTGCTGCTCGGGGAAAACACTGTCTGGCCAGGCAGTGTGGAGTGAATAACTGGAGAATAGCTCCCCCGCCTAGGGAGAGAACGCCCCTGAGCACAACGTAAGTGGGACCGAAAGGTCTAGTTCAATAAGCATCAAGTAATCAATAGTTCATATTCAGATTGGAAATGTTCAGCTTTCCGTGTTTATTTGAACATGTTAAAGGTGTATCACTGTTTGCAACATGTGACAGTGATTGTAATCCATATAAAGTTCATGGATTAAGATATATGCATTATCACACATCCCAATGCATTTCGGGCGAGGCCCATCGTCAGGGGATTACTCTACAACAAAAAGCAAAAGACCAAGCTGTAATGGCTTATATATGCAGTAATACAGCGAACAAAAATATAGTATGTAAAGTAAGCATAGTAATAAGGCAGAAAATGAAGAGACGGTAGATGAAAAAACCGGTGAGACCCCAGAACGGGGAAGATTAAAGAAGCCACGTGGTGATATAAAAGAATAGCTGAGCGTGGTTCCCAAAAAGAGAAATACGGAAACAGATAGGAAAATAAGTCCGTGTTTAAAAAGATTCACTCGTGAACATGCACTATATAAAGGGGCGGTGCGTGAAACGCGGTGTATGCCGAGATTAGAGATCGGGAGCACATGCTGGTAAAAAAGATATAGAGGTCCCGAGTGGGGTACTTACAAGTGTGACAACTACGCAAGGACTTCGCGGAGTTCCGTTGTGATCAACAGCCGAGAGGTGGGGAATCGGGTTAGAAAAGCGGAAGCCGAGTGGTAAACAGGAAAGAAGGACTGAACGGCCAGAGAGGACAGTCAAGAAACTCGGTGAAAAGTATAAGCGCCATATTAGAAGATGCAAAAGATAAATAAAAAGCTAACAAGATGCGTGATAAAAGCGAACAAGATACGTGAGAAGATAATGAAGAACAATAAAAATATAACATGATATTCACAAAGAACCAGATCATAAATAACAAAGGAATTCAATGCGGTCGTTGAGCCCCAGAGGGACCATCGTGGACAAATAACGGATCCAAAAGTTCTCGCGTTTTAGCAGATAGTTCTTGTTGTTTAAGGTGATCAGGACTTGTTCCAATATTTGGTATTTTAGTTGGGCCACTGTATGTCTATTTTTCCAAGAAATGGGTAGCAACCGTAGATTTTAAGTTCTGAGTGCGAATATTACTCTTATGTTCTAAGATCCTTATTCGGATCTTTCTTTCGGTGTGGCCGACGTAACATTTGCCACATGGGCATTTTAAGACATAAATAACGTTCTTGCTGTTACATGTGGCGTTCACTTTTAGTTTTATGGTGTTGCCTTTCATGGGGTGGTTGATGGAGTTACCAAGGATACAATTGTTGCAATTGCTGCAGTTGTGACAGGGTTTAAGACCCGTGTAGGTGACGTTGGTGTTGGGTCCACTGGTTTGACTCAGGATTTCCTTGAGGTTCTTTCCCCTGGTAAATGCGAAGATGGGGGGCTGGTCGAACAATCCCTTAAAATCAGGTTCCAAAGTTAGAATAGGCCAATGTTTGCGAATGATTTTCTGGAAACGATTGGAAGCTTTAGAGAATTTCGAGACCACCACCAGGCGATCGGAGGGTGTCTTCAATTTGGGTTGTAGTAAAGAGGCTCTGGTGCATTTTTCACTCCTCTGGATTGCCACATCTAGTATGGGGGTGGGATATCCACGTGCTCGTAGGCGTTCCAAAACAGTCTTAATTTGCGTTTTGCTTTCATCTTGTTTGGAAACAATTCTTTTTACCCGTAGTATCTGAGCATATGGTAGGTTATTTTTCAATCCCATGCGGTGGAAGCTCTGATAATGTAGGGTTGAGTTTCGGTCAGTAGGTTTTCGAAAGATGGTAGTGGACCATTCTCCCAGTTCTCTCAGTATTTTCACATCCAAATAATGGACGCAATGTTCGCTGTAATCCCAGGTGAATTGTATCCGTTGGGTGATGTTGTTCCAAGTGGTAAGAAAGGTAACAAGAGTTTGTCGTGCCTGCCCATAGGAGGAATATGTCGTCTATGTAACGTAGGTATAACCGGCCATGTTCTCGCCAGATGTTTTGACATAAGATGTAGGATTCTTCAAAGATTCTCATGTATATATTGGCGTAGCAAGGAGCCGCCGAATTACCCATGGCCGTGCCGTTGAGTTGTAGATACCATTTGTCGAAGATAGAAAAAATAACTGTGATATAATGTAAACATGGTGAGTTCCATCAAGAACACTTTGAGGTCATGGTCCAGATCAGATTTGGCCAAAACTTGTTCGATGGCTTTGATCCCTCCGTCGTGGGGGATGGAGGTGTAAAGGGAGCAAACATCCACTGTACACATGATCAGATTAGAGTCTTTCAGTTGGTTCATGACCGGTTCCAATTTAAGTAAAAAATCGGTGGTGTCCTTTACAAATGAATTAGATGTTATGACGAATGGTTGGAGATATTTGTCCAAGAATTTTCCCACGTTCTCATGGATACTACCTCTCATCGACACAATGGGCCGGAAGGGTGGATTTGTCGGGTGTTTATGCAGTTTCGGTAGCATATACAGTACCGGAGGTCTCGGGTTGTTGGGTGTGAGATATCTCTTAGTTCTATCATTGATAGTGCCGTTTTCCAAGGCCCTATTAATGATGAGAGTCAAGTCATTAGTATATTCCTGGGTAGGATCCCCCGGAAGGACATCATAGGTGTTGGAATCCCCAACGTGAGCTGTGACCTGTTGTTCATAAAAGGTGGTGTCCATGATCACTAGGGCACCACCTTTGTCGGCATTTTGACAGATGATGTTGGGATTGTCTGCAATTTTTTGTAGTATGTTTCTCTCCTTGCGGGTAAGATTCCCGTGAGTAGCAGGTTGTAAGAAAGGTAGATTCAATATTTCTTGTTTCACCAAGTTCTCGAAGGCATCAATGATTTTGTGGCTTTGGGGAGCCAAAAAAGTACTGTGGGGTCGTAATCCTCGAAGCATGTCTTCCTCATGAGTCGTGATGGGGCTGATGTTTTGGAAGTAGTGTCTCAATCGAATATTTCGTATCAGTTTGAACGCACTCACTTCAAGTTCCAATGTGTTGGTACAAGTGGTGGGAACAAATGATTGTCCTTTCTGTAAGGTGTTGATTTCATCATCTGACAGTGTGATAGAGGAAATATTGATGACAAGATTGTCGTCCAATCTGAATATGAACTATTGATTACTTGATGCTTATTGAACTAGACCTTTCGGTCCCACTTACGTTGTGCTCAGGGGCGTTCTCTCCCTAGGCGGGGGAGCTATTCTCCCGTATGAAGGAAAAGACATTCGCATTAGAACAGATATACTGCTAAAGGATAATATCCATTCTACGCTAACTATGGTGCTATAATCAAAGGTCTACATTTTGGCATGCACGTTAATGGTGGACAGAGCATTTAGTGTCTATTTAGGAGCAGCTTTTCATATATACAGTGTTTGCAGAGATGTTCTTAGTGTTTTCCTATATAGGTTTACTATTCTAGTGTCCAAGTGCATAAGCATCCTTTGTAAATAGATTCTAAGTGCAGGTGTTGCATTGTTAGATGGGTTTTCGTGCTTGTATATACATTGTTGGCACAGTGTCCATGCATTGTTGGTATAGAGCCTTCGTGCTAGAGTGTATGTAGGGTTGATGATCATTCTTTTTGGGTATGTGCATTTATCAAAGAGAGAGGTTGACCTCGAAACTGGGGAACCGGGTTTGAGTCTCGGCAGGGACGCTCAACATCCTGATCTGGGTAAATATCTTCATTTCCATGTGCCTAACAAAAAATGAATGTGTCCATCTGTGACGCAACCGGTGCTTATGTAAAGCGCTCTGATACCTTTGGGTCGAGTTAGTGCTATATAAAACTAGAAGAAGAAAAATGCCTTTTGGTGCCTTTTTGGGTTATTGCTGATGTGCTTCTCTATTGTGCACCTGCTTTGTCGGTGTTTACATTGCGCTTACTGCCTGTCTGTATACGTGTTATTTGCGAAGCACCTCTTGATAGTGTATATACGATGTTATTTCATTTGAGTTGCAGCAACAAAAAGACTTAAAAGATCGAAAGTTTCTGGTGCATTTATGATTCTGTGACTAGTAGAAGCAATTAGTTTGAACAGCATCTTGTTTGAATCAAAAGGTTTAATATAAATAGTTTGAAAATGTATTTGTGTATTGATTTGAGCAGTAGTTTGAATCATTTGGTTCAGATTTTCTTTTTCTGCTTTTCCAACCCTGCCTGAACCCTGACCCTAATTCTATCTCTGACTCCAATATGTAAACTGACCCCGATCATAATCGAATCGTCACCTTTACACTATCATTTGTATTTACTAACCAAAGATCGGTAACCCAGGTAATAGGGTGCTCAGCAAAGTAAGGGCAAATTAGCAGTGTTCCAATATTTTTCTGGTGCTTCTAGGAGGAGAGGTGTGGTTACCAACACTCACCACAACCCACAAAGTAGGTCACTTAAAATCAACAAATCTGAGTTGCTGATCATTATAAGGATTATTGACCTGTGACTGTGTCAATTTACAATTTACATTTATACTTTGGACTTTGAATACTTTGTTTTGAATATAAGTTTGAGTGCTCGGGGAGATTTGTTGATATCATTTGTATTTGACAACAGACCCAATTCTCACCTTCATGCTAATCTGTAGCCCCCACCCTGAAGACCGCAGAGACATCCGCGCGCCGTGCTCATTTAATTAATGAAGAGGCCTGGCTCTGCTGAGTGAGGGGTTCCCAGGAGCACGTCCCCCTCTCCGCCGCAAGCCGGGGGCCTGTGTTACGCCCTGGGCCTACTACATAATATTAGCTTCTACTTTTACTCCCACTCACACTGCAAAGAACTCGAACTGTTAGTATGAAGCAGAGGACACAGTCTGAGCCCCCCTCAATTCTGGAGAGTTTCTGTTCCCCAGGAAAGTACAACAAAGGATTCTATACCTGGGTGGGCCACCTTACAGTTTGGCATGATGACTTTGCTTTGCATGTCCAACGCGGGTGACAGTCGAAATCTAGCCTAGCGCAGGTTTGAAACGAACGGCTTGTTTTGTAAGAGTCGATGACACCAATTTCATTTTCAAGGACGAGTGACTTCGCCACAGGGGGCTGCGTGCGAACGCCTAGTAGTCACACATCTCATTTAACTACCAGAGCAGGCTTCAACCTGTTTGCTAGGTTGGGAAAGGGCTGGGGGTTGTGGATCACTGATGCAACATCTTTGCACTCACCACCACTGGGTCACCTGCTGTGACCCGGCGGGCCATCAGCACAGTGCCAGGTCTGGGAGTCCCCGTCACTGCTGTCATGGCACTCTGTCCACGTGAACCTGCACTGGAAAAAAGGAAAGGGCGTGGATTGACATTACAAACACCCAGTAAGGATACCAACTCTATTGCCCTGGCCTCTGCCCAATTAATTCCAGCTAAGAGGCGCATTACAGTTTAAAAGAGACCCTAGACTAGAGGCTCGAGCGTGAAAGTGCGAGAGCTTCCCAGGGTGTCCCTTCGCTTGGTTTGTGTGCCAGCCCGCGTGCGACTCACAACAAAGCAAGATAAATCACGTTTACTGCCTTGTGCCAGCTGGACCCCTCTGTTTGACACCCCCCCCCCCCCCGCCCGCACGACTCCTCTGTAAGGTCTCTCAGCACATCTTTCTTTATACTATAATGAGTATAAAATGATATCAATACACGTGTCAGCCTGAGGCTCGGACCACTCCTGCCTCAGACAGACTCACTCACCTGAGGCCTGCTGCTTCAGAGGCAGGCGCGAGCGGGCAGCAGAAGACTGGGCAAGGCTAGCCCGGCAGGGGCTAGTACCAGTAATAATAAAATATGCCCGGTGGCCGCACGGTAACAGTCCCTCAATACAGTAGTCTCAGGCTGGGTCCTTGGATGGGATACCTCACAAGTCACGCACACTTTTAATTGCTATGTGTGACATTTTCATATTTTCAGTGTAATTATGAGTGACATTTCCACAAATATGAGTGACACCTTTTCACAAACAAAATCAGTGAATGAAGACGAAGAAAACACAAATAGCAGAAATAACACCTATCTGAGCAATGATAAACTCTTAACTTAGCTGCTGCAGAGCACTAGAAATGGAAGGGCAATAACGTAGCGCCCTTCACGACTAGGCCACCCTAACAGGATGTGTAAGGCCCCAACAGACTTACCCTGAAGAAAGTGGTCCACGGCCCAGTTGGCATGCAGCTACATGCCCAGCACCGGCATAGCCAGCGGCGGAGATGAATAGCCTTCATAGCTGCCAAGGTTTCAGATCGCCATGTGTGCCATTTTCATAATTTCAGTGTAATTATGAGTGACATTCAACGACTATGAGTGACATTTTCATGAGCAAAATAAAGCTACAAAGTGTATGGAAAGAAATATTAGAAATGCCACTTGAGCAATGAGAAGCTTTAAAGAGATCTTGAAACTGCTACAAAACACCTGGAATGGAATGTCACTAATAGACTCTCCTCGAAAACATCCTACATTTTACACCTGCTCCACTGCACATGCTTGCACTACAATGGATAAATCACAATGCCTGACCATGTTTGACTCTATACACTTTACCATAAGGCTGATAAATAAATCCAACCTCTTCCTTTTCATAGGTAAATACCAAATTACACCCCTCAAAAGAGACATCACTATAACCAGTTAGATGCCCCTTTTGGCCTGGCTACTTACCCACTGATGGGAAATGTTGGATGCTACACTGCATGTTCCTCAATGCTGCGCAGTGCTTGACTCTTTGGCCCTGCTGGCATCACAAAAGTAGGCAGGTTCCAAGCCTCTTTCTCTGGACTGAGGGAGTGGCTCAGATGGTGCTGCAGTCAACGGTGAGCTGAGTCTGTTAAACTTGTCAGCTATGTCTTTTAAAGACAGTGGAAGTGCAGCGCTCATCCCCAGACACAAGCCTGTGCCCCGCTGCCCTCCAAACACACGTGGAGGGCAGATGAGTTGTTAAACGTGGGCCAGCTCGAGCAGCAGAGATTTCTGCCTGGGGGCCATGGCTGCTGATCCAGGGGGCCACAGAAGCCAAATTCACAGATGATCTGGCAGAGGACTTGCGACATCTGTGCATCATATAATTTAAGGGGAGCACCCTTTAATTCATGAAGCCTTGAAAAGGCTTGCTTGCTGGCTCCAATGAATGAGGTGGCCTTTGGAGCGCAGGGGCCCCCCGCACCCGTACCTGTGTTACGCCCCTGCCCATATCCCACATTAGAGGTGGGCGGAAGTCGCGTAAGAGACTTTCGTGGAGAGGCACGGAGATTAAAGCAATCTCCGTGCCTCTCCGCATATTTCCGTTACACGACGCCCGCCAGCTGCCCGCCTCCCGCCCGCCTTATTAAATTATACGTAAAAGCCTAAAATTAAACTCAAATAAAACTAACCTTACTGCGGCTGCATCCTTGCCCATCGCAGCTTCATCTGGAAACTGCACATGCGCTGGAGCCTGCGCATGCACATTCCTTGCCAGTGTCTTATGTGTTGGTTTCACCTTTGCACCGTGTTAAGTTGGCATATGTTAGTTAGAGTTTTAAATGCAATTTTTCCTTTCCTGCTGCCTCTGCACACGACACATGTTGTTATTAATGCTTTTCTCCTAGTTAGGCATTTTGCTTTACACAAGAATTACATGTTTGCTTATAATATCAGTCTTGCTTGGTAAGCTATGTCTGTACAGTGAGTGCCGAGGCCTTCAAGGTTATCTCAACACAGCGCTTATTGTTTGGATTGATCAGTGCACAGAGTAGACATAATATGGATGCAGCTGTGGCCAACTTTGGTTTTAGGCGCGAATGATATTGCACTGCGCAAGGCAGGAGACACACACTTGATGAATATCCGTATGCAGAGTGTTGGTGTAGGAGATGATGTGATCCATTTCCACTGAACCTAAAGGTATGGGCCTGCCCTTCTAAACCCAAAGAGACCTTCTGAAGATATCATATAATATACTAGCTAGGGAGGGTAAACTAAGGTTCTATTTAGACCTGTCTCCTTTAGCATTTTAACATGCTTTCACCCTTTGTATTTTATGGAATAGTAACTATGCTTATAACCTTGATCTTTATAATATGTTTGCTTGTATTAGCTAAGATACTGCGTTTGAGAACACTGCATTAGAAATAAACATTTCAAACTCGCACGTGTCCTCATTGACTCATCGTTCTGGATTGATATGTTAGTATAACGAAAGAGTGTTCGTGTGTTCCACGTTTCTTGAGGTGTTCTAAGTCCATGTTCTGGGTTGTCTAAATCATGGGGGTTTTGTAAGTACCAATGAGACACTGATTACTAGCCTGGTAGGGGATTTTGGATACTAAAGAGAGCTTTAGCACACTCTAATTCACTAATTCACTGAGGTTCTAAGTCTCTATGCACAGTTCTGTATAGGAGCAGAAATTCCTGCTACATGGCGCCCGATCGTTGGTGGTCTTATTACATGACACTTGAGTAGTGCTTATATCGGTCCTTAACACCCTTCGCTATTGTTTCCGGAAAACAGTGGTGTCGGACAAACCTACCTATATTAATATAGGTCCTTTCAAGCTTGATGCTTTCTAAACGGTTTCCTTGAATTACTACCCAGTTGTGCTAGGTAATTTTTTGTTGTACCTTTCTCTTTCTGTGTCACTATGGCCGCGGTGGACATTCCGCAACATAGTTGCATTGCGGTGTGCAATCACTTGCAGAATTATCATATCCCCGTGGGTGGCATGGCCGTGATTATGGTGGTGAGTGCAGAGGTGGCTTACCCGTACGAGATTTTTTACTCGTGGGTGACCTTCCCAGCTGTGATTGCTAATACCACTGTGTTCGACACGTACACTCTCACTGCTGTGCAGCAGGAATATGCTCCGTATAGGACACAGGAAGTTCCGATTGATGCTTGGCAGCACCGAGTTTGGTTTAATGGCGTCCTACCCCACTCCTTGACAGCACTGAGGTTAGGTCCTTTGTCCATTCGAGGCCCTACATGGCCTGTTTTGGCTGGATTTACACCGCATCCTCGACATGGAGCGGTTGCCGTTGCTGATTTGCGGCAGTTACATACTGTCGCAATTAAAGTAATTAGGTCGTTAGTGCAGTACATTACCCGGGGCCCCAGGTGGTAGGCGCTTCCTGCTGGACAGGGCGGAATGAAACTTGGTCAACGCAGTGATGGGCAAGTGCCCCCAGGATAAGGATGAATTTCCTTTCTGGCTTGCCGAGAAGTTTGACCAGCTGGAACCGGTATTTCCTAACACGACTCCTGGTAAAAAGCACAGGATTCTGACAATTAGCATGCCTAAGGACTTGACCCCAGAAATTGGTGACTGTGAGTCGTGGGGGAACAGCTTTGCGGCAGTTTATGCGAGGTGCTTTGGCACTCTGTCCATGACTGTCCTTTCGACGGTCATTAAGCGTGTTCAGGATGAGCACGGACCTGAGGCAGCGGTTGAATTGGGTATGCGCCTATGCGGCTCCTTTGACGTAGTTTCCGATCTCATACTTGTGAATGTCAAGGGGGATGCGGTAAACTTTTAGGTGTCCAATGCATTGCAGGCGGTTTCCGATGCCGACAAACCCAAACAGTTACCGATGATTATTGTGGCGGCTTATAAAACCGTGGGCCGCAATAGCCTGGGTGTCAAGCCTTTTTCCACTAAGGAGAAAAAGCAACCCCAAGAGCCGAAGTCGGAGAATGACGATCAGCCCATTTGGGGATAAGCCAATCTTACCATGTTCCGAAGAGAGAGAGCACTTGCACTTTAGCACTGGTTAGCAATGTAAAGTGTACAGAATCCTGAGGCCAGCAAAACAAGATCAGCAAAAATGGAGGAGGAAGGCAAAAAGATTGGGAGTGATAATGCAGAGGGGGATATTTCCAAAACTTTGTCTCGCCATGTTTTTCTCTGACCCACCCATGTTGTTTCTGTCCCCTTGTTGCTTCCCCTGTCTCCAATTAGGTCTATCTCTCTATGACAGGCGTCTCCAAACCGGTCCTGGAGGGCCGGATCCATGCCAGATTTTTAAAATAACTACATGTATCTCAATGGGGATATCCAAAAAATCTGGCATGGATCCGGCCCTCCAGGACCGGTTTGGAGACCCTTGCTCTATGAGCTTCTGTGCTCTCTCAGTGTCAGTGCTGCTCTGTCTTGCAGTGTGCTTCAGTGCTCCACTCTATGTTCCCTGGTCTCATCATGTGCTTCACTGCCCCTCCCATGTTGTTACTGTCCCCTTGTTGCTTCCCCTGTCTCCAATTAGGTCTAACTCTCAATGAGCTTCTGTGCTCTCTCAGTGTCAGTGCTGCTCTGTCTTGCTGTGTGCTTCAGTGCTCCCTTCAATGTTCCCTGGTCTCATCATGTGCTTCTTTGCTCCTCCCATTCCTCCCATGTTGTTTCCATCCCCCAGGTTGCTTTACCCTGCCCTCGTCTTCAATTTCACCTCTGCATCGGGTCCCCTGTTTGCTTCTGTACCCCTCCCTGGCATTTTTTTCTTTTTAGTTATTGATACAACTCTATAAATATCTAAATAATCGTTTTGTGATATGCACATCTTCAACATGACGTGGCTATCCACATCCAAAGTTTTTTCTGTTTTTTATATTCTCTTTATTTATTTCATCTTTAAAGTGCATTCACAGATTAAACTTAAATACCACAACAATCAAT
Source organism: Lissotriton vulgaris (assembly GCF_964263255.1). Classification (NCBI taxonomy): domain Eukaryota; kingdom Metazoa; phylum Chordata; class Amphibia; order Caudata; family Salamandridae; genus Lissotriton; species Lissotriton vulgaris. The sequence continues at coordinate 94,157,265 of NC_141688.1, read as the reverse complement.
AATAATTAATACAGTGAATTTAAAATGCATGTAATTAAAACAATACAAAACTGGATCAGAGCACGCAAAATACATTGTAGTGAATACAAATAGGTCAATTTATATCAAGAAAGCACCCAAAAACCTAATTAAATTATAACAAATATTCACGGTGCGGGGGTTTAAAAAAAGTTAAGTGCTTCTTTGTGCGTTACTACAGAATACCTTAAAATCACAGGATAGAAAAAAAATTCTGCAGATAAAAAAGGTCAGGACAGAATAAAAAGCACATGATTCAAATGATGTTAAACTCCTCCACAATATAGACAGCATTGATGTGGGGAGACCACATGTTATCACCCCAAGAGACCTTGAAAAATCAGAATTTCATGAAATATCAATGCCCAATGTGACATATGATGGCCTTTGAATACAATTGCATCTCACCACTTTTTACGAACGTACAGCCCAGCTGTAATCTTCTTATTTCTAAACAATGTTGCAAGTCAAGCTGGAAACTTCCAATTCCAGCATGCTTTTTTAAGTGACACTTTAAGCTGCTACTATGTAGACACAATAACACCTCATCATTATTTAACGGAAACTGTGGTATACAATTGGAGTAAAGAGCCCCAAAAGTGTAAATCTTTTTATTATCCCGTGCAAGTTGGCAGTAGGCACAGAAGGTAATACCCATAAAGCCCCGAAAAAGCCAAATCATTTCAACAGAGCTGGAGGAGCTTACACCAAGGTAGCTCTTCCACAAAATAGATTCAATATTGGAGATAAATGAAGAAAGCGACCTTGCTTATATTCCATATAAAGCAACAGGAACCACGCTAGCAATATCCTCCTTTAACAGAAAAAAGTCCCTCTTTCTTTGTACATAAAAAAACTGAGAAAGGCTAATTCCTTTAGACTTTAATTTTACAGCCTGTGAGATCTTATATGGAATATAGCAAGTTACATCGCATGCTATCACATCGTGTTCCTTTATAACGCGGTTGTTACAACAACCGCGTTGTTAGAACAGGATACCTTTACAACCCAAGTCATTAGATCGACTTGCTGTAGGGAGTACGCTGGACTTAGGAATAATATAATTTACTATTCCACCTCCAGCCTGCGCAACAGTAGGGTAGGTGTTGGTATAGTAAATTATACAATTCCTTAGGTTAGAGCACCCCCTACAGCAAGTCGATCTAATGAAAAGTGGGGGCCCTTGGTCCCCCGCCCGCATGGCGGTGCGGCGATCCCCTCTCCCCTTGCCTCCCGGTGGTGTGGGGGCGTAATCTCCCGGCGTCCAATGATTACGCGGGAGGTGTGCGCCACACCACCGGTCGGCCGGTGCCCAATCCTCAGAGATATATTTTTAATTGAAAGGAATTGAAGGTGGTAAAGTAAATATTTACGTGCAAACATCTCAAATAATTTGTCTTGGGTCCCATATAATGGGACACAGCGTTTACAACGCAGTCAATACATTGCAGTTCATTTACAACGCGGTTATTACAACAACTGTGTTGTTAGAACACAATGCCTTTACAACGCAAGTCACATGGTCAGTGACGGCTACTGCCCCTCCCCCTGTATACCTACATCAACCCAGAACACATCGACACGGAACATGATTTGTCTTTAGAAGGCGGGGGATCGCAAGACCCCCCGGCCGTATTTATTAAGATACAAAATGTAAAAATTGTTAAACAAAATATACAATTTTTATGCAAAAATATTCAGGAACATTTAGATACATTCATATCGACAAGTGTGATCGGCTAGCCTTAACAAGATTCTAATACAGCTTGTTTCCTAACCGAATCTAACATCCTCATCTGAAAATTTTTGCATACTAAAATTTATGGCGATATGGCAAGGTCGCTAACCGGTGTCAGGTCTTACAAGCTGCGCCCTTACGCAGGTGCGCATGCGCAGCCGGGCCCGTTAATTACCCGGTCCACCCCTGCAGCCGAGCCCGTTAATTACTCGGTCCACCCATGCAGCCGAGCCCGTTAATTACTCGGTCCACCCATTCAGCCGAGCCCGTTAATTACTCGGTCCACCCAGCAAACTCCATTTAACCTCTGAAGGAGGGCCCTAACTTGCGTCTCCAGTTGCCCCTGAAGTTCTAGGAGGGGCCAGTGACCCCTCCTCCCCCTGGGCGGACACCTCCAAAGGATGATGCCGCCCCCTCAGACCTTAAAATAGCTGCTTACCGGTCATGACCTTACCGCCACAGGCCAGCATTGTTACCCGATGATCTGGCCTCCCCCCTTCCTACTCCTCAGAATGGTCATGTTCCCCTCGCAAATCCCTCTAGCCATGCTAATATGTTGTTCGACCACAGAACATTCCCAGTCTCAGTCAAGTGCACCCTGTCCCGCAGGTAGAAATGCTCCCCCCAAATACACCCGTGAGGAATCGTCTGCAACCGGGGGGCTCGAAACAATTTGTCCAGCTCTATGTTGATCCTCTTTACCGAGTGATTCAACGCCTTGACCGAGTCCCCCCCTCGCCACTGCCAATGAGGAATAAGTTGCGACCAGGCTACCGTGCAACCCCGCAAGTTCTAGACACCCACCCCGCAGTGGATATGATTTCGTCTATCAGGATGCGTCTCCCTAGTTTGGTCAAATCGTTCTCCCCCAGGTGAAGTATCACCACTGACGGGGGAGCGGGTTGCTGCGATAAAATTTCCACAAAGTAGTCCTTGAACTGCCTAATGCCCAGGACCTCCCCTCCCAAAGAAGGAAACGGAGAACCCCTTTTCCTCTGCCCTTCTCATCCTGGCACCTGAACGAAATACATTCTTTGGCGTGGCGTGGGGATGGCATGGGCCCTGGGTGTTGGGTGATCCAGGTATGGGTGGAGGTCCCTTATTAAGTCCATGATGGTTGTGGGGTGCAGCCTGTACCTCTGAAGTATCTCAGGCTCAGTCAATTGGAACAGGGTGATCCTCTGCCGGTACACCTGCTCCTCCCTTCTCCATACCCTCTGACCTGCAGCCTATAGCCTTTGCCTCCTCGCAATCGCATAGAATGCCGCCATTCTTGCAACACTGTTGCATTTTGGGTCCATTTTTGTACCCTGCACCTGATTACCACCTGCTTTTAGTCCACGGTAAATACCGACTCTTAAATACCGAATTTCATTGAATTCTGTATTTTTCTCCTTTCCTACATCTCGATGGGCATTTTTTCCGAATACTTATTTACCGAATCGGTGAATAAGGACTCAGTAAATAAGGTATCAGTAAATACTGATTCGGTAAATGTGTAGTCCGTAAATACAGATTCGGTATTTTACGATTCATATTTTCCGATTCGGTACATTTCTGACACCTACATCTCGTTTTCGGAATACCCAATATTTACAACTCCAGGCTGAAGACTTTTGCATTCAAATGGATTTAAGAGGAAAGTTGATTGATTAGATGTGATGCCAGAATGAGGTCTGGATGTGTGGCATTTGAAAGACAGTGATTAACTAAAAGGATGGTGCACAACAAAGGTAATTTCAGCTGCTAAATCTGACCTCCACACATGCCACTCAACTAGAGAAGACAGTTATCCAGGCGAATTTAACAAAACAACGAACTCTCTGCTAGTCACATTGCGCTACAAAGTTTTTAAGGAAGCTCAAACCTCTGACTCCCTGAGTGTTCTATCAAATAAAAACTAATATTCCTACTACCTAAAGCTGGTAATAATCCTCTCAAATGCCTCTACTATAGCTCATTAGCTCTCAATAACGTGGACATTAAAATTCTTGCAAAGAGCATAGCTACTAGGCTTAGTAAGGTGCTACCACTGGTAATCCACAGATCACATGTTGGTTTCGTAGCTTGTAGGTTTTTCAGGAACCACTTTGCATGCTATCACATCTTCGTCAGGACATCATGGACCTCTGGATAGAGGTTCTGGCCTCCTCGACTGATGCGAAGAGGGCTTTCAGTAGGATCGTATGGGTATACCTTTTCCACACCTTCGAGATGGCGGCTGTCAGCCATCATTTAATCTCTAAAGCGCACTAGTTGTTTAAAGTACTGATTTTGTTTAAATGTATTTATAAAGTATTATATAGTGCAAACATGACCCAAACGGGTATCTGAGTGCTTCACATAAGAGCAAGGATAAAAGAGATGGAGACAAGTAAGTAAATTGACAATATGACAGTACAGGATAAATGAGAAAACAATAGTACTGATAGATCAGAACACTACATAAATACAGTAAATGAACCTACGTGTGAGGAGGGATCCTCAGAGCATTGTTACAGGGTGGAGTAGGTATATTACAAGTTCAGAAAGTATTCATAAGTGCTTTGACTCCTTTTTTGATAAAGGACATTGAGGGAGTCAATCTGATTCCCGGAGGCAAGGTGTTCCAGATTCTGGGGGCAATACCGGAGAAGGCTCGGTTATAGGTTTTCTTTCTTTGAAATTTTTGTGGTTTCAGCAGCAAAGTGTTAGAACTCCTCTAAGATCTGCAACCTCCTGAGAGTTTCAGTTTCAGGGCGAGGCACTGAGGAGTGGTTAGGTGAAGGGCTTTTTGGGACATGCAAGCAATTTTAAGATTAAACCTAGCCTCAAAAGGAAGCCAGTTTAGAGATTTCAAATCCGGCTTGATGTGGCTATTTCTTTTGGATCCTGTGATGACCCTAGCCCCTGAGTTCAAAGAGGCCCTAAGTGGTGACAGCTTGTGGATTGGAAGACCACAGAGAGTTTAATTGCCATACTCTAATCTGGAGATGACTAGTACATGAACAGCAGACGTGAAATCATCCGGAAAAAGGAAGGGTTTTAACTTTCTTAGTATGCTCATTTGGAAGTTCTCTCCTTTGGTGGCAGCACTGATTTGCTCCTGCATGTTCAGGGCCTTTTCAAGTATTATTCTGAGAGATTTAGTAGAGTCAATGATGTGTGGAACACAGTTGAGAGCTGTGAGTTGTTTCATGTATTCAACGACAATAGGCGTCTGTTTGGGAGGAGAGATAAGGAGCAATTTCGTTTTAATGGAGTTTATCTTGAGCTGGTTGGAAGTCAGACAGTATTGAGTTTTGAGAAGGGTTGAATTAAGTGAATTGATATAATCGGGGAGGAGATTTTCAAGTACAGTTGGGCATCGTCAGCGAACATGTGATAGAGTATATTGGGTGATTTGAGCATTTGCAGTAAGGGCTCCATGAACAGGTTGAAGAGAGTGGGTGAGAGTGAGGATCCTTGGCGGGCCCAAAGGGTGACCGGAGTAGAGCTGGAGATGGAGTTATTGACTTTAATTCTTTGCGATCTGTTGTTAAGAAACAAGGCAAACCAGTTCAACACTGATCCTGAGAGACCCATCCTGCATTCCAGTATATCCAGGATGTTGTCATGTTTGACCGTATCAAAAGCCGATGAGAGGTCAGGGAGGATTAAAAGGCAAGCTTTCTTCCGATTCAGGATTTTTGGAGCGTCATCCATTATCTAGGTAAGGCTGCTTCAGTGCTATGACCCTGGCAAAAGCCCGATTTGGAATTAATGAAGAAGCTGGAATTGATCAATGTGGCTATGAAGTTGGACATGGACACATTTCTCTAACGGCTTCGATAGAGTAGGAATGTTAGTGATTGGACGGAAGTTGTTAAGGTCGTCCTGCTCAGCAGTAGGTTTTTTGAGAATGGGTGTAACCTGCCCAGACTTTAGACAATCAGGAATCACATCTTGCTGTAGGGAGGCATTTACAATTTTGGTCCAGATTGGAAGTAGGGACCTCTTCAAGTCATTTAATAAAATGGGGGGTAATAGGTCATTTAAGTGGTTGAAGGGTTTAAGTGTAGTCAGAATGTTAAGTACGGAGATTTCATCAAAGGGAGTGAAAATGCTCCATGAGGCGCTATTTTTGGGAGTGTACCTTGTAGCAGGGGGTTACTGGGGGGAGGGGATGAGGATGAGGGTTAGCTAGGGGATGAGTCTGTCAGCTGGCTAATTGATATCTGTTGCTCAGTTTTAATCTTCTCCATCTTTCCAAGGAAGAAGTCAGCAAAATCATCACAATTTGGCAGTATAGCGGAGGCCGTTGGCGATAAAATGGGAAGATTGTTGGATTGGAGTTTAATTAATTCAAAATGCTTTTTTCTGGCTTTATCTAGTTGGCTTCCGAAGAAGTGCACTTGAGCACTGGTAATGTTTTTATTGTTAGTGCTCTTCCTAGATCTCAGGAGCATAAGGTGTTCAAGAGATGGGGAGCCTCTCCAGGATCGTTCGGCAAGTAGCAGTTAGCGTTTATCTGTATTTAACCCCTCGTTGAACCAAGGTTTGGAGTCTTTGGTGGACCTTCTTTTTAATTTCAAGGGGGCAATAGCGTCCGGAATGTTCAATATAGAGTTAGTGTAGTGCACAGTGAGGTCATGAACCCCAGACATGTGAGTAGGAGGAGGCAAGGTCATGTTGCTAAGAGATATCATTTCATTCAGGTTTGCATTTTGGATGGATCGCTTCCAATGCCTAGGTTTCTTAGGTTGAGATTTTAACTTAGTCCATGATGCGGAAGGAGATGTGGTGATGATCAGTTCAGTCACGTGGGACAATCGAGTCAAGTTGAATGAAGTTGGGTTTAGCAATGATAAGGTCCAGGATCGAGCCAAGTTGTGAGTGGGGCTGTCACATATTTGAATCGTGCTAAGGTCAACTAGGACATTTTTGAGGCTATTTACTGCAGGGTCATTAAGGTCATTCCATTTAATATTGAAGTCACTGAGGGAGATTTGGTGGCAGTGGTGATCCACATTGGAGAAGATGGTTTCCATAATTTGCTCCGCAAGACGGCAGATGGTAGAATGTGTGCAAGGTGCATAGAGGCCTGATGATGTTCGAGATGTCAATACACATGTATTCACAAGATGGGAGAGTGGCAGCGAGTGGCCGTTTCACAGTAAGACTGTTCAGATATATGCAGGCAATCCCTCCACCAGGTTTTTTTTTTTTTCCCCAAAACCTTTATTGCACTTTGCATATTACACAGCGGAATGCCTACAACCCCGTGGGCCGGCCGCTATCATAAGATCGTTGTTCGCAATGCTTTCAGCAAATAAGATATTAGTGATACAGATACAGTAAATGCGTGACGGAGCGTGCTGAAAAATTAAAAGTGCTAATTGAGCAACTGTTCAATGCATGAAATGAGGTTTTGATAAAGTTTTTTCGTTTTTTTGAAAAATAACAAACTCAAAACAACGAACAGTTAGGAATGACATTACGGTCTGGTATGAATCAGTGCACTCAAAGTCGTAAGTGTCTCTTGGGATTGTGGAAATCTGACATCCTTGCACAGTACATGCACGCATCCGCGTACAACACCTGCCCCAACTCCCCTCTACCCACCAGACTAAGCCCTAAGAAGAAGCCTTCTACAGCAGCCCATGCCTCCACGCCACCCCTCCAACCCGCCTAGGTTTAGCCTGCTTCGCCCTCATCGTCGGAGTCATCTTGATCATCCTCCGGTAGGGGTTCGCATATGTCCCCTCTGTATTCGTTCCATTTCAGCCATATATTGTTCCACTTCCTCAGGCAGGCTCGGTTAGAATATACTGCATGCTCTGTCAACATTACTCGATCCATGTTCAAGCACCATTGGGACTTGGTTGGGAGTTCAGCCGCCCCCCAGCGCTGTGCTATGTCCCGTTTCGCTACCATTAGCCCCGCTGTAACCCAAAGTTGTTCGTAGCGGGACAAGTCGGTAGGCTCCCATATATTAAGCAAGCACCTTCTCGGGTTAGGCAGTATGGAGTGGTCTAATGCTTGTGAAAGTGTACGGAGTATCTGTCTCCAGTATTCTTGGATCTTGGGGCAGTCCCATATGGTGTGAAAGAACGTGCCCTCCTCCCCGCATCCACGCAGACAGTAGGGATGGGGCGCCCTGTGTATAAGATGTAGCATTGTCCTTGTATAGTAAACCCTGTGCAGGATCTTAAATTGCACCAGTCGCATGCGCGCCGAGATGCCTACTTCTTTAGGGGACCCAAGTGCCTCGTTCCACTCATGTTCATTCATGTCGTTAATTTCCCCTTCCCATTTCTCTTTTAGGTGTGATGTAGGCTCAGGGGTGTTATTGAGTAACTTGCGATATGTGAGGGATGTCGCCCGTTCTAGCATGTAATCAGTGAGTAGGCGATCTTCTAGGGGTGAGGAATCCGGCAGTGGAGTGTCGGCTGGGACGGCCGCGAGCAGCGCATGTCGGACTTGGATGTATCTGTAGAGTTCCCTGTCATTGAGCTCATAGAGTTCTTGTAGTCGGGCAAAGGGGATCACTTCATTCCTTTCCCACAGGTCGCCCACCGTGGAGATACCTATTGTGTCCCATTGTGCAAACCCCTTGGTGTTTCTCAGGTTGCCAAGTGCACGAGAGTCCCACAGTGGAGTCATCCTAGTGATCCTCCCTTTCCAGCCCAGAGCTGCCGTAGCTGCGTGCCATATCTGCACAGTTAACTTGGTGGGGCCGACTAGAGTCCGAATCCGTCGGCGATCATACAGTGGACCCAACAGGTTATCAGTGCCCAACTGTACTCTGTCCGAGTGAAATGCTTTGTGAAGCCCCTTTTAAAAAAGCCTAATCTGGACCCCGCCGACCTCGCCAACCTTAGGCCTATCTCGCTGCTGCCGGGCCTTAGTAAGATCGCTGAGAAGCTGGTCAACAGCCGCCTGTCGGACTTCTTGGAGGCCAATTCCCTCTTAGGCGACTCCCAACCCGGTTTCTGTCCCGGTCAGGGGACTGACACCGCCCTGCTGGCGGTTGTGGAGAACGCTAGGAGCATTTTGGATTCAGGGGGATCAGTGGCAGTGATCCTCCTGGACCTCAGTGCTGCGTTTGACACCGTGGACCATCAGGTGCTTCTCCAACGGCTGGCAGGGGTGGGGATCACCGGTCTGGCCCTCAAGTGGTTTGCTTCCTTCTTGGAAGGTCGCACATTCGAGGTATGGGAAGGCCCTGAAAAATCATCTTCAATCCCTCTCCAGTGTGGTGTGCCACAGGGCTCTTCATTGAGCCCTACGTTATTCAACGTCTATATGGCCCCCCTGGAGAGTGTGGTACTGCCGCTGGGTATCAAAATCATCAGTTATGCTGATGATACTCAGTTGGTGGTAGGCCTTTCCCAGTCGGCTCACCATCCTGACCGGCTGCACTCGTGTCTGGAGAAGATCTACACATGGATGTGCAGCTCAGCTTTAAAGCTCAACGGCTCCAAGACGGAGCTGATGCTGCTGGGAAACTCCTCTCCATCTCTGTCTCCCAGCAGCTGGCCCGACTGCCTTGGACCTGTACCCACCCCCAAGCAGGAGATTAAGAGCCTCGGGGTTTGGCTTGAGCAGGACCTGTCGTTTAAAACCCATGCCAAAAAGACTGCTGGCGTGTGCTTTGGCCTGCTCCGCTCGGCTCGGAAGATTCTACCGCTGCTCCCAGCGGCCTCTAGGAGACTTCTCATCCAGGGGCTTATCATCTCGCGGCTGGATTTCAGCAACGCGTTGTTCCTGGGTGCTCCAGAATCTACCATGAACAAACTGCAGCAAGTGCAGAATGCGGCCGCCAGGCTTCTGACGGGTATCCCTAGACATCAATCTGCTCGCCCTGCGCTCAAGGCACTGCATTGGCTCCCTGTGAGGGACAGGGTGAAGTTCAAATCACTCTGCATCGCTCATAAAGTCCTGCAGGGGGCAGGTCCACCTATTCTGGGGAAGATGGTTCAGCCCTACAAAGCCTTCCGCTCTCTCCGGTCTGACCACCAACATCTTTTGCAGGTTGGGAGGGTGAAGAAAGTAAGAACTGGTGGCAGAAGGTTCTCCATAAATGTAGCCACTCTGTGGAATTCCCTTCCCCTACAACTTCGCTTGGAAGCCAGTTTGCTTCGGTTCCGCAAGCTTTTAAAAACTTTTCTGTTTTCTGCCTAAACCCCCGCATTACTCTGTAGTTTCATTCCCTGGTGAGCGCTGGGATGCCTTTCTGGTAACCAGGCGCTATATAAAACTCAGAATAATAATAATAATAATAAATGCTGGCTCGGTGTGTGGTGCGTGGATCCATTGATTAATGGGTTTGAGGTGTGCAGCCCAGTAATACAGTTTGAGATTTGGGAGCGCGATACCCCCACTATACCAGTCTCTGTGTAATTTGGATTGCGCCACTCGCGCCGGGAGGTTGCCCCACAGGAGATTGGAGACCAAAGCTGCTACCTTCAGGAAGAACTTGGGCGGCACAGGGTAAGGCGAATTGTCAAGGACGTACAGGAAGCGTGGTAACGCCATCATCTTGTAAAGCGCCGCCCTGCCTAAGAGTGTCAACGGCAGGCCGGACCAGAACTCAACATCCCGTTTGAGCCGTTCCAAGGGCGGCTTCAGGTTCTTATCTATGAATTCCGTTGGGTCCCTAGTGACGTGTATGCCTAGGTATTTGAAGGATGATCCTGCCAGACGCAGCGGGCAACCACTGTCGAGATCCGGAGCTGGGCCCTGCAAGACATATAACTCTGACTTGGACCAGTTTATTGTGTAGCCGGAGATCCTGCCGTATGTGTCACAAATGCGTAATAAGGCCGGTATACTCTCCTCGGGGTCCGTTAGATATAGCAGCATGTCGTCTGCGTATAAGGACAGACGGTCTTCCCAACCTCCGGTCCCTGGTATACCTCTGAGGAGGGGAGAGATTCGTATGAGAGTCGCAAGGGGCTCCAGTGAGATGGCAAACAGCAGGGGTGACAGAGGGCATCCCTGTCGCGTGCCCCTTCCCAGCGGGAAAGTGCGTGAAATGTGGCCATTGGCCACCACGTGGGCCACTGGAGCTGTGTACAGCAGTTTAACCCACGCTAGAAAGCGAGGCCCAAACCCCATACGCGTCAACGTTTCAAAAAGGTACTCCCACTCCACCAAGTCAAATGCCATTTTGGCGTCAAGTGCTAGGATTACTGCCGGCGTGGAAATGGTGTCAGCTCTGGCCAAGATACCATGCAGTTGCCGCAAATTCAGCGCTGTGTTCCTGTGCGGCATAAACCCGGACTGATCCGGGTGTATAATCGAGGACAGATGGGGCAGGATCCTTTGTGCCAGGAGTTTGGCCAAGATTTTCGCTTCCGCATTTAATAAGGAGATGGGCCGATAAGAGGAACAATCCTCTGGCGGTTTACCCGGCTTGGGGATTGTTACGATAGTGGCCATACGCTGATCCAACGGAAGGGAGCCCTTCTCCAAACAATCCTTGAACATCCCCAACAAATGTGCGCTGAGGGTGTCCGGCATCACCTGATACCATTCTATGGGTATCCCGTTCGGTCCCAATGCCTTGCCCGGGTTCAGAGCCTTAATGGCCTGCTGAATTTCATCAGCCGTAATGTCCGCCTCCAATTCGCTCGACGCCTCAGGCGATAGAGTCTGGACCTCAATCGGTGCTAAAAGTGCCTTAGCGCTCTCGGGTGTAATCTTGCGTGCCGGGGTGTATACTCGCTCAAAATGGGTCGCAAGCAGCTCTGTTATGCGCCTCGGGTCAGTGTGTGGCACCCCCTGTTCGTCTTTCAGGCACTGGATCCCCCTGGAGCTGCCCTCGCGTTTATCGAGCCAAGCCAGCATTTTCCCTGCCTTGTCTCCCACTTCATAAATCCTATTCTGCGTGTCGGTCATGTGACCCTTAACTACCAAACGTAGGTGATCATTGTACAGCTGTTGCTGGAGAGTAAGTGCGTGCAGGGCAGAAGGGGAAGGGTGAGACTCATGGGCCGCGGTTCGTTCCTGCAACGTAACCTCTAGATCGGCCAGTTCCTGTGACTGTTGTCGCTTATGTCCGGTTATGGTGTTAATGGCTTGGCCCCGCAGAACAGTTTTGTAGGCCTCCCAAAGCGTTGCTGGGGAGCGCACTGAATGTGTGTTTTCAATAAAGTATTGTTTCGTGGCTTGTTTGAGTGCTTTGCGAACCTGAGGCACTTTAAAATATGATGCGTGCATGGGGTAAATGCGTTTACGTGCCTTCGTTTGTAGGGAAAGGGTTAGTGTGAGTGGTGAATGGTCTGAGATACCTCGAGGGTGAATCACCAGGGTGTCTACATTACAAAGGCCATCCCCCAGTGACAGAAAATAATCGATGCGAGACAGGCTGCCGTGCACCGCGGAATGAAACGTGTATTGTTGCATGCCCGGGTGTAAGTGCCTCCAGATGTCCGTCAGGCCCATGGCCGCAGTAAATCGTTGAAAATACGTTTCCCTCCCTGTTTGATGTGGTGCAGGGTGTTTATCCAGTTGTGGGTCCATGACAGCGTTGAAGTCCCCCCCTAAAATGGTCACACCCTCGGGGAGAGTCAAAAGGAAGTCTCCTAGTCTTGGGAGGTGTACTGAGTGCAAAGCTGGCGGGACATATACTGACACTAAATTAAAGAGTTTCCCCTCCCATTGTCCCTGCACGGCCGCGAAGCAGCCCTGGTCGTCAGTTTTAACTGATAGGGGCATGAACCGTGAGTTCTTCTGTATTAAAATGCCGGACCCCCGGGAGCCGGACGTGAAAGCAGAGTGGGCCCACATTTTGTAACCACGTCTATCCAAGGCCTTCGTAGCCCCCCCCACCAGGTGTGTCTCTTGCAACAGGGCTACAGTAGGCCGCAGACGCTTAATAGCAGTCAATACCAATCCCCGCTTAACCTTGTCCCCCAAACCTTTCACGTTCCAGGACATCAAGGTCATAGGTGGACATTGTGTGTCAGAAGGATTCATTCCCCCTGTCGGTATGGAATTGTTAGCCATCGGGGAGTATAAGGTACATGCTGTATTGCCCCAGCGAAGTAATCGGTCTTTTGGCCGCGTCGCCGTGCAGCAAGACGGTCAGAGGCATCATGGGGGCATAGTGTCACTATCCGTTCCCAGCAATGTGCCCTGAGTCCCATAAGTGCTGGAACATTGTCTGTGACCTTTTGTGTGCATTCCCAACAAAAACAGTTCAGAACAAACCCCCCTCCCTGCTCCCCTGCTTAACGGACCTCCAACTGCCCGCCACCCCAACTGAGCAGAGTGCTTTACCCATCCCAAAACCAGAGTACTTGCGTGTAGGGGGGAGAGCGTCTCCCCGGGTTGGCGGCCCCCCTGTAGGCTCTCGGGGTTGCCGTGCCAGAGTCAACATGCAGCTATGCAACATCAAGTTAAGTCAGTGATCGGCGATCCCTTTTAGTTCACAGGTTGTAGCCGGAGTCATTCATCTCCGCCTCCCCCTTCAAATCCATGGGAAGGCGAGTGTTCTGCACCCTCCACACGACCAGACGCTTGCGAGCCATTTCTGCTGCCTCCTCTGCGATCTTGATCCGGTCTGTTCGTCCTGCGCTGCCGTCCCACGGTGTGCCAGCCCTCCAGCCAGTCCCGGGCCGCGTCGGGAGAATCAAAAAACCATACTTTCTTGTCTGCCACCACACGTAGTTTGGCCGGGAACACCATCGAGTATGGCAGTTCCTTCTCTCGCAGAGTTTTCTTGACTTCCAGGAAAGTTCTCCGTTTCCTAGACACCTCCGCTGTATAGTCCGGGAAGAAGGCAATTTTTGAGTTCTGAATCTGAATGGCCGGCGCCACTCTTGCGGCCTGTAAAATGGCGTCTCGATCACGGAAATTGAACAATCTCGCCAGTATTGGTCGTGGCGCGCCTCCTGTCCTGGGTCTCCCTCCCGGAACACGGTGGGCCCTTTCGACCGAGAAGAAATTGGACAGGCCCTTCGGCTGGAGTCGAGTTTTCACCAGATCTTCCACATATAAGTCCAGGGCCCCAGTATCTTCCGATTCCGGTACACCTAAAATACGGACATTATTGCGTCGTGAGCGGCCTTCCTGGTCGTCCAGTTTGTACCTGAGTGTTTTGTTGTCGGTTTGCAGGCGTTCCATAGCTATCTGCAGCTCGGATACATCTTCGACCAGCGATTTGGTGACCACTTCGACCTGCTTGACCTGCTCGTTCATTTTTTGAAGATCCGCCCTGATTAAGGTGACTTCAGTCGCCGTGGCCCCCACAGTCTCTTGTACCTGCGCCAGCGCCGCCAGGACATCGTCCAGCGTGGCCTTTCTCACCGCCTCCGCCATTTTCCCAACGGTTTTGCGCTGGTCTTGGGGGGGTGAGCGTCTCTCGTACGCAAATTTGTCCAACTTGGCCTGGGTTGTTGTGTTTTTGGGGCCCCTGTGTGACATGGTGCAGGCACTGCTGATGCGGCTAGGTGGCCGTCCCGGCCGTTTTCGCCTGGTAATGGCGGCGCTGAGTCAAACGAGCGCGACGTCGGCCGCGCCATCCACAGATTTTTGCTTGCCCAGGGAGGGACAACAGGCGATTGCAGAGTGTGTTCCTGAGCCTGGGCCGCCGTGGGGAGTTTTCGCGGGGTTTCGGAGTGATGCAGTCGATGAGCCGACACTTCCTGTCCTTCGGCCCCGGCTTCAGGTCGTTTCCGGCCGGGTCTGACCAAACTGTGGCTCCGCGGCTTCACTGTCGAGTGTAGGCCCGGCTCCTCCTCCGTCTCCGGCCGACGGGAATCGCTAGTTCGGTCCGCCGCCACTCCGAAAAGTTCTGAAAACACTCGCTGCACGGACTCCGGGTCCGGTCCACCCCTTGTAGCCGGAGTAGTTCAGGATAATTGTACGGATTGCTGCGGAAAGCCGCCTTTACCCGGGAGCCTCCCTAAGCTGCGGCCGCCATCGTTGGCTGCTAGCCCCCCTCCACCAGGTTTGACCGATCTATCAAGTTTGATGATGTTATGGCTTGGAGGGACTAGCATGTCAAGAACTGGACCAGAAGACTTCTTTAGCAAGGTTTCCATAAGTATTAGAAGGTCAAGGTCCTGCGCCATGATGAGATCTGCAATATCCACGGCGTGTTTCACAGCAGATCTACAATTGATAAGTATTAATTTCAAGTGGCTGGTTGAGTCGGAAGAGGTAGATTATGTGATGAGAACATGTTTGAGGTTGGAGGTGTTTATAGTATTAGGGCTTTGTCTGGGTCTTCTAAGAGGGTTAGGGGGGAATAGACTGAATATGGAGTTGTTTACCCAGATTGACTGTATGAATGGAGTTGTATGTAAGAAGGAGGGAGTGAATGTCATTGTCCGTTAAGACGATCTTAAATCTACAAGGTCTGGAGGCGGTATTCGGGCAGGGAATGGTTCTCCACCTTTGGGGAGGAGAAGCTGCATAGGGAATTAATCCCATAAATGAAAGGGGAGATGACAGTGTAGCAGTGCAGTAGCTAATAGCTGGTACTTTATTATGTCTGTTCTTCCATAACAACCTGTGGGCCAAAAAATCATTAGCCAATTCTGAGGTGATGATAGTAAGCTTTTCTAGGTCAGCCCTAAGTAGTATAAGATCATGCAAGATGTCAAGAAGCGGGGACAAGGTGATGCTCAGATGACAAGGAGTGTATCCAGGAGCCCATTTGTGGGGAGGAAGAGCTGATAGCGGAGTACGGGTGATGCTGGTCTGTGAGATCCAGAGAAGGGGACGTCGGGTTGGAAAGATAATCAGGCTCATCAGGGAGAAAGGCGAGACTCCTGAGCTGATTATTAAGTGATACTAGGGTTGTATGAGTAATGATGTAGCTAGGGAGGATGGGTTCAGGATTCAGAGAGGTCACCCTGTGAGCCATGGGATGTGCAAGGGACATATTAGTATTGAGTAGGCTGGGCTAGTGCAGAATGTGTGAGAGGGAGAGCCATTGCTGTGACTGCCAAGATTCAGTGGGTAGGCAGTGAGCTGGGTAAGATCACTGCTAATCATGAGAGAGTCAGGTCCAGTAGGAAGAGAAGGGGAGATGGGAAGGTGGGAACTGCTTGGAGCGAGGGTGCTGAGGAGGGCGCAGGGAGGGGTGAAAAGGTGGGAGGAACTTTGTGATGGGATCACTTGGGGGAGCTGTGATGGGGCTGAGCGGCTAAGCCAACTATTTGCAGTACCGAGATTGATGTTAGTAATAGACTTCCAGATGTTGTGAAACGTTTCTTCAGAACTACATAAACGACGGACAGCAGCTTGGATGAGGATTATTGTTATATATGATGATGGCAGCATCCGCATTGAAAATGGGAGAGGGGATTACCAAAAGCCTTAGTCCGTGTGCAATTTTTGTGGAGGAAGTGATCATGGGTAGCGAGTAGAAAGCTCTCCTCCATTTAGATGTTCTCTTCGAGTAGAAGATGAGGTCATTATGGCAGCTATAAGCAGTGACAGGCATTGATCTCAACCAACATGATCCGAAGGGACAGCAAGCAGAGCTACCCATTGTCCCCTCTCTTTTTTGCATTAGCCCTGGACACACTGTTTACAATCATTCATTCATCAATGACGATATCCGGTCTGCCATTATCCACTGGTACTCTCAAATCATTCCTATACGCCGATGACATTCCCTTAACGATGACATTCTCGTAACCAGTGTGAACCCATTAGCCTTGCTGCCCAGAAGGCTGTTCCGTATCCTGGAATGTTCCAAGTTCTCGAAATGCAAAAATAACTGGATGGAATGCAATGCTCTATCCCAACAGAGATCATTACTAAGGCGAGTCTCCATGGTGATCTAGTGAGATGGATTGCAAGGCCCATGACCTACCTGGAACTGCATCAATCAATAAATCACTCAATAGCATTTGTAAAGCGCACACTGTCACCCTTAGGAGTAGCTGGGCGCTGTGTCTTCGTCAAAGAGCCAGGCCTTGAGTCTCTTTCTGAAGTTAGCCAGTGAGGGGGCTCTGTTATATAATTGCCTAGATGTGCCTAGAAGCCTTCAATGCATATAGTTTTTATTCTTTGGCTATATTGCTACATCATTTAACTAGATGGGATTGGCATTACTCTTGACTGCTCCTCCCTTTTTAACACCATTTCCTTTCCTAGTAATCCCATCATGGTCTCCTTGCCCATGACTTTGCTACTTGTTTTCCATAAAGAGTTTTTGCAAAAAAAAAATGAAAAAACATATTTTTGAACAGTGCGGATCCTGACTGTATGAAATAATGAAGAAAAAGGCGCTAAATAATGAAGAGGGAAAACAGTGTTTGACCCTCGTTTTCTGGTTTGACGTTGTGTGATTTCTCCAGAAGGGTATCTCTTCTCTTTCCTGTTTTACATGAAAGGTTTGTTTTTAATTTGTGGTGCACCAGGTTAGAGAAAGGTCCACTTGGTTTGTACAACTCTATTGCTTAACTTTCATCGCAAGCACTTTTGTTCCGGCGTTCCCCTGTCCCTTGGATTGCACTACTGTTGTTGACATTTTTCACCAAGTTATTCACCATATCATATGTATAAACCAACATTTTGTACTCATTGTTCAGTCCAAACTTCAGTGAACAAATGCATCAGCACAATCCAAGATCCCAGAGCTCTTTGCATTAATTTACATAGTTCATGATACGATCCCAAAGAACTGACACAAAATTTCCCAGGGGCACATGCAGTCTAGTTACACCGACACCATTGCACTTTCATTGCAGTTTTTGATATTACCAACTGCACTGGTACCCAGAAGATGCAAGGCAGAGCTTCCCTTAGTGAGATGAATTAAACCTGTGAGCTGCACATATGTTTCCCTTAGCAGCAGGCACTCCAATCATTCGGCTATTTTTTCATATGTATTGGTATGGCGAACTTTCACCCATTGAGACATCTTGGCACTGATTAACAGACTTTTAATGATTTCCTATTAATGTTACTCATTTCATTGACCTTGGAAGGATGCAAGGTTGAGTGGCCCTCCCAGGACCACGAGGTCATAGATATCGGATTTGATTTGTATATTTATAAAACGCACAACTGCCCGTGGGCGTCTAGGCGCTAGTAACGGGCGGTTCAGCAAGATTCCAAGAGATATGACTGCCCGGTTAGTTGATAAAAAGCCAGGTTTTTAATGCCTTCCTGAAGGCTAGCAGAGTTGGGATGTTCTTTATGTCAAATGGAAGCATGTTCCAAGTCTAAACAGTGGCAACTAGGAAACTTCTTCCACCACAGCACGATCTTTTAAACCTGGGAGTTTGTAGGAGTTTAAAATGAGCAGATCTTAAGTTTCTGGAAGATAAATATCACTTCAACTGATTCTTCAGGCAGTTAGGACCAAGACCATGCAGTTCCTTAAATGCTAGGCTTTGGGATTTGAACTTGATTCTTTTGTCCACTGGTAGCCAGTGCATGGTTCTCAATTTGTGAGAAACTGGCAGACACATTAATTAAATAAGTAACCAGACCAAATTGACAAGGTATTTGGATGCCATGCCTCTCAGCACAGGGGCTGTTGATACACTACCAACCCTAGTTTCACTTTTGCCCGTGGTCGTCTCACTAGAGAGGGGGTGCCCTGTCTGCCTCTCTCATAATCCAGACAAAGAGGGTCAAAGGGTTTGTGCCTTGGGCATCTGAACTTGCAACAAAGGTGACACAACAGAGGACTGCCCAGGCCTTTCTCTGGCTTGTGAACTTTCCTTTCTTCCTTAACTCGGAGACCTTCTGTCCTCCGTGCCTCACCCCGGTGACAAGGGCCCGCAGAAGGCGGGAGTGGCCAGCAGAGGTGACCCTCCATCGTTGACATTTCGTCTCCTTGTCCCTAAGGGCTGCTTGCACAAGATGCACAGACCGTATCTGCAGATGTTCGAGCAATGCCCTGGCCTCCGGCACTGGTATTAACCATGGCACATGGTGCTGACTCAGCATCCTGCTTCTGCTGAAGGAAGAAAAGCCTCCTGCCTCTGCTGAAGGAGGAAAATGTTGGAATATCTATCCCTGCACCTGTACTGCATGTTTAAAAGGGCATAAGGAATGAAACAGCTCGGGCACTGAGAGCTGTTTCAAAGTGCCCACTCTTCAAATGAAAATCGAAGCCTTGGCAGTCTGTAAAGCAGTGCTGCAACCCTACAGGTGAAAAATTGTTTGTTTATGCAAGAGTGTTGTTCTGAAGTCATATTTTATTTGCTAAACTCGATAGCATTCATTGTGTTACATATTAGGATGTTCTCACAACAATAGGGCATGGTGATGGAAGGGAATACTTGAATTAATCTCATTCACTGTTAATTACTCTAGCTGCCATTCCAATCCATTGTTTTTTAGCTTGTCTGTGTCATTACGGACTGGAGTCCTAAAGCGTTACTTAGCAATGCACAGCACAGTTACAGGAATGCAATACACAGTGTAAATCCGGTTTACAATCTTAAAACACTACACCTTTCTGTTTCCAACCCCACTAATTGAGTTGGTAGAGTCTGTAATACCTTGCATCTAATCTTGGAAACTGCACTGATTATGCAGAGGCTCTGTTCACTCAGTCACCCCCAAAGCATATGCACCCAACAGTTCAGTTCCCTTTTCTCTTTGTGGATTTATTCTTAAACTTCAGTCTGCTGTTCAGTCTTTGTTCTCGCATAGTTTTCAAGCCCCATTGTTACCAGCATTTGCCAAGTCTTGCTGCTCTGATGCAATTGTATTTCTCTATGGAAGTCTTAAGCTCAGCATACTTGAATCTGGCCTCCATACCCCATCACAGAAGAGCCAGAGCGGCTGAGGTTCTTTTTGTGCCCTTGCTTCAGCCCTATGGTACTCTGCCTTCTTCGCTAAGAAAGACTCAAAACCACTTAAGTTTTCAGAAGCAACTTACGACTTGGTTCTTCTCCTCCTTAGCCTAACTTGCCTTCTCTTCTGCTGTTGTCTTACTTGAACCGGCACCAGGAAGCCCCCTTCTGGGGGCAGTTGTGTGCTTTACAATTCTTTCTTTAACATAACATTTGCATGTTGCAGTTAGGGCAGGTGTGGGATGGCCACGTGCTATGGTCCTCCTCTTGCAGCTCCTGAGCCTTTAGGGCTGAGGTAGTGACATTGCTTGGAATTCGCAGACTTCAAGGATTTCAACATTCATCTCCCTGAAGCATCTCCCTGAGCATTCACTCCAGAGCACCTACTGACCCCTGCCCGTCACACATGTTTGAGGGTGACGCCACTGCCATGGCACTAGAGCTATCCCGAATTATCAACTGCTCCCTCGAGACCGCCACATTTCCAGACGACTGGAAACACGCCGAAGTTAACCCCCTCCTAAAGAAGCCGTGCGCAGACCCGACGGATCTCATGAACTTCAGGCTCATCACTCTGTTATGCATCTTTCGCCGCCAAAGTCATTGAAAAGGCCATCAACATCCAGCTAGCACACTTCACAGAAACCACCAACATCCCAGACACCTCTAAATCTGGATTCCGCAGCAACCACAGCACCGACAACCGCCCTCATTGCCGCCACTGACGATATCTGCGCCCTTCTTGACAAAGGCCACACGGCATCCCCTCATCCTTCGGGACCTATCAGTAACTTTCTACACCATCTCCCACCTCACTCTAGCCATCAGGCTCTAAGACGCTGCCATCCAAGGAATAGCCTTAGACTGGATATGATCTTTCATCTCAGGCAGAACAGAGAGAATAAGACTCCCATCCTTCCTCTCAGAACCAACACAGAGCAGATGCGAAGAACCCCAACGATCCTACTTCAGCCCCACACTCTTCCATGTCTACATGGCCCCCCCTCGCAATCATCGTCAGAAATCA
This sequence comes from Lissotriton vulgaris, assembly GCF_964263255.1. Lineage (NCBI taxonomy): Eukaryota > Metazoa > Chordata > Amphibia > Caudata > Salamandridae > Lissotriton > Lissotriton vulgaris. The sequence goes on along the minus strand of NC_141688.1, from coordinate 94,136,741 downwards.
CAGATTCAACATCGTCCCCTACTCTGCTGACACCCAGCTCGTCCTGTCCCTCACCAAGGAACCCAACATCACTAGGACAATTTCCAAGAAGGGATGAAAGCTGTCACAACCTGGATGAGCAACAGCTGCCTGAAGCTCAACGCAGAGAAACCAAAAGTCCTCATCCTCGGGTCCACCCCTTTTGTATGGGACAACAGCTGGTGAAACACTCCAACAGAGCTGCTCAGCCCCTCCTCCTTTTGCACCATGAGACCCTGATGGGTGAGTAGTGCGCTGTACTGAACCCAGATTGATTGATTGAGCTTTGGTCTTCAGTAGTTTCGGTCTCTCTAGGCCAGGTTGGAATGGGAGGAGCTTGACTACATCAGCTTTGCCCTCACTTGGCCATTTGCAGATGGAATTGTGGCCTCTGGCTGATCACAACTATTGTGGATGACTTCTGGCAGTTGGCCAATCGGTGTGTGCTTCTCAGCAAAGACATAGCACACTGACTCCAATGTCAGCAGTGGGAGCAGTAGTCTTTTAGTCTTGGCAGACTGTAGGACACACTTGATATATGATTTTTGTAAAAGGCTTGATGCGGTTCTTGACCAAAACTATTTAGGGAGAAAGGGAGACCCCTCCACTCATGGGTCACTCTTGTATTTGCTCCCTGGTAGTCGCTCGCTCTCTCTGGCTCTTCCTATGCTCGAAACATGCTAGGTTTCTCCTCCTGAATAGTTTTTCTCCTACAGTGCCAGCCGAATGATTGGAGTGCCTTCTGTTAATTAGCAAACAGACAGAGTTCTTTATTCTAGGCAGACCCTGAAATCCTCTAGCACCTTTCTGGTGATGTCCCCACATCTCCCCGAGACTTGCCCTCATACAGAAAGTTCTTTGAGTACTCTGCGGAGCACTCCTTTCCAAGTTTTTCCTTAGTCATCAAAACTTGGAACAGGAACAAAATAGGGTGGCTTGGATAACACTTGTGGTGGATTGTGGATCCACTGCCTGAGGCTTTCATTATTGGTTTGCTTGGGTTCTCCTTTAAATCTGTTCCTCAGACAAAGCCCTGCAGGGACGTGGTTTTCACAGCAGGTGGCAATGATGCTCACTCCTTGTTGGAGTATCCAATACCATGGCACAATGAAGCATGAGATCTCTAAGCATGCCTGTCACCAATTTCTATGGGGAGCTCGGTCTCCATCCTCCTTCACTTTAGGTTCTCAGTCGCCACACTCCAGTCAAAGAAATGTAGTCAAAACCATTCTACTGTCTGGGGAAGCTGTACACACATCCAATCAATCAATCAATCAATCAGAGTACTTGTAAAGCGCGCTACTTACCCGTGAGGGTCTCAAGGTGCTAAAGGGAGGGAGGGTGCTTCTACTGTTCGAAGAGCCAGGTCTTGAGGAGTCCTCTGAAGGTGATTAGGTCTTGGGTCTTCTGTATGTGGGTAGGGAGGGTGTTCCAGGTCTTGGCGGCGAGGTAGGAGAAGGATCTGCCGCCGGAGGTCGTATGTTGGATGCGGGGGTCAGAGTTGAGGGCAAGGCTGGCGGAGCGGAGCTGGCGGGTGGGGGTGTGGAAGCTGAGTCTGCTGTTCAGATAGACTGGTCCGGCGTTGTGGAGTGCTTTTTTGTGCGTGGGTGAGGAGCTTGAAGGTGATACTCTTGTCAACGGGGAGCCAGTGTAGGTTTCTCAGGTGTGGGTGAAGTGGCTGTGGTGGGGGACATTGACGATCAGTCGGGCGGAGGCGTTTTGGATTCGTTACAAAGAAAGAATAGAGAGGCAACAAAAAAACGAACTGTACAGAGAAAATATCCAACAAAATGTTTATATGCGTTCATGAATGAATAATAGTCCTTCATTGATGTTCATAAGATGATTTTATTGCAATCTTCATAAAGTATCTTGAAAAAGATGAACAATCAACACAGCCAACGCGTTCCGCCCAAGTTGGGCTTCCTCAGGGCAGATATTATAAATGAAGAAAGCAAACGGGTAAGGCAATCTTCGGATGGCTCATATAGGTCTCTGTTTCTGAATTGAAACTATGTAAAGGTTAAGGTATCCAATAACTTCTTATTTCCACTCAGAAAAACAGCGTACGATGAACAAATGTGTAGGCATATAACGGTGATATATACAGAAGAACTTTATAAGTACAGTTGCAACTTCTCAATCACAGATTTCAGTAAACTACAGCTGGTGAGCACTATGATATGTGTCACTATGCAGCTCGAGCAAGTTATATGTCGCGCTCCTACATCAGTCTCCCGGTCGCGTTTCTAGCCAACGTAGAGGTCAGAAACCACGCAGTTTCTGACCTCTAAGTTGTTGGATACCTTAACCTTTAAATTGTTTCAATTCAGAAACAGAAACCTATATGCGTCATCCGAAGATTGCCTTACCCGTTTGCTTTCTTCGTTTATATTATCTGCCCTGAGGAAGCCCAACTTGTGCGAAACGCCTTGGCTGTGTTCATCTTTTTCAAGATACTTTATGAAGATTGCAATAAAATCATCTTATGAACATCAATGAAGGACTTTTATTCATTCATGAACGCATATAAACATTTTGTTGGATATTTTTTCTGTGCAGTTCCTTTTTTTGTTGCCTCTCTATTCTTTCTTTGTTTGTAATATTGGGGTTCTCAGGCAGTGGACCTAAGAGGTGGGCAACATGGGCAAATAAGATTTTGCTGTGACTTCTGTGTATATTGTGGGTAGTGCAACCTGTAAACCCTTACTGCCTTTCCTTTCTCTGTGTATTGTTTTGGATTTGTTGTAGTCGTCGTAGATGTTTGGCTGGGATTCCTGCATAGAGTGTGTTGTCGTAGTCCAGTCTGCTGCTGACGAGAGCATGTGTCCCCGTTCTTCTTGTTTCGGTCGGGATACACTTGTAGATCCTGCGGAGCATGCGGAGGATGTTGTAGCAGGAGGAGGAGATGGCGTTGACCTGTTTAGATTGTGGTAAATAGTAATTTACCGTCTGAATTTCTATGCGGTAAAGTTCAATAATAATAACTCAATCGGAAATAAAGAGACACAAAGTCCGTGGCAGCTGAGTTTCAAAGTGGGTTTTATTCCATAAAATGGAATGGTTCGGACCTGGATATCATGTTCCTGTCCCCATAAAGGATCAGGAAGGGATAGAGCATACTTTATTGACAGAACATAACTTTTATAGTTAATGCACAGAATGGTGACCAATACCGAAGGCGTAACAGCTGAGAGAAAACGAGATAAGGACACATGTGCATAGCAATACGTAATCAGAAGGCGTGCACTAGGGCGTACACAGAGGCGTGTGCTAGGAAACGACACATGAAAGTGTCACAAGTGGGTGGATACTTAATGGAATCTTGCAGTGTCAGCAGAAATCTGTGGCAAAGATGCGCGCGCAGCAGCATGACGTTTGACTGACGTGAGGCTGGAGGGTGCAGGGGACTTGACATTTAGCCCTAGAGGGGAGAGACAGAAGTCTGGCATGTCAGATCAACTCGTTCCTAAATTATATCTGATATCTTGTGTTTAAGGAACCATATTATCTAGAAGGAAAAGGTCTCTCTGGCAGAGGCTACTCTATACTGAGTGCATATGTGCCTACGTGTCTGCGTGTGATGCGAGGAGCCATGGGCCTACCATGGTAACAGAAGCATTGAATTACTTGCATGGAGACAGAGAGGCCGGGCCCTTTGCTCTGCAGCCGGGGAATTGTTTATCTACTCTGCTAGACTGGAATGTGTTTTCGAGGAGCTGAACTCGGCTATACTGATAACTTGAAGGCAAAATACTGTCTTTGGCAGGCAAGCAGGCCGAGCTGGGCACCGCTCGCCGCGCAGGGAGTAGGACAGAGGTCAGGGAGCATCCCACGTTGCAGCGTTTCAGGAGGCAGAGAACAGAAAGACTTGATGGCAGAAATCAGGGCCTAGCCCTGACTAGGGAAAAACGTGAGAGTGCATCATGAAAAGACGTTGGCAAGGCATACTTAGGAACTGAATTATCGATCCATTCATAGCGGATCTGAAAGAGGACATGTTAACGTTGGACGCAAATATATTTGCGTCTTCATAGCTGGCACAGGAGGGAAATGACATGCACTTTAAACTCGTACATGGAGACGGTGGGGTACACGTTAGGGAACATTTCTGACCATAAAATGTTATATTTCCTCATTCCTCCTTGTTCCCTACGGACCCTTCATGATACATCAATCCTCATTAGTCCATCTATTTGTTCATATAACATCATTTGCTCTTCCTTTTTTAGACGGGATTTAGAACGCGGACTTGGATGAGGAAAACAGGATGTGGCGCACAGACCGCAAATCGCCGGCCCACATTGTATACATAGGCAACAACTGAATACTATGAGAAGAGCTATTCCGAGGAAGGATAGGACCTTCCATCCCCAGGCTGACAACACGCTCCAGAACCAACTGGACCAGGTCCAGGTACCTGGATTCTGGTGTATCTGACTTGCAATCTTATGGAGGCGTGTAATGGCTTTATATACTGATGGTGCATTATTAGGAATGAAAACACAGCAACTCGATCCGAGAACTTTACAGGCCCCGCCCCTATCGGCCAGGATGACGTCAAGGACGAGACGATTTTGAAGAACGACAAGTCTCATAGCAGACGGTTCCTCGGTCAAGTTACCTAGGGCGGAGGTAGTTTCATTCACTACTGCTTCAAGGGTTCTGGTCAAGTGACGTATGGACTTACTATTAAAGATGGCACCTAAGTAGGGAAAGAAACCTTTATTGAAATCTGTATATTGTTCCCATGCCGTTTCAGTATAGTCGACAAGCGGGAGATCTCTCTTGGGTCTGTTAGGTACTAGTCGAGAGTTTCTATGATAATCAGGTGGAGCTAGAAAGACAGGTGGCAGAAGGAACGCAATGTAACATGTCCCATCCCAATCTAGTGGCAAACGTATGTAGGCTGTATGACCACAAATGAAATAGGAATGACGGGTAGCCTTGAATGTAGACTTGCCTCTGTCACTGAATTCGATCACAGTAGTACATTTACTATGACCTAGAGGTACTGAACCATTCTTTCTGACACATAATTCGCCTTTGACGGGTAGTACTGACATAGAGGGTAAGTCTGGTCCTGTATCAGACTGAACATTTAGAATCATGAGGTTGAGTGTATAATTACCTAATCCATATACTTCATTTTCTAGATCGGTCCCTGTCCTTTGTGGAAGACCCTCCTTGTTAGGGTAACATGCTTTATGCAGAACTGTGTTCAGATTTCCCCATATCCAACTACCTTTGTATACTACGGACTCAGAGTCTAAGGAATTTATTAAACTAAACCATGCACCACAGGAACCATTATCTGTGAATGGATACGGGAAAAGAGGCAAGACTCCCTTGTATTTCTGATAGGGAGGAAGTCGGCCACATATCCAACAATTGGTAGCATTGCTAGTCTGATGAGAATGATGTAACATACTGATGAAGGTATTGTTGCTCAGCGCAAGTCGGTAAGATAATTCATGAGGGGGTAGTTCACTGAAAGTATGCTCGACAGTGCTGTTTGAAAAGAAATGTGCATGTATGGAGAGAGGGAAATACATATGCAATAGAATACTTGCAGCAATAATCGTAAGACTCAGAAAAAACATAATCAGCAATGTCACTATACAGTGACTACGAAGTGATTTACAATATTCTCGTTTCTTGAGCTGTTTCTGTCTATCTCTCTCTCTATTGGGGTCTAACGGATACATGTCAGAAACTGTCTAACCGATTCACCTAGGGGAGGACTTAAACAATTAAACTGTCTGACTTGCTAGACCTCAGCTTTAAACGATATTCTTGTTGAGGAGTTTTCTCTACCAGGGGGAGTTTAGAGTCACTGAAATCTGGGCAGTCCTTAGAGGGGGAGGATGAGTCAGTCTCTGGCGGTGTTCCGTAAAGCTTCTTAACATGACTCATATGGACCCATCCTTTGCGGCCCTCGAGTTTCACGGCTGTCCTTGTTGTCAGTAAGACGAGCTTCGGCTCCTGCCAGCGGGGCTCCAGCGGGCTTTTCCTGTCGAAATTGCGCACAAAAACGAATGTTCCTGGTGTAATCTCGTGCGGCTTCACCTCGGTGTGGTCGGGAAAGGCTGCAGCTACCTGTGAACGACATGATTGTAGTGCAGACATCAAGGAGGCAAGGTAATCTGTCAACATATTACTATCAACATCAGTTAACTTTCTTGGTATAGGCGTCCCCCACATATTCGGTGGCCTACCGAAGACCACCTCATACGGAGATAGCCCTGTTCTCGAGTGCGCAACCATTCTCATGTAAAATAATGCAACTGGCAAGGCGACTATCCAGTCGACCCCTTTTTCGGCACATATTTTTGCAAGACGAGTTTTCAGTGTCTGATTGTGGCGTTCCACGAGACCTGCTGCCTCGGGATGTCGGACGCAGTGGAATTTCCACTGATATCCTAGCAAGAGGGAAACCTGCTTCATTAATTCAGATGAGAACGGCTGGCCGTTATCTGAGTACACGACACGAGGCAAACCGTACCGTGGGAAAAATTCACGAACCAGCTGCTTGGCAGTGGTCGGAGCAGTATAATCTGGGACTGGATATGCTTCTGTCCAACGGGAAAGTGCACAAACAACTACGAGGACATATTTGAATCCTCGACATCGTTCCATCTGGATATAATCCATCTGGAGGACTTCAAAATGGTAATCGGGAGGATGAAATCCACCTTGCTCTACGGGAATGCTTTTGCCTGGATTGAACTGACAACAAATCATGCAAGTACGCACTTTCTGTTTTGCTGCTGCTCGTAAATGTTTGTTGTACCAGAGATTCTGTAAACTGTCTAACATAGCTTTTTCTCCCAGATGTGCTGGACTATGTGCAGTATTGATCATAACTTGAACCATAGAGTCGGGGAGAAACCATGTGGCTTTTCCCTTCGTCATCCACCCCTGATCTGTCTGGACCCCTCCTAGTTCAGTCCATTTCTTTATTTCGTCTGGAGTAGCGTGTGTCTGTATGTCAATTACATCTAGTGCGGGATCCTTAACTGTCATGCAATGTGTCAATGTCGGAACTATTGTCTTTGTCATGTCAGCTGCAGATGAATGAGTCAGAGCTGTGTGTTTCGCGGTTTGATCTGCCAGGTCATTACCCTGGGAAATGGTATCGGTAACTTTAGTATGTGCTTTACATTTCATGATGGCTATGGCTGAAGGCAGATGTATTGCTTCTAAAAGTGCTTGAATGAGGGGACCATGCTGTATTTTTGCTCCGTGAGAAGTCAAGAAACCTCTCTCCTGCCAGAGCACACCGAAGTCGTGTACGACTCCAAAGGCATAACGTGAATCTGTGTATATGTTGACATTCCTGTTTCTTGGCTATTATACAGGCTCGGGTCAGAGCAATAAGCTCTGCAGCTTGAGCAGACAGTGTATTAATACGGTGTGTTTCTTTGACTTCAGTTTCAGTGGTCACTGCATATGCGGCCACTAATTCTCCTGTGCTTGTTCTCATACATGAACCATCCACGTAAAGTGTCAGGTCTGGGTTAGTCAGTGCAACATCTGTCAAGTCTCGTCGGGGCTTTGTTACTGCATTAATGATCTCTATACAATCATGTGGAGCTGGATCTGTAATGTTTGAAGGTAACAGTGTGGCAGGATTGAGTATGTTACAGCATCTGATTTCTATGTGTGGCTGGAACAATGTCAATTCATAACCTGTCAGTCGTGCTATAGTCAAGTGTTGAGTCTGTGTTCTGTTTAAAAGAACTTCCACAGAGTGTGGAACTTGTACTGTCAGAGGATGTCCCAACACTATGGAATCACTTTGTCGGATTGCTAAGGCTGTTGCTGCAACAGATTTTAAGCATGCAGGCAGAGCCTGGGCTACTGGGTCTAGTGTACTTGAAAAATAAGCACAAGGCTTATGTGAACCTGCTTGATCTTGTGTGAGGACAGACAATGCTGTACCATCACGTTCTGTAACAAAAAGTGTAAAAGGTTTGCTGTAACATGGTGTTGCTAAAACTGGTGCTTGACATAATGCTTTCTTTAATTCTTCAAAAGCCTGTGTATGTTCCTGAGTCCAAGGGAGGACAGTCGAAGTCGCTGCCTCCTGTGTTGTTAACTGTATAAGTGGCTTGGCTAGGAATGCGTACTGGGGAATCCATTGTCGGCAGTAAGAGGTGAGGCCTATGAAGGCCCGCACTTCCTTTTGTGTCGTGGGTTGCGGTAAGTGTGCAATTAACTCGATGCGGTCAGGTGTTAGCTGCCTCCCCCTCTTGGACAGCAAGTGCCCAAGGTACACCACTTGCTGAACACAGAATTGTAACTTTGAAGGGGAAACCTTGTGTCCCTTGTCAGCTAGAAAGTGTAAGACTGTCAGTGATGCATGTTCACATTCAGGTTCGCTACGAGCGGTGATCAGCAGATCATCGACGTACTGCAGCAAGGCAGTGTTAACTGGCATTTGAATACTGTCAAGTTGTCTTTTAAGGCTTGGCTGTAGATGCTGGGGCTTTCCGTGAATCCTTGAGGTGCGCGTGCAAATTTGAAGCTTCGTCCATTTAAACAGAATCCGAAGAGATATTGGCTTTCCGGATCAATGGGGACACTGAAGAAGGCGTTCTTAAGGTCAATTACAGTAAAGAACGTCGCCTCTGAATCAATAGCAGTCAATAAGGATGAGATGTCGGGGACCACAGGGTACTGTGGCACAATGCATTTATTTAGTTCTCGCAGATCAATCACCAACCGATAAACAGGTGGTGCATTTGGGTCAGTACGTTTAAGAATCGGAATGATAGGGGAATTACATAGATTGGAGTCGGTTTCGACAACCACTCCCTGTGCAATGAGCTCTTCAATGATTTCCAGTAAAGCCACTACAGCATCGGGTGGTAACTTGTATTGTCGTATTCGGGGCAGAACAACACCTGGCTTGAGTGTAACACGGTATGGTGTAATGTGCATACAACCTACATCAGTTGGGCCTTTTGCCCATAAATGCTTTGGTACATTTTTCAATCTGTCATCAAAATCTCGTAACACATAGTGACCCTTAAAGTCACGCAGAAATAGTCTAACTCCTTCCGGAGAACAACATATGACCGCTCCTAGAGCCTTCAGTGTCTTGATACCTAACAAGTTTTCTGGACATGACTTCGTGAGTAATAAGTCTGTAGTACGTGATAATGGACCAACTGCTAGGGGAACGGGTTTCGATACTTCATTAACAATAGGCTGTCCTGAAAAACCAAGGGAAACATTCTGTGTGCCTGAGAGGGGTGCCCCTGGAACCTCATTGTGACTTATCGTTTTTCGAATGAGGAAATATAAATTTTATCAGAAATGTTCCCTAACGTGTACCCCACCGTCTCCATGTACGAGCTTAAAGTGCATGAAACTTCCCTCCTGTACCAGCTATAAAGACGCAAATACATTTGCGTCCAACGTTAATATGTCCTCTTTCAGATCCACCATGAATGGGTCGGATATTCCGTTCCTAAGTGTGCCTTGCCAACGTCTTTTCTTGGTGCACTTTTCACGTTTTCCCTGGCTCAGGCGAGTTAGGCCCTGATTTCTGTCATCGAGTCCTTTCCTGCTTTCTGCCTCTGAATGCTCCAGCTTGGATGAGCATCTGTATCCATGACCTTTGTCTTACTCCCTGCACGGCTAACGGTGCCTGGCTCAGCCTGTTGCCTGCCAAAACGGTATTTTGCCTTCAAGTTATCTGCTCCGCTCCTCGAAAATACATTCCTGTCTAGTAGTTTAGGAAAACATCCTTCCAGCTGCAGAGCAAAGGGCCCGGCCTCACTGTCTCCATGCAAGTAATTCATAGCTCCTGTTACCATGGTAGGCCCATGCCCCCTCGCACCTCATGTAGACACGTAGACGCATATGCACGCACTAGCAGTCAGTATAGAATAGCCTTTTGCCCGAGAGACCTTTCCTTCCAGATAATACAGTTCCTTAAACACAAGATATTAGATACGATTTGGGATTAGGTTGTTCTGACACCCCAGACTTCTGTCTCCTCATGTAAGGCTAAATGTCAAGTCCCCTTCACCCTCCAGTTCCACGTCAATCACACGTCATACTGCTGCGCGCGCATCTCTGCCATATATTTCTGCTGACACTGCAGGATTCTCTTGTGGATACACCCACCTGTGACATCTCATAATGACGTTTCTAGTACATGCCCTCATGCACGCCTATTGTAAACGCCTCTTTCATTACGTATGTGTATTCTTATCTCTCCTCTCAGCTGTTACGCCTCCTGCATCTGTCTTTATTGTAATGCATTGACTATATATATGATAACTTGTCAATAAAGTATTGTCTATCCCTTCCTGAGCCTTCGTGGCAACGGAATACGATTTACCATGGTTCGAACCATATAACCAATTCCTTTTTAAGGAATAAAACCCCTTTTAAAACCTCAAATACCACGGATTCTGCCTCTTATTTTTGACTGAGTTATTCTTATTGGACTTTACCGCATAAATTAAGTATAGGTAATTTATATTTACCACATAATTGGCGCCCGAACAGGGACCCCTCCCCCACCTTACGCGCCGGAGGTGCGTTGCAGGCCCGGTCCCCTGCCACAGCCGGACGGACAACTACGCGTACCCGCAGGATTTCCTGTATCTCCCTCAGGCCAACGGAGGTGACTGAGGCTGCGATTAACACCCAGACGAGGCGGTGAGGAGTGCGGAGGATCCCGACCAGAGCCTAGCTGAGAGAGCAAGATCCGAGGTATACGGAGGCCCACCAGGTTCCGAAGTTCCGAAGTATCTACGTCACGAGTCGAGTCCAGTCCAGTCCAGTGTCGAGTTTCCGAGGCCTTCTGTTCAGTGCTTCCCGGTGAGTACCGTTGCTGGGGACGCATCTAGACGTGCGCATTAATTTGTGCCGGTCAAGACGGGTTTGGGTACACAGACCCGGTATGCACTGTTTTTAGCGGTGTATCTGTACTGTTTAGCAGTATATCCGGTCTGCACTGTTTTAGCGGTGTATCTGTACTATTTAGCAGTACATCCTGTATCATTCAGTTAGATAGTTTTATTCTAATTATTATTGTTCGTTTTGAAAATGTTTTAATGTGGTTTTAAATGTCGTGGTATGAGTGATTGTTCGATTTTCATTACTGTGTTTATTGTATTAACTGTATTCAAGTTCGAGTAAGTATCAAGTATCAAGCAGCACGGCTGAAAGATGCCGCTGTTCTCCAAATTAATCTATCACAAAAGACAAGGGAAACCCTACTCACAAGGAACCAGGGCAGAAGGTTATATCAAGAACAATGGTTCCAGTGGTGAAATCAAAACTAATAACACTTAATTTATATGGCTCAATGGCGATAAAAATTACTACTGAGGATTGAGGATGGCTGAAAGAAGAGGCATACACACAATTCTCTATAATCCTCTCTCGTTTTTACTTTGTAGTCATATTCAATTATGTCATACAGAGTAGTTAATACAAAAAAGACATCAACAATACATAGAAGTGCAATGTGTCCCAAGTGTGTCAAAAACAACCAAACTAAACAGTACAAAACACATAGGTACTCTAAAGGCACAGTGGTTTCTTAAATAAATACATATATTGGAAAATGACCCAAATTAGATATATAATTTAATTTTTCTGAGTGAGTCTACACAATCGAAGGCACTCTGTTTAGGGGTTCTATTCCACGTAGCGTCGACGGCGTTTCGACCCTTAAGGGTGAGGGTCTCGTCAGGACAGGAAAATGAAGGACATCTAAAATTAAAATTACAAAGGGGCTATGAATAAACTGTATGACAGTTCTATATGTTTTGATAATTTAGGAAATGGGGACCTAGTTACCTTATTTCTGCTTCTATGATCACCCATGCGTGGTATAAAGAATAAAAAAGATCAAACACTTACAAGTGACCCAGCCGGGCACTGTTGGATTTGTCAAAAGAAAAGACAAGAAGGTAATTAGTGAGAAATTACCATCTAGGTGATACCAGATATGAAAGCAGGAGCAATGAATTTAAGGAAGAGCACTAGAATTAGTACTTACCACTTGCAGTGGTCGGGGAAGGCGCAATATGTAGCACAAAGTAATTGTATAATGATCTGCAGTAATGTTGATTACACCTGATGGAGTAATGGACATCCTAGTTATATTGCGTTTATAAAACGTGATAGTTGCAGCCCCCTAAAATGCCAATTATAATTAATTACCTGCAATGGGTGTGACATGGATCGAATATTTGAATCTTTGTCCCAGTATTTTGACAGACAAGGGTAGTGTCTGTATCAATGTATTAGATGAGGATAATACCTATTTAAATCAAAGAAGAAGAAAAGAGGGGGAACTTGTTACATATGGAGTTATTTCCGCCCTAATTCGTATTCAACCGGGACGATTTCAAACGTACCTCAATGCTGCAGAGCTCGGTCGCGTCTTGCAGCTTCTCGCTTCCGTGTCTCGCTCCTCCCGCTCTCGCTCTACTGGTTACAATGAGACCTCACCGCGCGAGTTAAGAAAACTCGAGCGCGGTCAGGTCAGTAAATCAATGGCAGAGTCCATGATTCCGGGGTTAATTTCATCAAAAACAGACTACAGGGAACAATCTCTAAAAGTTCTCCAAATTAAGACAGATAAAAACCAGAAAAGGGGTACTCGAGGAAGCTGTTCCTATTCCACCTAGGGACACTCCAGGGTACTTTATGTACCACAAACATGGCCTAGATGCCGTATTATATCTCGATTTGTGGGTAGATTTTACTAAAGATTTAACAGAGAATCAGAGATGGCCCGCTGCTGGGACATGGGATGCTGATTGCATCATGAGAGTAGAGGAAGCATTATGGAAAAAGAAAGCCAGACAGTCACAGAAAGATGCCATCGAATTATGGCGTAAAGAATCGCATAGACGTACAGAGAAAGCGCTCAGAAAAGAAGAAAAGAGTAGAGAAGAGTCTGACAAAACCCGAGAAAACGTATTAGTTGGGGAAGGTATACGAGTAAAAGCAGAACAAGTAGACAGACAACGAAACACTCTTATGAATGGTATGTATCCTCTTATGGCCGAGGGTTTACCTAAGGCCACCCCGGAAGTACCAAAAGATCTGCCACCTCCATTGCTTCCGACTAAATTACACCACAAGACAGCAAAGGATATATTCCTTTCTTCCTATCTAGACGATGTAGCTCCCTCATATACTTCTGCACCTGCTCATGTACCCGTACCACCTGCTCCAGCTGACATCTCCCAACAGCTACAACATCAGCCCCCAGGTCCGCAACCGCAGATTCTTCCAGGTCCACTGCCCGCACCTGCTCCCCTTGTTACTCCCGGTATTCAACAGCTACATCCATTAAATCCTTTTGGGACTGGCGTGGCCCAGGACCCAACCCCGCTACAACAAGTACAGTCAGGTTATGCCCAGGCCTCCGGTTCAGGAGGTTCAGGAGGTGCCACGGGAGGTTATCGAACACCCCCACAGATACACCGAATTACGATGAGAGATCTAGCAAAGGCGCGGACACCGAAAGGCGTTCCGGCCGAAATACTTAGACGAGAGCTCACAGACTGCAGATATGACCCAGTGCCTGGTACGTCAGGCCCCATGTTACTAGCGTCCCTACGTTTGAGACGTGTTACAGACTACTTAATGTTACTACCAGGAATGCCAGAACATCTAGACAACCTGTATGACTTTATTAGAACAGGAGAAGGACCGGAGTCTGTCGCTGAAGCCATGTCACGTCAGAAGGTTGAGACTAAAGGTTTGATAATGCGATTTTTGGTTAATTGCTTAATAAGAGAACACGATCAGGCAGGTTTTCCGCAAAGTGAGATGGATAGATTGATTAGATGGAGCCAGAATATGTCGGAGGGCAGACACGATAAAGAAAAGCAAGTACATCATATGGTTAGAAAGCTCCGTAAGGAAATAATAGAAATACATGCTCAGCGAGCACCCGACGAAGATCTTGACTTAGATGATCCGACTTCCTCCCAAGGGGAAGAGGAAACAGAGGATTCAGCAGAAACTTCACAACAATCAGATAAAAAAAATGATAGCTTATGTAGGTAAGGGAAGACCCTTAAATAATTCAATGCGTCCAGTACGTCCAGAAAGTAAGAGACTTTTTCAAGCTGCCATGTTAAATCCAAAGACGCCTGAACACTTATTTCAGGCTACTGATAAAATACTTCGAGAACGAATGGGGTACCATGTACTCGATTCTATGGATGAACAAGAATTAGCCAGGTCAGCAGTACAATGGGCTGACAGTTCTGATAAATATAGTGATGATGCGCTAGCACACACGTTTTTGAATCTTTCACCAGACGAACAGCGTTTAGCTGGTATGTACATGATACAACATCTCCTTATATTGTATAAAAGCCAACACTCTGATCCAGGTCCCCTACCCGATATATTGATAGAACTACTCATGAGGAAATGGAGAGGTCTAGGTACTGATTTAATTAAAATAATTCTAGAACATCGGCACAGGTACAGTGCCTTCTTGTGTCCACGGCTTGATCCAGCTCCCTTCATGGAAAGAAAAACGTATTACATAGACAGACAGAATCCCTTGCGAGAAGTGCACCCAGTTATGAATGATGATAATACCCTTAGACGTGTGTTTGTGTACACGCCCTTAACAAAATTGGAATTGTTAGAAATGAAGAAACTAGTGCCTAGTCATGACAAAGATCCAGCAGGGTTCCACCGCGAAATAAAAGACATGTTACTCATGGGTGATTACACCTATCCAGATATCATGAAAATATTGAAAGTATTATTGCCTGCCGGTATTTACGAGAAACTCAAGGAAAAAGAATGGGAGGTGGGAGAGCAAAATATTGAGTGGGCTGCATTAGAAAACGAAGAAAACACTCGTACTCCAGGCCTAGGGCTTGGGGACAAAACTAAAGCATTACCAGGATTGTTAGTACAAGTATTACCACGTTTATTGTCAACGAAAAAGGAAGACTGGGATGCAATCTCAGCCTGTAAACAGAAACCTGATGAAGACACTAGTGATTTTTATTCCCGATTTGAGAAATGTTTTGGTATTAATAGTGGCCTGAAAGCAAGTAGCGAGTCATATCCACATCTTTTTGTATCCAAATTAGTTGAGAATTCTCTGCCCCAGGTTAAGAACCGAGTATTGAAAGTCGAAAGCACCTGGCAAGCTAATACCCCTTCACAAATGTTACAAATGTTACAGTACCACCAGAATAGAATTAGAGAAGAACATGAACATGAGCAAAGACGTATGAAAGACACGAAAATGAAAATGCTAGTCGCTCAGTCAGTTCCGGCTGATGGTCAGAAAAAGGGTGCAACACAGTCCAATAATTCAGCAGGTCCTGTTAAAGGGACATGTAACTATTGTAAGCAGCCAGGTCACTATATAAACGATTGTGCAGTTTTGAAACATAATATCTCTACGGGTAAAACCAAAGAGAGACCACGTCCACCCAGACAAGACCAGGTCCAACAACAAGTACCACAGAATATCCAGCCTATGCAAGCCTCACAACAGACAGTACAGACCGTAGCAGTACCACAGTCACAGCCCATCACCGCAACACAAAACACGACACAACAGATGTATCAGTATGCGCAAAATGATTATCCTGACTATCAGCGATACACATGAAACAGCCTAGAGAGGGAGGTTGGCTTGCCTCTTATTGAGGTTCCTATAGATCAAGAGGGTCCTTATGTACATAGTCAAGTATTAGGGAAAGACAGAAAGTTTTCAATTTATACAGGGGCAAGCAGGACAACTATCAGTCACGACGAGGTTCCAGGGGCACCCCTCTCAGGCTCACAGAATGTTTCCCTTGGATTTTCAGGAAAGCCTATTATTAACGAAGTATCGCAACCACTTCCCCTCGCAGTTGGTCCTTTGACACGTACTACAGACTTACTACTTACCAAATCATGCCCAGAAAACTTGCTAGGTATAAAGACACTGAAAGCTCTAGGAGCTGTAATATGTTGTTCTCCGGAAGGAGTACGACTATTTCTGCGCGACTTTAAAGGTCACTATGTATTGAGAGATATGGATCCCAGATTACAAAATGTCCCTGCACATTTATGGGCGCAAGGCCCCACTGATGTAGGTTGTATGCACATCACACCATATCGAGTTACACTCAAGCAAGGAGTGGTATTACCCCGAATGCGACAATACAAGTTACCCCCAGATGCTGGAGTGGCTTTACTGCAAATCATTGACGAGCTCATTGCACAAGGAGTGGTTGTGGAAACCGACTCCAATGTATGTAATTCCCCTATCATTCCAATTCTTAAACGCACCGATCCCAATGCACCACCAGTTTATCGATTAGTTATGGATTTGCGCGAATTAAATAAATGTATTGTACCACAGTACCCCGTGGTCCCAGATATCTCTTCATTATTGACAGCTATCGATCCAGAAGCAGCGTTCTTTACCGTAATTGACCTGAAGAACGCTTTCTTTAGTGTTCCAATTGACCCAGAAAGCCAATACTTGTTCGGATTCTGTTTAAATGGACGAAGCTTCAAATTTGCACGCGCACCTCAAGGATTCACAGAAAGCCCCAGCATCTATAGCCAAGCACTGAAAAGACAACTCGACAGTATTCACATGCCTGATAACACTGCTCTACTTCAGTATGTCGATGATCTGCTGATCACCGCCCGAAGCGAACCTGAATGTGAAAAAGCATCACTGACGGTTTTACATTTCCTGGACGACAAGGGGCACAAGGTGTCCCCTTCGAAGCTGCAATTCTGTGTTCAGCAAGTTGTTTACCTTGGGCACTTGCTGTCCAAAGGGGGGAGACAGCTCACACCTGATCGCATCCAGTTAATTGTAAATATGTCACGACCCAAGACACAAAAGGAGGTATGGGCCTTCATAGGCCTCACTTCTTACTGCAGACAATGGATTCCCCAGTATGCATTTCTAGCAAAGCCACTCATTCAGTTGACAACCCAGGAGGCAGCGTCTTCGACTGTCCTCCCTTGGACTCAGGAACATACACAAGCTTTTGAAGACTTAAAGAAAGCCTTATGTCAAGCACCTGTTTTAGCAACACCATGTTACAATAAGCCTTTTACACTTTTTGTTACTGAACGCGAAGGTACTGCCTTGTCAGTACTCACACAGGATGTACGAGCGAACCAATGCCATTGGAAATTATTGGAAACCGCATGGCTGGTACAAAACCCATCAGACCACCCTTACGGCGGAATTTACGTCATGTGGGGATTGCTGATCAAACCAAACCACATCAAGCCAAACAGTGCTGGTGTGGGAATGGGTGTCAGAATCCAGCCATGATGTTTACCATGGAGTGGACTTAATAACGTGCAGTGCTTAAGTGGTGGTGGTAAATAAAATTGGCTACACAGATACTGACGGAACGTGTATTCAGAAATCTATGTGTCAAAGTTTAAAAACACGCCTGGTAGTAAGACTACCTCTTGGCGCAGTGCAGATTGGTCGACATGTTTCAGCTGGCGGGGAATTACCCCAGCTTTCTTCAGGACCTTAAGTATAAACTAGCTACTGCAACTATAACTACTAAGTGATATATTAGGTGAAAAACAAAAATAAGTATTACTAATAGATAGATTCATGGATACATATCTACCAGAAACCTCAGTGCTTAGATGTCCACTGGTGGGAAAGAAGAAAGTCTTCTTCCTGTCAAAAAACAAAGATAATTGTACAATAACACTAGCTCACGCAAACATCACCATAAGTGTCCAAAGAGACTGTAAGGTAAAGCACACCTGCATGAATATTTGACATTCTGCATGTATAGATAAAGCATAATAGCTTAATCACTAAGAGGCATTTCCTCCCAGTGATACTCACCCAGCCTTGTGTGGGTGAAGACCTCACCTCACCCGGCAACCGCTCGGGAGTATGAGGCCCCGCTCTATGGTGTAGAAAAAAGGGAACAGTGAGAAACTCTACCATGCCCAAGCCAATTGCTCTACACACGTAACCCAAAAAACCTATGGAGGAGCCCGTCTGTCAAGGCAACAACCACCCATGCCATCCTATATGACACATAACATGTTTCCTGTCTACCCTCATGTCACAAAAATCTGAATACTTAGGGTATAGGCAAACAGAAGTGCCTTTAGGTAGTCTCATATAAGATTTTCATTCTGTTGTATAGACCAAAGGATACTGTCCAACCCAGTCAGAGGAAGGGTAAAGGTGGGAAGAGTAATTTACTGCATAAGAATGCTAAACAACAGAGTCCCCTCATGTGACACAACGGGTCAGCACTACATGCCCAACCCATCCACCTCTGATGGTATGTAGTCAGCTCTAGCTGACTGGTATTATCGAATCTGACTTAACTACGGAAAAGAAGAGAGTCCGACTAGACACTCACCTGTCCGTCGGTGCCCCTGATCGTTTGGCCGAGCGGAAGTGGAGGTAAGTGTGGGACCGCATTTCATGCTTAAATAACCGCCGAAGGTTAAACACGGAGGACGAAGGGGCGTTCACTGAGCCGAGGTCACGGAACTGACGCGGAAACAGACACTACCATTTCGCGCATGCGCAAGTACTAGGATCATCCCGGTTTAGGTTTGGAGACAGTTCATTATTATTGAAACATGTTTGTTGGATAAACTGCTGGTGCTTAAATAAACTTTTTTAAACTTTTTTCTTTTGTGCGCCTGCTACTAGAATCGTATTTATAATAAAACAACTAGTATCTTGCTCTGGGCTTGCGCGCATACACACACATGGAGACACTAGTTTCACGAGCATGCGCCCGGCAGAAAGCGCTATTCTGAGCTTGTAGTACCCAGCAAAAGTATGTTAGCAACTCTGAGTCACCAATCAACTAAAGGACCAGTGGTCATGTTATAGCATACAAATTTGAGACATGCTGTTCGCTCTCGCCATGGCAATGTGTTCATTGCATCCAAAACAAGTTTGTTTATTCTGCTGGGATTACTAATTCTGCAAAGATCTTCCAATCCACCGAAATACGTGTGGAAGGAAAAGCGCAAATTATTCCGAAGCAAGGTCGTTATTAATCTTATGGGCATATGGCCCAACCAAAAACCACTCTGTGATGAAACGCCAATCGACCTCATAAGGAGTTGTATGTTTAGACGGTAGACAACCTAAAGTTTAATGTACATGTACAAAGTACTGTGGATGTTAATAAAGTGTCTTAAAAGAGGGATGGCGGCAGCAACCGGGCAGACAAGGGTAACACACACAATTAATTTGGGTGAGCTATAAAGGTGCAAAATAAATTTGTTCGCAACCAATTAATATAGACCCGCAACTGAAAAGTTGCTCTAGATACAAAAAACAAACGTTGTGGAGGGTCAAGGGGAATATATTTAATGACCTGTCTGCTCACACCCCTATTATCAGAATACAAAACACAAAAGAGCAGAACAGGTCTGGAAATGGTGTGTACCTATACCAGTGACCATGAAACCACAGGATGTACGAGCGAACCAATGCCATTGGAAATTATTGGAAACCGCATGGCTGGTACAAAACCCATCAGACCACCCTTACGGCGGAATTTACGTCATGTGGGGATTGCTGATCAAACCAAACCACATCAAGCCAAACAGTGCTGGTGTGGGAATGGGTGTCAGAATCCAGCCATGATGTTTACCATGGAGTGGACTTAATAACGTGCAGTGCTTAAGTGGTGGTGGTAAATAAAATTGGCTACACAGATACTGACGGAACGTGTATTCAGAAATCTATGTGTCAAAGTTTAAAAACACGCCTGGTAGTAAGACTACCTCTTGGCGCAGTGCAGATTGGTCGACATGTTTCAGCTGGCGGGGAATTACCCCAGCTTTCTTCAGGACCTTAAGTATAAACTAGCTACTGCAACTATAACTACTAAGTGATATATTAGGTGAAAAACAAAAATAAGTATTACTAATAGATAGATTCATGGATACATATCTACCAGAAACCTCAGTGCTTAGATGTCCACTGGTGGGAAAGAAGAAAGTCTTCTTCCTGTCAAAAAACAAAGATAATTGTACAATAACACTAGCTCACGCAAACATCACCATAAGTGTCCAAAGAGACTGTAAGGTAAAGCACACCTGCATGAATATTTGACATTCTGCATGTATAGATAAAGCATAATAGCTTAATCACTAAGAGGCATTTCCTCCCAGTGATACTCACCCAGCCTTGTGTGGGTGAAGACCTCACCTCACCCGGCAACCGCTCGGGAGTATGAGGCCCCGCTCTATGGTGTAGAAAAAAGGGAACAGTGAGAAACTCTACCATGCCCAAGCCAATTGCTCTACACACGTAACCCAAAAAACCTATGGAGGAGCCCGTCTGTCAAGGCAACAACCACCCATGCCATCCTATATGACACATAACATGTTTCCTGTCTACCCTCATGTCACAAAAATCTGAATACTTAGGGTATAGGCAAACAGAAGTGCCTTTAGGTAGTCTCATATAAGATTTTCATTCTGTTGTATAGACCAAAGGATACTGTCCAACCCAGTCAGAGGAAGGGTAAAGGTGGGAAGAGTAATTTACTGCATAAGAATGCTAAACAACAGAGTCCCCTCATGTGACACAACGGGTCAGCACTACATGCCCAACCCATCCACCTCTGATGGTATGTAGTCAGCTCTAGCTGACTGGTATTATCGAATCGGACTTAACTACGGAAAAGAAGAGAGTCCGACTAGACACTCACCTGTCCGTCGGTGCCCCTGATCGTTTGGCCGAGCGGAAGTGGAGGTAAGTGTGGGACCGCATTTCATGCTTAAATAACCGCCGAAGGTTAAACACGGAGGACGAAGGGGCGTTCACTGAGCCGAGGTCACGGAACTGACGCGGAAACAGACACTACCATTTCGCGCATGCGCAAGTACTAGGATCATCCCGGTTTAGGTTTGGAGACAGTTCATTATTATTGAAACATGTTTGTTGGATAAACTGCTGGTGCTTAAATAAACTTTTTTAAACTTTTTTCTTTTGTGCGCCTGCTACTAGAATCGTATTTATAATAAAACAACTAGTATCTTGCTCTGGGCTTGCGCGCATACACACACATGGAGACACTAGTTCCACGAGCATGCGCCCGGCAGAAAGCGCTATTCTGAGCTTGTAGTACCCAGCAAAAGTATGTTAGCAACTCTGAGTCACCAATCAACTAAAGGACCAGTGGTCATGTTATAGCATACAAATTTGAGACATGCTGTTCGCTCTCGCCATGGCAATGTGTTCATTGCATCCAAAACAAGTTTGTTTATTCTGCTGGGATTACTAATTCTGCAAAGATCTTCCAATCCACCGAAATACGTGTGGAAGGAAAAGCGCAAATTATTCCGAAGCAAGGTCGTTATTAATCTTATGGGCATATGGCCCAACCAAAAACCACTCTGTGATGAAACGCCAATCGACCTCATAAGGAGTTGTATGTTTAGACGGTAGACAACCTAAAGTTTAATGTACATGTACAAAGTACTGTGGATGTTAATAAAGTGTCTTAAAAGAGGGATGGCGGCAGCAACCGGGCAGACAAGGGTAACACACACAATTAATTTGGGTGAGCTATAAAGGTGCAAAATAAATTTGTTCGCAACCAATTAATATAGACCCGCAACTGAAAAGTTGCTCTAGATACAAAAAACAAACGTTGTGGAGGGTCAAGGGGAATATATTTAATGACCTGTCTGCTCACACCCCTATTATCAGAATACAAAACACAAAAGAGCAGAACAGGTCTGGAAATGGTGTGTACCTATACCAGTGACCATGAAACCACAGGATGTACGAGCGAACCAATGCCATTGGAAATTATTGGAAACCGCATGGCTGGTACAAAACCCATCAGACCACCCTTACGGCGGAATTTACGTCATGTGGGGATTGCTGATCAAACCAAACCACATCAAGCCAAACAGTGCTGGTGTGGGAATGGGTGTCAGAATCCAGCCATGATGTTTACCATGGAGTGGACTTAATAACGTGCAGTGTTAAGGGGTGGTGGTAAATAAAATTGGCTACACAGATACTGACGGAACGTGTATTCAGAAATCTATGTGTCAAAGTTTAAAAACACGCCTGGTAGTAAGACTACCTCTTGGCGCAGTGCAGATTGGTCGACATGTTTCAGCTGGCGGGGAATTACCCCAGCTTTCTTCAGGACCTTAAGTATAAACTAGCTACTGCAACTATAACTACTAAGTGATATATTAGGTGAAAAACAAAAATAAGTATTACTAATAGATAGATTCATGGATACATATCTACCAGAAACCTCAGTGCTTAGATGTCCACTGGTGGGAAAGAAGAAAGTCTTCTTCCTGTCAAAAAACAAAGATAATTGTACAATAACACTAGCTCACGCAAACATCACCATAAGTGTCCAAAGAGACTGTAAGGTAAAGCACACTGTAAAGATGAGGCGGAGGCAGGAACTTCAATTGGAGATTTATTCAGGAAAAGAGAGCCGTCCAGCATGAAGGGGAGACAGGGCAGCTGCAACTGCCAAACAGGGAACATTGGGGAAGAATGCACAGTACATGAAGAACCCACAGGTGACATCATGGAGTTCCAATAGGTATTGCATAATACAGATCACCAGTATTGCGTAATACAGATCACCACACACCTCCCCCCTTTCTAAAGGAAAAACAAGAAAAAACAAAAATGAAAGATGAATTAGATGTAGTCACGATATCTGTTAGGTCTGACAGTGAACCTTGAGCTTCTTCTAAGACCATTGTCAATAGGAACACTCGGGGAAGGAACAGTTGCACGTGAAGCGCGAGAGGGATCTCTGGCAACACGAGAAGTGCTCCACCAATTACCATTAGACAATTTGACAGCGTTTTTGCGAACCTCCACAACTTGTTGGGAATCAAGAAACTTGGAAAAGCCTTTCTTAACAGTGACAGGATTTTTGATCTTGACCCAATCTCCAGGATGAATACTGTGGAAAGACCTCTTGAAATGTCCCGTGTTGCAAGGCAGAGAGTTGGAAGATTTTTTGTTGGCACAATCCCATGCCACTTCCAAGTCACAACCTTTGTGGAGACTTTTGACCATCCAAAAGGGCAGAGCTTGAGAAGAGGCTTTCCTTCCTCTCATCAATTCAAAGGGGGAAAAACCTGTCGCAACATGTGGAGAAATTCTATAAGACCATACAAGATCTTTTACAGCCTGAAAAATACAGCTATTGGATTTGAAGGCGGCCTGCACACATTCAACAATAACTCTATTGAACCTCTCGGTTTTGCCATTGCTCTGAGGGTGATACAAGGGAGTTCTGGTATGTTTGATACAACAGTTATTCAAAAAAACACTCATTTCCTTAGAGATGAACTGAACCCCATTGTCGGTGAGGATTTCTTCCGGACAACCCTCCCTTAGGAAAATTCTGGTCAGACAATCAATAACACTTTTAGAATTGGGAACATTGATAGGTTCGACTTCAACCCATCTAGAGAGGTGATCGACAAGAACCAAAAAGTACTTTGAGGTGTTGGGAAGGACATGGAATGGACCCAGAAAGTCCAGGCCAATTTTTTGCCAAGCCCTGCAGGGTGGGGGAACAACAGAATCGCAAACACCTTCCAAAACAAGGACTTTGTCACTGGTGTTACAGCGTGTACAAAGTTTAATAGCATCCACAATTTGATTGTCCATTCTTGGCCACCAGAAATTCGATCTGACATTTCTTTTAGTAATAGTGGCACCTAAATGGCCAGAATGAGCATCAGCAATAATCTTTTCTCGATAAACAGAGGGAGGAATGAATTTATTGCCCCTAACAATTTTGCCACTTTCCAAGGAAAGTTCGGAATTGATTTTCCAATAAATTTGGAGTTCAGGAGAAAGAGATTTTTCTTTGGGCCAACCTTTCTGAATGAAGGAAACGACATCCCTAAGTACAGCATCACTCTCAACAGCATTAACCCAATCATTCTCAGCGAAGGAAATGGAAATTTGTGAAATGTTGGCCACAAAACACTCTTCAATCTCTGTTTCCCACTCATTTTCGTTAGGCTCTTGTATGGGTAACCTGGAAAGACAGTCAGCACGTTTGTTCTTGCCCCCAGGAATGTAGATAGCTTTGAAATTGAATTCTAACAATTTGGTGGAGAGTCTAGCCAACCGTGCGGTTGTGCGTTTGACGTTTCTGCCGGATAGAATGTCTACGAGAGGTCGATGATCAGTTTGGAGGACAAATGGTCTGCCCCATAAGTAGGATTTAAACTTTTCAACACTCCAAGCACAGGCCAGCAGTTCCTTTTCAATAACAGAATATTTACGCTCGACAGGACGGAGAGTCCTGGAGGCAAACCCCACAGTAAATTCTTTACCATGGGCCATTTGTGAGAGAACAGCCCCAAGGCCATATTCACAGGCGTCAACAGTGACAAAAGTTTCTCTGTTTCCATTGAAAGGTTGAAGAGCAGGAGCTTTGGTGATGTGTTCTTTGATGAGCTGGAAACCTTTTTCACACTCATCAGACCAGCTGAAAGTGGCACCTTTTTTGAGTAGGAGTCTAAAGCATTCAGTGGTCTTGGCGTAGTCTCTCATGAATTTAGAGTAGAACTCACAAAGGCCGAGAAAGGACAGAAGCTGTTCTTTGTTGGAGGGGGCAGGAGCCTCAATGATACTCTTGACTAGACCTGGCCTGGGTTTAATACCACATTCAGAAATGGTATGGCCAAGGTATTCTACTTCTCTGGTTTTGAATACACATTTACTCTTTTGAAGAGTTACACCTCTTTTTTCCAAGATGTTGAAAACTTTGTCAATGACCAAGTTGTGTTCGTGTTCAGTTTGAGTGAAGATAAGAATGTCATCCTGGAAGACAACAACATTAGAGAGTTCCTCAAACATTTCAGACATGATACGCTGGAAAACAGCGGCGGCAGACGCCAACCCAAAGGGTAGACGGCGAAACTGAAAAACTCCATCAGGAGTTACAAAAGCCGTGAGATGACGAGAGAGGGGATGTAACTCAATTTGGTGGTAAGCTGCCTTTAAATCAAGTTTAGAAAACCAAGTGGATGAGCCCACTCTGGCTATCAAATCCTCAATGCGAGGAAGGGGAAAGCCATCGACCCAGATAGCTTCATTGAGACTGCGTAAGTCCACACACATCCTGAGATCGCCAGACCTTTTTCTGGCAAGGACAATGGGAGAAAGCCATAATGTGGATTCTACCTTTTCGATGATTTCTTGCTCGGATAAAGACTTAAGGTGTTTGGACAAATCTTCTCTAATACTAAGGGGAACATTCCTAAGCTTGTGTTTGATGGGAGAAACACCGTCTTTGACCTTGATAAAGTGTTGAAAATTGGTAATCTTGCCTAAGCGATCCTCAAAAATATTTTTATATTTGTGCTCCCAGAATTCACTATTAAAAACGTTGTAAACAGGGGTAGAGGATGCAGAGGAGGGATTGCATCCTTCAATGAATACAGGGTTGGGTAAACCAGGTTTAATGGTGACACCAAATTCTGCCTGGTGTATGAGTCCTAGGACGTTGATACCACGTTTGGCAACATAGACCTTCCCCTTGATGGATTTGCCGAAAATTGAGATTTCGGCCAAGAAATAACCTAGAAGGTTGATTCTGCTTCCTTCAAAGGCCACAGAAAGGACATCAGGAGGAAGTAAACATTTATTTTGCCAAAGGTGAGAATATTTCTCATAGGAAACAATAGTGATACGGGCACCTGTATCTACCAGTAGTAGGATATGGTGATTATCAATGGTGGCATCAACTTCAGGATCAGGGACAAGAAACGTACGACTGAGAGTGTCATTGTCTTTCACTACAACAACATATTCCTGACTGGTCACATCACATTCGGAATGTTCAGGATGTTCAGACAAAAACTCAAGGGGATTAGGATCTTGAGAGAAATCATTTTCACACATGACACTACGTACATTGCCTCTTCTACCTCTCATGCAGACCCTAGAAAAATGACCATTTTTTCCACACTGAGTACATTGTTGATTGGCAGCAGGGCAATTCTTAAAATTGGAAGCATGGTAAGAAGAGCCACATCTATAACAGAAAGTACTTTGGCTGAATTGTCTATTAGGTGTAAAAGGTCTTCTAAAACTAGTGTTTCCCATTCTTTTGAAATAACCACGAGAGTCACGAGGAGTGAAATTGGGAGTCTTGGTGGGAAGAGGCAACCTGGTGGAAACAGCACCAGAAATGGAAGTGTTAGAAAGAGAAACTTCTAATTGTTTGGAGTCTTCTAAAGATGTTTCAATACTTTTGGCTATGTCGATAGCCTTGTCGAGAGAAGGATCTTTGCAGGACAGTAATTTCCCTTGGATTTGTTTACAAGAACAGCGAGCAACAAGTTGATCTCTAATAAGTTGAGAGGTGAAATTGTCAAATTCGCATTTAGACGCAAGTATTTTTAAAGCAGTAACAAAGGTGTCAATGCTTTCTTCGGGTTTTTGAGCTCTAGTGAAGAATTTGTAGCGATGTACAACCATGTTTTTAGTCTTAACAAAGTACTTGTCTAATTTGGCTATGGCTATCTCAAATTCATCAGGAGTTTCTCCAGTGGGTGGAACATAAATTGGAAGATGATCAAAAACATTTTGCCCTTCTACACCAAGATGATAGTACATTAGACTCTTCTTCCTCTCAGCACGGTACCTAAGGCCGTCGATTGCTCCTAGGTAGGCCATGAAAGATCTCAACCGAAGCTTCCATTCCAGCGGAGGATCTCCAGGAGTCTGAAGAAATGGAGCAGGGGGAGATACGTTTTGCATGGCAAGATCTTCTATTTTTTCTTATGTAAGAAAAATGCAAGGGAGCAAACAGTAAAATAACAGTGAAATTCTGTGAAAACCAAAAGAAAAAAAAAACTTTGTAAATATGGAAGTGAGAATGAGCAGGTGAAAGAAAATATGATGTGCCAAAGCTGTGCACATCAGCGAGTACATATGATGTGCTAAAGCTGTGCACATCAGCGAGTAGATACAATGCACATCAATATAATGAAGGAAAAATGTAAGTAGAAGCTGTGCACGTCAGCGTGCTAAAAATGTAAGTAGAAGCTGTGCACGTCAGCGTGCTGTGCAGGTTGGCATGCAGAGATTGAGTACTTGATTATGCAAGTATTGGTGTAGAAAGTATGATCTAGTATAGGCTGTGCGCATCAGCGCGAAAATGTAGATGTTCTTCTCTTCTTATTTTTTAAAGAAAAATTAGCTGTGTGCTTGAGCTGTGCACATCAGCGCGAAAATGTAGATGTTCTTTTCTTCTTTTTTTTTAAAGAAAAATTAGCTGTGTGCTTGAGCTGTGCACATCAGCGTGATAACGTGAAGAATGAGGAGCTGCGAGGGCCAAGTGGAATCACAGTGACAAGAAAAAGCAGCCAGGATTGAAATTGACGCGAAGCCTCTGTGACGTAGAGCGCTGAAGATGCGGAAGAACGTCGTGGTGAAGTGATTGACACGGAGGAGAAGCGTCTCGACGTGCAGGTTGCTATTGGCAACAAAGTGCGTGCTGGCGCTGAGCGGAGGAGAGGATTCGATTACGTCATCATTATACGGCGTAGCTTGTGGGAGGAACAACAAGCGGTGAGGAAACACGCCAAGAAGGTAATGGACGATCGCAGGCAGCGCTTGGGTGGTGAAAACGCACGCGGTGCAGGAAATGAAGAGTGAGGCAACGCGCAGTGCCGGTAAGGACAAAGTCAGTCAGTAAAATAGGATTAAGAGAACAGTTTGAAGGTGCGCTGCATGGCACGTAGCGGAGCTCGAAACTGACGATAGCCGGCAAAATGTAATAAAGGGAACTGGCAGCTGGGACGGCTCTCGGTAGATTGCAGAGTTCGAAGAAAACAGCGTGTAGATAGTAATGATAAATGTACTCACAGGGAAGTGGGTTGAAAGTAATGTTCATAAAATCAAACCGCTTTGCTTGATGAGGTTGAATTGTAGGTAGCGGCAACAGCTGAATAACAGCTGACCATCCTCAGTCGCCAATGTAAAGATGAGGCGGAGGCAGGAACTTCAATTGGAGATTTATTCAGGAAAAGAGAGCCGTCCAGCATGAAGGGGAGACAGGGCAGCTGCAACTGCCAAACAGGGAACATTGGGGAAGAATGCACAGTACATGAAGAACCCACAGGTGACATCATGGAGTTCCAATAGGTATTGCATAATACAGATCACCAGTATTGCGTAATACAGATCACCACACACACCTGCATGAATATTTGACATTCTGCATGTATAGATAAAGCATAATAGCTTAATCACTAAGAGGCATTTCCTCCCAGTGATACTCACCCAGCCTTGTGTGGGTGAAGACCTCACCTCACCCGGCAACCGCTCGGGAGTATGAGGCCCCGCTCTATGGTGTAGAAAAAAGGGAACAGTGAGAAACTCTACCATGCCCAAGCCAATTGCTCTACACACGTAACCCAAAAAACCTATGGAGGAGCCCGTCTGTCAAGGCAACAACCACCCATGCCATCCTATATGACACATAACATGTTTCCTGTCTACCCTCATGTCACAAAAATCTGAATACTTAGGGTATAGGCAAACAGAAGTGCCTTTAGGTAGTCTCATATAAGATTTTCATTCTGTTGTATAGACCAAAGGATACTGTCCAACCCAGTCAGAGGAAGGGTAAAGGTGGGAAGAGTAATTTACTGCATAAGAATGCTAAACAACAGAGTCCCCTCATGTGACACAACGGGTCAGCACTACATGCCCAACCCATCCACCTCTATGGTATGTAGTCAGCTCTAGCTGACTGGTATTATCGAATCTGACTTAACTACGGAAAAGAAGAGAGTCCGACTAGACACTCACCTGTCCGTCAGTGCCCCTGATCGTTTGGCCGAGCGGAAGTGGAGGTAAGTGTGGGACCGCATTTCATGCTTAAATAACCGCCGAAGGTTAAACACGGAGGACGAAGGGGCGTTCACTGAGCCGAGCATGCGCCCGGCAGAAAGCGCTATTCTGAGCTTGTAGTACCCAGCAAAAGTATGTTAGCAACTCTGAGTCACCAATCAACTAAAGGACCAGTGGTCATGTTATAGCATACAAATTTGAGACATGCTGTTCGCTCTCGCCATGGCAATGTGTTCATTGCATCCAAAACAAGTTTGTTTATTCTGCTGGGATTACTAATTCTGCAAAGATCTTCCAATCCACCGAAATACGTGTGGAAGGAAAAGCGCAAATTATTCCGAAGCAAGGTCGTTATTAATCTTATGGGCATATGGCCCAACCAAAAACCACTCTGTGATGAAACGCCAATCGACCTCATAAGGAGTTGTATGTTTAGACGGTAGACAACCTAAAGTTTAATGTACATGTACAAAGTACTGTGGATGTTAATAAAGTGTCTTAAAAGAGGGATGGCGGCAGCAACCGGGCAGACAAGGGTAATACACACAATTAATTTGGGTGAGCTATAAAGGTGCAAAATAAATTTGTTCGCAACCAATTAATATAGACCCGCAACTGAAAAGTTGCTCTAGATACAAAAAACAAACGTTGTGGAGGGTCAAGGGGAATATATTTAATGACCTGTCTGCTCACACCCCTATTATCAGAATACAAAACACAAAAGAGCAGAACAGGTCTGGAAATGGTGTGTACCTATACCAGTGACCATGAAACCACAGGATGTACGAGCGAACCAATGCCATTGGAAATTATTGGAAACCGCATGGCTGGTACAAAACCCATCAGACCACCCTTACGGCGGAATTTACGTCATGTGGGGATTGCTGATCAAACCAAACCACATCAAGCCAAACAGTGCTGGTGTGGGAATGGGTGTCAGAATCCAGCCATGATGTTTACCATGGAGTGGACTTAATAACGTGCAGTGCTTAAGTGGTGGTGGTAAATAGAATTGGCTACACAGATACTGACGGAACGTGTATTCAGAAATCTATGTGTCAAAGTTTAAAAACACGCCTGGTAGTAAGACTACCTCTTGGCGCAGTGCAGATTGGTCGACATGTTTCAGCTGGCGGGGAATTACCCCAGCTTTCTTCAGGACCTTA
This sequence comes from Lissotriton vulgaris, assembly GCF_964263255.1. Lineage (NCBI taxonomy): Eukaryota > Metazoa > Chordata > Amphibia > Caudata > Salamandridae > Lissotriton > Lissotriton vulgaris. Next base: position 94,106,675 of record NC_141688.1, on the reverse strand, counting down.
AGTATAAACTAGCTACTGCAACTATAACTACTAAGTGATATATTAGGTGAAAAACAAAAATAAGTATTACTAATAGATAGATTCATGGATACATATCTACCAGAAACCTCAGTGCTTAGATGTCCACTGGTGGGAAAGAAGAAAGTCTTCTTCCTGTCAAAAAACAAAGATAATTGTACAATAACACTAGCTCACGCAAACATCACCATAAGTGTCCAAAGAGACTGTAAGGTAAAGCACACCTGCATGAATATTTGACATTCTGCATGTATAGATAAAGCATAATAGCTTAATCACTAAGAGGCATTTCCTCCCAGTGATACTCACCCAGCCTTGTGTGGGTGAAGACCTCACCTCACCCGGCAACCGCTCGGGAGTATGAGGCCCCGCTCTATGGTGTAGAAAAAAGGGAACAGTGAGAAACTCTACCATGCCCAAGCCAATTGCTCTACACACGTAACCCAAAAAACCTATGGAGGAGCCCGTCTGTCAAGGCAACAACCACCCATGCCATCCTATATGACACATAACATGTTTCCTGTCTACCCTCATGTCACAAAAATCTGAATACTTAGGGTATAGGCAAACAGAAGTGCCTTTAGGTAGTCTCATATAAGATTTTCATTCTGTTGTATAGACCAAAGGATACTGTCCAACCCAGTCAGAGGAAGGGTATGTTAGATATTAATGCCCATAAGATTAATAACGACCTTGCTTCGGAATAATTTGCGCTTTTCCTTCCACACGTATTTCGGTGGATTGGAAGATCTTTGCAGAATTAGTAATCCCAGCAGAATAAACAAACTTGTTTTGGATGCAATGAACACATTGCCATGGCGAGAGCGAACAGCATGTCTCAAATTTGTATGCTATAACATGACCACTGGTCCTTTAGTTGATTGGTGACTCAGAGTTGCTAACATACTTTTGCTGGGTACTACAAGCTCAGAATAGCACTTTCTGCCGGGCGCATGCTCGTGGAACTAGTGTCTCCATGTGTGTGTATGCGCGCAAGCCCAGAGCAAGATACTAGTTGTTTTATTATAAATACGATTCTAGTAGCAGGCGCACAAAAGAAAAAAGTTTAAAAAAGTTTATTTAAGCACCAGCAGTTTATCCAACAAACATGTTTCAATAATAATGAACTGTCTCCAAACCTAAACCGGGATGATCCTAGTACTTGCGCATGCGCGAAATGGTAGTGTCTGTTTCCGCGTCAGTTCCGTGACCTCGGCTCAGTGAACGCCCCTTCGTCCTCCGTGTTTAACCTTCGGCGGTTATTTAAGCATGAAATGCGGTCCCACACTTACCTCCACTTCCGCTCGGCCAAACGATCAGGGGCACCGACGGACAGGTGAGTGTCTAGTCGGACTCTCTTCTTTTCCGTAGTTAAGTCAGATTCGATAATACCAGTCAGCTAGAGCTGACTACATACCATCAGAGGTGGATGGGTTGGGCATGTAGTGCTGACCCGTTGTGTCACATGAGGGGACTCTGTTGTTTAGCATTCTTATGCAGTAAATTACTCTTCCCACCTTTACCCTTCCTCTGACTGGGTTGAACAGTATCCTTTGGTCTATACAACAGAATGAAAATCTTATATGAGACTACCTAAAGGCACTTCTGTTTGCCTATACCCTAAGTATTCAGATTTTTGTGACATGAGGGTAGACAGGAAACATGTTATGTGTCATATAGGATGGCATGGGTGGTTGTTGCCTTGACAGACGGGCTCCTCCATAGGTTTTTTGGGTTACGTGTGTAGAGCAATTGGCTTGGGCATGGTAGAGTTTCTCACTGTTCCCTTTTTTCTACACCATAGAGCGGGGCCTCATACTCCCGAGCGGTTGCCGGGTGAGGTGAGGTCTTCACCCACACAAGGCTGGGTGAGTATCACTGGGAGGAAATGCCTCTTAGTGATTAAGCTATTATGCTTTATCTATACATGCAGAATGTCAAATATTCATGCAGGTGTGCTTTACCTTACAGTCTCTTTGGACACTTATGGTGATGTTTGCGTGAGCTAGTGTTATTGTACAATTATCTTTGTTTTTTGACAGGAAGAAGACTTTCTTCTTTCCCACCAGTGGACATCTAAGCACTGAGGTTTCTGGTAGATATATATCCATGAATCTATCTATTAGTAATACTTATTTTTGTTTTTCACCTAATATATCACTTAGTAGTTATAGTTGCAGTAGCTAGTTTATACTTAAGGTCCTGAAGAAAGCTGGGGTAATTCCCCGCCAGCTGAAACATGTCGACCAATCTGCACTGCGCCAAGAGGTAGTCTTACTACCAGGCGTGTTTTTAAACTTTGACACATAGATTTCTGAATACACGTTCCGTCAGTATCTGTGTAGCCAATTTTATTTACCACCACCACTTAAGCACTGCACGTTATTAAGTCCACTCCATGGTAAACATCATGGCTGGATTCTGACACCCATTCCCACACCAGCACTGTTTGGCTTGATGTGGTTTGGTTTGATCAGCAATCCCCACATGACGTAAATTCCGCCGTAAGGGTGGTCTGATGGGTTTTGTACCAGCCATGCGGTTTCCAATAATTTCCAATGGCATTGGTTCGCTCGTACATCCTGTGGTTTCATGGTCACTGGTATAGGTACACACCATTTCCAGACCTGTTCTGCTCTTTTGTGTTTTGTATTCTGATAATAGGGGTGTGAGCAGACAGTTCATTAAATATATTCCCCTTGACCCTCCACAACGTTTGTTTTTAGTACTCACACAGGAACAAGCAGGTTCACACAAACCGTGTGCTTACTTTTCTAGCACATTAGATCCAGTAGCACAGGCCCTGCCTGCGTGCTTTAAATCAGTTGCAGCGACAGCTCTAGCAATCAGACAAAAGTGATTCTATAGTGTTAGGACATCAGTTGACAGTACAAGTTCCACACTCCGTGGAAGTTCTTTTAAACCGAACACAGACCCAGCACTTGACTATAGCACGACTGACAGGTTATGAATTGACATTGTTTCAGCCACACATAGAGATCAGACGCTGTAGTACAATAAATCCCGCCACACTTTTGCCGTTAAGTGGAACAGACCCATTGGCACATGATTGTATTGAAGTCATTACTATTACGACGAAGCCTAGACAAGACTTGACAGACACTCCATTACCAGATCCAGATCTGACACTTTATGTGGATGGTTCATGTATGAGAACAAATACAGGAGAGTTAGTGGCCGCCTACGCAGTCACGACAGACACTGAAGTCATAGAAACAAATTGTATTGACACCCTGTCAGCTCAAGCTGCAGAGCTCATCGCTCTGACACAAGCCTGCATTCAAGCCAAGAACAAGAGAGTTAACATATACACAGATTCCCATTATGCTTTCGGAGTTGTGCACGACTTCGGCGTATTATGGCGAGAGAGAGGTTACTTAACTTCTCACGGTGCCAACATTCAACACGGTCCCCTCATTCAAGCTCTGTTAGATGCAATACATCTGCCTACTGCTATATCCATCATGAAGTGCAAGGCACATACAAAAATCACTGATATCGTTTCCCAGGGTAACGACCTGGCAGACCGAACAGCCAAGCACACAGCTCAGACTCACGCAACTGACCTGACAAAGACAATAGTTCCGACACCGACACACTGCATGACAGTTAGGGATCCCGCCCATGATGTAATTGACATACAGACACATGCCACACCAGATGAAATAAAGAAATGGACTGAACTAAGAGGGATCCAAACAGATCAGGGATGGATGACGAAGGGAAAATCTACATGGTTTCTCCCCGACTCTATGGTTCAAGTTATCATCAACACAGTACACAGTCCTGCACATCTAGGAGAAAAAGCTATGCTAGACAGTATTCAAAACATCTGGTTCAATAAACACTTACGAGCAGCAGCCAAACAGAAAGTGCGTACTTGCATGATCTGTTGTCAGTTCAATCCAGGTAAAAGCATTCCTGTAGAGCAAGGTGGATTTCATCCTCCCGATCACCCTTTTGAAGTCCTCCAGATGGATTATATCCAGATGGAACGTTGTCGAGGATTCAAATATGTCCTCGTAGTTGTATGTGCACTCTCCCGATGGACAGAAGCATATCCAGTCCCAGATTACACTGCTCCGACCACTGCTAAGCAGTTGGTTCGCGAATTCTTCCCACGGTATGGCTTGCCCCGTATCGTATACTCAGATAACGGCCAGCCATTCTCATCCGAGCTTGTAAAACAAGTTACACTCCTGTTAGGCTATCAGTGGAAGTTCCACTGTGTCCGGCATCCCGAGGCAGCAGGTCTCGTGGAGCGCCATAATCAGACTCTGAAAATTCGACTTGCTAAAATCTGCAGAGAGAAAGGCGTTGACTGGATAGTAGCTTTGCCAGTTGCGCTCTTCTACATGAGAATGATAGCGCATTCTCGATCAGGGCTATCCCCGTATGAGGTGGTCTTCGGTAGGCCACCAAATATGTGGGGGACGCCTATACCTCGTAAAATAACTGATGTTGATTGTAATATGCTGACAGATTACCTTGCCTCCTTGATGTCTGCACTACAATCTTGTCGTTCACAGGTAGCTGCAGCCTTTCCCGACAATACCGACGTGAAGCCCCATGAAGTGGTTCCTGGGGATTATGTTTTTATAAGGAACTTCGATCGACGGAGCCCGCTGGAGCCCCGCTGGCAAACGCCGAAATTGGTACTTTTGACGACGAGGACTGCTGTGAAAATTGAGGGCCGAAAGGGGTGGCTGCACTCGAGCCACATCAAGAAATTTCACGGACTGCCTTCTGATTTGAATTCTCAGCCCTGCCCTCCTCCACAGACTGACTCAAAACTCCCCCTGGTTGAGAAAACCGCTTCCCAAGAATACAAGTTAAAACTAAGGTCTAGCAAGTCAGCAATTTAATTGTTTAAGTCCTCCCCTGGGTGAATCGGTTAAATTAGTTTCTGACATGTATCCCCTAGACCGAAATAGAGAGAGAGATAGACAGAGACAGCTCAAGAAACATGAATATTGTAAATCACTTCGTAGTCACTGTATAGTGACACTATTGATTATGTTTTTCCTAAGTCTTTTGATTATTGCTGCAAGTATACTATTGCACATCTATTACCCTATTTTCAAGCGTGCATATTCTGCTTTCAACGTCACTGCCGAACATTCTTTTAGTGAATTACCCCCGCATGAGTTGTCCTACAGACTTGCGCTGCGCAACAACACCTTCATTAGTATGTTACATCATTCCCATCAGACCAGCAACGCTACAAATTGTTGGATATGTGGCCGACTCCCTCCATACCAGAAATACAAGGGAGTACTGCCCCTCTTCCCGTACCCGTTCACACATAATGGTTCCTGTGGCGCATGGTTTAGTTTGATTAATTCTTTAGATTCAAATACCGTAGTTTACCAGGGCAACTGGGTATGGGGAAACCTGAACACCGTTCTGCATAAAGTATGTTTCCCTGACAAGGAGGGACTCCCTAAAAGGACAGGGACTGATCTAGAAAATGAAGTATATGGACTAGGTAACTTTACACTTAACCTCATGATTCTGAATGTTGAATCCGAATCCGAGCCAGTCTTGCCTGCTATGTCAGTATTACCAGTCAAAGGTGAACTATGTGTTAGAAAGAATGGTTCAGTACACCTGGGTCATAGTAAATGTACTACTGTGATCGAATTCAGTGATAAGGGCAAGTCTGCGTTTAAAGCTTCACGACATTCCTACTTCATTTGTGGTCATACCGCATATATACGTTTACCTCTAGATTGCGATGGTACCTGTTACATTGCATTCCTTCTGCCACCTGTTTTCCTAGCTCCTCCTGATTATCATAGGAATATCCATCTAGTACACAATAGGCCCCAGAGAGATCTCCCGATTGTCGACTATACTGAAACGGCATGGGAGCAATACACAGATTTCAATAAAGGTTTCTTTCCCTAATTAGGTGCTATCTTTAATAGTAAACTGATACGCAAGTTAACTAGAACCCTCGAAGCAGTAGTGAATGAGACTACTTCTGCCCTAGGCAACTTAACAGAGGAGCAGTCTGCGATGCGGATTGTTTTTCTTCAAAATCGTCTCGTCCTTGACGTCATCCTGGCCGATAGGGGCGGAGCTTGTAGAGTCATCGGATCGAGTTGCTGTGTTTTCATTCCAGAAAACGCGCCATCAGTATATAGAGCCATTACTCGTCTTCATAAAATTGCAAGTCAGATACACCAGAATCCAGGCACCTGGACTTGGTCCGGTTGGTTCTGGACCACGTTGTCAGCCTGGGGATGGAAGATCCTATCCTTCCTAGGTATTGCCCTTCTCATAGTATTCAGTTGTTGCCTATGTCTACAATGTGGGCCGGCGATTTGCGGCTTGTGCGCCACATCATGTATTCCTCATTCAAGTTCTCATTCAAAACGACATAAGAAGAAAGAAGAGCAAATGATACTACGTGAACAGATTGATAGATTTATGAGTATCGATATATCATGAAGGGTCCTTAGGGAACAAGGAGGGAATGAGGAAATATAAATTTTATCAGAAATGTTCCCTAACGTGTACCCCACCGTCTCCATGTACGAGCTTAAAGTGCATGAAACTTCCCTCCTGTACCAGCTATAAAGACGCAAATACATTTGCGTCCAACGTTAATATGTCCTCTTTCAGATCCACCATGAATGGGTCAGATATTCCGTTCCTAAGTGTGCCTTGCCAACGTCTTTTCTTGGTGCACTTTTCACGTTTTCCCTGGCTCAGGCGAGTTAGGCCCTGATTTCTGTCATCGAGTCCTTTCCTGCTTTCTGCCTCTGAATGCTCCAGCTTGGATGAGCATCTGTATCCATGACCTTTGTCTTACTCCCTGCGCGGCTAACGGTGCCTGGCTCAGCCTGTTGCCTGCCAAAACGGTATTTTGCCTTCAAGTTATCTGCTCCGCTCCTCGAAAATACATTCCTGTCTAGTAGTTTAGGAAAACATCCTTCCAGCTGCAGAGCAAAGGGCCCGGCCTCACTGTCTCCATGCAAGTAATTCATAGCTCCTGTTACCATGGTAGGCCCATGCCCCCTCGCACCTCATGTAGACACGTAGACGCATATGCACGCACTAGCAGTCAGTATAGAATAGCCTTTTGCCCGAGAGACCTTTCCTTCCAGATAATACAGTTCCTTAAACACAAGATATTAGATACGATTTGGGATTAGGTTGTTCTGACACCCCAGACTTCTGTCTCCTCATGTAAGGCTAAATGTCAAGTCCCCTTCACCCTCCAGTTCCACGTCAATCACACGTCATACTGCTGCGCGCGCATCTCTGCCATATATTTCTGCTGACACTGCAGGATTCTCTTGTGGATACACCCACCTGTGACATCTCATAATGACGTTTCTAGTACATGCCCTCATGCACGCCTATTGTAAACGCCTCTTTCATTACGTATGTGTATTCTTATCTCTCCTCTCAGCTGTTACGCCTCCTGCATCTGTCTTTATTGTAATGCATTGACTATATATATGATAACTTGTCAATAAAGTATTGTCTATCCCTTCCTGAGCCTTCGTGGCAACGGAATACGATTTACCATGGTTCGAACCATATAACCAATTCCTTTTTAAGGAATAAAACCCCTTTTAAAACCTCAAATACCACGGATTCTGCCTCTTATTTTTGACTGAGTTATTCTTATTGGACTTTACCGCATAAATTAAGTATAGGTAATTTATATTTACCACAGACTTGCCCCTGTATCAATCAGAAACTTTCTATCCTTTCCTAAAACTTGACTGTGTACATAAGGACCATCTTGATCTACAGGCACTTCAATAAGAGGCAAGCCAACTTCCCTCTCTAGGCTGTTTCATGTGTATCGCTGATAATCGGGATAATCAGATTGGGCATACTGGTACATCTGTTGTGAGACTTGCTGTGCCGCGGCAATAGGCTGAGGCTGTGGTACAGCTACCGTCTGTACTGTCTGTTGGGGAGCATGCATTGGCTGTGTGTTCTGTGGAACATGTTGCTGGACCTGATGTTGGATCTGGTCCTGTCTAGGCTGACGGGGTCTCTCTTTAGTTTTACCTGTGGATATGTTGTGTTTCAGAACGGCACATTTATTTACATAGTGACCTGGCTGTTTGCAATAGTTGCACGTCCCTTTAACGGGAGCCGCAGCATTACTAGACTGTGTCATACCCCTTTTCTGACCGTCAGCTGGGACTGACTGAGCAACTAACATTTTCATTTTCGTATCTTTCATACGTCTTTGTTCATGATCTTGTTCCTCTCTAATCCTGTTCTGGTGGTACTGTAACATTTGTAACATTTGGGATGGTAAATTTGCTTGCCATGTACTCTCGACTTTATATACACAGTTCTTAACCTGGGGCAGGGAATTCTCGACTAATTTGGTCACAAAAAGGTGCGGGTATGACTCGCTACTTGGTTTCAGACCACTGTTAATAATAAAACATTTCTCGAATCTAGAATAATAATCACTAGTGTCTTCATCGTGTTTCTGTTTACAGGCTGAGATTGCATCCCAGTCTTCCTTTTTCGTTGTCAATAATCTTGGCAGAACTTGTATGTTGGAATTAGGTAGCCTGGCCTAGGGCAAGACTAACATACAGAGGCACAGTGTAAAGGTTGCAGACCACCCAAAAGTAATTTCACGCAATAGCACTCAAAAAGAAAAACACTACACCAAAATTTATATGAAAATACGTGTTGCTTTATATAAAAATAATATGCTCTGTGTTGTCACGTCAGTAACTCACATATAAATAATTCAAATCAGTTTAGATCTCTTTCAGGGTTAGCAATTACACGTTTTAAATCATTAGCAAATAATCACTTTTTAAATTACTAGCAGTCACTGTATTTCTGAATTCTTATCACACTTTTACATTCGGAAAAACTGTACTTCAGGTTCAATCAGGCTAATTATTAACCCGCTAGAATCTTGGGAGAAAGCTACTACTCTCTATAAGTCCAAACAGATATCATCCCAGGAGTAGCATTCTTTTTTAAACAGGATGACTGACCTTAAGTATTTACATCACATCACTAAATTTCCTGTTAGTTAGCTATTCATTTACTGTACTCTGCGCACCTTATCCTAACTCTTAACACAGCATTACTTTAAAGGTTGGCAAGAGCAGCACTTAAATCAGTTCAGAGCAACACCCTGTTGCATGGATAACAGTACAGCTTTTCTTCTATTCCTCTCTCCAAAGCAACTGGTTAAGAACCACTTAGATCAATAGTTTATTAAGACCTGCCAGAGTTCCCTTAGGTAGAAGGCTCTTTCCCCTTACACTACCTCCTTACTTGCATTTCAGGGTCCTGAGTTGTCAGAGAGCGGGTGGGGCGGGTCACGTGCCAGGTTAGGGATGTTTAGCACTAGCCAGGCACCTCAGTCTCCAGGACACCAGCGTTCCCCTCTCCCACTCGAGCGAGCTCCTCTGGTAGCGCTCGAGCGGGGAAAGGATTTCAACCGCTTCACTAGGAGTCAGCCGGCTCCTCTGTTTCTCGCCTCTCACTCGCGCCGCTCCTCCGTTTGGCGCTCGAGCGAGGGAGAGAGGCCAAACACCTCCTCAAGCTGCAGCGGTGACCGGCGCTCCTCCGCACACGCTGATGTCGTCGCTCGACGCGCAGCCTCCAACGAAGGACGCTCTTCTCTCCCGGACCTGCCTGCCAATCTCTGCCTTCTCCTATCCGGCCCCGCCTCACGGAGCCCGGCAGCGCAATGGGCATGCGCGAAAGGCGAGTGTTTCACCGCCTGAGGTCGCGCTTTGCAATCGTCGCCGCCTTCCTTTTCCGCCCCCTTGGACACTGACGAGGGCTTGCGCAGTCCGCTCCTCACCTCAGAGCTTCCGATCACAGCTCCACAACAGCCCCGCTTCGCCCACACCGATGCAGGGACAGCACGGCCAGCTGAACAGCCGTTTCTGCTCCTTCAATAATCCCACGCCGACCCAGGTGTAGAACCGCTTGTGGTCCCGCTGTCTCCGCTTCTCCAGCCCTGGTGGTCTCAGGTAGGGGGACGGTCACAGAAGGATTTTGGCACCAGGGGGGCGCGATTCCCACAGTTGGGCAGCACTGGGGTACAAGCAGAGCAAGGAGAGGGCACCAGGATAAGCCCCTCTCCGTGGGAGAGTCCTTCTTCACAGTCTCTTCAGAATCAAGCTGCTGAGCAGAGGACTGCGCTCCGCAGCGCTGCAGTCTCCTTCTCCTATAGACTTCCCCTTTATATTTTAGAAAAGGGGCAAGCTAGGCGCCCAGGGTCTCCAGAAACTTCCCACAGCGGGGCCAGGACAAATAACTAAAAGGGGAGTTGGGGGTTTGGACCAAATAGGCAGCTTCCCAGTTCAGGAGGTCAACCCTAAGTCTAACCTTTTCCCACCCTTAGCTACCACCTGTCCTCCAGCTGACTTCCACAGGTAGACAAAATGGCTGCCCCGCATTCCGCCTTATATAGGCTGCCCTTCAGTGGTCCAGAATGGACCAGAAGGTTCTGGAATGCCCTATGTTGGTCTATGGCCAGGTTCTGTTGGTGACAGTTGGGGCAGTTGGTGGCCACCATTTTAGGTGGTGCCAACTTTCCTGTCAGAACAGGCCTCTGGACCTGAGGTAAAAAACTATGAGGGGGAGAGGGAACACCTATCCCCCTGGCCAACACCTATAAAAAGCCAGTAGACACAAAAATTAATAAGGGTATGAGGGGCAAAAAGGGGACAAAATAAATAAAAATTAGGAGGGACTTCGCCAAAAAGTCAGACAGGTCTAACACGCGTCCCCCCCAGCTGAAAGTGGGGAGAACTACCCAACCCCTTGGGAGTCCTCATCACTAAGGCGGAAATACCTGGAGAGACCGTCTGCATTGGCGTGGTCCACTCCAGGCCGATGTTCCACCCGGAAGTCCATTCCCTGTAGGGAGATGGACCACCTCAACAACTTGGGATTTTCCCCCTTCATCTGCATCAGCCAACGAAGGGGTCGGTGGTCAGTCTGAACCAGGAAGTGCGAGCCAAAGAGGTATGGCCGCAGCTTCTTCAGAGCCCACACCACCGCAAAAGCTTCCCTCTCAATGGCACTCCACTTCTGTTCCCGGGGAAGCAGCCTCCTGGATAAGAAGACTACAGGTTGATCCAGGCCCTCTTCATTGAGTTGCGATAGCACTGCCCCAATGCTCTGATGCATCCGTTTGGACAATGAACTCCTTGGAGAAGTCTGGGGCCCTCAGGACCGGTGCCGCACACATTGCCTGTTTCAACTTTTCAAAGGCTTGCTGACAAGCCTTTGTCCAAACTACCCGTCGAGGTTGTTTCTTGGAGGTGAGCTCTGTGAGGGGCGCTACAATAGTGCCATACCCCTTCACAAAGCGACGGTAGTAACCTGTGAGGCCCAGGAAAGCTCGGACCTCAGTCTGTGTCTTGGGGGGTTCCCAGGCCATGATTGCCTCAATCTTCGCCTGCAGGGGCTGCACAGTCCCCCTACCCACCAAGTGTCCAAGGTACACAACCGACCCCTGCCCAATCTGGCATTTGCTGGCTTTGATGGTCAATCCAGCTTGTCTCAGGGCCTGGAGTACGGCCTGCAAATGCTGCAGATGGTCCTCCCAGCTGCTACTGAAGACAGCAATGTCATCCAGGTAGGCAGCAGAGAAACTCTCCAATCCAGAGAGGACCTGGTTCACCAGCCGCTGAAATGTGGCAGGGGCGTTCTTGAGCCCAAAGGGCATCACACAGAACTGGTAGTGTCCCTCAGGCGTGGAGAAGGCTGACCTTTCCCTTGCTCCATCTGTCAAGGAGATCTGCCAGTACCCAGAAGTGAGGTCAAAGGTACTCAGATATTGGGCAGCTCCTAGCCGGTCAATCAATTCATCCGCCCTAGGGATCGGATGAGCATCAGTCCTTGTCACTGAATTCAGTCCTCGGTAATCCACACAGAACCTCAGTTCAGGTGTGGTGCCTGGTGGTGCGGCTTTTGGCACGAGCACCACCGGACTGGACCAAGGGCTGTTGGAAGGTTCAATTACTCCCAGCTCTAGCATCTTGGCAACTTCTCCATGTATGCTAGCCTTCACCTTGTCAGACAGCCGGTAGGTCTTGGACTTCACTGGTGGGCTGTCTCCTGTGTCCACATCATGGGTACACAGGTGGGTCCTTCCCGGGACAAGGGAGAACAACGAAGAGTACTGCTCCAGTATCTGGCGGCAGTCCTCCCGTTGCTCAGGAGTGAGAGTAGGAGAGAGATTCACTCCCTCCACTGACCCATCCTTCTCTTGGGATGAAAAGAGATCTGGGAGAGGTTCACTTTCCGCTTCCTCTCCCCCGTCAGTCACCATCATCAGCATGACTTCGGGCCTCTCATGGTGGGGCTTGAGTCTGTTGGCGTGTAGCACCCGTAGGGGCTGTCGAGGGGTCTTAAGGTCCACCAGGTATGTGGCCTTACCCTTCTTTTCCAACACCTCAAAGGGGCCTGTCCAGCGATCCTGGAGGGCGCTAAGCTCTCCAGGCTCCATCACCCACACTTTCTGTCCAGGCTCCAGTTCCACCGGGTGAGCGTTGTGGTCGTACCACTCCTTCATGACTGCCTGGCTGGCCTCCAAGTTGTCAGAAGCTTGCTTCCACAACTTCGCCATTTGGCTCCTGAAGGCCAGCATGTAGCTCACCACATCCTGGGGGGGTTTCCTGGGAGATTTCTCCCAACCATCCTTCACCAGGCTGAGAGGACCGCGTACAGGGTGTCCATACAGAAGCTCAAAGGGGCTGAAGCCCACTCCCTTCTGGGGCACTTCCCTGTAGGAAAAAAGTAAACAGGGCAGGAGGACATCCCATTTCCTCCGCAGGCTCTCGGGCAGACTTCTGATCATGCCCTTCAAGGTCTTATTGAACCTCTCAACCAGTCCATTTGACTGGGGGTGATAAGGAGTGGTGAACCGGTAGGTCACTCCACACTCCTTCCACATTGCCCGCATGTACGCTGACAGGAAGTTGGTCCCCCTGTCGGACACAACTTCCTTGGGAAATCCCACTCGGGTAAAGATTCCCATTAGGGCTCTTGCCACTACAGGTGCAGTGACTGTCCTCAGAGGTATTGCCTCTGGGTACCTTGTGGCATGATCCACCAGTACCAGGATAAACCTGTGACCAGCTGCTGTCGGTGGATCCAAAGGCCCTACAATGTCGATGCCCACCCTCTCAAAGGGGGTGCTAACGACTGGAAGTGGTTCCAGGGGAGCTTTTAGCTTCACCCCTGTTTTCCCACTGGCCTGGCAGGTTACACAAGTCCTACAGTATGTGTTGGACGCCGCTTTCATCTGAGGCCAGTAAAAGTGGAGAACAAGCCGTGCAAAGGTCTTGTCCTGGCCTAAGTGTCCTGCCAGGGGTATGGCATGAGCCAGTTCCAAAAGAAAGGCTCGGTACTGTTGCGGGACTACCAAGGCCCTCGATGAACCAGGCGAGGGTACCTTGGGTTCACTGTAGAGGAGTCCATCCTCCCAGTAAATATGGTAATGTCCCGTAACATCACCTGCTGCTTGGGCTTCAGCCTGTCGCCTCAGTCCCTCAAGGGTGGGGCACTCCCTCTGCCCCTTACAGAATTCCTCTCTGGTAGGACCTCCCTCCACATGCCACTCCGCAGGGATGGGCAAATCCTCCAGAGAGTCTACTTCCCCCTCCACGGACTCCTGGTCCACCACCGCAGGTGGCCGATCTGTCTCATGGGGTGTGGAAGCCGGAGCAGGCTTCCTCTGTCTCCGGGTCTGTCCCTTCTTAGCAGCGGGTTGGGCCATTGTTCCAGGCTCCAACCCAGGTGAACTCCCTCTCCGGGCAGTCGCAGACCGTGTGCTGACACAGGCCCAGTCAGGTGTACCCAGCATCGCAGAATGCGTCCGGTATTCCACCTCTCTCCAAGTATTGTGTTCCATGTCATTACCCAACAGACAATCGACTGGCACGGCAGGGCTTACGGCAACTCGAAGTGAACCTGCAACCCCCTCCCACTCAAAGGGAACCTCAGCCACTGGATAGTGGCCCATTCTGCCGTCAGCCATCGCGGCGGGGTGGAGTACATTAGGAACAACCTGCTCTGGGGACACCAGCTGACTTCTCACCATAGTCATGCTGGCTCCTGTATCCCTCAGAGCCTCCCCTCTCTGGCTTTTGATGGTAACCCATTGCCCATACTTTGTAGTATTTGGGGGCACCTGGATCTTTGGCACCATCTCCCGCTCTCCCAGGGACACTAAGGTGACACCCGCCCACTCACCCCCCTTATCTAAGGGCAACTCCTCCCCGAGCGCTACACTAGCTACTCCCGGTGACTTTCCTCCGGTGGGAGGGGGTGGTCTCTTTGGGCATCTGACATCTCCCTTATAATGTCCAACGCCACTGCATTCAAAACAGTGGAGAACCCTGGGCTGCTGGCTCTGGCCAGGATGAGGGTTCCGGGGCGGGTTTGCCCTAGGGGTGAAACCTGCTCCCTTCCCTTGGAAGTTATTTTGGGGACCTTTAGAGAACTCTTTCTTTTTCTCCCCCCCCTCCTTCTTCTGGGGGGCGCCCTGTCCGGCTTTTTGAGATTCCCCTCCAGTCCCCTTGGTGGACACCCGGGTACTTGTCCAGATGTCCGCCTCCTCTGCAAGCTTCCGGGGATTGGTCAGCTTGCTGTCTACCAGGTGTTGGCGCAGCTCGGGAAAACATTTCTCGAGGAGGTGTTCTCTCAAAAACAGATCATACAGCCCCTCATAATCTTTTACCTCACTGCCCTTGACCCAACCCTCTAAGGCCTTTCTGGCGTAATCAAGGAAGTCCACCCAGTTCTGAGTTCCCATCTTGTGGCTCCCCCTAAACTTCTGTCGGTACCTTTCTGGGGTGAGCCCGAACTTCCTCAATAACGCCAGCTTCATGGTGGGGTAGTTTGTCTGTTCCTCTGGCTCCAGGGCCAACAAGGTGTCCCGACCAGCAGGAGGCATGTACTTGTACAAACTACCCCCCCAGTGCTTCTCCTGCACACCATGAACCTTCAAAGAAACCTCATAAGCGGCCAGCCACTTAGCAACATCATCCCCCTGACTGAAGCTCGCTATCAGGTCCTTTGGGATATAGGGTTTGGTCTCCCTGGCTGACTCTTTCGGTTCGCTGCCACCATTCCTAACAGGAGAGGACCCCCGTTGTAGACTTTGGAGCTCCAGTTCCTTTAGCCTAAACTCATGGACCATCCTCTTCTCCTCTTTCTCCAATTCCATCTTAGCCAACTCCCACTTTAGTTGTCTTTTCTCCCTCCTATCGGTGAGCTCAGCTTCTGTTAGGCTTCTCCCAGAAATGCTACTGCCCTTTCTGGAATAGGACACTGGTCCGGTGAGCAAGTTTTCCCCCTCATGGCGGAATAACTCCTCCACCCCCCCTTCTGTGCCCTGGTCAACCTCTTCATCCTCCTCCTTTGTCTCTTGGTGTGCCTCCACCCAGGCCCTTAGGCTAGTCTGGAGCTCCCCCTTCCTAGCACCATGTTTGAAAAAGACCCCCATCTGCTGGCAGAACATTCTCAATTGGGGCACAGAATAGACTTCCAGGTTTTCCACCGCAAACTCCATGGTGAATCTGGCAAACCTGGATACACACCAGAAATTTCAGAGGGGTTAGGGTAACCTAAAACCAACTCCACCCACCACCAGGAATAAATTTAGAAAAAACAAAAAGACTAATTGGGAGGGCCGCAAGGAGAAAACTCCTGGTGTAGGTTGGGTGTATTACGCCAAATTACTAGTAAGTAGCTGCAACCAAGTCCGCAATCCCACCGCTAGGCACCAATATGTTGGAATTAGGTAGCCTGGCCTAGGGCAAGACTAACATACAGAGGCACAGTGTAAAGGTTGCAGACCACCCAAAAGTAATTTCACGCAATAGCACTCAAAAAGAAAAACACTACACCAAAATTTATATGAAAATACGTGTTGCTTTATATAAAAATAATATGCTCTGTGTTGTCACGTCAGTAACTCACATATAAATAATTCAAATCAGTTTAGATCTCTTTCAGGGTTAGCAATTACACGTTTTAAATCATTAGCAAATAATCACTTTTTAAATTACTAGCAGTCACTGTATTTCTGAATTCTTATCACACTTTTACATTCGGAAAAACTGTACTTCAGGTTCAATCAGGCTAATTATTAACCCGCTAGAATCTTGGGAGAAAGCTACTACTCTCTATAAGCCCAAACAGATATCATCCCAGGAGTAGCATTCTTTTTTAAACAGGATGACTGACCTTAAGTATTTACATCACATCACTAAATTTCCTGTTAGTTAGCTATTCATTTACTGTACTCTGCGCACCTTATCCTAACTCTTAACACAGCATTACTTTAAAGGTTGGCAAGAGCAGCACTTAAATCAGTTCAGAGCAACACCCTGTTGCATGGATAACAGTACAGCTTTTCTTCTATTCCTCTCTCCAAAGCAACTGGTTAAGAACCACTTAGATCAATAGTTTATTAAGACCTGCCAGAGTTCCCTTAGGTAGAAGGCTCTTTCCCCTTACACTACCTCCTTACTTGCATTTCAGGGTCCTGAGTTGTCAGAGAGCGGTTGGGGCGGGTCACGTGCCAGGTTAGGGATGTTTAGCACTAGCCAGGCACCTCAGTCTCCAGGACACCAGCGTTCCCCTCTCCCACTCGAGCGAGCTCCTCTGGTAGCGCTCGAGCGGGGAAAGGATTTCAACCGCTTCACTAGGAGTCAGCCGGCTCCTCTGTTTCTCGCCTCTCACTCGCGCCGCTCCTCCGTTTGGCGCTCGAGCGAGGGAGAGAGGCCAAACACCTCCTCAAGCTGCAGCGGTGACCGGCGCTCCTCCGCACACGCTGATGTCGTCGCTCGACGCGCAGCCTCCAACGAAGGACGCTCTTCTCTCCCGGACCTGCCTGCCAATCTCTGCCTTCTCCTATCCGGCCCCGCCTCACGGAGCCCGGCAGCGCAATGGGCATGCGCGAAAGGCGAGTGTTTCACCGCCTGAGGTCGCGCTTTGCAATCGTCGCCGCCTTCCTTTTCCGCCCCCTTGGACACTGACGAGGGCTTGCGCAGTCCGCTCCTCACCTCAGAGCTTCCGATCACAGCTCCACAACAGCCCCGCTTCGCCCACACCGATGCAGGGACAGCACGGCCAGCTGAACAGCCGTTTCTGCTCCTTCAATAATCCCACGCCGACCCAGGTGTAGAACCGCTTGTGGTCCCGCTGTCTCCGCTTCTCCAGCCCTGGTGGTCTCAGGTAGGGGGACGGTCACAGAAGGGTTTTGGCACCAGGGGGGCGCGATTCCCACAGTTGGGCAGCACTGGGGTACAAGCAGAGCAAGGAGAGGGCACCAGGATAAGCCCCTCTCCGTGGGAGAGTCCTTCTTCACAGTCTCTTCAGAATCAAGCTGCTGAGCAGAGGACTGCGCTCCGCAGCGCTGCAGTCTCCTTCTCCTATAGACTTCCCCTTTATATTTTAGAAAAGGGGCAAGCTAGGCGCCCAGGGTCTCCAGAAACTTCCCACAGCGGGGCCAGGACAAATAACTAAAAGGGGAGTTGGGGGTTTGGACCAAATAGGCAGCTTCCCAGTTCAGGAGGTCAACCCTAAGTCTAACCTTTTCCCACCCTTAGCTACCACCTGTCCTCCAGCTGACTTCCACAGGTAGACAAAATGGCTGCCCCGCATTCCGCCTTATATAGGCTGCCCTTCAGTGGTCCAGAATGGACCAGAAGGTTCTGGAATGCCCTATGTTGGTCTATGGCCAGGTTCTGTTGGTGACAGTTGGGGCAGTTGGTGGCCACCATTTTAGGTGGTGCCAACTTTCCTGTCAGAACAGGCCTCTGGACCTGAGGTAAAAAACTATGAGGGGGAGAGGGAGCACCTATCCCCCTGGCCAACACCTATAAAAAGCCAGTAGACACAAAAATTAATAAGGGTATGAGGGGCAAAAAGGGGACAAAATAAATAAAAATTAGGAGGGACTTCGCCAAAAAGTCAGACAGGTCTAACATTGTACAATTAATCCTGGTAATGCTTTAGCTTTTTCCCCAAGGCCTACCCCTGGAGTACGACCATTTACCTCGTCCTCTATTTCGGTCTAATTAATCTTTTTATCTCCCACCTCCCATTCTTTCTCTTTGAGTTTCTCGTAAATGCCGGCTGGCAACAGTACTTTCAACATTTTCATAATATCTGAATATGTATAGTCACCCATGAGTAGCATATCTTTAATTTCTCGGTGAAAACCTGCAGGGTCCTTATCGTGACAGGGTACTAGCTTCTTCATTTCTAGCAATTCTATTTTAGTGAGGGGTGTATATACATATACACGTTCTAGTGTGTCATCTTCTTTTCTCACTGGATGTACTTCTCGTAAGGGATTCTGTCTGTCGAAGTAATACATTTTTCTTTCTTGGGGTGATGGAGCTGACATAAACTGTGGTTTCAGGAACGTATTATACTTGAGTCTCTGTTCTAGAATTTCTTTAATTAAATCGGTACCTAGACCTCTCCATTTATTAGAGAGCAGTTCTACCAATATGTCCGGTAAGGGACCTGGATCAGAATGTTGGCCTTTAAACAGACTAATGAGATGCTGAATCATGTATACACTAGCTAATTTCTGTTCATCAGGGGAAAGGCTCAAGAACGTCTGAGCTACTACATCATCATTATACGTACTAGAATTGTCAGCCCATTGTACGGCGGACCGAGCTAGTTCTTGTTCATCCATAGAATTGAGTATATGGTACCCCATTCGATCTTGAAGTATTTTATCGGTAGCCTGAAACAAATGTTCAGGAGTCCTTGGATTTGACATGGCTGCTTGAAAAACTCTCTTACTTTCTGGACGTACTGGACGCATATTATTATTAAAGTATCTTCCCTTACCTACATAAGCTATCACTTCTTTAGTTGGTAATTGCAATGTTTGTGTCACTGTCTCGGGTTGCTCCTCTTCCCCCAAGGATTCATTCTTGTCTGAATCTATTCCTATTTCATGCTGTCTTCTTTCGTGTATTTGTACTACTGCTTTTCGGATCTTTTTGTACATGCTATTTATACAATTCTGTTTATCATGTTTTCCATCTGCTATATTCTGACCCCATTTGTTAAGTGCATTCATCTCATCTTGGTCTACACCAGGCCTGTCTTGATCTCTTATCAAGCAGTTTATGAAGAAACGTAATATCATGCCTTGGATGTCAACTTTCTGATATGCCAGGGCCTCGCCAATGCTTTCAGGACCTACCCCCGTTTGGACAAAATGATATATTCTGTCTAGATGATCAATCATTCCTGGCAGTAACATTAAGTGGTTGGCAACTCGCCGTAGACGTACTGATGCTAGCATCATTCTGTAGTCTTTACCGGGTACTGGATCATATCTACAGTCTGTGAGAGGTTCCTTAAGTATGTCATAATTCACTGTCTGGGGTGTACGTTGGTTTGCTAGATCCCTATAAGTCAGTCTATGTGTTTGTGGCGGTGTCTGAAAACCTCCTGTCGCACCTCCTGAGGTGCCAGGTAAAAAGGGATTCAGTGGATTCATGCCAGGAATAATAGGTGCAGGAAGAACTGGAGCTGGGAGAACAGGCGCAGGATGTGGATCGGGAGGAGGAGTTTGTTGTTGCGGAAGTGGTTGGTCATTTCGGGGCGGAGTGCCATCAGCGGGTGGTGCCTGGACACGTGGATTTGTATATGCGGGAGCTACATCGTCTAAATAGGATGAAAGGAATATGTCCTTTGCGGTCTTGTGGCGTACTTTGGTCGGGACTAATGGAGGGGGCAGGTCTTTCGGTACTTCCGGGGTGGCCTTAGGTAAACCCTTGGCCAAGACAGGATACATACCATTCGCAAGAGTATTTCGCTGTCGGTCTACCTGTTCTGCTTTGACTCGTATACCTTCCTCAACTAATTCATTTTCTCGGACGTTTTCCGAATCCTCCCTATGTTTCTCGGCTTTTCTGAATTCTTTTTCTGTTCGTTTATGAGATTCTTTACGCCACAACTCTATGGCGTCTTTCTGTGATTGTCTGGCTTTCTTTTTCCATAGTGCTTCTTCTACTCTCATGATGCAATCTGCATCCCATGTCCCTGTAACGGGCCACCTATATTTCTCTTCCAGATGTTTAGTGTAATCGGCCCATAAATCTAGGTATAGTATGGCCTCGAAGCCATGTTTGTGGTACATAAAATTTCCGGGAGTGTCCCTAGGGGGGACAGGAATCGCTTCCTCTAATATCCCTTTCCTAGTTCCTATCTGTCTCAATTTACTGAACAACGGCATCTTGATATTTGATACTTGATACTTACTTGAACCTGAACACAGTAAATACAATAAACACAGTAATGAAGATCTAACAATCACTCATACCACGACATTTAAAACACACTGAAACATTTTTAAAAACGAACAATAATGATTAGAATGAAACTAGCTAACTGCATACTGGATATACTGCTAAACAGTACAGATACACCGCTAAAACAGTGCATACCGGGTCTGTGTACCCAAACCCGTCTTGACCGGCACAAATTAATGCGCTCGTCTAGATGCGTCCCCAGCAACGGTACTCACCGGGAAGCACGGAACAGAAGGCCTCGGAAATTCGACTGGGCTGGACCGGACTCAACTTGACTCGTGACATAGGTACTTCGGAACTGGTGGGCCTCTAGATACCTCGGACCTTGTTCTCTTTGGCTGGGCTCTGGTCGGGATCCTCCGCACTCCTCACCGCCTTGTCTGGGTGCTGATCGCAGTCTCCGTCACCTCCGTAGGCCTGAGGGAGATACAGGAAATCCTGCGGGTACGCGTAATTGTCCGTCTTGGCTGGAGCAGGGGGCAAAGCCTGCAACGCACCTACCGGCGCGTGGGGTGGGGGAGGGGTCCCTGTTCGGGCGCCAAAATTATGTGGTAAATAGTAATTTACCGTCTGAATTTCTATGCGGTAAAGTTCAATAATAATAACTCAATCGGAAATAAAGAGACACAAAGTCCGTGGCAGCTGAGTTTCAAAGTGGGTTTTATTCCATAAAATGGAATGGTTCGAACCTGGATATCATGTTCCTGTCCCCATAAAGGATCAGGAAGGGATAGAGCATACTTTATTGACAGAACATAACTTTTATAGTTAATGCACAGAATGGTGACCAATACAGAAGGCGTAACAGCTGAGAGAAAACGAGATAAGGACACATGTGCATAGCAATACGTAATCAGAAGGCGTGCACTAGGGCGTACACAGAGGCGTGTGCTAGGAAACGACACATGAAAGTGTCACAAGTGGGTGGATACTTAATGGAATCTTGCAGTGTCAGCAGAAATCTGTGGCAAAGATGCACGCGCAGCAGCATGACGTTTGACTGACGTGAGGCTGGAGGGTGCAGGGGACTTGACATTTAGCCCTAGAGGGGAGAGACAGAAGTCTGGCATGTCAGATCAACTCGTTCCTAAATTATATCTGATATCTTGTGTTTAAGGAACCATATTATCTAGAAGGAAAAGGTCTCCCGGGCAGAGGCTACTCTATACTGAGTGCATATGTGCCTACGTGTCTGCGTGTAATGCGAGGAGCCATGGGCCTACCATGGTAACAGAAGCATTGAATTACTTGCATGGAGACAGAGAGGCCGGGCCCTTTGCTCTGCAGCCGGGGAATTGTTTATCTACTCTGCTAGACTGGAATGTGTTTTCGAGGAGCTGAACTCGGCTATACTGATAACTTGAAGGCAAAATACTGTCTTTGGCAGGCAAGCAGGCCGAGCTGGGCACCGCTCGCCGCGCAGGGAGTAGGACAGAGGTCAGGGAGCATCCCACGTTGCAGCGTTTCAGGAGGCAGAGAACAGAAAGGCTTGATGGCAGAAATCAGGGCCTAGCCCTGACTAGGGAAAAACGTGAGAGTGCATCATGAAAAGACGTTGGCAAGGCATACTTAGGAACTGAATTATCGATCCATTCATGGCGGATCTGAAAGAGGACATGTTAACGTTGGATGCAAATGTATTTGCGTCTTCATAGCTGGCACAGGAGGGAAATTACATGCACTTTAAACTCGTACATGGAGACGGTGGGGTACACGTTAGGGAACATTTCTGACCATAAAATTTTATATTTCCTCAAGATACGGAGAGGGAGGAGTCGAGAATGAATCCTAAGTTGCATGCATGGTCGGTTGGTGTTGGTGCTGTTCCCATCGTGGTCGGCCACCAGGAGTCGTCTCAGGCTGAGGGGGTGGGTCAGAGGTTGAGGACCTCCGTCTTGTCCGAGTTCAGCTTCAAACGATGCTCCTCATCCAGTCGGCGACGGCCTTCATTCCCTCGTGGAGGTTGGTTTTGGCGGTGTGTGGGTCCTTGGTGAGGGAGAGGATGAGCTGGGTGTCGTCGACGTAGGAGATGATGTTGAGGTCGTGATGGTGGGCCACTTGTACGACGGGGGCCATGTAGATGCTGAACAGCGTCGGGTTGAGGGATGAGCCTTGGGGGACGCCGCAGATGATATTGGTAGCTTCGGATTGGAAGGGTGGAAGGCGGACTCTCTGGGTTCTGCCTGAGAGGAAGGCGTGGTCCAGTCAAGGGCCTTCTCTTGGACTCCAGCTTCTAGGAGGCGTGTCTTTATAGTGCGATGGCATACCGTGTCGAAGGCACCTGACAGGTCCAGGAGGATGAGGGGTGATGTTTTGCCATTGTCTAATTGGCGCCTGATGTCTGTGGCGGCGATGAGGGCTGTCTTGGTGCTGTGGTTGCGTCTGAATCCGGACTGGGACGGGTCCAAGATGTTGTCTTCCAGGTGGTGGGCCAATTGCATGTTGATGATTTTTTCTATGACCTTTGCCGGGAACGGGAGCAGGGAGATGGGCGGGAAGTTCTTGAGGTCCTTGGGGTCCGCTTTGGGCTTCTTGTGGAGGGCGTTGATTTTGCCGTGCTTCCAGCTTTCCGGGAATGTCGCTGTTTCGAAGGAGATGTTGATGACCTTCCGTAGTTGGGGTGCGAAGGCTGTGTCTGCTTTGTTGTGCCGTAGTAAGCCTGGGGTCATCCAAAATGAACCCCAATGGCCCCAGTGCTCAGAAGCTCACTATAAGAAGTCCTACTTTCATACTTGTGTCACACACAACATGTGCATAATACACATACCCCAACACCATGCCCCCCCCACTATTGTTGTAGGATGCAAATGCATAAGTGCAATGAGTAAGTGCAGCCCTAGATCTGAGGCTCGGACTTCCCTCCTGAATCTTAGAAATGCCTAAACACAAGGTAGGGATACCAAAGGCATCATTCTCAGTTTGTGGGCTGCACTCGTTTTCCTGAAACAGATTTCACAGATGCCCTTTCTCTGCCATCCAAATCACAAGTATGCAAATTGTGAGCATGTAGTCTCATCTGAGCTGCTGAGTTTGGTACTGTGAAGTACCAGGTCCGATCCCAGCGCAAGCTCAACATCCTGTGAGACGTTTATAGAGCTTACACACCGCCTTTATCCTACCATCCTAGAGATGCTGTACAAAGTGCGTGTCTGCCTTAGCCACTTGGTGGGTTAAGCGCCTGCTGCGCAGCTAAGTTTGCAACATGAACTACAGGGCGAGCAAGTAAAGGATGTTTTACGAAAAGTATGTGCACTACAGTGGCTCGGTGGGTTTAGCGACTGCTGCGCAAGTCCGTGTGCAATTGTTAAAGCACAGAAAGATGGTCCAGTATGACTACCTCTTTCATTCATCGTTCCAATAGTTAAAACAACAGAGAGAGAGATTCAAGATTTATTGTATATGATTTCTTAAAATCGTTACAATTTACATGTTTTTTTGATAAAAGAACGGCGTTATGCTCAAAGTTCCATGAAGTACTCAATTCCATATTTACAAAAAAAGAGAAAAAAATTAAAATCTGCATAACATTATATACACCTAAATTGTGATTTAAAAATAGCCAACTTTCCACTCAGTCTTGTTCGTGAAGATGCCCGTTTTCAGTTCCCCCCTGGGCCGTTTTCCTGTGTATCGCCATGATGCCGTTGAATATTTCTTTGTCAGATATACTATGCGCCTGTCGTCCTGCCTTATGCTATTTTTATGGCCTGTAGGTCGGCTTGCCTTAAAAGGTTCCTTACTTTTACTAGGAATTTTACACCTCTGCAGGCCAAAATTATTGAGGATCCTTCCAGCCAGCGTATTACTGCTTGCCTGCAGGTGCGTATATCTAATTCATTAAAAATTGGTTTTAAAAGACCCCTCCTTGTATCGTTAACTGTTGGGCAAGCACACAACAGGTGTGTTAGAGTTTTGTTACAGAAACCACATAGTCGACAATATGTATCTCGGTAATTACTTTGCCACGACGGTTGCAGATCTTTCGAATCATGCCCGCCCAGGCGGTATTTTGTGAAGCTCTTTTTTAGCTCGATGCTGAAGTGTGTTAATAGATATACTTGGGGCTTTAATGATGTGTACGAGTTATTCACGGTCCACCCATGTCTGTGTTTTAAAACAACAAAGAAATAACACAACCAATTGTTTCTTAAAAAAACTAACATAAAAACACATATAACTGCGCACACATCAATACTAGGTGAAAAATTAGCAAGAGTGTCTGCTACAGGAGATCAGTGGGTTGGGCGCCTGTTGCACAGCTCTGTGCAACGTGCGCCAAACTGGAAGCACATTCAAGGTGGTCTTTGAAGAGTTCCTCTGCTAAAGCTGGTTGGTGGGTTTGGCGCCTGCTGCACAGCTCTCTGTGCAACGTGCACCAAACTGGAAGCACATTCAAGGTGCTCTATGAAGAGTTTCTCTGCTAAGGCAGGTTGGTGGGTTGAGCGCCTGTGCAATGTGAACCAACCACCGGCACAGCCATTCTTAGTTGGCAGCCAAAGTTAGTAAGCAAAACACACAAGATGATGGACGGAATGTTGCACAAAGGCAAAACATTCACCCCCAGTCACAGATCTGGGTTAAATCCATTGTTATTTTGCTCACCAAGCCACCTCAGTTCAGACATGGCCATATGCAAATCAGTCTTGACCCTGTGCCTCATGGGAACAGTCCTGCCCGAACTGCCAAGCCAAGTCTTCCCTGGACCGGAATCAAGCAACCTAGGACCGGTTTCTGGCTATCAGCCGTTTTCAGCCAGGATGCCCAGACGTGGGTCCCGCGCTCACTACGCCACTGGAGTCAAGCTATCCTGGCTGAAGACGGCTGATAGCCAGAAACCGGTCCTAGGATGCTTGATTCAGGTACAGGGAAGACATGGCTTGGCAGTTTGGGCTGAACTGTTCCCATGAGGCACAGGGTCAAGACTGATTTGCATATGGCCATGTCTGAACTGGGGTGACTTGGTGTGCAAAATAACGATGGATTAAACCCAGATCTGTGACTGGGGGTGAATGTTTTGCCATTGTGCAACATCCCATCCATCATCTTGTGTGTTTTGCTGTTCACCCTATGTGGGAAGGGTATGCCCAGACGTGGGTCCCTTGCTCACTAAGCCACTGGAGTCAAGTTTTGCTGGCTGAAGACGGCTGATTGCTAGAAACCGGTCCTAGGTGCTTGATTCCGGTCAAGGGAAGACATGGCTTGGCAGTTCGGGCTGGACTGTTCCCACAAGGCACAGGGTCAAGACTGATTTGCATATGGCCATGTCTGAACTGGGGTGGCTTGGTGAGCAAAATAACATGGATTAAACCCAGATCTGTGACTGGGGGGTGAATGTTTTGCCATTGTGCAACATTCCGTCCATCATCTTGTGCGTTTTGCTGTTCACCCTATGTGGGAAGGGTATGCCCAGACGTGGGTCCCTTGCTCACTACGCTGTTAAGATATAAAACTATATATGCATTCATGATTACCCCACTATGTACCATATAACCGCATATACCAATGAATAACCGCATAGTATTATACGATATATGTTAGCTCAATGATAGATTCATGTAGGCCCGTTTAGACCTATTAATATAGTCAGGGCCACTTTGTTTCGTTTCCCTTCGTTCATGTACTGTTTCCCAGAAGTCACATGGTTTAGCTCATGGTACCAAACCATGTTAAATTGCTCAGTCTGCTTCTCTGATCTTTTGTGTGTAGGTCAGGGAAACCCAAGGTCACACCTGCCCTTCTTGTGGGACGCGCACATTCTAGCAGAGCCCGTTCCTGTACTCCCCGGGTTTTAGATAGAAAAGAGGGCGCCTCACTGACCTGCCCCCGGAATAGCTTCAGCTTAGCTACCAACAATTAGTGGTGCCTTATATGGGTCTTCCTGCTGGCTTACTGACAACTTGTGTTTTTCCTTCTAGGGTGTTAACCTGAATGTGTGAAAATGTATATATGCTTTGTATCACTTGTATTTCGTCAGTCTCGTCTGCGCACCGCCATGGGTCGTGTAGACCGAGGCTCCCCTGTCAGGGCTTGTATTTGATTGAATAAACGATTCAACCTGCTCCATTGCCGACTGCCTTATTATTATTTTATGTCATATATGGGCTATTTGTAAGTATAGTCCGGCTTTGTAAAATGTGATTCCTTCAGTTGACGACTCCGCCGGGACTCCGCGATAGGGTCGTCCCCTCCTGTAAGCAGGAGCAGAAGGGACAGGGAGGAGTTCTGGCCGAGTGGGTGGACAAGAAGTATTTTGATCTGAAACACCCGCTAGTGGTTAGACAATTGGTGATTCCGCCCTCGAGCCCAGTATCCCTCCCAGCTGCTGAAGACCCTACGCCGGAGTCCTACGGGCTTAACCCGAGAGAAGAACAGACTGTGTCGGTCTGTCTAGAAATCGGCAGTGGAGACGTCGGGATCGGCCTGAGTGCACCAGGTGAGTGAGCCTTTTGATTAGATTTGGAAACGGACGCTTGGAAGAAGTGTCCACTTGGAAATAGCAGTCTGCTTTTTGTTGGTGGTCGGGGAAGCCGGTCCACAAGGAAATCAGAAAGGGTCTGACGTTGCGGTGCAGGGGCTGCACGGGCAGACACCTCTTGGATTTGTTTGGTATTGAAAATAATACTTGGTGCCTTGCGGAGCACGGAGTGCTCGCGCGGCCAAATTCACCCCGGGGAAGCCCTGGGAGCAGCTGGGTAAGCTAGGGTTCTGGAGCTTCTCACCCCGAAACGCCTGCCCAACCAGAATGCGACCAGTGGAAACCTAGGGAGTGGGTTTGTGGTTTTCCTGCCAAGTGATTTATCTGTGGTTGAATTTAGGATTGGTCTGGAATTCTTTTTGAATTGATTCCCCGAACGAGAGTCGACGGGCTCTGTTCGTATCAGAAGACATGTCATTTGCATTTGAATTTGTATTGAGCTCATTTGTAACCCTGACGCACTTTGCAGCACTTTATATGGTTAAAGAATAGGAAGAATCTGAGAGAGTGAATGGTGAAATGATTGAAAACTTATAAATGAGAATTGTGATATTGTTGTTATCATGCCTTGTTTCAGCAAAATATGTTTTGGGTGCTGCTGTCGGAGAGGTGCTCGGCTGGAAGAAAGACAGCCTGCCCCTCCCGAGGGAAGCCCCAGTTTTGATATGTATGTTAAACATGGTCTTACACCAATTTTGTTTAATACTTTATGGCACAAATATACGAGCGATAATACTGACTTGCAATGGCCTTTAACAGGGTCGTTTGATGAGAAAAAGATTAATTATTTACAAAATAAAATTTTTATGAAGAAAAGTCGCCAATCGATGTTTGACTCCTTGAACCTATGGTTGAAGGAGGCTAAACAACAGCGAATAAGGGAAGAGAAACTTGGAAAGATTAAATCTGGGCAGACTGTAACCCAAAAAGCCATAGCTTACGATAAAGGAAAGGTGGAGGAAAATATTGCCCAAATGGACAGACAGTTCCGTTTGGAGACGGATAAGAGTTATGTGGCCCGACTGGAGATGAGATAGAGGATTTATTAGAAACCTGTCCGTCTCCTCCTTATGCTCCACAGGGTTTATATCCAGCAGTGCCCTTGGCCCGAATAGATCGCCCCGCGGCTTGCGTTGGTCATTAAGGACCCTATGGGAGCAGCGGCTACAGCCCCGCCTGACGGGTCTGTACGGAGTGCGCTGCTTCCCCCTCCCTCACTCCGACCAACTACCTCACCCTTGATTTCGTTACAGCCTGACTCAGTCGTCCCTTCTATTTTGCACCCAGTATTTCTCTCCCCTCCGGCTCAAAGCACTATAGATCTTCGAGCTTTGGCTACCTTAGATACTATGCCTAAGCGTCTTGGGTCTGATTCGAGCGACCAACAGATTTTTACTAGATCTTCGTTAGGTATGGAAGAAAGGAAGGCTATAGTAAATCAGGCATCCCAATGGATGCGGAATGCCATTTATGAAATGGAGGATATTTGGAGCACTATGAAAGATTTTGAACCCGTTGCCCAGCAACTGGCTTTAGAAAATATGGCAATCAGATTGATTTCGTTATGGGAACAGTGTTTTGAGGAAGGGTTCGCTCCTCAAATATTGAGAGATATAAGAGATTGAGCCCACAAATTTCAACTGCAGTCTGATGAAGTATATCAGAATGTAGCAATTCTCTTACAGTATCGAGAACGAATGCATCGGAAATGTGCTGATTGGGGAACACAGAATCCAATGAGAGAGGTACATCCTCTTGTCTTTCCAGAATTACCGGAAATTAAGGACAACGGGGGCAATGTAACCAGAGCAAGGGTGGACGCAAGGCTTCAGGAACAATGGGTTTATACCCCTTGAAAACGAAGCGAGGTCCTTACATTGAAAGCCCAGCTCCCTGACCCTCGTAAGAATCCCACTGCTTATTATAAGGAATTGGCCAAGGCTGCCAATTCTGCAATTATGACTATACCAGATATTGAGTTATTTTTTGGGCTTTTGATCCCGGTTGATATTTGGAGACAGATACATGATACGGATCACGCTCCCAAGCTAGGGGAAATGTTGGATCAACTGAAGACTTGGGATAAGGAACGAAAGCCTGGAGAGAAACCACGAGATGAAATTTTAGCAGTACCAGATAAAATTATTGCATACATGCAGACCCACCTGCCTCCTAAGAAAATAGATTGGGATAAGTTAGCAGCATGTAAACAGAAGAAGGATGAGAGTGTCTCGGATTTCTTCACCAAGTTTGAGAAAACATTCATAGATTTTAGTGGGCAGGATTTATCCACAGATGGGGGAATACGACTGTTTGTAAATAGATTTGTGACAAATTTGTTACCAGAGATTATGTCTCGTCTCCAGGCAGCTGAGAGTACATGGACTACGGCCACCCCGTCCGTGATCCTCAGTATGGCTCAGTATTATGAGCATCGAGAGAATGAAAGCAAGAAAAGGACTGAAAAGAAAACGAAAGATTTAAAGACTAGAGTCTTGTTGCAGCAAGTTAGTAGAGGACAGAATGTGGGACGAGTTGGGCGCGGTTCCTTCCAAAGGGGAATAGCAGGCAGAGGAAGAGGAGGTCCCCCGAATATTGGCCTGAATCAATGCTCGTACTGTAAGCAGGAGGGGCATTGGAGGGCAGACTGTCATTTGTTGATGGTAAGAAACGCCCCCAGTAGGGGACGAGGACGGGGCCGGGGAAATATCGATCGAAATAGCATGCGAAGGGAAGACGAGGATTCCCGAATGAACTATTTTGATAGTCCACAGAATAGGCAGTATTATAATGAGAATTATAGGGAAACCCTTTTCTTTAGTGCTGAGCTGACCATTGGATTGTAATCTCCATCCCAGAGGAATCCCCGCTTCAAAGGACGCCACAGCAGACAGCGTGATTAACCTCGCCGGACCCGCTTCGCGGGTTCCGCAGCGCCTCGTGTCCCAGAGGCGGCTGACAGTGTGGGAGTTTAAAAGAGGAGGCGTGGGCAGGTGAGAGTGCCGGCGGGGCTGCGAGCACACAGGCAGGGACTCCAGTGTCCAGGAGCCCCTGTGCGCCCATCCAACACACCTGGGATGCTCTCCCCGGTGGCCACGCCCCCCGCCTGACTGCTAGAAAAGCCGTTACTTTGCACAGACCACCGGAACCCTTTTCTGTAGTGCTGAGCTGACCATTAGATTGTAATCTCCATCCCAGAGGAATCCCCGCTTCAAAGGACTCAGCAGCAGACAGCGTGATTAACCTCGCCGGACCCGCTTCGCGGGTCCCGCAGCGCCTCGTGTCCCAGAGGCGGCTGACAGTGTGGGAGTTTGAAAGAGGAGGCGTGGGCAGGTGAGAGTGCCGGCGGGGCTGCGAGCACGCAGGCAGGGACTCCAGTGTCCAGGAGCCCCTGCGCGCCCATCCAGCACACCTGGTCTGCTCTCCCCGCTAGCCACGCCCCCCGCCTGACTACTAGAAAAGCTGTTACTTTGCACAGACCACCGGAACCCTTTTCTTTAGTGCTGAGCTGACCATTGGATTGTAATCTCCATCCCAGAGGAATCCCCGCCTCAAAGGACGCCGCAGCAGACAGCGTGATTAACCTCGCCGGACCCGCTATGCGGGTCCCGCAGCGCCTCATGTCCCAGAGGCGGCTGACAGTGTGGGAGTTTGAAAGAGGAGGCGTGGGCAGGTGAGAGTGCCGGCGGGGCTGCGAGCACGCAGGCACAGACTCCAGTGTCCAGGAGCCCCTGCGCGCCCATCCAACACACCTGGGCTGCTCTCCCCGCAGGCCACACCCCCCTGTCCACCAACCAATCAGCTACCAGCAACAGAGTTCAAAGCTGACCACTATCTCCGCTTCGCGGGAGCGAGCGAGAGTGTGCCGGGAGAAGCCCGGGACAAGGGCGGGACCGTCTGTGGCCGTCAGGGGCTGAAGGAGGCTGGGCTGGGCCCACTTTCTTTCGCCTGCACCTTCTTTATACTAGCCGACCCAAGGAATAGATCACGGACATGCCCTCACCGGCACCATGCGAAACTCCATCAAGGGTGGGGGGAAGCAACACAGGGACTTTGGACAACTATTTCAAATCCGCTAAAGGAGAAGGGGGAAAAGAAAGCTCCCTAGAGAAGCGCAGGGCAGAGCACCGCCGCTCCATTGAAATCATGAAAAGCAGACCCCTTAGCGAGATAATTCCCTATCCCATCTCCCAAGAGGAAGGCACCCTCAATGATAGCCAGGACCTATCAACCCAAGATGGCGTCCCTCTACTGTTACGGGATAGCATTACCATCCCTGGTACACTATCCGAAAAGAGCACAGAGGCCATCCCACCTCCAACCTCTACCAACATGGCTGTTGACTTGGTCACCCAAACCCCTCCGCTAGGTAAAACTAAGAAAAATAAGCCCAAGCAAATTATTGTGGCGGAACTCCATGGCCCCCCACCCAACAAGCGCAGAAGGAAGACAAGGGGGGGACAGGGGAAAACCAAAATATCCCACTTAGACTTTGGCAAAAAACACAAGCCTGCACTCTCCCCTGTCAGGGTCAGAGATAATGTGCATATTGTTACTCCTCCTAAGGATATAAGTGCTATCACTGCTGTTACTAACAGTGATCCAGGAGTTAACCCGTCCAACACAGTTCCCCCTCTCACATCCCTAGGGAGTATAGAATTCCTACTTTGTTCACTCTTGCTGCCCATTAGTGAAAGCCTGAAAAAAGTCGAGATCAGGCTTATTATATGAAATTTATTATTATTATATGAAATTTGTAATGCGCTCAGCTTACCCGGGGGCATCCCGGCGCAACAGACCAAAGAAGGAGGAACTCGAAACTCACTACTGTGGAAACAAGTAGGTTTTAAGAAGTTTCCTAAATACTAGGATCTTGTGCTCTGAGCGAATCTTAAGGGGCAGAGAATTCCACAGAGATGCCACCTGAACCGAGAAGCGCCTGCCCCCAGTCCGAGCTCTTCTGACTCTCGCAGATTGCAAAAGATGTTGCTGGTCTGAGCGCAAAAGGCGGGGAGGTTTATAAGGACGGGCCATATTCAAAAGGATGGGGGGGCCTTTGCCATGGAGAATTTTATGGGCCGTACACAACGCCTTGAATTTCACCCGCTCCTTAACAGGGAGCCAGTGAAGTGCTTTCAGGGCTGGGGCAGCAGACTGCCTTCTAGGGATCTCCATCAAAACTCTGGCAGCTGCATTTTGCACCTGTTGGAGGGTTTTAAAGGTGGCTTCAGGGGCACCAAGAAACAGGGCATTACCAAAGTCAAGCCTAGAAAGGATTAAGCCACGCATCAAAAGCTTCTTAGCTGGATCCGGAAGCAGTGGGAGAACCTTTCGGGCTGACTTCAGTAGACCGAAGCAAACCCCCGCGGTCTTTCTGGCGTGGGTCCTAAAGGACAGATCTTCCTCCAACCATACTCCCAAGGACTTGATCTCCTTCTTGGGAGATGGGGGGTCGCCAAGAGACCCGGGCCAACAGCTGGTAATGATGGAGGGACTGGTGTTGCCCAAGAGCATCAACTCAGTTTTTCCTCCATTGAGCTTCAGAGCTGAGTTGGACATCCATTGATAGACATTAACCAGGCAGTCATGCAACAAGTTGGGTTGTTCCGCCAGCTGAGTGAGGCCCACCACCAGCTGAGTATCATCAGCATAGCTGATGATCTTCAGCCCCGAGGGGGCTACCACTCTTTCAAGTGGAGTCATATATGCATTGAACAAAGTAGGGCTCAACGATGAGCCCTGAGGGACTCCACATTGAAGAGGGAATAGGGAAGACTGTTCTGCCCCTTCCCAGACTTGGTAGAAACGGTTGGAGAGAAAAGATCCCAACCATTTCAGGGCCGTCCCTGAGACACCTACCTCTGACAGGCGTTGGAGGAGCACCTGATGACTCACGGTGTCAAAGGCAGCACTCAAGTCCAGGAGGATCACTGCCACTGATCCTCCAGCATCAAGAGTGCTCCTTGCTTCCTCCACTACCGCCAGCAGGGCTGTGTCCGTTCCTTGGCCGGGACGGAAACCAGTCTGGGAGTCCCCCAACAGGTGGTTGGACTCAAGATAGTGAGAGAGCTGACGGTTAACCAGCTTCTCTGCGATTTTAGAAAACCCCGGCAGAAGCGAAATAGGCCTGAAGTTGGTCAGATTGGCGGGATCCAAGCCTGGTTTTTTTAATAGGGCTTTTACTACTGCCTTTTTCCATCTCTGAGGGACTATACCATGAGAGAGAGAGAGGTTGACAAGGTCAGTAAGAGGAGCTGACAGAGTATTAGCCACAAGTTTAAGATGTTTCATAGGCACTGGGTCACTCGGAGATCCACTCTTCATCTCCACCAAGACCTTTGTAACCTCCTCCTCCGAGAAGGGGCCAAAAGAGACAAGTTCGGTCGGGCAGATTATAGGACCAGTAGTCGGCTCAGAGATTTGAGGCATAGCAGGCAAAGAGGATAGGATTGTATCTATTTTAGAATGGAAGAAACTAGCCAGTTCTTCACATTTATCTTTAGGATTGACGTGTACGACTGGTGGGACTGGGGCATTGAGGAGTTCTTTAAAAATTTTAAAGGATTCTCTTGGAGAGTTACTTGCCCTCTCAATCTTATCGCTAAAGAAAATCTTTTTGACATCTTTCAGTGCACTTTTGTATTTTCTCATCTCTCTTTTATAATTAGCCCGGCTTTCTTCCGTCTGCTCTCTCCTCCAGGCACGTTCAAGCCTTTTGCAGGAAGTTCTGCAACTCCTGAGTTCCGGAGTATACCAGGGGGCAGAGGCAGTTCTTCTCTCCCTGATAAGCCTCCTTTTTTTAGGAATCAGTCGATCCAGAGAGTTAGTGAGCCAATTAGCTAGATGTTGATCAGCAATATTGGGGTCATCTACCGGGTCAGGGCGAGTTATCGCTAGCTCTTCAACCCAACTTTCAACCGGCAGCTTCGACCAGAGACGTTCCATAGTGTATTGTCTAGGCACGGGATCTCCCCGGTTCTTCAACAACCAGCTGAAAGGAATAAGGTGGTGATCCGTCCAGGGAAGGGCCAACATCTGGAGGGCTTGCAGGTTGGCAGTGTTAGCAAAAACAGCGTCAAGCTGATGACCTCTGTTATGAGTGGCTCCCAAATGAGCGAGGTGAAGATCGAGAGCATCAAATGAGCTCAATAAATCTCTTGCCACCACGTCATTGGGGTCATCAAAGTGAAGATTAAAATCCCCCAGAAGTACAAAGTTGCCTGAGGCAGCGGCTAATGGAATGATGGCCTCAATAATAGAGTCCACAAAATTCCCCAGCGCAGCAGGAGGGCGATATAAAAGGAGGCCGGAGATGGAAACGGAGGAAGATATGCCAAGGGAGAAATGACAACTTTCAGTGTTGGTAATACCGCAGTCTGCAGCTTTGCACACGAAAGTGTCTCTATAAACGATGGCCACTCCACCTCCTCTCCCATCCGGCCTATCCAGATGGAAAATGAGGTAACCCGGTGGGAGAGCATGGACAATATCGGGACCTGAACAGGCGGTCAACCACGTTTCCGTTAGGAATAATACATCTAGACAGTGGTCCAAAAGGAGGGAGTGTATTTCTATTGCGTGACAGGGCAATGATCTGCAATTCAGCAGAGCCATAGTGAGTGTGTTTAAAGCCACA
Organism: Lissotriton vulgaris; assembly: GCF_964263255.1. NCBI lineage: Eukaryota > Metazoa > Chordata > Amphibia > Caudata > Salamandridae > Lissotriton > Lissotriton vulgaris. The sequence continues at coordinate 94,072,195 of NC_141688.1, read as the reverse complement.
CAGTTATTAGACACAGGACACCCGAGACAGTGTTTAAAGGCAGTACCCTCAGCCCAATTATAATGGCAAATAGGAAGTTTAGTCGGGCGAAGCGAGAGCAGAGAGTCTCGTGAATACCTGAGCGGAGGGGCCAGATGTCTGGATGGATTGAGCAGAGTGGTGTGCCCTAGGCCCGTCTGGGCCCGGACGGGCACAGACGGGCTTGACTCTGGCGAAACTCCGGCGATATTCCGGCATCCCCACTGCGCGTCTCCGCTGCGCGTGGACATGGCAGCTTTTAAGCCCTAGTCGCCTCCTAGAGAGAGGACTAGCGCGTGCACCCTCTTCCCCAACCAAAGATGTCCGCCAAAGCAACAACAAAGGCGAGGGGCCGGCAAAAAGCAGTGATTCCACCGGTTACCGAGCGTTTCAGTGGATGCAAACACAATTAGGCATATGCCAGCTGAATACCCAACAGGGGCAACAATTTTAATTAAAAATACAAATTTTACAATTTTCACAAAAACGAGTGGTTTTTAAAAAGGCTCCAGGGAGCAGCTAGCAAGTCAGCATGGAGTGGAGTGAAAGCGCTGTGTGTAATGCGCTAGAGGTCAAGAACGAGCTGCCAGATTTGTCAGCTTTTAAGCCCTAGTCGCCTCCTAGAGAGAGGACTAGCGCGTGCACCCTCTTCCTCAACCAAAGATGTCCGCCAAAGCAACAACAAAGGCGAGGGGCCGGCAAAAAGCAGTGATTCCACCGGTTACCGAGCGTTTCAGTGGATGCAAACACAATTAGGCATATGCCAGCTGAATACCCAACAGGGGCAACAATTTTAATTAAAAATACAAATTTTACAATTTTCACAAAAACGAGTGGTTTTTAAAAAGGCTCCAGGGAGCAGCTAGCAAGTCAGCATGGAGTGGAGTGAAAGCGCTGTGTGTAATGCGCTAGAGGTCAAGAACGAGCTGCCAGATTTGTCAGCTTTTAAGCCCTAGTCGCCTCCTAGAGAGAGGACTAGCGCGTGCACCCTCTTCCCCAACCAAAGATGTCCGCCAAAGCAACAACAAAGGCGAGGGGCCGGCAAAAAGCGGTGATTCCACCGGTTACCGAGCGTTTCAGTGGATGCAAACACAATTAGGCATATGCCAGCTGAATACCCAACAGGGGCAACAATTTTAATTAAAAATACAAATTTTACAATTTTCACAAAAACGAGTGGTTTTTAAAAAGGCTCAAGGGAGCAGCTAGCAAGTCAGCATGGAGTGGAGTGAAAGCGCTGTGTGTAATGCGCTAGAGGCTAGAGGTTGCCTCTACCATCTTAGAGGCAACTTTGACTACCCTGAACACCTCGGTTAGTAAGCAGTCTAGAACCACGGGGCCCACTCCATCTATAGGAACCTTCCCTAACAAACAAAATCCTCCCTCTAACATAAGAGACTTACAGGGTGCTAATATAGGAGCTTCACAGGGCGCCGCCACTGCCCCCCACTTGCAGCTACTTATGGCTATTTCTGTTCCGACCCCACGAAGCACCTTAAATATTATGCCCCTTCAGATAATAGACCCTGCCCCCCACAGTCTAGAGCTAGGCACAAATCCTGGGTTCCCCCCATTGCTAGTATTCCTTCCCCCCCTCCGGGCCAGCCTGCTCAAAGACCGCGGAGACCAGATCTGCCACCGGAAGCCAATAGTCTTATGGTGGTTCTAGCGGGTGCCCCCTCTTTACAAAGGGGAGAAAACGAAGATTTCCAATCTCTCAAGAAGAAAGTCATTAAATGGCTGAATTGGAACAGACCCCTACCACCACACTTTAATAACAAGATCATTATGGTCAGAAGGGTACCATGGTTGGGGAAGACGAGGAAAACAATAATAGGGGACTGTATAATGGGGACCTTCAGGGACCCTGGTACTGTTCTACATATTTGCGCAGGGTCAAACAGATCATTGGATTCCACCATACAGACCCTGCCTGTCTCCTTCTTTTTTCCACCCATCCGCATGCATTATGACCCGCCACAAGGAAACTGGACAAGGGTGGAACGGAGACCCAGACACAAAGAATATGTCCGACGTCCAAATTACCAGCCACCTGATACACCCTATTTTCACTACAACCGCTTCAACTGTCTGAGCGGGCTTGACGGGGTTGACTGACTGTCCACTAACAATTTTGCGACTTTGATCAATGGTTCCTGTAGCCTCCCTGAGCCATCTGGACTCACCGTTGATAATGTTCCCGATGCAACAACTGGTGTAACATCCGGAATTGTTTCCCCCCACTCTTCCATTCCGGCAACTCCCACCATTGAACACTTGAGATTAATTTGGTGGAATGTGGCCGGACTAGCTAATAAACTGGCCGCCCAATATTGGGAAACTTACATTGAGACTGGGGACGTTTGCATGTTCCAGGAGACCTGGGCAAGGGAAGACTATGGTCACCAAGGTTATCAGTCATTTTTCATTCCGGCCAGGTGGGAGGGCAAAGGTCGCCCTTCAGGCGGGCTCACAACCTGGATGGCATCCCACCTAGGCTGCGAGGCTACACGGTTACCGGCCCCCTCTGACGATATCCTTGTGGTTTTATTGTCCTGGCCAAATAAAGCAAAACTCGCCTTAATAAACATCTACTCTAGGCCAGTTGGAATTGCCAGGGAATCACCTACCATAGACGAACTTTCGAACTACTTATCCAAAATACCAAAAGATCTACCCTATGTAGTGGGAGGGGATCTAAACTCTCATTTTGAGCCACTGCCAGGCCTCTTAGAGGGTTTTCCAATGGAAGAAGAGGTCAGGTGGTCGGTGCCCTCGGTAGAAGCCCCCCCCCCGAGGGCATGGACTCCTGTAGCATTGCAGATCACAGCTCTTACCCTAAAGTTTGGAATTAGAGCCTGCAACGGGCGTATTAGATCTGACATACCTAGCAGAACCACCTATAACAGAGTGGGAAGAGAATCTCGCTTGGATTATGTCCTGGTACAGATAGTGAACTGGCCAGCTATTCGGGACTTTAGGGTGATGGAAAGGCTAGACAGCGACCACAATGCCCTCGAACTCGACCTCACTCACCCCGGCCTTCAAACCTGCATAACGTCTGGGGAGGAGACCAAACCTGAACTTCTACTGGAAAACAACAGGAGAAGAATCAGGTGGGAACAACTGGCCTCAAGTGAGGAGAAACTCCCGAGGCTTTATGCAGGGATAATCCCCATTTTGGAAACTGTGGGAGATTTAGCTACCGGGGTGGGCAACAAAGACTCACAGGCCAAATTACACCAGACCCATGAGGACCTTATAAAGGCTGTGGCCCCTAACCTCTTCAGTAATGTACAGAATTCAAGGAGGGGGCAGCCATGCAATTCCTCATGGTATAATACAGCTTGCAGAAGGGCAAATGGGGAACTCCTTAGATCCATCAAGGAGGGTCTAGGTGGGGAGCAGTTAAGAGAAAGTAGACGGGCATACAAAAAACTTACTGCCCACGCCAAAACTGAATGGGAGGAGAACCGATGGGAAGAGCTCACTAAGTCCTTAGCGATAAATGATCACCGAATGTTTTGGAGAATAGTAAGCGGGGGGTCGGGAAATCTCCACTCGGCAATTGAGCCAAACATTGCACCAGGGGTGTGGCAGGCACACTTTCAATCCCTCTATAGCTCTGAGCCGGGAGAACCTACTATGGACACCGGCGTTGGTTGGCCTGATTATGAGGGGGATCCAATAACATTGGGCGAGGTCACGGCTGCAATAGCAGGACTTACCGCGGGAAAGGTGCCAGGATAGGATGGCCTTCCCGGGGACCTGTTTAAGCAGGAGCCCATTGTCTGGGCCCCCTACCTTGCCGCTCTGTTTAATGGAGTTCTCAGCGGCATGGAAATCCCCAGTACTTGGCTGGGGGCAGAGGTGGTTCCCATATTCAAAAAGGGCTCGCCTCTTCTCCCAGCCAACTACAGACCAATTAGTCTAATCGATGTGGCACAGAAGCTGTTTGGTAGGGTATTGTTGAACCGGCTTCAGGATTGGGCGGAAGAGCTGGGTGTTCTTAGCCCATACCAGGCGGGATTTAGAAAGGGAGTTTCCACAGTGGACCAGGTCTTCCGATTGAACATCATCTATTGGAGGGCAGCGATATTCGAGGGCGGCAGCCTATACACAATTTTTGTGGATCTGCGGGCTGCCTTCGACCTGGTGCCCAGAGGGAAACTTTGGAGCGTTCTGGCTGAGATGGGCGTTCCCCCGGATATCCTGATAATCTTTGCAGAGATTACATCACAACAACTATGCTCGAGTGAGGTGCGGGAGGTCCGGGGTACTGACGGATAGATCCCCCGTTGATCGAGGGGTTAGACAGGGTTGTGTGTTGGCACCAACCCTGTTCTGCCTCTTTGTCAACGGGGTAATTGCCCACCTAAATGCCACTGAATACACTGATGCCCCCAAATTGAACGGCAGCAGGGTGCCTGCAAACATGTTTGCAGACGACACCCTGCTGCTGTCCAAAACCCCAATGGGGATACAGAGGATCCTCGATTCATTCGTGCACTGATAGGGGCTTAGAAATTAATGCAGCCAAAACCAAGTTTATGGTCTTGAACCCAAGTCAAAAATTGAGGCCGAATCCGCTATTGGGAGCCGCACGGCTCGAGAGAGTTTCTACCTTTGAATATCTTGGTGTAACTCTCAATGAAACTATGTCTTGGGGACCACACCAGAGCAGGGCTAACCTCAAATTGATACAGACTACAGGGGGTATCGCGCGGATGATGAATGGCTCCTCATACCGTCCGCTGGGGCCGCTCATCCAGATCTATAAAGCACAGGCCAAGGGTGCCACTATGTATGGAGCGGAATTGTGGGGACATACATCTTGCCGTGGTCTGTCCGTAACTGAGAATAATTTCATTAGACAGATTGTCGCACTTCCGCCCAGGTTTGAGACCCATAGCCTTTTGGCGAAGGCTATGGAGTAGCGATGAACTCTCTGCCTATAGGGCGGAACTGATGGAGCTATTGACCCACCCTAAAGCGCAACTGATCCCCTGGATAAAATATATCCAAAAATCCTGTACGACACTGGGGTTTCCTGACCTTTGGTCTAATCCTGCCAATGCCTCATTAAACATCTCAAAGAGAGCTCTGGCCATCGCTTACCACGAACAAAAACTAGCCATGGCCTTAGACAGCCAGGGTGAAGGGTCACTAACCTTTGTATTTGCCCAAAGTAAGGACTCGTACAGGTTCGAGAGGGTTTTAGACGCCATTTCCCCCGTGCTGGCCAGGAAGCTGTTTCTCCAATGGAGATATGGCACACTGCCCCTACGATCTTTTACCAGCTCCTGGTCATCACCCCCCTCCACTAAGCAGTGCCCGGCCTGCGCTGCCGTGGAGGAAAGCGATTTACACGTGGTCCTGTTTTGCCCAGTTTACAAGGCAGCGAGGAAATATTGGCTCCCACCACTGATCAGAAACCTGGGTTGTAGGGGGGTCCTCCCAATGTACAGAATTTTAAAAACCGATAACTCAAGCCTAACTGTGTTTGCATTAGCAAAATTCCTCACCAATATCTGGCACACTCGCACCCGTATTCTGAAGACGCAGGCTCCATCTTGATTGTAAGGTACACAGTTTTAAATGTAATTTTAGCAGTATGCAATTTCAAGGTTTTACATTGTATAAGTATGTATTGATTGCTTATGTATGTCGATTTTATAGTGATTATATATGTTTTATTGTATATCTTTGATGGCCAAATGGCCGAAATAAAGATTGAATAATAATAATAATATAGGGACAATGGGTACGACGGACAAGATTATGCATGAGACAGCCAAGGACAGAGAGGGGGCCACATTACAGAACCAGTTGACCAAGAGGGACCTTATGTACAAGGGGAACTGTTGGGTGCATCAGGAAAATTCCTATTGGATACTGGAGCAATGAATAGTTCAGTTGCTCATACAATGGTCCCAGGGGCTGCTCTGTCTGGCCAAAATAATGTATCAGTGGGATTCTCTGGAATACCTGTGGTAAGCCCCGTTTCTAAGCCTTTGCCTTTCACTGTAGGTTCTATTTCAATACAGTCCCATTTTCTGTTGACATCCAATTGTGGTGAGAACCTCTTGGGTTTAGATATTTTAAAGAAATGACATGCTCGAATTTATTGCTCACTGGACAGTGTATATTTGACAATGCAGAAACCTTCTTTGATGGACGCTCAATATTTTGCGAAAAATGAGCGTCTTCCCCCTGAATTCTCTACAATTCCTCAGACTTTGTGGGCAACAGGAGACACTGATGTTGGTCTGTTAAAGATAGCCCCTGTGTCCATTACCCTGAAACCTAATGCGCAGCTGCCTCGCATTCCACAGTATAAAATTTCACCTGAAGGTGAACGGGCTATGTTAAACATTATTCACGACCTTATTCAAAAGGGGGTAGTAGAAGAAACAGCAGCGAATACTTGTAATAGTCCGATTTTACCGATTTTGAAGAAAGCCCCAGTTGATGGTGATCCAGATTATAAGTTTCAACAAAGAGAGAGTATCCCAAAGTTACAGAAAGGACTGGGTATAAAGCAAATGAAAAAGAGGGGGGGTTCCTTTCTGTATGGTTATCTTTTGATTTGTGGCCAAAATCATTTGATCCAGATTATAAGAACACATATCGTTTTGTGATTGACCTTCGAGCGGTTAATAAAATTGTGGTTCCACAGTATCCAGTGGTACCCGATATAACTGCCTGACTATGATTCCTCCCACAGCTCAGTATTTCTCTGTAATAGATCTGAAGAATGCCTTCTTTAGCATCCCGATTCATCCAGATAGCAGGCATATCTTCGGGTTCTCATTGGCTGGCCGAAGTTTCAGATTTACACGCGCTCCCCAAGGCTATACTGAAAGTCCCAGTATTTATAGCCAAGCTTTAAAAGCAGTTCTTGATGAATTAATTCTGCCAGCCGGAAATACCATTATTCAGTATGTAGATGATATACTAGTGGCATCTGATACTAAAGAGGGATGCAAAGAGGCTACAGTGAAATTGTTACACCATTTGGCTAAGAAAGGAAATAAAGTGTCCCTTTCTAAATTTCAATATTGTCGACAGGAAGTGACCTACTTAGGCCATTTTCTGTCGAAAGCGGGGAGGCGATTAACTCCTGAACTAATATCTCTTATAACTAACATGTCTGTACCTCGTACTCAACGTGATGTTCGTGCTTTTCTTGGAATAACCTCTTACTGTCGTCAATGGATTCCTAACTATTCACTTCTCTCTAAACCCTTGTTGCAATTGAAAACCAAAGATGTGCATGAACCCCTACCCTGGACACATGAATGTCAAGAAGCCTTTGAATCTTTAAAGTCTGCTCTTTGTGCTGCACCTGTGTTGGGAACTCCAGATTACCGAAAGCCTTTTTCACTTTATGTGCACGAGGTAGACGGTTGTTCATTATCAGTGTTAACACAGACTTTTGATGGGAAACAGAGACCCTGTGCATTTTTTTCTTCAGTTTTGGATACTGTTGCACGTGCCCTCCCTAGCTGTCTGAAGGCCACTGCTGCAGTAGCACTGGCCATCCGACAGTCAGAAGGAATAGCCCTTAACACTGATCTCACAGTCATGGTACCGCATGCTGTGGATATCCTTTTGAATAGAACCAAGACCCAGCACCTCACGAGTGCCAGATTGACAGGATATGAATTGACATTGTTTGCCCCTCACATTACTATTAAAAGATGCACCACTTTGAATCCCGCCACGTTATTGCCTCTCCCTGAGAAAGATGAAAGAGTTGATGTCCATGATAGTGTATTTAGAACGGAAGAAGAAACAAAGGGGCGTATAGATTTAACAGACACCCCTTTACTTGAACCAGACGGGGAATTGTATGTGGAATTCTCTTGTTTTAAGTTACCAGAGGGCACTGCAACAGCCGCATATGCCATTACCACTTTGAAGACGGTAGTGGAAACCACAAGGATTTCACACCACTCAGCCCAAGCAGCTGAACTAATAGCTTTGTTAAGAGCCTGTGAAATGAGTGAAGGTCTGAGGGTGAATATTTATACAGACAGCCAGTACGCCTTTGGCGTTGCCCATAGTTTTGGGAGGCTGTGGAGGGAACGGGGTTTCTTTACTACACATGGCCAGAAAATTAAACATGGTCCCTTGATTGATCGATTGTTATGCGCCCTAACCTTACCAAAGTAGTTAGCCATTATTAAATGCAGTGCACACAAAAAGGTTGTAGATTCTACTGGAAAGGGGAACGCCTTTGCCTATTCAGTAGCAAAAGAAACGGCTTGGCCCACCGAAACATCCCTTTTTGATAATACCATTGAAAGTGTGAAAGAATTACAGAAGGAAGCGACTGTTGAAGAGATGCAGAGGTGGGAACAGGAGATTGGGAAACTAGATGAAAATTGATTTTGGATAGACCGATCTGAGAAGCAGCGATGGTTGCTCCCTAATGCATTGGTATATGCAGTAGTCACCATGGCGCATGGCCCGGCCCATATCAGCGCTAAAGGAGTTAGCGCAGTATTAGACCCAGTATGGAATAACCCCAACATTTCCAAAATGGCAGCCAACATTGTTAAATATTGCCCGGTGTGTTTACGACATAACCCTGGAGGTAGAGAATCTGTTTTGAGTGGCAATTTTGCCCCGCCATCCTTGCCTTTTGAAGTCCTACAGATAGATTACATACAAATGGAACGTGTGAATAATTTGAAGTATGTATTGGTGGTGGTATGTGCTTTCAGTAAATGGGTCGAGGCCTTCCCCACCAAAGATGCCACTGCAATTGCCACTGCCAAGGTCCTAATCAAGGAATTTTTCCCTAGATTTTGTTTGCCCCGAATTATCTGGTCGGACAACGGGCCCCATTTTAATGCCTTACTTGTACAAAGTGTGTGTGATGGATTAAAAATAAGGCAAAAGTTCCATGCTGCTAGACAACCACAATCAGCAGGCCTGGTCGAAAAATATAATGGCATTCTGAAGCTCAAGATGGCCAAAATCTGTGCAGACACTAGATTGAAGTGGCCCGATGCACTCCCATTAGCTTTGCTATCCCTTAGAACGACTCCTCATTCTAGAACTGGCCTGTCTCCGTACGAAGTGATATTTGGCCGTCCCGCAAATGTGTGGGGAGTCCCTAGGCCCAGATCTTTTAGGGATATTGATTATCCATTGATGACAGATTACCTTTATGCTTTGACTAAAGATCTGCGTTCTATTCATCAACAGGTATCGGACACATTGCAGCCACTACCGGAGGGTCCTGGACATCGATTGGAGCCCGGCCAGTGGATACTGGTGAAGAATTATCAACGGACATCGAGTTTGGAGCCCAGATGGTCTGAGCCCTATCAAATCATCCTGGTAACGAGGACGGCGGTGAAGGTGCACGGCCGCAAACACTGGATACACGCGAGCCACGTCAAACGCTTCCCGCTGCCCCTACCCTCTGACCGGCAGAACAAAGACGGAGTGCCGAGTCAGGAAGGAGAATTGATCCGAAGCTTTGTGCCCTTTTCGGATGCTCAGGAAAAAGGGCAATCAAGTGAAGTGTTGCCTGAAGGGTAAGGTGAGATAGCTCAATCAAAAGCAACTGCCAGTCCCGAGGCATCACAGGAGGTGACCGAGTCGGTTACCCATGCCACTGAATTGTTTTCTGACCAGGAGAAACCTGGCCGTTGTCGATAAGATCTGCAGCCCCGAAAACAGCGCGGTACCCCACTCTCATGGAAGAAATTAGACCAAGACTTTGTGATAAAAAACATCGAGTAAAGTGAGTGGGGTGCTGAGCGAGACACTGGACTGAACTTGCAGAGAGTTTGGAACATTGTGTAATAGGCTCTGTTCAGAAAGAAAGACTGAGTTAAGGGCCGCGATCGTGCTTTTGGAATCTGAAAGTTTGCTTTTCCTTGGATGAGACATAAGGATCTGCCTGTGAGGCCCTAAAAAAAATTGGACACAGGGAGAAGATCCCTTAGTGGGAAGAAGAAACCCTCTGGTGGTGTGCGTGCTTTGTGGATACAAAGATTACTTGTGGACTTTTAGCCAGGGACCGAGATAGATTTGGACTTTTAGAGAGTATGTTTCCCTTTGATCGATTTAAGATGGAAGATGAACGACCACTCGCCCCTCGGCGCCATGTTCATAATATGCAATTGTTTTCCGGATGGCCCACCAGAGTGAAGGTGGCATTCGTTGCTTTTATTGTCATAATCACTGTAATAATGATGTGTGTGCATACTTGGACTTTATTATATACGTAGTAGTGTAATGAAGTTAATGTACATGTATTTCTATATTGTTTACAGCGTACCCTGACAAAGAGCACTAGATGCTCGAAATGCATTGGTTTTAATAAACGCTGTTTTGGAAGAACCCCTGCATCGGTCGTGTTTGTGCTAGAGGTCCGGATGGGCACAGCATTCTCACTAGAAACTTGAAAATGGCATTAAGATCCCGGCTGTGGATGGAAGTAAAAGGATGATAATTTCAGATAAATAGATTAAAAAAGGTTGAAGAATGAAAACATTGGAATAAAATAATTAAAACGAAGAAAGTGTTTGCCAGAGAGGCGCCATGCAATATTGCGGTCGGATGGGGCGAACGCTTTTGCCCCTTTCATGGACTCATACTTGGAATTTCAGCATCCAGTGCAGAAATTGTTGAAAACTACTCCTGCCCCAAAGGAACACCTCTTTTATTCCCTGCCTCCGCATAAGGCTAGGCATAGGGAAACCTATTTGAAGAATGTTTTTATTGAAATGTTGCACCAGACCCACAGTACCACGAATAAAACAAACTGTTGGGTTTGTGGCTTGTTACCGTCAGTTATGCATTAACATGAGTTATTCATCTCTCACCCTTTATCGTACTTAGCCAGTTGTGAAGCATGGTGGCAATTGTTATCGTTGATGTATTCCCACTATGTTGCAAATCCCAAAATATATTCTGAAAGGGATTACGAAGCCATTTTAAAATATATAGAGCGACATCAAGGATTTGATGCTGAAGGGGATGAAGGTCAAGGTTCCTTAGATCCAAACGCCTGTATGAATGTATATACTGATTCCAAAAATTATACCTGGTTGCAAGAAGAAATGCAGGATTTTGACCTTTTTAATTCCACTTTGTATTTTCAGCATTTTCAGGAACGCAATGTTACGAATGACAGAGCCCATCATAAATTCCACCTCTTTGTTTTGTATTAGGGGGCGAGGTCACATTAAGGTAGGGAGTAGTACCTGTAATTACACTTATACATTGCAGACCGACAGTACTCCCCCGATGATCACTCCCCCTAATGTATATTTTGTGTTGCGGGGAAAATGCTTATACTTGGCTTCCATGAGGATGGGCAGGACGGTGTTATCTATCCTTTCTTTATCCCCCTGTGTATATTGCCCCTTCTGATTACCATAGAACTCATCAGCTAATAAAGAGAGAGATAGAATCTAATAGGACTATTAGGAGCTATGATACTGTTCGTACTGATCAGACAGATACCTCGCGGCAGCAATTTGAAGACATTTCAAAGGGCTTAGTCCCATCTTGGGTCCGATTTGTAATAGTCGAAATATAAGGCGCTTGTCTAGAATTGTGGAAAATGTGGTTCAAACAACGACTGATATTTTGACCAACCTCACTGTTGAGCTTCAGGCTACGAGGCTTGTTTCTCTTCAAAATCGGATGGTGTTAGACGTCATCCTGGCAGATAGGAGTGGAGCTTGCCGCGTGATCGGCAGTTCTTGTTGCGTTTTCATTCCTGATTCGGCCCCTACGATACATCTCGCCATTAAAAAATTACATCGGCTAGCTAGCGAGCTTCATGAAGAGAACGGTACTTGGTCCCTCAGTGGGTGGTTCTGGGGCCTCCAAGCTACTTGGGGTAGGAAGATATTCATGATTCTGGCAGGAGCATTTGGAATCATTTTCACGTGCTGCTTATGCCTCCAATGTGCCCCAGCATGTTGTACCTTTTGTGCCACTAAGATAACGTCTGCTCTGACCCTTTCTCGACAGGAAAAGGTAGAGAAACAAATTAATCAGAAGGAGGTAACAGACCTCATGCAGATCCATGAAGGGGTGTTTGTAGAGTAAAGTAGTTATATTGGCCATAGTAGGCCAAAAGGGCAGTCTGTTGAGATATAAAATTATATATGCATTCATGATTGGCCCACTATGTACCATATAACCGCATATACCTATGAATAACCGCATAGTATTATACGATATATGTTAGCTCAATGATAGATTCATGTAGGCCCCGTTTAGACCTATTGATATAGTCAGGGCCACTTTGTTTTGTTTCCCTTCGTTCATGTACTGTTTCCCAGAAGTCACATGGTTTAGCTCATGGTACGAAACCATGTTAAATTGCTCAGTCTGCTTCTCTGATCTTTTGTGTGTAGCTCAGGGAAACCCAAGGTCACACCTGCCCTTCTTGTGGGACGCGCACATTCTAGCAGAGCCTGTTACTGTACTCCCCGGGTTTTAGATAGACGAGAGGGCGCCTCACTGACCTGCCCCTGGAATAGCTTCAGCTTAGCTACCAACAATTAGTGGTGCCTTATATGGGTCTTCCTGCTGGCTTACTGACAACTTGTGTTTTTCCTTCTAGGGTGTTAACCTGAATGTGTGAAAACGTATATATGCTTTGTATCACTTGTATTTAGTCAGTCTCTTCTGCACACCTCCATGCGTCGTGTAGACCGAGGCTCCCCTGTCAGGGCTTGTATTTGATTGAATAAACGATTCGACCTTCTCCAATGCCGACTGCCTTATTATTCTTTTATGTCATATATGGGCTATTTGTAAGTATAGTCCGGCTTTGTAAAATTTGATTCCTTCAACGCCACTGGAGTCAAGCTATCCTGGCTGAAGACGCTGATAGCCAGAAACCGGTCCTAGGATGCTTGATTCCGGTCCAGGGAAGACATGGATCTGCAGTTCGGGCTGGAGGCACAGGGTCAAGACTGATTTGCATATGGCCATGTCTGAACTGGGGTGGCTTAGTGAGCAAAATAACGATGGATTAAACCCAGATCTGTGACTGGGGGTGAATGTTTTGCCTTTGTGCAACATTCCGTCCATCATCTTGTGTGTTTAGCCAAAGTTAGTTAACCTAAAACAGATTTCAATGATTAAAGAACCAAAAAGACGACCAGCGAAAAAAAGCACATTTCTGCCTGCAGGTTGTACCTAAAACCAGAACCCAATTTTGACATAGACATAGCGGCTGGCCCGCTGTTAGTCGTGACAGTTAAAGATGCCTTTATCTTTCCTCTGTAGGTGCAAAATATTATCCGACAGCTTGCAGATCCTAAGCACTCGTTCACTTCAAGTAGAGGTGAGAAAACAACGAGCAGTTTTCCTCTTCTCTGCATAGGTTGCAGATTCCTTTGGGGACTAGGGGGAATCTACCCAGTGTGCCCCACCCCCAGAAATGTGGGGCATTCATAAAATGATGTCCAAGGCAGGAGTCCCAAAGGAATCAGGACCCGAAGGCTCTTCGGACTCTTCTATATGAGAAAGACTGCTAAATGCCAATGTTTTGAAGTACAAGTGTTACAGCAGGGGTGGGCACCATGGTGCCAGGAGTGCCTGTAATATGTGCATCTTTATGCAAGCACAGTCGTTATGCACAAATTAGCACCAAGGTGCCACGGATGTTCACAAGATTTCAAGAATGGTCACCATTTGGCATGTTCAGATTTGCCTGATCATTAAGGGATCTGCAGAAGAAAAGTGATTTACAAATAGACCCTGGGGCAGGAGAGCTCGCACCGGTCACGTATAGTGAATTTAGTTACACTGATGTGTGCTCTGATCAGGAAGAACAGTCGCCTAATCTTCCTCACAGGGGTATTCCCTTTAATAGAACTAAACAAGAGTGACCAGAACACATATTTTTCCTTCCATGTCCATATACTATAAAACATATTACAATGTGGGTTGCACAAAATTCATCCTCAAACTCCTCATTTCGTTAGAAAACTTCCTTATTCAAATCTTCAAAGAATTAAAAAAATTTAAAATAACTGTACTTCTATGAAGATTTGAATAAAGAAATATTTTATATGTAAATGTCAAATAGTGTATTTCATGAACATGCAAAAATGTTTCACCTTAGTATATCAGATTAAATCAGTGCATTGAGAAATATATATATTTTTTAAGTGATTGTTTTCAAACATGAATTAAGAATCATTCATTCTGCCCGCCACCATCACAACAATGCCAGTAGTGTACTAAGAGGCAAGTCAGTTGGGTGGCATGGGTTTCTATTATACATCAACAACATTATAGTTTATTAAATCCAACACAGGGATAGGTTTTTGTACAGCACCCATCCTGAAGTCATGTATTTTGAGGTCCGTTTATGTGATAACGAAGAAAAAATAGGAAAAGTATAATAAAGCAATTGCCTAATATCATACAATTCAGTTCAGTGGAGAAGCCAAGATTAATCCCAAGTTTTTGATTTCACATTGTGCAGTTCAAACACTAGATGTTTATGCTTTGCTTCCTTCCTCCCACCTTACCACCAACCCCTGACCACCATCCCACTGGTATCAATGCGGCCCTCGGTCACATTACAGGCCAAACTTTCTTGCACATGCATCAACAATGCCTTTTGCTATTCCTTATTAGCAAAAAATAAGGATTCACTAATAAGAAATAGCAAAAGGCTATGCATGTAGAAATTACTTTAAAAAAAACTAGTTACTTACCTGTACACTATGGTTCTCCAGTATTATCTTTCATAGATTCACATGCTTGTATCTTCCCCGTCGTTATGGTGGGAGTCTCACGGCAACAGCATGACCATAGCAGTATCATAGAGTAAAAACTGCATAGAAATACCCATAAGGAACCATAATATTTGGTAGACAAACCTCATCATAATTTGGTCCAAAACTCAGCCAATCAGCTGCCAGCGCTGACATCACACTCCCCAGCAGAGCCATCATACCTCATATTTCCAGCCCCAAAGGAGAACCAAGGATATATCTAGAGATAGGAGGTCTACCTGAGTAACGGGGAGGTAGGTGGGCCGCATGTGAATCTATGAAAGATAATACTAGAGAACCATAGTGTACAGGTAAGTAACTTGTTTTTTCTCCAGTATTGAATCTTTCATAGATTTACATGCTTGTATCAGAATAGCGAGCAGTACTTGTGACAAGGTGCATTGCTCAGGATAGTACCTCCCATTCTCTGTGGGCTCTGCACCTATTTTTTGTACATTAATGATCATAAGAATAGAAAAAATTGCTAGGATTCAACACAAAAGATGCCTATGACTAGACAGTATGCAAATAATGCAAGAACATAAACTTTAAAATATATGCAAATATATATATAATTGTATATATAATTTTGACAAATACCGTACTGAAATAAATGGCGTAGACCTGCTTGTCCCACTGCTGCATCATTTCGCCATGCTGGGTCTAGACAATAGTGTCTAGTAAAAGTGTGCACATTTTTCCACGTTGCTGCCCTGCAAATGTCCGGCAGAGACACTCCTGCAAATAGGGCAGTAGTAGTTGCCATCTTTCTGGTGGAATGCGCATGTACTCTGGATTGTAGAGGTTTACCCGCTTTGTCTTGGCACAAGGAGATAGCCGAAGATATCCATCTAGAAATACTAGATCTGGACAGTGCCAAACCTTTTCTTGTTCCAGAAAACTCTACAAAAAGTTGGTTTGTTTTCCTGAATGACTTTGTTCTGTCAATGTATTACTTTAAACACCGTTTGACGTCCAGGGAATGTAGTGATCTTTCCGCAGATGACGAAGGATCCCTAAAAAAATGTAGGTAACACCACAGGCTCGTTGAGATGAAATACGGAGGGAACCTTAGGAATGAACTTCGGATTTGTCCTCAAGATAACCTTGTCTGGTCGAAATTGGAGAAAGGGCTCTGAAATCGTGAAGGCCTGAATTTCACTGACTCTCCTAGCTGAAGTGAGAGCTAATAGTAAGGCTGTTTTCCATGAAAGAAACTGTAAATCTGTTTAATGTATCGGTTCAAACGGAGACTTCATGAGCTGTGCCAGAACTGTATTAAGCTGCCAAGAGAATGTTGGACGGTGAACCGGGGGGAATACCCTGAAAAGCCCCTTGAGAAATTCTTTTATCAGTCTTTGAGACCAGAGAGTTGGATGGTTAGGATCCCTTCTATATCTTGAGATAGCTGCCAAATGTACTTTTACAGAAGCATGTGACAGATTTGCTTTAGCCAAATGCAAAAGATATGGCAGAATTTGTCTGAAGAGATATTAAAGGGATGGAGACTTTGAGAAGCGCACCGTTGACAAAACCTCTTCCATTTAGCAGTATAGGTCTTGTTTGTAGAAATTGCCCGTGATTTTGAGAGAATATCTCTGCATTCCTGAGAAATATTTAAAGATTGGAACTCATGCTCGTGAGGTTCCATGCCGACATATTGAGCGATTTCAAATTTGGATGGAAAATTAGACCTTCGTTCATGGAGATCAGGTTCTGCGAGAATGGGAACTGAATCCTGGGTGTCACTGATAGCTTGAGGAGATCGGAGAACCAGGTTTCTCTCTGGCATGCTGGAGCTATGAGAATTAAGTGGCACAGTTCTGATTTCAGTTTACGAATCACTTTTGGTATTAGAGGGAATGGAGGGAATGCATATGCGAACATCCCAGTCCAGCACATTTGAAATGCATTGCCTCACGGTCCTTTCTGATGAAATCTGCTTGCGAAGTGTTTGCATTTTGAGTTGTGAATGTTCACGAACAGATCCAACGATGGGGTTCCCCATAGGCGGAAGACTCAGAGAAGTTGACCTTGATCTAATTCCCACCCGTGAGAAAAAGTTGTTGATCTGCTGAGGGTATCTGCTCTTATGTTGTCCACCCCCGGAATGTGCCGAACGTGCAGCGAGACATTGTGGAGTAGTAATTACCTCCAAATCTCTTGCGCTTGTTTTGAGAGAAGTTTTGACCTTGTACCCCCTTGTTTCAATAGGTAAAACATGGTAGTTGTACTATCTGTCCTGACCAGTACTGTGGAACCTCGGATTCTGGGTAGAAATGCCTGCAATCCCAAGAACACTGCCTTTAGCTCCAGCAGGTTGATGTGAAGATGAGCTTCTCTTTCTGACCAATGACTCTGAATTTCGAGGTCTTGGAGATGTGCACACCAACCTTGCAGAGACGCGTCTGTCATCATTACATAACTGTGACGCTGAGGTACGAAGAGCAGACCTGTTGTTAAGTGTTTTCTGACTGTCCACCATGACAGGGCCTTTTTTACCAGACGATAGAGTCACCCGATCTTCAAAGGATCCTTGAGATTGAATCCATTGTTAGTCCAGAACTCTTGAAGAGGCCTCATGTGCAGTCTGCAATTGGGAAGTAAGGGGATACAAGACAACATCATCCCCAATAATGACTTGTAGATTCTCACTGAAGTGAACTTTCTTGTTTGTAGATGAGAAGCTAGATTTCTTATTTTCTCAACACGTACCTCTGAAGAATAAGCTTTTGCTTCTTTCGTGCGGAGCATTGCTCCCAGAAATTGAAGAGTTTGAGATGGAATGAGACAAGACTTTTCTAGATTGACTCTCAGACCCACAAGATATCTTTTTGATGAATTTGTTCAAATTTCTTAGGTCCATTACCTGTCTCCATTTCCCTGTAAATTTTTTCTTTATTATAAAGAAATGCGAATACAAGCCTTTCCCTCGTTGAAGACGTAACACTCCCTCTATTGCCTCCTTTTGCAAGAGAGATAAAATTTCCACTTTGAGTGCGGACAGGTGCCGTTGCGTTGTGGAAATCGCACGCGCTCTATCCGTATCCGGATAGAGCGCGATTTCCACACTACTTGCTCGGCACTTGCAGCTTTTCCTGACTTGACGGCTTACCCGCCGGTCACTCTTAAGATTCTCGTTACAGTGGGATAGAGCCCTCATTACTTTCGCCACCACTGGCCATTTGCAACGTTTTTACCCGTTCAGAACCGGGTTGGAAGTATCACCGGTTCCCCGATCCCTTTTAATATTGTATTCATTCAGCCCTGAAGAGTCACGGGTTAATACCAGATTGACGAAACACGTGTCGGCTGGTTTCTTCTTGGGATCTCCTTTTGGAGGAGGACCAGGGTTACATAAAAACAGAAATCATCAACCACTACTTGTCGATCTAGTCTTCATATTCCTGTTTCTACTTTTGGAACTGAACGAATGTTTAATAATTGTGGCTTGAAATATCGGACTTGACGTGCTCAAGACGTTGTGTTTGCATTATACAGGGTTGGCCTTGGCCCACTCTTTTTCAGGGGTTTTGTGTTCCCCCTGACCCAGTAGCACCGTCCTTATTTTGTACTTTTTTTATTTTCACCGCTACTTGATGTGCGCCAATTTTTCTGTATACTGAAAACCCTACGCAGAAACCTCTGCTTTGTAAGTGGTTACAAGGTTTGCCAGAGTCCTTTGTGAACCAGTAGCACCCATGCACTTCTGTCACGAGGGACGAGGTGGAGCCTCCTTTCCACTGGTGGAAGATGTAGGATTTCGGAGTGCAATGTGGGCTTCCTACCCTTCAGCCTCTGCCACTCCTTAGTCATCCTGCCAGCCGTAGAATCTGCCCGTCCCACTTCAGACCTGCTGCGTACGGTCTGCAGGCAGAATACGCCATCATGCCGGACATTATATGTGATTGCCCCAGGCAGGGCATACATGGCTGCAGTCTGCAGAGAGCAGCAGTGATCAAGGCAGCAGGTACACTCTCATCAACAGTCGCACACTCCCTCAGCTCACCATCATGTCCACCCTTCACCCCAGTGGAAAGCCTGTGGCCACAGCGCTGGAGGAGAAGACATTCCTACCACACAAAGGATGCACATTGCGAAGTTAACTTACTCTGCCTCCGCCGAATACATAGACAGATGGGCCGCCTCAGAGAGGCTGGTGCCTGTGAAGGTACAAAAGGAGCAGGGCTGCCAGTGCCCCAGGAGCGGAGATATTTGGGGGTAGGATCTTGGCGTGTCCTCTGGGTTGGGGTGTTTAATGTGAAGGTAGGATGGAAGCCGTGAGACCAATGCAGCTCCGCTGGTGGCTGGTACAGTTCCCATGCTCGCTCACGCGGGGCGAGCCACCGTGTTTAGCAGTTGCAGCCTCTTCACCAACATGCCATCACGAGCTCACATTCTAGCTACACTGGCGACTGCGGATCAATCACAGCAGGCCCATGCTAGGCATCAGGGCACAAGTCCTATAAAAAGAAGTGGGGGGGGACTGACCAAGTAAGACAGTATGCAAAAGATATCATGACGTCACGACATAGCGCTATAGAAGAAATAAAATAGTCAAGATGTGCACGTTTTAAGTACGTGTGTCACTTGGTCAAATGGTTCACAGAGTCCATTAGGGAGCTACCTTGACGGAATTAACGCCACCGAGAATCAAGTGGGAGACTGACCGAGGAAGGCCCTAATCGGAAACAAAACAGTCCATGGACTTGGAAAGTCCCAAACAGGTCCCTAGAAATGCTCGATTTCGATGGATACAGTTTTATACTGTCTTTAGGGCTTATCTTTCCCCTGACAAGATTAATCCATATTTTCATAGACAAGATGCATGTTGTCTACGATGTAAGATGAGGGACGCCAATCTCCTGCACATGCTCTGGGCCTGCCCTACTCTGAGTGTTTACTGGGAGGGGGTGTTTGAAGCATTGGCCACATGAACGGATAGGGAAGGGCCAAATACATGGGAGACCTGCATTACTGGTGTCTTCCCCAGAAGCAAAAGCACAAAGCATCCACCCGGTTTTTGGATCTGGGTTTTACAGTAGCCAAGCGATTGATCACCGGTCGTTGGAAGCGGCAGATCCCCCGCCAATCAAAGCCTGGTTTCTGTCAATGTTGAATTGGGTGAAAGCGGAAGCGGTTTCATTAGCTCGGGAAGACATGATGGGACTGCGTAAATACCCAATTTCTGCTGCATGGAATACCATGTTGTGAGCATTACAGGGGTTGTTGCTGCAAGATGACCAGACAGATGTTCCCACATCAGACACATATGTGATACCTGGGTGGGTTTATGGCAAATGCTTTGATTTGCGGTACGACCGGGGCCACTGCTGATCCACACTGGATGGTCCTCTCTCCTAGAAATGTAGATGTGCATCTGCGAGTTAACCAATGGGCTCGCTCTTTTGGAATCACGGGGGTCTATGTATTTTCCCCACCTCCTTGCGGCCCATATTTCCCTTCCCGACATTTTTCTGGCAGTTCTTTCCCATGTTAAGGGTTTGTGTTTTGTTAATTTCTAAAAATTCTTTGCTTGTCTACACAGATTAATGTGGTATGGCGGAGTGAAGCCTAAGGGTTGTCTACTTGTGCTGGACACGAATTGCTCGAATATCTTTTTCTTTATTGTGTAATGATTTAACGATGCAACTTTCTGATTGGTGGTTAGAGGTTATTTGACTAATGGGAAATGCTATATGCTGATTTCAACCATGTACGGTTGACAAGTGCACTGATGTTAATGTACAGCTCCTTTGTGATTGAGGCTTGATTTTTATCTCTACTACCTTGTTATGGTACTTTATATTGTGGTGTACTTTCTTCTGTATATGTTCATAATTAAAAATCTCTAATAAACAGACCAACAGAAATAAAATAGTGCTATTTAAATTATTTGAGAAATAATGGGACAGACCAACCCATCTGACAATCTTACACTGTCGGCATTTATATACAGGGACATGCCTCTCTTAAGTACCTGTAAAAAGAAGGTAAGCTGTGTGGCTTTTTTCCTGGTGCCTTCTGTGACATTTACATTCAAGTGTGAGGTTCCAGGTGGCCCCCAGTCCGCAAATACAAACAAAAGGAGGCCGGATGGCTCCTCACCGTTGGTAAAGCTGGAGGTGAAAAAAGGCTCCCTCACTGCCTGCAGGATACTGCTGGGAACGGGAAGCAGACAGCATGTTCCGGTGTCTTACTCTGGGACAAGTTCAACATACTTCTGTGGGGGCTTACTTCTTGGCAGGGGTGGGGGACAGCGTCCATCCTGTGAAAATAGTGTGTCACCGTGTACCTCAGACTCGTACCCTGCTAGGCATACATTGTTTTGGGTACAGATACTCAAAGCACATTTTATTAAAATGTGACATCGTTATTCACTTGTCAGGTCCGTTTTGTGTGAGAACTTCCAGTAAACAAGCTGAATGTGTCACTCACAAGCCAGGCCAACACAGCTGTGACAAACGCCTCCAACTCTTCTCGTCCTTCATCATCCTCAGCGCCGCTTCAGGCCCACCAAAGACACTGGCTTGTACGTAGGGTGACCAGATTTAAAAACAAGCATTGGCATAGCCAATAGGTCTCGCTTTTGGAACCTTATAAGTGTTTAGCCATGCTGCATATTACCCTGTGTGAGTGTTTAGCCATGCAGCAAAGGAGGCTGTTGAGGAGATAAGGGAAGGAAAAGGGGTTAACTATGATGTAATCGGGATAAAACTGTACACGATCTAACTTTTACTACTTCTAGCATTTTTGTGAACTGACATCCCTCATGGCACTTCTAAATGAACCAATAGGCTTCCTGTTTTCCAGGGACCTTCTTTCTAATTTAGACACTTAATCTCTTCCTTGCGTCGGACTGCCGGGGGCCATCTGACGTCACGGTGGGAGTATGCAGGACGGCCGGGGCCGTCCGAACCGCGCTCACGTCAAATTCCTCAGCACCGCGGGGGAATTCCGGCCACAGCGAAGCGGTTAAGCCGTCTGGCGCTTTCTATTAGTAAAATGCCTGTATCAGAGAACATACACCATGAAGCTCATTTTCAAGAAGCTCTCTTCATTCCTGAAGATTCGGATAAATAAACAGACATCCGGACTAACCTGCCAATAGTCTGTACAACTCTGTGGCCTGTTTGTTACGGGTTTGTGCCCTATGAAGGCCAACAAATAAAACCTGGTTTAACGGGAAATAACAGCCTCATGACATGGGACTAGAAAAATCACAATAAACAGTGGGGGCCAGATTACAAAGCTAACAGCAGTTTTGGGTTATTATGCACGGATGGCAGTAACATTTTGCAAAATCATTTATACCAACTGACCAATGTAAAAAGTGACATTGGCATTCACATTCATTTGAAGGCTTCTCGTGTGACGTTTATTTGAGTCTAGAAGGAGATTGGCACGAGGCGCTCCGCCAGAGGAGCCATTTGCCACCTGCAACCGGAGCGCCAAAACCAGGCCAGCGATTCTGCAGCGCGAACAAGTAGGAGTGAATCTCAACCCTGGACATGGTACTAGTAGAGACAGTTTATGAGAAAGCAGCGCCAGCAGCTGACACCGAGGGGGGAGGTCACGAGGAAATTGAAGCACTAAAATCCTCTGCTCCGTCTCGTTCTTTAGGCCTCCCTCCTCACGAGGTAGAGAACGAGGCCTGGAGCTCAATTGGGTCAAGTCTCTGGTAACAAAAACAGGCGCGGCTGCGAAAGTAAAAGCGACCCTTGGAAACATAAGGAACAGATGGCCCCCTGATCCCACCAGCTCGCTCTCGCAAGCTGGAGGCAGCCACACGCACGAGTTTAAGAAAAGTGCAGACCGATTCCATGAGATCATCTCCTAGAGCAGAGCTTGTGTGCTGCGATAGGCTCTCCCTAAAAAGATAACCTGGGCATTTCGCCGACGACGATTCCTTGAGATAACTGTTGTGGAATCTGGCTGGAGGTAGAGGAAAGCACTCAGACATGAATTGAGGGGGGAGCAGGATTCGGGGGGGGGGGAAGAGATATTAGCCAGATATCTTATCATATTCTTTTCCAGGCGACCTGAACGGTGGCCCCGGAATGTAGAAGTGGCTTATTACATTATCTGTCAACAAGGTACCATCCCAGTCAGGAAGAACATTAGGTGGTCTATTGATATGGTTAAGGATGGATCTCTTTCCGGCATTTAAGTAGTTAGATCAAACAGTAGGATCTGCTGGGATTAGAATTAAAAATAACTACTCCATATGGGGTAGACATACACCTACTGCTAATATGTAAGTAAAGTCAATTCCCCCAAATATTCAATCCCCAATCGTGGACTACCTCTCAGACATGCTAAGCCATCTACGTGAGGAGCGTCATAACATTTTGGCAGGTAACTGCAAAAGGAGATGTGCCTCTGAAAAGACAGACCAAGACCAGATCTTACAAACGTTTGACTTATCAATTAGATCAAGTTATAACAAAACCAACTGTAGTGGCAGTACAGTTGCAAGACATGATGGAGATTATGGTTTAAGAATAGTCAAAGGTAACACTAGATCAGACTTCCCTCCGTGTCCAACTTTCAAAAGAGGACTCATAACTAGCAATATTGATAATATACTGCTAGATCAGGTATTATGGCTCTATTTGGTTGACATGAAAATTGCTCCTAGACCAGACAGCGATCACCAAGCTTAGAGTGCTACATTTTTACCTTCTGTCTTTATGAAGGTAACCGGGGTACCCTTAATCTCAAAGTCCTGCTGAGACAGTAAACAATAGGAGAAATGTAAAATGGGCAGAACTATTGATCAATTTGTCAGTACAAGTGCAGATATAAGATATTTGTGGAAACATTGTTCTCGATAGAAACAGACGTGGCAAAGCTTGTATTTGTTTATATGCATTGAAAACGAATGGAGCAAATAAGGCCTCTCTTTGCAAAGGTTAGGGGTGAGGGGGTGTCATCACAAGCCTTCGCACAGTTGGTTCAGTAAACAATGTCGGCTCACAAAAAACTGCTTACTAGATACCATAAAGCAGGGCATCCAAACAGAAATAACATTTGCACAGAAAACATTATAAGACCTTTCTGATTAAAGTCAAAAGGAGATGGAAATCGCAACATCGGCTATAGCTCACCAACACACTTGATAACAAGAACCCAAAGGCTTTTTGGAAATTAGTGTTAGCTGGTACACAAGTAATTGACAACCACGAAGAGGAAGTAGTACAGCCAGACAAGTGGGTTGCCCACTTAGGGGTTCTCTATAGTGAGTGAGATCAAGAAAACAATTCAGGTTGAGAACAAGGAGAAGATCCCTGAAATAGTGCAAGTAGCCTCAATCCCTACTGTATGGGGTGAGGATAGCACAGATAGGGTGCCCGCAGATTTAACTTGAACTGAAACTGTGCATGCTTTAAAACAAATGAAAACAAGAAAACGCTCCCGAATTGGATGGAATCCCTGGTGATCTATTCCTGCCCCATCTTCAAGTGTGGGTTCCTTACCTCCCCCTTTTGAGTAATGCCATAATGAGGGGCAACATATTCCTCCTACCTGGCATGGTGCTGCCATAATCCCAATCTATAAAAATGGAAGTAGAAATGTGCCCAACTACAGACACATAGGTTAACTTGACAATAGTCAAAATATTTTCGATAGGAAGGTCCTGGCAAGGAAAAAGTCAGTACCCTTGACTAAGTCTTTCGCCTCAAGGTGATATCCTGGAAGCATATTAGCCTGAAGAGGGACCAACCATAAGTCGCTTTTATAGACCCGAGGTCGGCATTTAACCTGGTACCAAGGGACAACTTGTGGAGGATGTTGGACGTCTATGGGCTACCTGGAGATCTCCTCTGGACCCTCAGAGTGCTTCACACTAATACCTATACAAAGGTGAGGTGGAAACGGAAAGGATCCCTATCAAACAGGGAGTAAACCAGGAATGTGTCTTTGCTCCCACACTTTTTAGCCTAATAATGGGGCAGTGAAATGGCTAACTGAATATAAACACGACACACCAAAAACTGCAGGAATACCAGGCCCTATCTTAACGTTCAAGACAACAGTTTACTTATCTCGAGAACTCCCATGGGTCTACAGACAGAACTAGACTCTTTTGCGGCCTTTTGCAAAAACAGGGGCATAGAAATTAATCTAACTAAAACAAAATACATAGGGATTATCCCACACCAGCCTTTTAGAGGCAGAATGATGATTGAGGGCTCCGTGATAGAACAGGTCAAACACTTTGATTTCTTAGGTATCCAACTGACAGCCACCATGACCTGGGGGTTGCAAAAGGGAAAGTGTAAAGAAGCCCTTAATTGGATAGCACAGCTAATTGTAAGGAAACACAAGGCGACTGAAGGAGGTGCGGTGTCTCGAGCTCTCAAAATTTATAGAGCGAAGTCGGTGGTGACAGCCATGGATGGGGCAGAGATTTGGTGGTATGTTAACACAACTGACCTCACACTAATAGAGAACAGATTTATAAGAGGTCTTCTCAACTTACCCTAGAGTACTTGGGGCTGGACTTGGCACTAAACTGCATACAAATGTGGTCACTTTCCTGAAACCATTGACATACTGGGTACAGCTTTGGTCAACCCCGAAGATAACTCCCTACAGGGAAATATTACAAGACCTAAACTCCTGTAAAAGACGAGTCCGCACCCCGTGGCTGAAAAATGTTAAGAAGCAGTGTGAACTGCTCAAAATGGTGGAACTATGGAACACCCCAGCAAAAGCAGTGAAAGGTGAACCGTGCATTTAGATGTGCCATCTGAATTTTTATTTGTTTTTCACTAATTCAAGCCTAGCAGGCGTGACCAGCGACCTAACATGGCGGACGTGCTTTGAGCGGGCCCTGGAGCCCACGCTGCTCTAGCCCCATGATCCGCCTACCATTCGCACCATAACAAGGGGATAATTGAAAGCTTCTATCCAGTACATTTGTCAGCGCCTAACTACAGCGGCAAAGGTGGTTGGGACGCACTGGGATCGCAAAGAGCCTGGAGCGTGAGCACGACCGCCTCGATGTGGTCGTCACAGGAGATCGGCCTGGAAATCAGCGGCGCCGGAATTCAGCGTGCAGCCCCAGTCATATGGCTGCTCTAGGGCGATTGCAACTGATGCTGTGGACCATCATCCTCAGCACTCACATACTGGTTCACAATAGAGAGCACAGGCCAACCTTGTCTTGCGGTCTGCCTGCCCGGCTTGCAGAGAGTGATGTGCAGAGATGGGGATCATGGTGGAGTCCAGCGGATCCGCGTAAGAGCATGCAGATCTGGCCCTATGAGGATCCTTTCAGCCGGCTCAGTCCAGGTGGGTGCGAGGGGTGCAGTCAGGATCATCAGTGGCAGCCCCCTCAAACCCTGGTTGTCCTCCCCGTGCAACTCCTACATTTTTAAGAGAAATGGGCCAGTGCAACGAGGAGACGCCCTGGATTTATTAACGACATCTCACTTGGGTGTTTAGGCTGTGGACAGCACGCTGGCCTACTGCGCAACGGGTTGCAGACCAGTATCCCATTGGGCGGGGATACAAGATCCAATGCCATCCTTCCACACTCTTGGGGTCCCAGGCCTGGCAGGCAGGAGCGGTGTGGGCCATGGCGGAGTGGTACCGAGCCCAGTTGTACAGCAGAACGACTCCAGAAAGAGGTGTTGCTGCCATAGCAGGGGGTAAGGAAGAGAAAAAAAGTAAAGCAAAGTAAAATGGAAAGGTATTTCTTCCCTCTGCCAGGGCATACAGACAGTGGGGCAAATTCGGACTCCCAACAACCAATAGAGACCCATGAGCCGTTGCTACAGGAGATCCTGGTAGTTACAGAGAGTATAAAGGGCACGCTGGAATCAAAACTTGATTCAGTAGTGGCCGAAGTGACACTGATCTGGGTTGTACTAGAAGAAAAAGATCAACTCAGTGACACACGAAAAAGTGTCTCGGACATCGGCAAGGCCATTGAACTGCAAAAGCAGGTTACTGCCCTTCTCCAAGATAATGCTATCATCATACAGGCGTGGCTGGAGGACATAGAGGGTAGGTCCAGATGCAAAAATATTCGCCTGGTGGGGGTTACCGAAAAGTCAGATGAGCCTTGTGAGAAACTGGCTTAGTATATGCTAAACACATATGTAAGTGGGCACCCTGCATTGATCCAGCTAACCCTTATGGGGATTTTAGTGGCCTTATACAACCTTTGAAAGCTCTCTAAGTGATAGCTGTGGAGAGGAGCCTTCAGGCTTAATCTGGAAGGAGTGTAAGTAAATAAGCTTGTTTTACCAGAACATAATCTTATAGGTATAGATTTAGTGAAAAAGAAACACGCAGAGTATTTATAAAAATAGGTATTTATTATAAGATACTCACTAACATACAGATATCTCCTAGCAGGAGATATAAACAATACTCTTCAACAGAAACAGGTAAGTAACACGAATACACAGTTGGCACCAGGGGGAGCCCAAACCAGATACTAAAATAGAGGTATGCGATCCACGGCTCGAGTCACAACTATACCCAAAAGGCATAGCTCCTCCTATCCACTGGGCTTTTCAAATATTTGGGCATCCACATCACTATGGACCCCCTTTTATTCTACCAATTAAATCTAGTGCCTATTGTTGGGCGATTTGAATCTGATGTACAGCACTGGAGAACGCTTCCCCTTTCCCTCTTGGGCAGAGCAGCAATGTTTGAAAAATGGCGACACTACCCTGCATGCTTTACGCACTACAAAATACCCCCCATCGAATACGTGACTAGTTCTTTCACTCCACTGAATCTCTCCTTCGCTCACTTTTGTGGCACACAGCCCCATCACGGATAGCCCTCGCCACGTTGATGCGAGAGGTGTAAAACAGAGGCATTGGTCTTCCCAACATTAAGACATATTACTGGGATTCATATTTAGCGATGGCAAATGACTTGACATTTATGCCCTGGGACTATCCCGCCTTTAGATTGGAGAGATTCTCAATGGGACCGGAAAGATACCTAGGTATACTCTAACTCTACCAAGGCTAAGAATCTATTGCCTCTGACACTGTGGCTCGGAATTGGGGATCAGCCACTTCATTTTTGGGCTGGAAAAAGAAACTTACTGAAATGACTCCCCTATGGAGTAGTAATTACGTAGTCTTCAGGGCTTCAAACCGTTGAACCTCATAGGGTTATCCTTGTTGGGGGGCAGAGGGATTGGAAGAGATATGCTTACCTGGGAAGAGCTACAGGCCCAATATGAGTTCGCACCCACTGAGGTTTTCAGATACCTAAAGCTTCAGCACACCCTAAAAACCCATATTTCTAGCAGCACTTTGTCAAACTAGATCTGGTCTCTTCCCTACTGCTCAGCTGGAATGTGTGATGACCTCAGAGTATTTGGGTGCCTGTGTGTCTGTGGAGAGTCAGTTGGTGAATGCAGGCTGAACAGTAGGGAGGCTGCTCCTGGTGGGGCTACGTTTCATCTACTTACATCCTTCTACTCATCTATCCTGGAACCAAGCTACAATAAAGATATACTGTTCATACACCCGGCTGTGTATCTTCCATTTACAACATTTTGGAGACGATCTTGAAGAACCTACACGTTTTCAGAAAGAAGGCCCTTTACAACTAAGTAAAAAAAGAGACTGAAATTTTAAGGAAAAAGAAACGTTATGGAAACCAAGTCATTGAAAGTTTGAAGAAACGCTCTGGTCAGCCCCACCAGTGTCCTTTTCTATTGACACAGCCTACAGCCCGGGTGTTTGTCATTCTACTACACTAAGAGCCTCTACCATCCTATGTGAGGAGTCGTGCTCTTCATACCATGCCTGGGGCCACATGCTTTACAAGCAATCTTTGGAAAAAACTGGCAGTAATTTGAAAACACTGGTACTTTGGAAGACTGGTTGCATCATGTTGACACCAACAGGCATCATTTGGCCTGCATGGGACATCAGTGCTGACATCTGTCTACCTTAGTGTGTACCCCACATCAATAGAGTATGGTATTTAAGCAAGCTCCCCATAGGAAGACTGCCAATGTTTAAAATGTTTCATTGTCTGTATCTGACGGCGTACTTAAGCGACTGCTATCACCTGCTACATGCTCTGGCACATACCTAAAAGACAAGGACACTCTACTGCTGGTGAGTCAGTTTACTTTGAATGAACTGTTCTGCTGCTGGCTATTCGCTGTGTGCGTGCACTACTTGTGCCAACCTGCGGTTCTAAAGTCTTCAGAGCTCTACTTGGACAACAAAGACTGGCAGTGTTTGAAGTGCTTTGTTGAATGTGTTGGAGAGCATACTTAAGTGACTGCCATCTATTGAAGCTGCTTGCGTACTCTAACTGGCTCAGCTAAAGAGGTTTGGTTTCTCGTTGTTGCGAACCACAATGTGTGAGGTGAGGCTGTTTTCGTCTTATTGTTTGAGGACCTTGGAGCCTTTCTGCCAGCAGTGCCATTTGATCTGTTTTGTTCTTTAAAAAAAACGAGCACAAGTCCTTGTCAGCACGCGCACCCCTACCTGCCTACTGTGGCCTTCCACGGGTTCTCTGTGACGATATCTCTCTTCGCGCCACAGCCTGCTGCTGCACAACGTTGGGCAGCACGCATTTACCGCAAGCCATCCGGCGAGGCCGTGACAACGTGCCGCCATTTTGTGCTGGGTAGTAGCACCAAAGAACAAAAACCTCAAAGTATTCAGTGTAACTTGAAGTGCTGCTCGTTGTTGCTAACCGAATTGATTTTCTTGCAACACGTTTTCAATAAAGTTTACGGCTTACAAGATGTGACCGGTGATGTCGTCGGATCAAGGTGAGGTCTTCAACTTTCATGTGGATTATGGAGGTACCGTTTCGAGTTTCTGATAACTTGTCCTTAGTGCAGCCGTCCAAGGTGCTTTACATGCTGGCTTCTTCAGTCAACTCGAGTGAGGCTTCGCTCACTGGTGGCATTACAAGACATTTGGTTGTTCATGATGGCACTCGCTTAGTATTTTGCTTGTTCCTGATGTATGTGTCGGCATCATATTTCAATTCATGTGCCGTGGGGGAGGTTATGAGGTCATGAGGAGGTTTAGTGGGTGGTCGGTGCCCCCTATTCCGTTTGTGGTCCTGTGTATACCCATTCATGCGCTGGTTTGGCGTAGTGTACCTCGTCATGGTGTGGTTGAGGGCGGCAGTCTTTACCCTGCTGTGTACCCTATCATGGGGAGGTTGCATGGGCGGTCAGTGTCCTTGATGTTTAGAGTGTAGCCTTGTATGGGGAGGTCATGTGAGCAGTGAGTGCTCAAGTCAAGTTTTTGGTTTAGTGTAGAATGTAACTATTTTGGGGGGGTTGTGGGGTCAGTCAATGCTCCAATTTAGTTTTTAGGGTGATATATACTATTCGGTGTACCCTTCATTGGGGAGGTGGTGGAGCCAGTCAAATACTCCAATTTAGTTTTTAGGGTGATGTATACCCAATGGTGTACCCTTCAATGGGGAAGTTGTGGGGCCAGTCAAATGCTCCAATTTAGTTTTTAAGGTGATGTATACCCAATGGTGTACCTTTCAATGGGGAGGTTGTTGGGCCAGTCAAATGCTCCAACGTAGTTTTTAGGGTGATGTATACCCTACGGTGTACCCTTCTTTGGGTAGGTTGTGGGGCCTTTCAATACCCATTTGTTTTCTAGGGTGATGTTTTACCCTGCGGTGTACCCTTCATTGGGGAGGTTGTGGAGCCAGTGAATGCTCCAATTTAGGTTTCTAGAGTGACGCATACTCTTCGGTGTACCCTTTAATGGGGAGGTTAACGTTCCTTTTCGTAAGGTTGAGGGGCGGTTAGCGCCACAGCCTTATTTTCAGGTTTAGTGTGTACCCATCTTTGGGAAGGTTGTGGGAGCGGCGAGTGTCCCTAAGCCATGCCCCTGCAATGTCGTTCTATCCCCAAGGGAGGCGGATGGGGTCTGCATGGTGGTTTTGGGGCATAAGACCCTTCCACTTTTCCGGATATGTTTTACCTAATGATTCCTGTACATTTCATGTATGTTTATTTAGTGTCTTTCTTCTCATGCATGTACATTTTGTAATGTTTGTTCCTCTTTTCTGATGTATTCTTTATAATGACATTTCCACTATTGCACTCCTTTGCTGTTTTAATTCCCTAAGGAAAGAGGGTGTGTCAAACTAGTTCTTGTCTCTTCCCTACTGCTCAGCTGGAATGTGTGATTACCTCACAGAATGTTTGGGTGCCTGTGTGTATGGAGCGTCAGTTGGTGAATGCAGGCTGAGCAGCAGGGAGGCTGCTCCTGGGGGCTACGTTAGATCTTCTTACATCCTTCAACTCATCTATCCTGGAACCCAGCTATAATAAAGATATCATGTTCATACACCCG
The DNA here is from genome assembly GCF_964263255.1 of Lissotriton vulgaris. Taxonomy (NCBI): domain Eukaryota; kingdom Metazoa; phylum Chordata; class Amphibia; order Caudata; family Salamandridae; genus Lissotriton; species Lissotriton vulgaris. The sequence continues at coordinate 94,041,057 of NC_141688.1, read as the reverse complement.
GCCTATGTATCTTCCATTTACATCACACTTCTATCCCAGATTTCTCCCCATTAGAAGATAGAGTCCTAGCTGAACCGCTACCCAAGAAAACGGATTCTCTAATATACAAAAAAATGAATAAAGCAACTCCCCTTACACTCATGGCTAAATGGGAGGGATATATTGGGGAAGGTGACAAAGGGGAATGGAGTGAGACACTGGGAACATACTGTGATGTGGCCATACACGCAGGGTTCCGATTGGTCTAATACATATACTACACTGCTCGTATTATTCACGCACAGCAATCCAGGCAATGTGCCGTTCCTCAACAGACAGCTGCCCCAGGAGTTTTGGTGAAAGTGGCACTTTCTTCCACATCATATGGTCTTGTCCGATAGGACAATTCTTCTGGACAGAACTACCAAGAATTATGGGAGAGGTGACTATGGTGGCCCTCCACCCAAATCCTCCTCCCCCCCCCCACTCCAGGCTTCAAAAATTTGTCTTTTATACAATTTGGGAGGACTCACCACTAAAATATGGTTATCGCTGGGTCTTATTGTTGCCAAACAAAAAATAGCACGGCGGGTGCAGGGAGGTGGCAGTCCCCATCAGTGGGGGATTGGGAGCGGGACATGGATTGGTAAATGAGGAATGAAAAGTCGATATACCTGGGGAGAGGATGTCCACGCAAATGGGAGAAAATATGGGCAGGGTGGTGCTCATACAGAGGTCTTGACTTAGGGCCCACCAAAACATGTGTAGTCCTGGAGCAGGGCTCCCTCTGAACTCAACAGCCACAGCTATAAGGTGGCAATTTACTATGCAACCATAAAAAAGCTATCAAATCCGTTCACATTACTCGGAATAGGTACTGCCCCCGCCCCCCCCCCCCGTATTTAAAGGGGCATATTCAATTACAATGCAACATCTACTTTGCAGCGCAGTTTTTGTTTATTGTATGATACTTGTCTTTTTCCTGCTGAAAACAATAAAAAGACTGGTAAAAAAAAAAAAAAACTAATGCGACAATGAAATGACTTCAGGGCCAGAATAATTTCTGCTGGCATGGATTCTCCAGAAAGCATGACTGATCCTTTCAGCCCATTCTAGGTTCTAAGAGGTTTCTGCTGCTAATGGTTTTACCTGTCCAAGCAGGAGGATGTTGTGTTATTTTTAAGTTGTCACTTGCGAGATATTAATATATATATATATATATATATATATATATATATATATATATTAATAATTATATAATTTGCACATTATACTTTTATAGTCATTTGACCGGACTAAAGTTAATGTTTATTGTGAAATGTACATTCTCTGTGATAACTCACATCAAGCAGGACAGCTAATTGGCCTAAGATAAAGAACTAATATCATCAAGAACAGCAAAGGCCATGGGTGAGTGCATTTCAGTAAAGAAACACTCGTATTCCACTGCCCAAACATTAACATTCACAAGGTGGAACTCAATTAATCCTGGGCAAGTTTAAAGTGAAAAGTCAAAACAAGTCATTAAAAATGTTCAACATTTTTTTTATTAACAATAACTTGACCAATGCAAAACAAAATCAGCTACTTTATACTTGCTATTTAACCAACCCTCCCCCAAATTATATGCGCTTTAAGGCACAGCGAAGAAATACTTTAAGCAGCTGCAGGTCTTCAAAGTAATGATTATGACGTACACAATTAACATGTATTAATCTCTGCTGCATCTCCGTTTAATTGGTAAACCGTGAACTCATAAAAGTATGTATTCATGATTTTTCTTTACAAGATGTGTTCCATCACTGAAACTAAAATCCACTAATGCTCATTCTGCTGTATTGGAGCCAGTATCTGAAAGGAAACAGAATATTTGTAAATACAGGAATCTCAACATTAACCATACATTTAAAACAAAGTATTCATTAGAAATAAGAACAAGCTACCGAATCTTAATAGCCTCTACTAACCAAATACACAGAGGTAGACCGTGTATATTGAATCTCCCACAATTACCGGCTTTGTAATGGCTTTTTAGCCTCGATCCAAATGACATTCGAGACCAAAACATTCTCAATGCCTACTGCCAAAGCATCCTCCTAGACTTGTACTGCACACTCCACTGCACGAGGCAGACCCCATTCTGTGCTATTCCTAATACGGGTTCATTGACTTTTCATAATTATTATAAACAACTGTCATCACTTGTTACATGGTTATGATAATCAGTGACAGGACATAAGAAAATAAACAAACACGGGGCACCAGGGTCTGTTGAGTACAGCCTATAAACGAGCAGGACAGGAAAGTTTTAACTTCATGTGGCATAAGCAATTTCATACATATGGGGTGATGTCAGGCTGCTAGTCTGTTTCTTGGGTGTTTTTAGAAAACGAAGTACAGAGTTGGATACCTACGTCCAGTCGTAATACACGTAGAGACAGAGTCCCGCGTGTTTATACCAAAAGGGAATGCTTTTACGTGGAGCCGTCATAATTTGCCAAACAGAAATGCATCCCCCGTGCTAATTCTTTACTCACCTACCCTAGCTGTGGAAGCTTGTACCGCCAGACTAGACTCTCCCAGGAGAAATGCTGGAGAAGTCTAGATCTCCTGAGGTGGGGGGCGACAACTAATCATGCAGTGCATGGGAGGCCCGTGCAGGGTTCAGTCAAGGCCCCCAGATGGACGTCGGTGAAGGCCTCAATGAAGGGAAGAAAAGACTCTGCATAGCTGACCCGTGGGTGAAGCACCCTCAGTCAAGACAGGGGTATGGACCTCAAACCGCTGCTGCCCTGCACATCACAATGGCTAAGGATGCACCTTGCGACCAAGGCCTGGAGTGAAAAGCATGCCAGAGGATGGGGAGATGTCCAGGCTGCTGGCATCACCTCATACCGGTTTTCATCCGCGTCAGAATCTCCCTCAAAAGTGCCATATAGTTCTTCCTCATCATCCGCCAAGCCAATGACTGGAACTGTCAGAGGGTGCTGGTGTCCAAGTCGATTGCCATCGAGGAGGCGCTGAATCAGAAAAAAATAGGTATGAGTTCATCGTCCAGTGGCACCAGTGGTTTCGGACTCAATGCCAGAGGGACTGGAGCCCAGGGTAGGTATAAGCACCTATGGCGGCATCAAGCTGGATCCCGGGGCACCTAGCGGCTCAGTGGGGCCTGAAGGCGTGCCAGATGGAGTCAGCGGCCCGAAGAGAGCTGCAAATTTCTTTGAGCTGGTTGAGCATCACTCCGGGGAACCCTGGATAGCACAGAATGGACCCAGATACCTGCTCAGCAGGTGGAGTGCAGGAGCGGGACTGTGGAGCACAATGTTTGGATGGGGGAGCTGAACGTTTCAACTTCTTTTTGGTGTTACACGATTTGGAGAAGTCTTGGAGCTTGAAGAGGATATTCAGTGGGAACGGCTCCTAGAAGGACCCCAAGATCTACCTCGAAAACAGTGTGAAGTTGCCTTCTTCCGTGCAGCTAGAAGATTGATCAACCACTCACGACTCGCCTTGGAGTGACGCAGACCTTGGGGTCATGCGCTGACCCCAAGCACCAGACATACCAAGTAGGGATCAGACACAGACAGTCTGAGACATTCCCCACAAGGTTTATACCCTGAAGGTTTAGCAGGGGACATGTTCCAAGCACACTGGGAGCAACTGTTCAAAAATAGTTAAGAATCGAAAAATTATGTAAAAAAAATGACTGCGGTAGCTCTCCAGATGCGAACTGTTGATCCGGGAAGAACAGAACTGATGTCAGCACACTGGGGTTGCACAAATATGGGCACTGAGAGGTCACTTCCAACATGGATGCAAAGCCAATTAATGAAAAATATCGGAGTGGAGAGGTATTGCTCAAAATTTTCTGGATCCAGTTTGATGCCTGGGGAACATTCTAAAGGCAAGGAATCTGTGGGTAGAAGTCTCCATCGGAAATCTGGTCTAGGTAATTCAGCTTAGTTAAACCAACTCGCTAGCCACTGCAGCTGTGAATAAATGTTTGAGATTTGGGGTTTTTATCCATGCTCAGCGAGTGGCTCTGTGCTTGTGTACAGTGACTTATTGCCCCACTCCACACTACATAAAAACAGTAAAAAATGTAACATCTGGAAGAAGCCTGAAGGTAGGACTACTGTGACTTTTGCAAAATACTACTCTACTATACGTCCCAATACTGAAAGTGTGAGTGGCCTTTAAAGGCTATGCATCCTTGCAGCATTTACATGGCTATAACAACTGAGGCGTTGGAATGAGAATACATCAAAATACTAAGCGCGAAGACCTCTGGTATAAGTGCCACATTAACAGTGTCTAAAACACAAAAATGAATGTGCTTTAGTGAAAGTAAGGGGTCTAGTATTTATAAGCAAAGGAAACCATGAACAGATTAAATATTTTTAGAAAGCCCATATCAAACAAAATCATTGAGGGGGGTAGGAGGGCTTTAAGAGATGGTTATGTAGTACCTTAAATGTGGTTTTGTTTCAAATAAGATAGCACCTGCATTCAAAGTTTAGGATAACTTCAAGCAAGACTACATAAACGTGAGAGCCCACCGTACTGTAATTTTACCTAAATGCAGTGGTCTAGTGTTAAGATGTCTGATAAGAGGAAGGGCTTAAATAGTCCACAGGAGTTCATGTGGTCGGATTCTCGTGGTCAAAGAACTTGGCTTGTGTCCAGGGTCTATGAATAAGGGGTGGTGCAACGTACCCATTCGAGTGAATATTGACCCCTCATTTCACTCAGTCAGGCACTCAGCCTGACAGACATCATTTGTTTCATTGTGTGTCCCTGTTACAGTGAGTGCTCCAGAGGCAGTCATATTGAGAGTATACTCGCTATTAAAATGTGTGTCCAAAGAAGTGTAGGTGGCTACAATTCAATGAAAGTGTAAGTGGTCTGGCCCTCTGTGTTGCGTAGTGACTATGTGTGTTGCAGTGTGGGGGACACAGTCAATCAATAAATTAGGGGAATTGTATGCGCACTACTCACCCGCGAGTGTCTCAAGGCACAGGGGGGGAAGGCACAGGAGGGGGAAGGCACGGGGGGGGGGGAAGGCACGGGGGGCATAGCCGCTCCCTATCAGTCGAAGAGCCAGATCTTGAGCGTCTTCCTGAAGATGGCCAGGGAGGCGGCGTGTGTGATTTTGAGCAGGAGCTAGTTCCAGGTCTTGGCTGCGATGTAGAAGGTTCTTCCACCTGTTCTGGCTCAGCGGATGTGCGGGGTTTCGGGAAGGTTGGAGAATCTGAGGTTTCTCTTGGGTACGTGGAAGGAGATTCTCTGGTTGAGGCATTGGGGTCCGGTGTTGTGGAGGCATTTGTAGGCGTGGGTAAGTACCTTGAAAGTGACTCTTCTAAACGGGGAGCCAGTGGCGGTTCCTTAGGTGTAGGGAGGTCGCTTGTGTCGAGGAATGCCGAAGAGGAGTCTGGCTGTAGTGTTCTGTATGGTCTGGAGCTTGCAGAGCAGAGACTTGTTTATGCCGGCGTACAGAGCGTTTCCATAGTCCAGTCTGCTGGTAATGAGTGCGTGGGTGACTGCCTTCCTTGATTCAGGGGGGATCCACTTGAAGGTCTTTCAAAGGAATTGGACGGCGTTGACCTGTCGTGTCATGGAGAGGGAGGAGTAGAGTATGATTCTGAGGTGTCTGGCGTGGTTCGTGGAGTGGGGGGTGGAATGCCTAGGGACGTAGTCCACCACATGTTGTCCCATGCCGAGGGGGAGGGTCCGAATACGAGGAATCCTGTCTTCTCAGAGTTGAGCTTCAGGCAGATTCTGCTCATCCAGGATTTGACGTCCTTCAGCCCTTCCTAGAAGATGAGTCTGGTGGTGATTGGGTCCTTGGTGAGGGAGAGGATGAGCTGGGTGCCATCGACGTAGGATACTATGCTGAGTCCGTGCTGTCTGACTATGGCGGCGAAGGGGGCCATGTAGATGTTGAAGAGTGTGGGGCTGAGTGAAGATCCTTGGGGCACTCCGCAGTCGATTTCCGTGGGATCGTAGAGGAAAGGTGTTAGTCTGATTCTTTGGGTTCTGCCGTTGACAGTAAAATCTTTGAGAATGTACAGCTCATCAAAATAAACAGAGCACATCTTGACTTTGTTAAATATTTGAAAATTCCCTCCAAGAAAATTAACCGACCCTGTGTAGTTTTAAAATCCTCAACATATAGGAAAGAAGATGTAAATTTGGACTGGCTAGGTTTTGTGAGAAACCATTAGGAAGTTTTAGGCACAAACTGGCTTAAACATCAAAACACAGGCTCAGCATTTAAATGGATTACCTACAGAGACTGCACATTTACTAGTTCCAGAGGCTGGCCACGCATTTTCAGAATGCTTGCTATTATTTTCTTAGCCAACTGGAGGGCTAGAAGCATTGCGAGCGAGAGAATAAGAGAGAGACACAAGTGAACATAGAATGGCAGTGGTGCAACCTGCAAGACACACATCACAATAAAATGGACATGAGCCATGTGGTTTAGCAACCTTGTAGACAATGACCACAATATCATCCTGAGTGCTGGGCAGTATGCGGCCATCACACTCAAAACAGTATGAAACTCACTTTTTCCATCGCAGGCTACTATTTTCACTTTGTCAACCTTGATGATCTCTGTGACTTCTCTAAACTCCACATCATTCAGCACGAATGTCCACACGTTGTCACAAAATCGGTATGTGTTTAGCGACCCCTGTGAAAAGAATAAACAGTACAAATAAAAATGAGTTATCAGCCAGCTTCTTGTTAAAATCTCTTAAGTACACAGATATCAGCCAGCATATATTAGACAAATTGATATGCATTTGAAGAATTCGAAATTTATGTTAGACGTTCAATGCATTGCTATTACGCCTCTTCTAAAAGCATTGGATCAAAAAAGCCATCCAATTTTTGAGACCCAAGCAATATGCACCCCCTCTTTATAAGCGGGATACTCAAACAATTAATCGAGGAAGAAATTGAAACAGACATTCTCAAACGTTTATTAGAGATTAGCGAAATGGAAACCGGCTAGACTTTCAGATAAACTTCTTCTACAGTCAGGGAAAAAACCAGACCTACAGCATCCGAATGTCAACCGCTTCCTCTGACGCAGGGAACAGAATCGAGGTAGTAGAGTAGTTGAGGCAAATAAAGAGTGTAGCGCCTGCCACTGTATTCTCTAGAAAGTGAAATGCTGTGAAGGCATGAGGGATCACATTGTAACAGAAGAGTTGCAGGGGGTGCTGGCGATCGCTTTTGGGATTTCGGAGTCTTATAAAAATACTCCCTATTAGTGGCAGTCTTTGAACTTTATTTCATTGGTGACAAGCTGGAACGAAAACCTGCTGTTTTCCTAATCCGCCACAACCTCTAATCCACCAGCGTGCACATGCGTGGATTGCCTGGGCCAGTAGGTTCGGGCCTGATTGAAGTAAATGGACGACTGCTGTACTCGAAAGCCTGCGGTCCTCCCTGCGATCATTTTGGCACTGGGGATTATGCCTATTCTGTCTCCGACTCTGCAGCACGTCAGTGGGGGCCTTCTCAGTAATGGCGGTAGGAACTAACAAGCAATGATGTAATCAAATGTGTCATACCCTGACATTTTAGGATCAGGCCAGGCTTGCTGCTTTTAGAATCAAGCCAAGCTTGTTGAAGGAGTGGAACCAGTGGTTCATAAGAGTCTCAAAATTCCCCTGGTTGCAGGAGGGGAACCCACTGAAGCATCTGACTGGTCGGCGTCAATTGTCCTTGCCCACAAGAGTGATCAGTCTTTGAAATTGTGTGTGGATTTGCATGATTTCAATCATAGTATATGGGTAGATCGTGAACCGCTACCTATTAACAAGATGCTGCGTACTTTAAAGGGGGGGTTGTGGCATTTTAACTATCCTGAACGGGTCGACTGCTTACCACCAGGCAGTTTTGACTGAAACATCCAGACATCTCACTTCTTTCAAATTGTTGTCTAGTGTACTCTACTTTTATTTTTTTAAATCTTTTTATGGACCATAAAAACAAGCTACAGATTATCAGCAATTACATGTTCGTAATATCAATCAATCAATAAAAAAAAGGTGCCGGGATGTGCTATCTTCATTACATTGAAATCACAAAGAATTAATGCATTCATCACAAAGGTCCACTACTGATCCAAACAATTTCTCAACTTGATAGTCAATTTTAAAAATTCCGTAATTTGGAGAATGCTGTCACTGTGTAAAAGTTGTAAATACAGCAATGCAGGTCTGATCTGAGTAAAATTAAGTCTTTTTAAAAGAGTCACCAGATAGCGCTTGCGTGGATATTCATAAAATCTACATAAAAATATAAAATGCAGCATGACTTGCTGAGACTTTTCGTCGCAGCCGCAGGGTGCTGCGGACCTTTTAAAAATATCAGTTTTTGGCCTAATCAGCAGATGATGAAAAATATTCAACCTAAACCTTGTTAGCAGGAACTTTTCATGCAAACTTAGTGAGCCCAATAAATATGGCTCAGTAGTTTCGCACGTTTTAAGCATGACAAATTTTCTCACACTTTGTTTCTGGAGCTCAACTCCTTCCCTCTGGATCTTTCCACGGGCCTTCCCTGGAAGACCCGTTTCAGTACCTCAAGATCCCCCTTGACAATCCGGTTTGGATCTTCGAACAAGTCAAGACGACCAAGCCTAGTAAAGCTGGATTCCAGGTATTTTATCCAAGGAATGTCCAATACCTTATCCTGGATCAGACAGTCCCTCACAATCAGATTTGTCAGTGGTATGTTCTGATTCAACCATAGTTTTATCCAGCATGTCAGGGGGCGTAAGGAAAAAGTGTCACTTAGATATTGAGCCCCCAGTTCTTCGTGAACTGCTAGATTGGACGTATCTACGGTTACACACAGGAGAAGTTTTAAAAAGAAATTCTCGGCAGTCTGCAGCTGTTCACCACCGACATACCTCCATATTTCACTACCGTATGTGGCAGTTGCCACTGATTTGGCATTATAAAGTTTCAACATGGCACCAGAAGGTTTTTTCCCCAGTTTTGATGCAAAGTTAAAAATGGAGGCATTCACTCTGACATATTCTCCTTTCTTTTTTACAAGATGTGGACCCCAATTTAATTTGGTATCAAAAAGAACCCCAAGATAGGAGAACGTTTTTGATATAGGGATAACTGCTTCGTCAATTTTAAATGAGAAGTTCCTGCTAGGTTGTTGGCCTACCTGCATGACAAATGATTTCGAGTTGTTAACCAAAAGGTCTCTATCCGTCATGAATGATTTAAAAGCATTTAGTAAAGCTTGAAGGCCCCTCTCAGTTCACGATATTAAAACCGCATCATCTGCGTATAAAAGAACAGGAATTCCTCGCCTGCCGACTCTAGGACGGTCAGCCGCTACCTTCTGTAAGACGCTATCTAGATCATTAATATAAAAATTAAAAAGAAATGGGGCCAAGATACATCCTTGACGAACAACCTTTCTAATATTAAAATTGTCTGTTACGCTCATATCTTGGGAATATCTGACATTCGCTCTAGTATTACTGTGAAGATCAACAAGAAAATCAACAATTCGACTGTCTACACCCTTCGCACTCACGGACTGCCACAACCTTCCCCTGTTCACATAGTCGAAGGCTGAGGACAAGTCCATGAAGGCGAGATGGATGGTAACCCTTTGAGATACAGTGTACTTACTTAATATTAGGAATAAGTTAAGGCATTGAGTTATTGTTGAACGGCCACTGCAGAAACCATACTGAGAGATGGAGATGATGTTATTTTCCATCACCCAGTCTGAGAGTCTCTGCAGTAGTATCCTTCCTATTATTTTAACCATAGAGTCTATGAGTGAAATGGGTCTATAACAATGTGGGCTACCCTTGTCCCCCTTTTTAAAAACGGAGACAATCGTAGAGACCCCCCATGATTGTGGCCAGCCACTTTTTATGGCAGCATTAAAAACAGACTCTAATATTGGTGCCCAAAAGATTGGCTCAGATTTAAATAAGTCAGGAGGAATCCCATCAGGGCCGGGTGCTTTCCCGGCTGTTAGCCCCACAAAACCCTCAATGACCTCACTTCTATCTATACTTATCAATTCACCACTGGTAAAGGGTACGTGGTTGGAATCTTCATCCATCGGGCCGCAATATAATTGTTTGAAGTATTCTTCTCACTCCCCCTTTAGTATGTCGCATTCCAAACCGTCACCCGGCTCCTGAACCAGGAAAGGTTTCTTCATAACAGCCCAGAATCTAGAGCTACACCGCAAGGTGGTGGGATCAAGAATCTCATTCCAGGCCTCTTCCCCTACGAATTCCTTACGTTTGGCAATAATAGATTTATATTCCTTTCGGCATAGTTGGGACTGTAGCCTTTACTCTTGGTTTTTCTACTAGTGCCATCCTTAAGTTCCTTGCTGCTTTAGAACAGTCATGACTAAACCATTTTGGTCCCAAGTTCTCTAAGTTTTTTGATGGTGCCGACAGCAGCTGAGACACCTTGTCAGAAAGACTTTGGAACGCATTGAGGACCTCGCTCGGCTGTGTGTCATCTTCAGTACATACCCTAATTTAGTCTGCACAAGTGACTTTAATATCTGTATACAGCATATCTGGCGTGATCTTCGACCATCTCAGTCGGCGTCTCCCATCTTTTGTGCTCACCCTGCCCGTAATGTGGATTGGTCCTTCCTTGGCTATCCACGGGCCCCTCAAGTGAACAGTTAGCGGATTGTGATCACTAAATTCGCTATCTTCAATGCTAAAAGAGTCCACAAAGGGCTGCATTGCAAATGAAAGTAATACATAGTCAATAAAGGTCCCCTTTCCATGCCCCTTAGAAGTGGGGTCTCAAAACTCTTAGCGGGATCCATCAATGCCATAGGCGGTATCACATCCAGATCGTTCAATAAGTCGTAAAGGAGTTCCCCCTCAGTCGTGTGTTCTAGGTGCAGACCCTCAGATCGTGCACAGTTCAGATCCTGAATACTTTTCAATAGGGGGTCACCACAGGGGTGAACATGTTCGTAATATAAGATAAACATTTTTATAGGCATTTTTATAGGCATCCCACAATATGTCAAAGAACATTTACACTTACTGGCTGATATAATTCGTGCAATCTATGTACATAGAAACATCTTGCCTCTTGGAAATTGTAAGCGTACCCCCGTGGGGCACTGGCCTCTATATTTCACCCACGCTCCCCATATATTTTCACCTTTACGTGGGCTGCCTCGACTCTGGTTTATCACCCGTCCACTCTCTGGCACTAATCCAGATCTTTTTTCCAGGCTGCCAGTGTGGGGGTTGTCGCTACCCCCCATGCCTGAGCGATGTTTCTCTTGGCCACCCACCCAGCCAAGGCCAACCAAGTCTTAGACCTTTGTGGCCAGGTCGTATCTCCTGTGACTCACAAAATATGCCACCTCCGCTCAAGCGGGACGTTCCCTTCCACTAGTTCCGCTATCACTCGGGTAATACCCTCCCAGTACGTTTGGAATTTGGGACAGGCCCACAAGATATGAAAGAAGGACCCAGATTCACCATAACCCTGGACACATTCATCTGTGGTACATTTACAAATGCGTACGAAAACCAAGCATGAGGCGTATGATCTGTGAAGAATACTCTGGGGCTCTGCAAAGCTTCGGCCCAATTATCGGCCTTGAGCAAGCCCACGTCCGACTCACAGGCCTCACGTAGGGGACCCAAGCAATCTGGTGAGTTGTACATAAGCATCTTATACATGAGAGATATAGCCTTGTCAATCAAGGGATCTTAAAGGAGGTGGCCCTCCAGCGGCGAATACTCCGGTATCAGGGTGTCCTCCTTCAAGTGATGGTGCAGTGCGATTCTAAGCTGTCGGTATCGGAGGAACTCCCCCTCCCCAAAAAGAACTCCTCCCTCAATGTGTCAAAATCTATCATTTTGCCTCTCTTCCAGACATATCCCAATAAATCAATCCCAATGAGGCTCCATTTCCGAAAGCCCTTTAGTCGCCGCAGCTCGCCCAAGTAGTCTCCATCCCATAGAGGGATCTGTTCTGTAAGCTTAGTCTCACCCGGGCACTGCACACCAGTGGTTCCGTTCGTTTCTCAGGGATCGTTCCTTCTGTGTGGCGTCCCCGCCCTACCAGTCCAAATGTCATCCTCTGTCTCTTGGGGTCCCACAGGGTTCCTCACTGAGCCCCACGTTGTTTAACATCTACGTGAGGCCGCTGGCTGAGGTTGTGAAGCTCTGTGGTATGACCATGGTGTCGTACGCAGATGACACCCAGCTAGCGGTCACGATCAGCGGGGACTCTGGGGTGGATGCCCCAAGATTCAGAGAAGGACTCAGGGCGGTGGCTGGTTGGATGACGTCCAACTGTCTCCAACTAAACGCCAAAAAAACGGAGGTGATGATCTTTGGGAAGCGGACGGACCTATGGGGAGATACTTGGTGGCCCTCTGAGCTGGGGCCGACCCCCACTCCGGTTGCGGAGATCAAAAACCTTGGTGTTTGGCTGGACCCTTCCCTCAACTTCGTTGGCCACACCAAAAGGACGGCGGCTTGCTGCTTCGGCATTCTGCGCAATCTGCGCCCTGCCCTTAAATACTTCGATGCCGCAACTCGTCAATTGGTGGTGCAAGCAACGGTTTTGGCGTGGTTGGACTATGCCAGCTCCCTTTTTATAGGATTAAACCAGGCTGAGTTAACCCGACTTCAAAGAGTGCAGAACGCTGCGGCCAGAGCGATCGTAGGTCTTCCTAGGTTTTGCTCGGCCGGTCCATCTTTGCGAGCCTTGCATTGGTTACCAGTTAGGCAGCCGATCCACTTTAAAGTTTTGTGCCTTTCCTTCAAAATTCTGAAGGGCCTATCACCTCCCTTACTGCACCAACTCTTGCGCCCTTACATCCCGGGCCGCACTCTGCGCTCGCTTGACCAAGAATTAGCGGTAGCCCCTCGGTTCAAACTCAGTCGGGTGGGGGGGTCGCTCTTTTAAGGTGCGGGCAGCCGCACTCTGGAACGTTCTCCCTTTGAAACTCCGCACCTTTGGTGACCTGCTCTCCTTCCGCAAGGCCGCTAAAACTCATTTATTTTCTGAGCTTTGTTAAATCCTTCACTCCCCAATTTCTTAATAATTATTTCTGTTCCCTTCGCTGGAGCAGCCGTGCGCAATACAAATAGCACTAACATAACATAACATTTTATTCGCCTTATGCCATACTTCAATAACAGTGTGGGTGTGTATCGGAAGGAGTGGGTTACTTCTACGTTTCCAGTACAATTCCGCCCTATAGTTACCATTGGCCATTGCTAGCCGGTCCACTCTGTACGCCGGCTCCTTCAGCGGCGAGAAGGCCCAACCATTAATATTATTGAGTTGGGAGGCTCAGTAATAGTGTCTAATATTAGGAATAGCCAAACCCCCATCATATATTCCTCGCTGGAGTTTCTTTTAGCGCAATCCTGGGGCTACCACCCCCTCACAGCAACATGCGTCGTTCGGATTCAACAAAGCGAAAGAATGTCTCTGGTATCCGAAATGGTGTATGTACAAAAGTCGGAGAGGGCCATCATTTTAAAGAGAACAGCTTTGCCCACCACGGAAACAGGCAGTCATCTCCACTGAGTCACATCATCTCGAAGACAATCTAATTGTGTCTGGATATTTAGACACATGAACTCAGTCTCAGAGTGTGTTATCCATATACCCAAGTATTTGAACATCTTTCTGCACCAACTCGGAGCATACAGAGGTCGAGGGAGGGAGCTCTACCGCTAGCGTGAACACTAGGGATTTATCCCAATTAACAAAGTATCCAGAGTATGTTTCGAACGATTGTATGATATGGATCAGCCGGTGGAATGTTTGGCACGGTCTGTGGGCCTACAGTAGGATATAGTCGGCGTATAATGATATATACGCTCCTCCCAGCCTCCCCAGAGGTCGATCCCTCTAACCAGCGGATCTCTCCGTATCCATACCGCTAATGGTTCCAATGCTTACGTAAATAGCATCGGCGACAGCGGGCAGACCTGCCTCGTGCCCCTATGGAGCCTGAAGGCTCGGGAAATAGTCCCATTGACTCGTACTCTCGCCATCGGGGTTGTGTATAAGAGATGGATCCACTGTAGCAGCTTTGGACCTATCCCGATTTTATCCAGAACAGCAAACATGTATATTCGATACTGTTGAATGCCATCTTGGCGTCGAGTGACAGGAGGACAGCAGGTTCATCTCGATTGCCTTGAGTCATCTGCATAACACCATAGAGACGCCGTAAATTAAGCCTGGTATTCCAATGCGGCATAAAGCCGGTTTGGTATGGGTGAATGAGGGATTGAATAACCGAACTCAAGCGAGTTGCAATGATCTTGGATAATACTTTGGCTTCAAAGTACAGAAGGGAGATAGGTCTGTAGTAACTACAGAGGTCCGGAGGTTTACCTTTTTTCAGTATGACCACAATGGTAGCTATCCTCAGATCCTCTGGGATCAGCCATTCGTCCCTTGTGCCAAGAAACATATGAAGCATATTTGGAGCCAATTTGCTCGCTACACATTTCTACAGTTCAGCGGGGAGTCCATTTGGGCTTGTCGCTTTTTTCCCAGACTGTCATTCGCGTATAGCGTTTTCTACTAAAAGTCCGAGTCAAGCGCCTCTCTGTCCTTGTTCTCGAGCGTTTGCAAAGCCATGTCTTTTTGTAACTCGTAGGACTCTACCACCTCCGCGCGGTCTGTGATTGATATACGTTCTCGTAGTAGTCAGCAAAGACATCCGCCAATTCTGCACCTGTACCACCCTGTGAGCCGTGCTCAGTACTAATTGTGGATACCCAATTGCAACTCCTATCCTTCTTTTCAAGCCAAGCAATCAGTTTGCTGGCCTTATCTTCCAGGTCATAGATCTTTCTCTGTGTGGCTAGTGCATGTGTTTTTGCAGCATTTTCCTCTAGATCTTTAAGTTCCTTATACTTGAGCTTAAGTATGTGTTTGTGCCAGTTATCCGTTCCTGATGCGGAGCTCAGTGCTAGCTCAAGATCCCATATCTCATGTTCCAAGGTGTCACATTGAGTGTGTTTTTCTTTGTGCTTGGTGCAACTCGTCGCTTGCACAAAGTCCTGGGCTACCACCTAATATGCCTCCCAGAGAATACAATCGGAACACACCAAGCCCACATTTCCGGTTAAATATTGGTTGGTGCGCTCTGCAAACAAATCCTGGAATTCCCGGTCTCTTAACAGGAAAGGGTCTAATCTCGGTGGGAGAGACCAATCCTGCCCGGGTCCACAGAGCTGAACCTCCACAGGCGAATGATCAGATATTCTGCGTGCCTTGTGGCACCCCCCCCCCCGCCCTCCCCCGAAAAGTCCCACCTATATCGTATGTGTGAAAATATAATCAAGATGGGATACGCAGCCATGGGCTGCAGAGATATGCGTAAAGTGTCTCAGGGTGGGGTTGTGGCCCTCCAAGTATCCGTGAGTCCCATAGCTCTAGCAAATGTGTGCAGATGTCGGGATCCTCGGGTCCCATTAGGGCCTGCCTCCCTATCCACTTCAGGGCACATTGCATCGTTCATGTCCCCTCCCAAAACCAGGGTCCCCTGCAGAAGATCGAGCAAAAGCTTACTAAGGTCTGGGAGTGTGATCTCATGTAGGCGTTGGGGGATGTAGACCGAGCAGATATTCACCACCTGACCCTCCCATTTCCCAGACAGGACCACAAATTGCCCCAAGGGATCACTCCAGGTGTGATGTACAACAAAGGGTACTGTGTTTTTAAGAAGTATTGCTGTGCCCCTGGAGGACTTGGTAAAGCAGGCATGTGCCTGAAGTGTTATCCAAAGCGGTTGAGTGCCAAGTAATTTGTGCCCCAGAGGTGCGTCTCTTGTAGGAGTACTATGTCCGGGGAGTGCAAACGGGAAGTATTGTAGAACCATAGTGCATTACATCTCGCCTCCAAGACCATTCACATTCCAAGAGAGAATTGATAATTTACCAGTCAGTTGTGCCGCCAAGGGCGTTACCTTCTGTCCGACCCCTGTGTGGGTCCCCCCCCCTCCCTTGGAAAACATGTCAAATGTAAGAACGCTGGTCGCAGCCTGCTATGGATTCAGCATTGTGTCTGAAGCATAAACAATCATACAAACAACAAAAAAACAACCCCCAACAAAGCCCCACCCCCCTGCCACCCTGCTTTGTAGGTCTAAAACTACCCACATCCCCAACAGCAGAGCGCCTGTCGCCCTACAGAACAAGGAAGTGTCAAAGGGCAGCCTGGCATCACCACCCGAGTGCCCACCCTCAGGCCTGCATGCCCACCTCAACACAGTTAGGACAGCTGGGCTAAATGCAGTCGCAACCCTACCAGCCGGGTATCGGTGTATCAATGCAATGAAGTATCTACAGCAGCATACCCCCACGACTGTAAAGGAGATATCTATACCTGAAGTCCAGTTCTACCTATGTAACAAACATGAAGAGGAGTTCAGTCCATCATTTTCCTGGGTATCTCTCTTCACTCATTGGACTCCCGGACCAGGAGCTTCTGGATCTGGAGTTCGACCTTGCCCCTTCTTTGCGGCGGTCTGGGGATTAAAGATTGCGGTAGCGACTTTCACGCCAATTCGTCTCCTCCTTCCGGCGATAAGCCATGGGAGGACCCCACATCCAGCCACTGTTGGACCTCCATAGGCGATGTGAAGACCCAAGATTTATCGCCCTCTATGACC
This sequence comes from Lissotriton vulgaris, assembly GCF_964263255.1. Classification (NCBI taxonomy): domain Eukaryota; kingdom Metazoa; phylum Chordata; class Amphibia; order Caudata; family Salamandridae; genus Lissotriton; species Lissotriton vulgaris. The sequence continues at coordinate 94,024,371 of NC_141688.1, read as the reverse complement.
TTGAGCTTTGCTGGGAAGTTCATATATTTGATCCCTTTCTCCCCGAGGGCCCGCTTGACCCCATCGAATGTGCGCCTCTCCTGTTGCACTTTTAGGATGAAGCCCAGGAAGAACCACATTGTTGCATTTTCATATGGGAGGTGGCCTATCACTCTGGAAGTTTGCAATATTGTGTGCCGATCACGAAAGTTCAGTATACGCACAATGACCGTGCGCAGGGGGCCCGCTCTGTGCACCCTGTCAAGGGAACACAGAGGGGACAACCTCTTCGGCTTGAGGTGATTCATGATAGGATCTTCGATGAAGAGGTCCATGCTGGGCCCCTCCGCTACGTCCGGCACTCCCACCACACGGATGTTATTGCGGCCCTCCCTTCTTGGTCATCCAGCTGTAGTTGAAATTGACACACCATCAATTTATGTTGGTGTGTCAATTTCTGCACGCGTTCCTCCAGTTTGCACGCTGCAGATTGAAGCTCCCCTATACTCTGCTCAGTTGCTGCAACCCACTACAATGTTTTTCGCTTGTCCGCCCTCATGAGGTTCATTTCTATTGTGACCGTATCAATTTTAGATTCCAAGTTCGTGCCCACCGATTGGATCGCTGCCGTAATTGAGCTGAGCTAGGGTTCGCCTACGGCCGGTGCATCAACCTGCGCAACACAGGCGGGCCCCTTTTAGTTCCGTCATGGTGTCTTCCACTGCGGATGGGGATGCTGCCCAGTCCCCCACTCGTTACCACTCCTGTTTGGCGCCATCTTCCAGGGACCCTGAGCCCGCCGACTGAGGACATGGGCCTTCGCCCAGCGTATGGCTCCCCGCAATCTATCCGCAGTGCTCCCAGTCCTGGTGTCGCAGCGGGCACGCCAACGGAGTCCACCTACTCCAAACTGCCACCCTGATGAGCAATGACAGCTGTCCGGCCTGTGCAGGATCGAAAGTGCCCCCAGCAGGGAGTATCCCGGCTAATATCAGACAAGGCAGCTACTGGCTAGGGAAACCACAGGGCAGGTGGCATTTCTCTGTTGTCCAGGCATGTATGCCCCCCCCCCCAACTGCTGCACGATGATCCACCCTAAAGCAGTGTGTTGCTGACAACGTGGTGCACATGCTACGCACCTCCAGGCAACAGCATTCCAGGCTGGGGCCCTTCACCACCTCCAGGCCACTCCCAATAGCTCAGGGCCCCCACAGATCAAGGCCAATGTCATTTGCATAAGCCAGGGGAAATGGCCTCACAGCCCCCGCTCCTTCAGTAGTATTGAGTAGTTAGGGGTGCCTGCATTTCACGCCCCCAGAGTACCTTGCTAGACTGGCTCCCTCCGTCCGGCGAGTTTGACACAGGTCCACCAGCACCGCTCAACAGTCAGTTGCGGGAAGAAACCTGCCGCTTTCAGGCCCCTGATTTGGGCAGCGCCACACTCTGAGCCCCACAGCGCTGTTGTCTCACCAAAGCCACAAGCCCTGGAGCTCGATCTGCGGTTTGAAGTAGATGGTGTGGCTTATTGTGGAGCCAAAATTCAAGATTCTGAAAGCAATTGTGGATGCGCCGTCTCCTGTAAATAAGGAACAACTTGAGTCTTATCTGGGTCTGATGGAGTACTATTCAAAGTTTGTTTGCATCAATAAAAGTTCTGATGAGGTGTTAAAGCAGAAGAGAGGTGATGGTAGGGAGGAAAGAATCCCCTTTGCATTCCGGTCATTAAAGGGGTTGGAATGAACTTACTCTACCATTGAAAAGGAGGCCATGGCGTTAAGGTGGGCCGCTCAACTTTTTAGAACATTTGTATGGGGAGTTCCAATTCTGTTACCAGAAACCGTAGATTGATTTGTTGAGCACCAAAGTGGGAGGGTTGGGGAGGGGGGCAGAGATTGTCATCCCCAGAGTAGCTAAATGACAATACTGCTCGCCGAAATATAATTATCGTGTGGAGTATGACCCAGCAAGAGGTACGTGGGGGCAGGTTATTTGTCTAGAATGCTGCTTGCTGATGACAGATGCCGTGATGCAGGGGAGGATGAAATTGTGGTGTGTGAGACTTGATGTTTATTGGCACAGTCTGATGAGGCCATCACTGAGCAAGAATGGAGGGTGGCACTTGAGAAGGATATGGTGCAATCCCAGGTCAAAGCTTGGGTGGAGAGTGGGCCTCCAGATAAAAGGAAGGCGGATTTAGAGTCTATTCCCTATGCGCATGTAGCCATGGAGTTTACCTGTGTAGAAGGTTTGGTGCCCAGGATAGAACAATTAGATGTACCTGCTAGTCTATCAGAGAGGGTTCTTGTTTTGGCACATGAAGGGCAGTTGTTAATTCGGGGAATGAAGCAGAGGATAATAGAACATTTTCGGTGGCCAGGGTTGATAAGGTAAACAGAGTGCTTTGTACGTGATTGTGAGAGTTGTATTATGAGCCACAAGACCTGAGTTTCAAATCCATCACAAGTAACTCCGGTGGTGAAGGATATGGGACAATGATCCAAGTTCTCTCTCAACAATTCTTGTCCCATTACGATGAAGGGAAAAGATTCCAAGTATGCTTTAGTTTAGTTGGACTACATGTCTAGGTGGCCTGAGGTTGCATTTGTGAATAGTGTGGATATGCATGCTATGATAAAATTCTAGCACACGATTCTGAATCGTGAAGGGTATCGCAATGAAATTGTGACTGATAACGGCACGTAATTGGTTTCAGTTTGAATGAATATATTTTTTGATGTATGACATTATTTAGAAACAAATCTCGTAAATCCTGGAAGTATTGGACTGGTAGAATTATTTCATTGTAAACTTAATGATCAATTGCATGGCGTCAATCAACAAATTGGATTGGGGAAAAATCTGTCGAAAAAATGTTGTGAGCCTTACGGAAAACATCTAATGTGTCTCCGGGGCTAAATCCTTTTGTTTCATTTAGGAGATGAGTCTTTGGAACTAAGATGAATACAGATTGGATGGCTCACAAAACTATTGATACTATACGTTTTCCTAAGGTTGTGGATGTCAGGGCTAAGGTTGAGGCTGGGTATACAACAAAGAAGGGTTGTAAGAGAAAAGTGTGTGTGAAGAAGGGTTTGGGTGAGGATATGGTGAACTGGTCATGTTGCGAAGAGGAGCCCAAGTATTCTCCTCCCATTCAGGTAGTCCAGGTGATGTAATGCCGCGGGCTAAAGGGATGGATGTGTCTGGAACAATGATAGAGTGGTGGTGACTTCCAAGGATAAAGTGGGATTGGTTAGGAACCCCATGGCATACAAGTGAGGATGTGGCCTCATGGCCAGAGCTGCAGATGTTGGAGCGGAGGGAACCAGGTTTGAGCCTCGGCGTCAGTTCAGCATCCTGTGATTCTGGGCAAATCACAATTTCCCCGTGCCTACCAAAAATGAATGTGCACTTGTGTAACGTAACTGGTGCTCATGTAAAGTGCTCCAATACCTTCAAGTTGAGATCTAACTATACAAATCTGCTACAACAAAAAAACTACTGGTTTGGTGTACTTGATCGATTTAAAGATGATGTAATGGTGTGAATTTCCATTCGGGGTTTCTTTCAGCAGGGTGGGTAGAATACTAAGTAGTTTGGTGTACATTTTTATTTAATATTCTTGTTATTTGAATTAGGTTTAATTTTTAGATTTCTTTTGTTGACAAGTTTTCTCCATAATTTCAGTGTTAAAAGGGTGGGATATGTTGTGCTTGCCACTGTATTCATTAGAATGGGGAATGCGGTGAAGACTCGAGGATTCCTATTGCAATAGGAGAGTTGCAGGAGGTGGTGGCGGTGGCTTTAGGGAGATACTTTAACCCCTCCCATGCTCATGACGAGCTGAGCTCGTCATAACGGTCCGAACGCTCGCATGTGGGGCTAATTCCCCTGCTGCACTGAACGTTCTGAAGAAACGGGTGCGGCCGAGACGAGCTCAGCTCGTCATGAGCACCGGGGCGCTGTGTGCGCCCTCGCCCTCCAGCACAGCGGGGGAATTAGCCCCACAGGCAAGGGGTTAATAAACATACTAACCACTAGCGGTGATCTTTGCGCTTCATTTCAAAGTGTTATTTCACAGCCAAAGTACTACAGTAGGTTGTTGATGGGCATTACTAATGTAAACAACTAACCATACCTAAGCTGATGATAAATTAAGTATTCCCATATACAGTCAGTAAACATTTTGTTTTCAGCAATGTTTTTCTGTAGCTTGGATTATTTTGTATAAAAGCTCGCTCTCCGCCTTGCAATATTCCCAATATACAAGTCAAAAAGTGAATACCTCACAATGTCGTCAAGTACAATTTAACAATAGATTTTTTAGGCTTTAATTTCCGAAATACAATTTAAAAGCATTCCTACAACAACCGTTCATTCAATATAGAGCAGTAAACTGACTCTATACAACTGTTGAGTAAATCAAGCTTTTGAGAGATACTTTATGTAAGCCATTATTACTAACATAACGTGTATGAATGGGAGTAGTAGTCATTGACAGAAGACGTATTGGGAATATTGCAATTCAGAAACTACAATTGTGCTACATTGTAACGAAAATGATCAATCTTATTTAACTGAGAACCAGTAAACCAGATCTGGGGATCTGGTCTCCTTCATCAATCCTAAAGCATGGAACGACCGCTGCTACACATAAGAGCCTACTGCTCACTTGCTGAATTCCGCAAGAAGCGAAGACCTGGCTTTGAGGATACTCACTAGACCCTAGGTGTGCCTAGACTCACCCGATCAGCGCCAGAATATGCTCCCGAGTGATAGTGCGCTCTACAAATCTTCTTAACGTAACGTAGTTTCCATTTTTTTGAAAAGCAATGATTTGCTTCTTACTAGCTTCCATATGCTATAGCACTGACTAGCGTCTATTGTGTTATGCACTGATAGAAATGTAGGTCATCGCCCCTTATTTGTATACAGTGAACAATGTATTTTGCATATTTTTAATTTATGTATATTAGCTTTTGGGTAGATTATACTGCATTGACAACTACAAATGCCATGGAGTATTGAATGATTGAATACATTCATTGTATTGATTTTAAACAGCAGATTGTAAGAGTAGTTTCACTGCAGTTAGCGTGTGATTTCCACTCACCTACGTTATTTGCTCATGTGACATACTGATTATGTTTAGAGACTAAGAAAGAATGTATTTGTTCTTTGAAGATGAATCAACAGAATTGGACCATGTTATAGCGTGATTTAAATGTATGGATTAACAATTAAATATTTTCCATCGACTTTTGTTTTGGCTTTTTTTACCTTCAGTTTTTATATTGAAAACGAGGAGGGTGGTGAAATACGATCATTTCTTGTGATGAACAATTCATTTCTTGTCCTTATTAAATAAAATAAATTTGGTAAATACATAGTAGCAAGACTGCATTAGTCACTTTTGTGATTAAAATACTTTGCACCAGTAGCTCTCGCTAGCGGAGTAAAGTACATTTTGCCCTCTGCTGCACTACCAGTTTATTGCAAACTCCAGCTGGTGAGGAATCTATCGGCTCAGACTTTCAAAGATGCACACAAGAAAGTACTTAAAAAATGAAAAGGGCTTGACAGAAGTGTGGGAAAGAGTCATAATTAAAGACTGCGGCGACCACATCATGGGAGTGTCTCATAATAAAAAAATCCACGAATCTTCATTTTACTAAAAACAACAACTTGCTATTCCCGACCCAACCACTAGATGGCAATAGTGTGTTTAACTAGTGACTATAACCGATTCGGGTTGTATGCGTCACTGGAGGTGAAGCGAACATTCCTACAAGGAATAACTTTTCTCTTCAGGGTCATCGGAACTAAAAGATCACCTCTTCCTTAGTTCTGCCTGTTGTGCTGGCTGTTTGGGGTTTGCCAGGAACTTGTTGCCAGGCATGCAAATGAGCAGGATGGGTCAACGCCAATGGCCAAAAATGTGCAATGTGTCTAAACAATGTCTGGGCAGTATCAAAGACGCATGCACAGTGCTGCGTAGCAACAGACCTGATATGCAATGCAGTGTAAGCGCCAGCCCCCACACACAACGACATGGTTATACAAAGATACAGTTACCTGGAACAGACACACAGTGACGCTCAGGCTCCAGTAGTGATGTGCTGCCTTTGCCCTATATTTTCAAGCTCCTTCAGGGAAGGCATTCATGAACTGGAACCTCCATTCTTGCCGTTTCCATCAATGTGAGCATTAACAGCTGATGCTTTGGGGTTAATCATTGCCTGCAGCACAGACGCACTTGGCACAGTAGGGTGAACACCTGGAACTCTAAGGGTGATAGTGCTGCATGCACCATGACACTCTCTCACTGCCTACTGCTGCAGTGCAACAGTTTAGCCTGAAACGGTAAAGCTCGGACTGCCCAGGGATGTACTGATGCAGTGTACTTTGAAATCCATCTATGTCAGCCCCCACCACTCCAGAGCAGGGCCTGGATGCACCGCACCAGATGGACGCGCAGACTGCACATGATGCAGCAAATCTATAAAACCTTTTTACAAAGCTGCCTGCAAGCTCCTCTTGGCTCTGTGACTGTGGGCATTGCAGCTTAGATCATGGAGCCTTTCAAACGGATTCAAATCAAAAGAGAAGGGTGGCCTACAAATCAAACATGTTGACCTGCAGTCTTGCTTTTTGCAAACAAGCCTTGTGACCTATTTAGGTCATTCACTACTCAAATACACCTTTGTGTGCAAGGCGGTTTTATTTCTAAAATGCAGATGGTTCAAAATGTGTTCTCCCTGCCCATCAAAAAATGCACAACATCCCGCTGTGCTCCTTGCGCGCCGTCTTCCAAAGATTCTTCTCTGGAGAGAATACTCAATACGTATCTTTTTAGAGCAGTCTGTGCACCCATTCTTTAAGTAAAAGGCATGCCTCTATGCGATTAATTCAGTGGACAAAGTTACACAATGCAAGTTTATTCATTCTTATTACTCTTTTAAAGAATGTATACCTCCACGCAATTCAGATGTCCTAACACAAAACAAGTTTATTCATCCATTAATTCATCATTTCACTCTTTCATAGAGCGCATGCCTGTAGGTGAGACGGTTTACAGAGTTCCACAATACATAAGTCCTTCATTTCTCACTTTCAAAGAATGTATGCCTCTGGGGGTGAGGCATTTTGCAAAGTTAAGTAATACAGGTTTATTCATTCATTTCACTCTTCCATTCATTCGCCTGCGGCTCTTGCACATAGGTTCCGTAAATTGCCTTTTTTTTTAAAAAGTTTTTTAAACATAGGTTTTTATTTTTGAGAAAATGCAACCAAGTACAAGTAATCAAACAGCTATCAAATGACAAGTAAAAACAGTAAGTGGAATGAGTTTTACACAACATATGAACTAGAAATAGTGAATCAAAAATAGTTGCATATAAAACTTTTGTTATGAAATGTATGAAAGAAAAGAGAAGGAAAAAAGAGTGGGGAGGGAGAAGAGGAGAAACAAGGTAAAGGAAACACTAATACTGTAATTAAGCATATACATATGAAGGTAAAAAAGCGTAATCATTTTTTAAAGGTAATGAACAATATAAGGTAAAAATTGCTGTAAAACAGAATGATAAAAATTTAAAGCGAAAGAGAAAAGAGAAGATATATAAATGCAATTTATAAAACAACACTATATCGTTATTAAAAAGTCATGGCGGTTTGGGGACTTCTTATGACAAAGGGTGATGACAGGTACATTTCTGTGCAGAGGCATCTAAGAAAACAGTTCCAGGAGACCATGCGCGTTCTCTTTTCAGGAGTAGGGACATAGGAGAAACATAGGCACGATCCAATTGATGATTATAACATACACTGTACCACCAAGATTGAAAGGAAAGTTATGTGGAATGTTTCCAATTTTTTGTTATCTGTTGGAAAGCAATTGCAATCAATAAATCCACAATGTACGTGTTATGAGAGAGGGTTTGCCAATGATCAGATAATGTGCCTAGAAATACAGCTTCAGGGGAGAAAGTGAAACGGGTATGGCATATGGTATTAATTTGAGACCAAACCTACAACCAAAACGGATGTGTATATGGACAGGAAAAGAGCTTATGAAATAGGTCTGCGTGAGAAGCATTACAGGACCGACAATCTGAAAAAATTGTGGGCTGCAATGTATGTACTGATAACGGTGTAAACAGAAGTCTATTTTATATAAAGAAAAGTGTGAGTCATGCTGGCTGATCTTGAGGTCTTGCGATGTTTCAACCATAATTTATCCCAAAATATAGTAGACCATGAAGAGTGGAAGTCAGATTTCCATTGGAGCTCTGTGTGGGTCTTAGATCTGTGTGCAATGGGTGTACTAAGTAATTTGTAAATAGATGAGGCACTGGGATGAACACTTAAAATGGGAAGAATGTTAAGGTAAGGAGGAGTGTGGTACAGAGGATAGAAGAAGTAGCGACTGTTAAATGTTTAATCAGTAACATGAATTTGACAGAAGATTTTGTAAATTGATGAAGTGATTGTGCATCAGAGAAGGTAAGAAAAGAATTGTTTGAGTATAACTGATGAATCCAAAGTAGACCTCTGTCTCGCCAAGTCTTTAAAAAAATGGGTTTATTTTTAATTTTAAGATATTTATTATGCCAGATAGATGAGTTGAGAAACTGGTCTTTAGGTGAAAGATGTGATAACATAAAGGAATGAAATAGTTTGTGAGTAGTGTTATGTATGGGTGAAGATGGAAAACGAGATTTAAGAGTGAAAGTGAGAGATTCGTCCAGGGAAAAAGGGGATAAAAAGGAATGTCCCAAGTCCTTCCATAATGGAGAGGGATTAGGAGAAGAGTCTGAACGATTTAGAGAGTTGCTTAAGAAGGAAGGCGTTGATAAAGTTGAAATTCTGGAAAGTTAACCCCACCTTGAGATTTAGGGCGCTTTAGCTTAATTAGAGACATGTGTGTTTTTTTCTTGTTCCATAGGAATAATGAGAGAATAGGGTTAATTTTTTTGAAAAAGTATGCAGGAAAATTGAGAGGGATAGCTGAGATCATGTAAAAAATGATGAGATCCAGCATCATTTTAATGGTATCGAGTCTGCCCCACCATGACAAGTATAAAGGATGCCATTTATTGGTAGAAGTAGATAGAGAAGAGACGGGTCATATTTAGGGTAAGTGTTTTCTTAATAGAGGGAGCAAACAAGAGACCTAAATATTTAATTTGTTGGGGATTCCACAAAAAATCAGTGGGAAGTAAATCTTGTTAAAACAGGGGATATTCAAGGGAAAGATTTCATATTTATCGTAGTTTAGTTTGTAACCACAAAGTGAAGAGAAAGCATTAACTTCAGCTACAAAGGCTGGAATGGAAATTTGTGGTTTAGATAACAATAAGAGAATGTCATCTGCATAGACACTCCTTTTAATATGAAGTTGATCATGCTGGAAACGATGAATTTCAGTGTTTTGCTTAATCTTAGCTCGGAATGGCTCTAAAGCTAAAATGAAAAGGAGAGGGGAAAGGGGACAGCCTTGGCGAGCACCTCTCTGTAAAATAAAGGAATCAGAAAAAGAGCCATTAGTAAAAATGGTAGCTTTGGGAGAGGTAAATAATAAAGAAATACAAGAAATTAATTTGGGACCAAAACCGAACCAGGATAAAGTATGAAAAATAAAAGACCAATCCATTTGCTCAAAAGCTTTCTCTGCATCTAAAGACATGGTTGCAAGAGAGTGGGGATATTTGTTAAACTTTATGTAATATATTAAAGAAGGTACGAGTATTGTCCGAGATAATCCGACCTTTAATAAAGCCAGACTGTTCTTTACAAATAATGGATTGCAAGATAGGTTCTAATCGGAGAGCTAGTATTTTAGCGAATATTTTATAATAAGAGTTGACTAATGATATTGGTCTATCATTTTTTCATAGAGATGAGGGTCTTTCCCATCTTTAGGGATTAAGCAAATGAGAGCATCTTGAAAAGTACCGGAGGAGGCCTTAGAGCAGATAAAGTAAGAAAACAAAGAAAGAAGATGGTGAAGAAGGGTTTTGGAAAAATGGGAATAGAAATCCACAGAGAATCCATCTGGGCTGGGTGCTTTCCTTGTATTTAAAAGTTTTAGGGCATGGTAAATATCTCTTATGGAGATATCTTGTTCCAGTGAAGAAAATGTAACCTCTGTGGGAAATTGTTTCTGTATGGAAGCAAGATAATTTTGCATGTCTAGTGAGTCTGGAGAAGATTCAGGAGTATATAAAAGAAATGTAGTACTTCATAAACTCGTAAATTGCCTTTTTATCAGGTCCCCTACTAAAAGCAACACATTCCAAACAATAAATAATTGAATACTTGAAGTTCGTGCTAAATAGGTATGCCCCATAAAACCATTTTTGTAATTGCATTCATATAGTGCTTACAGCCCTTGACAGGTGACAACGCTTGTGTAGAAAACGCCAAGTGAAAACATACCAATATTGGAAAATAACAAAAATGCATTTGGAAGCGTATTCAGTTCACACTTCAAGTACTTATTCCTTGTGTAGAGTCATGCGGGTATCTTCCTTTCCAATGTCAGTGAAGCCATTTAATACAGAGTACAACTCTCCTCTACTCACATCTTCGGAGAAGGGATGGCATTTCGTCATGTAAACAGTCCTGTGGTACTTGAGGTTCCATTACAGAGCAGCTTGACAAGGCCTCAACACTTCCGCTGCCTGTCCCACTATGTGGGACAGGCAGTTTGCCGTAGGGCGCCTCACAAAGAAAATAGGTAAGGTATTCCACCTAATATAAATAGGCAGAATATGGTGGTAAAGAAATAGCGCCCTCAGGAAGATGTTAAGGCACGCACATCCCCCAGGGTGGAGACTTGAATGTAATATCTTGTAATGCACAGAGGATTTAAAAACAAATAATATGATTATTATTTGTGCAATCTGTTTTGTTGAAGGGAGAAGATACACAGCAATCCCTGAAATCATTAAGACAATGAAAAACGTTAAGTCTTGATAAAGATGGAGATAATTTCATGAAAACCATCAAAACGCGTCAACGCTTTCCCTTAGGCACAATTGAAGAATTGATACATAAATAGTTAAATACTGATGTAGACAATGCGTTAACTGACGTATCTAGAACGGAAAATAGATGTGCAATTGTATTTGACAGTAGTTAGATCTTAGATGTCGTGTTGTCTTTATTATGCTGGTCATAATTGATTGGGGCATTAAGAAATTATATGAACTATAAGAGTTGTCTGGGTAGGATTTTATTCTGACTATAGTATTGTTTTTTATTGTTATTATTGTGTAAGAATTTTTAAATGTTGTAGGATGTACAATGAGCTCTAAAACGACTGTTTTTGTGACAATAAAGTGTACGTTTTTAAATCAGATTATAAGATAGTTTGGTAGGTGTATTATTGCATGCCAGTATTATAATATAGTGGGTCAAGGGAAAAATGTGTTTCTTTGGTTTAAAGCCAAAAGCTCTTGCATAGCCAAGCCAGAGTTGTTCCTTGTAAACATAGACTAGCCCTGTATCATTTGAAGAGTAATACTTGGAAGAAGTTACCATCATCACAATTAACAATAAATACATATGGACCTCAAAGTGTCCTTTCTACATTTTTTAACACGAGGTGTAAAAAGGAAGATTTGATCTACATATATTGCACTCTTTTAAATAAAGTCAGTTTCGGCCCAATATATCTGTTGGCATTAGAGATACCAGGAATATGCACATGGTATGTAGCAAAGAACATGCTTGCCTGAGTTTACAAAGGGTTGAGCTCTCTCGGTCAGTGGACAACTCAATGGAATTCCTAATCCTAATAACAAAGTCGTCAGTGGGCTAATACCTTGAAATGACTTGTACAATTGTAGCTTCATTTTAAAGATGTACCAGAGTGAATCCACTGACACGGAAACAATACAGATTTAATTTTGTTTTTTTAAAGGGATACTACCCACCCATCTGTGGACTCCCAGTGCTAGTTATGCATTTGGTAGCCCCCATGTGAAGGAGAGGTGGCCTGCCAATCAAATAAGCCCTGTAGCAAGATTTAACAAGCATTGGAAATGCAATAGGTCTCGCACCATTAGAGTTAGTGCTTTTAGAATTGTTTATGGGTTTTTTTTGTAAATGTTTAGCATTTTTGTTTCCTGTAGCCAATGCTAAAGTATTACAAATAAAAAAAGACATAAACATTTCTAAAAGCTCTAACTGAAATGGTCTGAGAACTATTGCACTGTGTGAGGGTGAGGGTGAGTGTGAGTGAGGGTGAGGGTGAGTGAGGGTGAGGGTGAGGGTGAGGGTGAGGGGTTGAGGGTGAGGGGTTGAGGGTGAGGGGTTGAGGGTGAGGGGTTGAGGGTGAGGGGTTGAGGGTGAGGGGTTGAGGGTGAGGGAGGGTGAGTGAGGGTGAGTGAGGGTGAGTGAGGGTGAGGGGTTGAGGGTGAGGGGTTGAGGGTGAGGGTGAGTGAGGGTGAGTGAGGTGTTGAGGGTGAGTGAGGGTGAGGGTGAGTGAGGGGTTTTGGGTGAGTGAGGGTGAGGGGGGAGTAGTTGAGGCTGAGTGAGAGTGAGGGTGAGTGAGGGGTTGAGGGTGAGTGAGTGAGGGTGAGGGGTTGAGGGTGAGTGAGGGTGAGGGTGAGTGAGGGTGAGGGGTTGAGGGTGAGTGAGGATGAGGGTGAGTGAGGGTGAGGGGTTGAGGGTGAGTGAGGATGAGTGAGAGTGAGGGTGAGTGAGGGGTTGAGGGTGAGGGGTTGAGGGTGAGTGAGGGGTTGAGGGTGAGTGAGGGGTTGAGGGTGAGGGGTTGAGGGAGAGGCACAAAAGCATGGGACTTAGTTGCTGGGAGCTCAGGACTTACTCTCTAGAAAGTGTAAACACTTCTATCTTGGCAGACCAAACTACCTGTATGTGAGAAAAAAGCTGAACTGTTGAGGCATGGACGTCATTCGGGATCGCCCCCTCTTGACCTCTGGCGCTACCTCTGCGACCCCTTGCGTCAGCAGTAGCCAAATCAGTGCCAGGAACAGAGGCAGCGAGTCCTTATGGACGTTGGTGGAAGCTTCACTCGGAGCTTATTCTCCTGTTTTTTTGTTACATAATATTATACTAATAGTGAATAATAATACATTATCCGCTATTAGTTTAATAAAAATGGAGTACAAATAGCTGGGATACGACTTTCCCTAACAGCGGAGGTAAGTAAAAACTTTTTTTTAAATGATATGTTGTGTGCGTGCTTGCAGTTTTGAGTGTGTTTATGTAAGAGACAGTATGTGTGTGAATGCATGTGTAGGCGGTGTAGTGTGTATGCGTGAATACGTATGACTGTTTACGCCAATGTAGTTGTGAATGAAAGAGAAGGTCAAAGGGCATGTTTAGCCACTTCCGCTACCCCAGGCATTTTGGTGAATTAATGTCCATGTGTTGAGGTGAGTATTTAAACGAGGAATGCAGCATACAGGCGTGCTACACCCGGACTGTAATTTTAACTACTTGGGGTTTGCATTCAACTCGCTATTCTTAGCTTCCGAGCTCGCTCCAGAGTACTACAAGTCCTTAAAATAAATTTGTATATTATTAGTGTGTAGCATTACATGTATCCGTGTTCTATTCTGACTTTAGATGTGCCCGATTCTGCCGAGAGGCGCAAGTTAACCTTCTATATTAAATGTATTTCCCAACAGTGAAAATAATAAGCTAAATAGAATAACAAAATGTGCACAGAAGCACTGGAAGCTAGAAGAAAAGCTGGCATATGAACTGCAGATAAGAGTTCCTTTCAACGAGAATGCCTTTTAATAGCGCTTTATAAATCCTTATCTTCCCAAATGTTGAATCTTACAACTTACGTGATCATTAACCACATATACTCCGCAGGTGCCAACAGCCATTTTCTGAATATGTAATCCCATTTACAAAAGAACCACAGCAAAGCAGAAGTGGCAACTACACACTGCATGAATGCGCGGCTGCCTTTGATAAATATTGATGAGCCGGGCAGGCTGCGGCTGCGGGCGAACGAGGCAGCGGGAGACAGGCCTTCAAGAGGGTCGTTCCGAGGAGGCAGATTGTGATGAAGTGCAGCAGAGGGACGGGAAGCTTGCTTCGAAAACAGGAAGACGGAAGGAAGAGAGGTGAGGGGGAGGAGAAATGCGACACGGCGGGAGGGGGCGGGCAGGGGAGGGGGCGGAGAGGGGAGAGGTCGAAAACAGGAAGACGGAAGGAAGAGAGGGGAGGGGGAGGAGAAATGCGACACGGCGGGAGGGGGCGGGCAGGGGAGGGGGCGGAGAGGGGAGAGGTGGATGTTTCTGCAGTCGATATTTTATCCCTCCATTTTTTGGAAAAGGAAATTGCACTAGATTTTTTAAAAAAAACGCCCAGCACGGTTTCAGTCCGTCTCTAGCAGCGGCGCGACTTGGGTTAAAATGATGTTTTGAGTTCTCCTTACTCACTTGAACCTTTTCCAAGAAAGAACCAGTGTTGATAAAAATTCAAACGCCAAACCCATGTCTCAGATTGTATATGGATTCCTAGTTTTGTTGAGATTGGTTCGCTTTTTTAAGAAGGTTCGGGAGGTAGATGGCGGGGCGGAGATCTCTGTGAAAAGTCATTATTTTAGATTGAAGCTTTGCTTACAGCACAGAAATGGTTTCACTTATCCACGTCAGATTTCAAAGCAGCAGGCTCACCGTAGTGCCTTTTAGATAATTTTGTGGTGGAAATCTACATCAATTTTAATCACAGTTAGAGCCCTCTTACGGGAAGTTCTTTATACAACAATATGGTAGCGTCAAGGGAGGGGGCGGGCAGGGGAGGGGGCGGAGAGGGGAGAGGTGCGACACGGCAGGAAGACGGAGGGAAGAGAGGGGAGGGGGGAGGAGAAATGCGACACGGCGGGAAGGGGAGGGGGCGGAACGGGGGCGGAGAGGGGAGAGAGAGAGTAGGCAAGGGTAAACAAACACGGACGTGCACGCGCCCGTGACTTTTAAGGTCAATGCGCATGCGCATAAGCTTAATGCGCATGCGCATTGACCTTAAAAGTCACGGGCACTGCAAGGAATCGCCACGATTCCTTGCAGTTAGATAAAGAGTGGATGAGCCCCTATAGTCTCGCTTGCTCGATGCGCATGCGCATCGACAGGCGAGACCTAAAAAGGCAAGCCGTGCGGAGCCCAAAGCTGTCGGGACATGAACCCAGCTTTGAAGATTCTGGAGTGTCCAGAAAGAGAAAGTTAGGGATAGAGAGTAGAAAAATAGAGCATTCGTACTAGAAGTGGAGGTGGAGCGACGGCACACTGCAAATTACTCACCTGGGTCCCCAAAGAAAAAGCACTTCCTGATTCCGAGTGGCGCATCAAAGACCATTCACTAGTTACGATTAAGGGGGTGGGTTCTTCAAAAACACAACTAATAGCAGAAGCATGGAAAATCAGAGAAAACAATGCTATAATTTTCCTGGAACCTGTTCAACCAGAAATACTCAAAGCGAGCGAGGGAAAGTCAGAGGAATATAAGAAGTCTGATGGAGAGAAGGGAGTCATTGGCTTACCTGGCCTCATGCACAAAAACACTCCTAAGATTGTAATCACTGCTGCAGAAACGGGAGCAAAGACGAAAGGCCTCGCTGCAGTCCCGAAAATGCAAACTTTGAAAGCCTCATGTGGACGCCACACCTCAACCTTTACAGAGGGCCTGGATGCTCTAATTTCACACCTCGGCACTCCAGTAAAAGGGGAGACGTAGGTCAACCACACGACCACAAGAGGAAGAGACTGGTATTCTCAACAAGAAGTATCTTAGACTCCGAAGAACCCGATACTTAAGGGATTGAAGTTTCTTCTCTTTACCTTCAGCACAGTCTGGACAGTAGAAGAGACGAAATAAATCATTTTGTAGTAGATGAAAAAGCATCAGCTAGATAAGGACACTCATTTATAAAACCTGGTAGCTAGCTAACACGTAGATACATTATATAAGTACAGAGGATTTGTATCCAGTCCAGAGAACAGGGTTATCTATATAACTTGCTACATTTCTGTGTTAGCCACGTTGGAGGAGCCCTATATGCTTATTTGTTAGCGCCAATCTGCACACGTGCTGCGTTCAACCGACTTCCGGAATTGATAAAAAAATAAGGATAGTTCAAGTCTTTTATCGTAGTTTTAACATAGTAGGAGAGATCTTGTGTCATATGAAAAGGGTCGTTCAGGAATACGTGAACTTTCAATCACCGGATAATAACAAATATTGCTAAATATTGCTGGTGCTCAAGGCACAGGGTTAACCAACTCGCGATTTTAAAAGAACATTTTATACAAGCAGCATGGGAAACTACTCAGACAATAGCACAGAGTCAAAAATAACAGGAGCTTTACGAGCACCATCTAGTGGTACACTGTCTGAAGAACATGTATCAGACACGAGCATAAACCACTTCTTGAAACAGGATTACATTTAAAGTTTTAAGGGCACGTGCCTTAAATGCACACCTGTTACAGCCTGAAAACCTCCAAAATGTGCTTCAGTATAATTTAGGAATGACTTCTTGTACAAGATTTTGGACAAAAAATATGCCAGGGGTGTTCAAAATTCACAATTTATTTGCGCAATGGTGCGAAAATTCTGAAAAATTAAGCGAAACACAAAGAGGGCATTATATGCTATATTTTAGCGTGGAATGTATGCACCAATTCTGGACGCATTTTACTTTGTGCAAAAAACTAAATTGCACAAACACAAGCAGTTGTAACTTGTCCCTAATGTAACTATATACTCACGCCATAAATTGCACAGTTTAGTCATCAATGATGTAATTTCAAATATATGATAGAGACCTCTAGCCGGAGATTCCTTTAACTTACAATATCTCCAGGCGTCAGACTGGATACGGAAAACTTTCTGTGCGCCGGGAGGCGGCGCCGCCCGACTCTGCCCGGACGTCGTCCACGGACACGACGTCAGAGGACCCATATATGATCCTCCCGGCACGCTGACGTCAGCAGTTCCTTGGCCTGGTTTTGGGCCTTCGACACCCTCGGTGTCGTGGGAAGTGTGTGCAATGCCTTCTGGCTTTAAAGCTTGCGAAGCCTGTGCGAGTCAGATGTCTGCACTGACCCGCACCTTATCTGTATGTGGTGCCCCGGCATGCACCACGACTCCAAAGAGTTTGACGCCCGGCAGCAGATGAAGCCCAAGTCCCTGAGAGAGAGACGTATGAAACTGCTGGCCGCATAAATATCCCGCCCAGCTCCCCCCCTGTTCCGCTCTTCTAATCGGAATCTGGCTCGTTCCCGAGGTCACTCCCGCGACCGCCATTCAAAAACCGGTAACCGTAAGCAACGGCGTCTCCTGCAGAGGTCTTCCTCCAATGTCTGTGCAGCTGCTGCCCATTCCTCTGGCGCTGTGCCAGGTATGGGCGCACGGCAGCCACATCCTCCGGACCCTCCCTGTCCGGGAGTTGGTGCAACTGGTGCCCAAATGGAGGCCTATTCTAAGGCACTCAAGGCTTGCTTTGAGTCTCCCCCTCTGCCTGGTGCGCCTTTGGGTCCCACAGAGGTAGCAGGCACTCTTGCCGGGTCCTCCACTGCAGTCGTTTCCCCGGCACCAGCTGTGTGCGTCGACTCAGATTCCGGAGCAGACGAGACTCCAACCAGCCAGGGCCCAGAGCACAGCCCACCCAGTCAGGCAGCACATAGCCCTGCGCAGCTTCCTGGTGGCGCCGGCGACTCCTGGCTAGACTCCGGGCCCGGCATCTCGTGCTTCCTCCAGGCAGTTTACAGTGGGATCAATGTCGGTAGGCATCCCGGTTGAGTCCCCTTTGGAGGTCGTCGACGTCCTGGCGACTCGGACGTGGCGTCGATCGACACCGGTACCAACGTCGATTCCTCTTCCCTTGGTTGAGGTTGTTGCTCCTTCCGACTCTTCGGGCGGTGATAGGTCTTCTACGCGGCACCAGTCGTCACTGGTACTAGCGATTACACCGTCACAACATGATGCTTCCAGAGACTCCCCAGATCAAGGGCCCATGGTGCAAGTACCCAGTGTTGCCAGGCCTTCGTGTCAGTCTCCGGCTCCTCCACTCCTAATGTCTAGTGGCCGGATTAGTCTTCAACCGCCTCCTACAGACGGTTTGTTATCACCTACACGGATGGCGGCTGAATCGAGTGCTCCCTTCTCGCGCGCTATTCATGGGGGAGCTGCTGTCCTCGGCTGGGGAAACACAGCCGGTTTTAGGTCTCGAACAGCGGCAGGGGCCCACTCCAGGGCTTCATCAGGCAGTAATTTGTGCGCATTATTGAAAAGATAAAAGACACTCCTACTCCCATAATGCCCCAAGATGACGAGTAGCACCAATGCAGGACTTTATAAATGCTTTGGGAGGAGGAGACCTAGCCCACACCTCTCGTTGGGAACCTTTGAGAAAGAAGAAATTCGAAATGCGTCAGGCAGCTAGAGAGGCTGCTTCATTTTACCAGCTGCTGAACCTGCCCATACCTCTTCAATAAAAGGCTGGTAACCTTGTGTGTTTCCCGTTTGCTTCTCGAGTGAGTTACCAGCGTTTTGCCATGTGTAAGCGGATGCTCAGCCGCTGATGCACCACCCCAAAATGCTCAGGGGGCCGCGTGGTACGGTTTCACCTACCTCATATGTGGGGAAACAGCAGGATTGAGCCAAAACGAAGAGAACATTTACAGTGCCATCAGCCCTCCTTCTATAGAGTATAATCCTGGCTGGACGCTATCTAGATCCTAACACCTAAATGCCAAAGCAATGAAGGCACCCAGCTTGTTATCACTTACTTAAAAGAAGTTAAGATTTGGATGCTGTTTTTTTATTTTCTGTAACTCCTATATGAAACACATGCATGCACTGTTAAAATGCCAGATGTATCAGTATGTATGAGTATTTACAGAAATAACAAGTTAAATAGCAATTCCTATTTTTTCAAATTTAATAATTTCATAGCGCTACTCATCCCACTGTAGGGTGTCAGAGCGCTTTACATAACACAATTATACACTGACTATTAATCATACAAGTGTGTACTGTAATTCAATGTACATGATGATGCATAACACAAAGAAGGTTTCAAGGTGTAAGAGTCACAAACAGTCTTTACTGGTAGGGAGTATATGCCACAGTTGTATAGCTGGTAGAAATTGAAAGTTGGGGTTAAAAATATAACAGTGCCTGGGATGGTCCATTATTAATGATAAAAAAAGGTTTTAGCAGCCTTATAATAACAGATTGAGAACAAACAAGGTTCTAAACCCATATCTTGCAGTTTACATGCAGGTGCGTGATGCCTGTTCATAGCTCACTGTGCTAAATTAGAAAGAATGCAAATTATGAGCTGCAAGTAATAAAACAGTGTCCCACTTCCCTATCTACATAACCTAATAATCTGCCATCTGCATGTGACTTTATGTGCCTCGCAGGATACACAATAACACTCTATGCTACTTTGTGTCAAAACTGTGACTAAACAAAACAGATCGCTGCAGCACGGAAACCAGAGTTTCCTTACAGTTATTATTATGCCCTCAGATTTACTAAACACACAGAGCTCGCTGCAGCACGGGCTTTAACCCCATAAAATATTTTAAAATGCAGACGTTGCAACCAATTAAGTCAGAACAGATTTTCTTTAGTATTTCCTCTGGGTGACAGTTAAAATAAAAATGTACAAGTTGACCGCTTTTCAGGACTCAGCCCCGTGTGACTTCATCCTCTTTTTGTTGCCCACTTTGATCCCCCAATTTATGGGTTCCCAAAGTAAATTGCTAATTTCAGAACTGCTCATTACCGTCCAAGTTAAGAGCATGGACTTAGGGCTCACAAAGACACCTTGCTTTTCTGACTTTGCCTCGTTTATAGACTACCCTTCCTCTATTGATCACAAGCAAAACCCCTCATCGCTCCCTTTGTCCTCCAGGCTACATGTCTGTTCTTCATCTGGCTAAGATTATTTTATTTAGGGTTTGTTTGTACAGCGCTGCTAATCACCAGACGTGATTTCCGAGTGCTTATCTGACCTATGTCCTCTGGTACTTCTCCGTCTGATCTTGACACAGCTCTTCCAACAAAGTTTCCACTTTATTTTGTACCAATGATGACTTTTCCTATACCTATTCCTCTGCTTCTGCAGTCCATCCCTCCCTATAATTTGGTTTTCTTTATAGTGCTTAAAAATCTTCCTCTGTTTTTAGCACTATAAATGATAGATCTTATTATTGTTTATGTAATAGTATTCAATTTGATATCCTTAAATGGAGGGAAAATAAACAATGTATTGGCAAAATCTGAACTCGCAATGTGCAGACCACAGCAGTTTTCTGGAGTAAATCTTAACCCACTGACCCATCTAGCCAATTTGCTGATTCTGCCTAAACAACTCTGTTTTCTTTCTTTGAGCTGTCATCTCGTCACCTGCTCTACCTCTGTCCTAAGATTATCTGACCTTCTATTTACTGGACTTCATGGTTTGGCTGCCTTTATATTTCTCTTGCCTACCTCGTTTCCCTACAACACCCTCTGGTGTTTCTGCCCTTGAATTCACTAGGGTTTTCTCCAGAACCTGTGTGCCTTTTCCTAGTACTAGATCCCGTCTGTCTCAGTTCCTCAATTTAGTCCTTGGATCTTGCTACAGGCCTCTCCAGGCATCCGTATTGTAATACCTGGCTAGCCCTCCTCTCTTGAATATTGCCTGGTGATTCTTTCATTAAATCACAGCTCAGGTGGCTATTCTCTCCACCTCAATCCAGCCTGGCCCCTTGAGGTCTGTCTCCGTGCCATATGAGAGTCTCATAACATTCCCTTCATTGATTTGGGTATTATGCTACTGAAATATCCACTCTCCGAGATGTACTGTCCAAGCTTCTCAATTTTGACTCCTTCCTCCATTGCCAGTCATTGTGATCCTCACCACTACCTTCTATTGCCCTTACTACACAATTCTGAAACAGATACATTTGCTTTGCCATCACTACGTTGCCATCAATGCACTGGTCACAAAAAGTGTCTACATGCAAATGCCTCGACCTGTGCTGCTCTTTACATGTCTTTACTAGCAGGGTTGATGTGGGAGCATTTGGCAGGGCTGCTGGAAGGCAGGAAGCAAAGTGAGATGGTTAAGGTAAAGGGCTCGTTCAGAGCCCTTAGATGAGTACAGAACGCAGAGGGGGGTAAAGAGGGCCGAGCACCCTGTGATTAGCAGAGGTAAGGTAGCAACAGTAGACAAGAGAGGGGTTTGGAAGGGATGAAGCCTATGGTGAAACTGGAGGGGGAATACAACTTCTTCTGAGAGGGGAGGAGAACCTGTAGTAAAATGTGCATGGGTACAGAGCTTGTGATAAGGGAGTGGCGAGAGGGTCATGGGATGGGTAGTGAGAGGAATATTCATTCCAATGTATTTAGTGTGAAGGTGTATGTGTAGTAAGGGAGTGGTGGACTTTGACAGTAAGTGTGTAAAGCCCTTGTTGCGAGGAAAAAGAACAGACGGGTGATGAACCCTATGATGAAGATGTGGAATTGGTATGGGCTCTATTGCAAGTTAGTGGAAATGCAAATGTTTAACTGCTGATGGCAAGAAAACAGTGTGGAAGGTAATACTTTATAATAAGAGAGTTTGCTAGGGCAAAGAAGCAGAGATGGTCAAGTTTACTTTGGCTTTTATAGTTGACTAGTAATGAGTTCTTGCTAGTCCGTATAGCTTTTAGTTGTATAGAGTACGTGGGACAAGTGGATTTCTTTACAGGGCTAGATGATTATTGTACCCCTTTGTCCCTTAGACAAGTACAGTTTTTCAAAAATTCCACACCCCTGGCATTACCTTTGAGTAACCATCCGCGAATAACTGAATCAAGAAAAGAAAATTATGACCCAATTGGAGGAAATGTGACTCCACACTATGGGTGACATATTCCCACATGGACAATTCATATCACAAACAGACCCTCCTTAAGTTCACATCGGACACCCTTAAAGATATTTGCATACCTACGATTAAGACTGGCAGTGAAAGAACTACATTACATATTCCCCGATTAACCACAGACACATAATGCACTTCAGATACTATTGAGGTCGCCAACGCCTAGTAATATCCCTTTACAATGCAGCTCAATGTGAACAATTCAGAGAACGGGACAAAGCACTATATAGATGGGAAAACACACTTGGATGTACTATCGCCAAAGAGGACTGGGAATATAGCTGCACACAATTGCAGTAACTCACATCCAATTGGAATCTGTGCATCATATATTTCAAATTTATAACTAGGTATACTACACACAACACAATTACATAATTATGACCTAAGATCAGATGACAGATGCCATAGATGCAGTGCCCAAAAAGCAGATTTTCTGCATATGGCATGGGCTTGGACGCAAATTCAACAATACTGGCAGGAAGTAACTAATACTCTTACTACTATTTTATCTGAACAGATAACTAATGCACCCGTAGTCAATTTACTGGGAATACACAAAATCGAGCAGGCTAGACGAAGCAAATTCCTGGCTGTGGCATTATTACTGGCCATAAGGTGTATAGCTCTACGCTGGGGTAGCAAAACACTACCACACAGTAAGGACTGGATCACAGATTTGACCTACTGTAAGGAGAAACTAGGCATTTACGCCGAAGAACTATCACAGTCCTCCAGACCAAAAGATTTTTGGGACCCATTAGTCCAATAATTCCAGACATTACAAACAGATGATTGAAAACATAATATAATAGGTAAATTGCACTTAAACTGTATTAATGTTCATATTTATTTGTAATACATGGGTATGCAATCGACAGGTTGGGACCTGGAAGGACACTATGCCTAAATATATCTGTTGGAATGGGATTGTACAGGGTACAGTGGACTATGAACAAAGGGGAATTTTAATTGATCACTGCAAGAACGAATACAATTGTTGTACAGTACTTCTATATATCTCATGTTTCTCTGTGTGACATGGCTGACTGCAAATAAAAAAAAGTTTCAAAAAGATTTGTGAAATGACGCCAGAGTTCTAAGCAAACCAAAGAATGCTTTTCCCATGGAAAACTAATTCGAACTAGAACTACCCCGACAAATAGAGAGCGTGGTCACCAAAAGCTTTAAAAGAATAATTAAAGCCCCTCCCCAAAAACAAAATATAAGGCATATATGAACTACTTTGAGCAGTTCACAATTCTCAATACGCTGTGGGCTTATACCAAGGTTGATGGACAACCATATGTGCCAATCTTTAAAGCAAGCTGAACTATATTAGCCAAAGGATGGTAGGAGAGGTTTAATGTAGTGTGGGTGTGTCAATAATGAGGTTTCACCAAATAGCTAAAGCAATCTCTGGGTGAGATATAAATGCAACATAATAAAGGTGGCCCTGAATTAACACGGCTTTCTGTTAAACATATACCATTACTTTTAAATAATATTTTTTATATTTATTGTATTAGCAGTTTCGAGATCCACTGGGTTATTGTATAGCGCATATCTGGTTATGAATTACAGGCACTGCTTTTTCTTTTAAAATCAAATACAAACATTAGCAAAGCCAATAGTTCTCGCATTTATAACCAACTGACTTTAACGTTGTTTTTTGCCATGCTGCACAGTATCCCCCATGCTGCGTGGTACAAAAATATATTTTAAAAAATTTAAAAAAACTTTAAGTAGCAGTCCAGGTAATTTTGTCGAGCCTACATAATAACGTGAGAGCTTTTTTTCTGTTTTACTACTGATCAGAGCACAGTGAATTAAAAGATTGTAGCGAGGCACAATCTTTACTGACTGACTTGTCCCTACTGGGACTAATACAACTAAATTGCGGGCCCACTCATCAGGCAGGTCACACCCTGGATCTGGTCCCATCCAATTCTCCTTTGGTCTCCTGCCTGCCTCCAACGCAAGTTAATTGGACAGACCACTTTATTATTGAATTCTATACTCCCCACTCTAAACCTACCCCCTCAGGTCCGATCTCTCTGCCCAGTAAACGAAGACAGTGGCACAAAATTAATAAAATCTCATTTAAAGAGAGGTTTGTCGAACCCTCTATCACTTCCTCAGAGAACATCGAAACTGCTCTAAAGAAATTCGAAAGGGCAACTAAGGCAGCCATAGATGACATAGCCCCTCTGAAACAGTTTAAACCCCGGCCAGCAAACAAACAAGAAGTGTGGTTCTCAGAACATCTAAGAACGCTAAAACAAGCCGCCAGAAAACTGGAAAAGAGGTGGAGATCATCCCACCAGGCGGATGATAAGAACCGCTACTGGGACTCTGTCCATTTATCATAAAGCCATCCGTACAGCACGCAAAACGCACATCACGTCTCAAAGTACAGCTGCAGGAAATTCCCCTAGGGTTTTGTACCAAATCCTACAGTCATTCGTCAAACCAGTAGCGTGTGAAAGCTCGGAGTCGGCATCGCAACACTTATGCGATGAAATCTCCCAGTTCTTCACCAAGAAAATAGACACTATTTATGAGAAAATAATTAACTCTAACATGGCAACTAGTATAGACTCATCACTCCCTCAGATTAATGATGAACTGAATCAGATCACACACACCCTGGACTCTTCCCCCCCGCCCCCCCCATCACTTCAGAGGAGGTATCATCGCTATCCACACAGATTAAGAGTGGAAGCCCGGATGACACTATTCCAGCCAGAATAATGCCCTCTCTTACTGAAGAATTATGCCCTGTGATTCAGAGGCTCGTGAATCTCTCACGAAGCTCAGGTGACGTCCCCAGGGAATGGAAACGGGCCCTGGTAAGACCAATCGGGAAAAACACTGCCGTACCTTGGACCGAACTAGCCAATCTTAGGCCCATTTCCCTGCTACCATTCTTAGGGAAACTGACCGAAAAACAGGTTAACCATCATCGGTCTAACTACATTGAACTTGCTGGCGGTCTGGACTATTCTCAATCAGGGTTCAGGCCAAATCACAGCACAGAGTCCACCCTTTTGTCAGTCACGGACGACCTGCATATGTATCAGGACAAAGGCTATGCCGTGATCCTGGTACTACTAGATCTGTCGGCAGCGTTCGACACCGTGTCACATACCATCTTAACTGACCGGTTGGCTAACATTGGACTAAAGAACAAAGCCCTCGCCTGGCTAAGGAGCTTCCTATCCAATCGCACCCAGAGTGTCATCATGGGTGCATATCGCTCAGAGGAGGTAGAGATTTCGAAAGGGGTGCCACAGGGCTCCTGTTTGAGCCCAACTCTTTTCAACATCTACATGGCACCCCTGGCAAGAGTGATGCACACGTATGGTTTCATCCCAGTGTCATATGCGGATGACACACAGCTCCTCTTCCCTTCCAAAACTCTTTCCACTGAAGTAAATAGCTCCTTCTCATCAGGCATGAAGGCTGTAGCACAATGGATGTCCTCCAACTGCCTCCAGTGCAATGTCAGCAAAACAGAAGTCATGTTGTTCGGGGAGGCCAACATTCTGTGGACTCCTGACTGGTGGCCACAATACCTGGGAGCAGTTCCCAAACCTAAACAGGTCGTTAAAAATCTAGGGATAGGTCTAGATCAAGAACTATCGCTGAAACAGCACAGCAACTATGTCATAGGCTCTTGCTTCCACACTATCAGCCTGTTGCGCAAAGTTTTCCCCCTGCTCCCAGACTCCTTCAGGAGAACCCTGGTACAGGCTCTTGTGCTAAGTCGGATCGACTATTGTAACGGCCTATTACTTTCTGCAAATAAGGGTGTGCTGGCTAAGCTTCAAGTAATCCAGAACACGGCGGCCCGCTTAGTCCTGAATGTCCCCCCGAGAACGGCATCTAAACCTCTTCTGGAACAACTGCATTGGCTCTCAACCCGGCAGAGACTAAGTTTAAAATTTGCGGTTTAATACATAAAAGTCTAAACGGACAAGGGCCCGCCTACCTGGAAAATAAATTCACTCCATATGTTCCGACCCGATCTCCCAGATCCAGGGACCACCTTCTCCTGGTGGTACCCCGTGCTAGAAAGGCCATGCACTGTGACAAAGCTCTATCTGTAACGGGACATTCACTGTGGAACAAACTCCCTTTGTCTCTCAGACAATGCTCAGAGCATCTAAAATTTAGAAAGCAGCTCAAAACCCTGCTGTTCAGAAATCAGAACTAGATCCTGCTGATGTCATTTTTGCTCGGTCTTTGTTTTCTGGCTCCTAAGCGCAGAGATACTCCAATGGGAGTCGATACAAGCGCTCCATAAACCCGCAAATAAATAAATAAATAAATGCTGCACAGTATCCCCCATGCTGTGTGGTACAAAAATATATATTCAAAAAATAAAAAAAACTTTAAGTAGCAGTCCAGGTAATTTTGTTGAGCCTACATAATAACGTGGGAGCTTTTTTCTGTTTTACTACCGATCAGAGTTGGATCAGTAAACAAAAAAAAACAATGGGGGGGTGGGGACAGCAACCTAGCGGGCGCTGGAGAAAAGCAACACAGGCATTGTGGCTGCAAAGCAATACACACGGTGCAGGAGTTGGGAGGCGATGCAATGGGCGAAAGCAATGTGGAGCAGACATGGAGAAGCACATTTGTGAGAAAGCAAGGGGTGGGGAGTACATGTGGGAGAGTAACGGAGAAGGCAAAAAATAAGCACAAGGAAAACAGAAAGCATGATGGAGTGCAGACAGGGCTTTAAGTGGGCCGGGTCGCACCGCAGTTATTTAAAGAGGGCCTCGAAACAGGTCTCTATTGGGCTCCGTTTTTTGCCCTGGCACAGGCGGTCTGCTTTTTTCCAGACTGCAGTGACAGCAGGGACATCGATGTGCACGTGCTCACACTTCTCACTTCTCACTAGTGGAGAAGTTACGGCATGACTTCATGCCAGGTGAACGTTGTAGAGTAAGAGCAATCCTTTAAAGAGAGTCATTTTCTCTCAGGAGTTCGCTTCACTTTTTGAAACTCAGGAGGAGCAACATTGTCGTGGTGTCACCAGGGCTTTAAGTGGAAGCTTTTTCAATATTACATACAAGCCATAGTTGCTGCTTTTTTATCTTATGCAACTAACAACCATTGACCAAGCCAATAGTCCTCACTTCTTGTAGATATGATGTTACTTGTTAGATCATATCTGGATGCAATGACAGAAACAGCAAAATACAAGTCGGGCGGCACACTATGCTCAGCACAGATTTTTAGCTTAGGTGTTTTTTAGCCACAACCTTAATTGCGTTGGCCACGCCCCTTTGAGAGACCCCCTTTCCCCCCCCAGTTTATTCATCCCACTTAAAGCCCTGAGTGCAGAGGTAGAGAAGTATACGAGAGCAGCATCTTGCTGGACTGAAAACAAAAAGTAACAATGTTTGAAAGCAAGTAGTGGGAGCATGAAAGAGCCGTTCAAATGTGATGGCAAAGAGGCAATGCTCCTTGGGGGGACAAACAAGACTGACAAGTTGGGACATGAATACGTATTAGGCAAATGAGTGACAAGAAAACCAGTCAAGGGTAAGTAATGGGCAGACTCAAAACTCGTTTGTTCTTGGTAAGCCCACAATATTTCACTCAACAGACAACACATGCACTGTCTAGTAGGAGAGACCTAACTAGGCTTACTACTCAGCCTCCTCCATCAAATAAACAGTTTTAGTGTACACTTCAATTAAGAGTTGGAAGGGGAGGTTAGGTGGGATTGCAAGTGGCTTGGGGTTTACAGATCAAAACTTTCTGGCTTAAGAAACACTGGACTGGCATGGGCTGGAGGCATATGCACCCACCAGTCCCCTCCAGCACTTTAAGGGGATTAGACAATAACTCCTCCAAATATGTGT
The DNA here is from genome assembly GCF_964263255.1 of Lissotriton vulgaris. NCBI lineage: Eukaryota > Metazoa > Chordata > Amphibia > Caudata > Salamandridae > Lissotriton > Lissotriton vulgaris. The sequence goes on along the minus strand of NC_141688.1, from coordinate 93,996,603 downwards.
ATGGCGCCCCACCCTCCAAAACACCCTACCCTCACACAAAAACCCTCATCCAACCAAAACACTGTACCCTCACACAAACACCCCTGAACCCACACAAGCCATCCCTAAAGATAAATAGTGCCTGCACAGAGCAGGTGGTAAAATATCTGTGCAACCTGTGCAAAATGACCTAGCAAGCCAAGGTCAGGCATCTTATTTCCCATTCAGGAGACGTAAACTCATGATCCCTATTAAACTGCAGGGAGACATTGGTTGGGAAATGACTTCCAGCCACAGTACCACCCAGACAAATTACTAGGTGTCTCATTATGGAAGCCATGGCAGGTTCCAACATGTGAGCAAAGGCACTAGAGTGGGGGCATGCTATTTATATATAAACCAAAAGATTAACAGCCTTATTATAAAATCAGCGCTGATCCGAATACTGGTGCAAACCAGGTTACTCCAGAATCCCGATTACCACCAATGTAGTTATTTCGCACTTGTTCCCCACACAAATTTCTCTAGGTAAAACATGGTTGACTTTGTGCAGACAAAATGCAGCACATTAGTGAATTTAGCAGCTTAACACAAGTGTTACTGTATTATCCTCATTATGAAGTGCGGACCTCAGAACGGGTAGGGAAAACCGCACCTGAAAAATGCCATGGCCAGCACTTCTGGTATGCACCACAGTGCAAAATCTCTCAAACTCGTGGTGTAGATATTACACAAGAACTCAGGCTGCAGTATTTGGAGTGGTTCTGCATGACATAAAGCATAAATACAGCATTCCAGTCTCCATCCTGACCTATAAATCACAATGTTCATTTTACCTGCACGCATTCAATCATGATTTACCAAGCAAAAAGAAAAATGCAGTATTATGCTACAAGTTGTTATCTTGATGCCGCACCAATGTTTACTTGCTTCTGAACAGGGGTTAACACAGTATGTGCAATTAGACCCCAACTGCAACAGTGTTAGTTTAGGACAGAAAATGATGACAAAGTTGCACGCTACATAGATATATTTTAACACCATCTGGAAAGACTGAATTGCTGAGAAAATGTAATCGTAGAAAACTTCCATTATCTTCTTTTACTTGCCTGGAAGATCAAGAGACCAGCATACATAGCCACCATTATGCTTGCATAGTTTATAAGAAATACAGTTTTAAACATTCTCAATGCCTGTAGTGTTAATTCTTTCAAATTATTCCCTCACCCTAAAGTTGACTCTGTTCCTGACCCGTTGTGCCAATGCGGTGTTTATTGCCTTGTCAAACTGAAGAAGAACTTGAAGGGCCACTGTAGGATTGATCTGTTGGGACTAGGAGACAAATTGAAAGACATTTTATATCATTACTGTAACAGTTAATACATTAAAAACATAACAGTTCGACAAAGATATCATCAATTCTAACAAATAATTCTTCATTTACAATGCCATCATCATACTACTGGTGTGGTATTAGCCAAGGTTTGCAGTTGCCTTAAACCAAAACAATGGCAATTTAAGATTTTTAATCCATGGACCATATTCTTAAAATTAACAAAAGGTTTACTCTATAATATGATGTCACAAAAAAACACAATGACAAACCATCATCCATTTTCTACATGTTTTCGCCCAACAGGGTTGGAAAATCTCACATGCTAGGAGTGAATAATTGGGAGGTCACTTAGAAGGGAGAATAAATACCAAACTAACCATGAATATATATTTTCCCTTGTTTAGTCACAATTTGAAGGCATTATGGAGAACATATCTGGCGCCTGGCTGTTAACTGCTATGTCAACAAGCACTTGCAATGCAATAGGTCTAGCATTTACGCAAGTTTAAGCTATTGGAATTGTAAATGACAATGCTTTTTATTTATATTTTAAAAACGAAAACAAAAATAAAAGGCATTGTTATTTGCAATGTCAATAGCTCCAACTTGCGTAAATGCGAGACCTATTGCATTGCAAATGCTTGTTTTGTTTGCACCCAATAGTTTGGCTAGATTGCTCTGTACATTCTCAAATCGACCATTGCTCATAACTCCTTTGGGCCAAGTTTTTTTCTTCAAATTCTTTTTAAGAACACATACAATAAAAGAAAAAGAAATCATCGGGTGACATCCGAACATACAGCGTCCATGGATACATCTTCCAATTTACAGAATACTGATCATAAAGAAGTAATAGGGGCCTTTGGGCCAAGTTAACGCTATATAAAACTGCATTAACCCAGTCCTTAGTTTTTCTTGGTGAATGAAATTATAGGATTATCGAGTAGCAAAACAATTCATTTTGTATTGTGTGCCTCACAAATAGCCATTACTAGTGCAATTAAACACATCAACCTACATAAGTGGAATGCTTTACATATAAAATGCTTTAAAAAGGCATTTTTTCCCCAGTTAAACCCTGGACCGAACATATCTTGCTGTCCATCCTGTTTGTACAACCATTATAACACACACTCTTCACCTTTCTTATTCTTCATACTATAAAGCACATTAATGTCTAGCTTTGTCTCTTGACTGACTTGTTAAGTCACAAGGCAGGGCTCAAGTGTGTTCCCTGTGATAGGCTAGCTGCAAGGAAATGACTGTCCCCGGTTGTGCTCCCTTAGACTTTGACACCTGCTCTTAGCAAGGCTCAGGTGACAAAATGAATTACTGGGTTGTGGTGCAGTTGTGGTACTGCAATGTTTTTATCGCTGTCATACGGACTAATGAAAGCGCCTGGTCCCCAGCAAACATTTGGCACTCTTAATATTCTGAACACTGACTGCAGGCTGGACTGTAAACCAAAGTCAGCCCTGGCAAAAATGTTTCCACCAGTTCAACACTGCAGGAGGCTGCTACTAAAATTGTGTTATGGTGGGGTCATACCAGCCCTACCAGCACTAAAAGAAGCTCCATATGCCGAAGCCCACTTCCACAACAGAAAGCCAATCAACGCACAAAGCCACACCAAGATACAAATCGCTCAACCCCTGGGTCAACAAGGTCCACAGCAGAAAGCACAGGGAAACTCTAATGCCAATAACCACCCAAAGGGAAATAAAGGAGTCAGGGTGGTGGATTTTCTTTTAATCTACTTCTTAATGGGAAGTAAATCTTCCAAAAAATACTGGTCATGTAAAATTAGTTTGGCTAACACACACATACTAGGAATTATAATTTGTTTTCTTGGAACTGCCAATTAAAATGAATGTTCTTAACAATCGTAACGAGAAACATATTTTTTACTTGGAAAATATATCTGAGGAGGAGTTTGTGGTTGCCTTGGTTGTGACGTGGTGCATTATTAAAGAACGTGTTTCAGTTTGTTTTATAATCTCCTCGTTATAATGCCTGGCATCTATCGATATAGAGCTGATACTGCAGATAAGGTATCTGTTTCACTAGGAGGGAGACCCGTCAGCTACAAGTTCCGCAGCAACAAGTGCAGTGGGTGCATTCGCCCATTCCCTACTTCGATTAGAACTTATTATCACCAGCTTACACTCAGGTCTCATTTGGTGGCGTTCAGGAATTCATCTATCAATCCGATACTCAGCAGAATATACTCCAATCAGACGTGACCAGGACCATTACCCCATGAGGCCCTCATTTCTAGTACGGCTATGCCTATATAAAAAATATTTTAATCAACATTTTGCCACAAGAGGTAGCCACGCTTTGGAACAAGGATGTAATAAATCATAGAGCACGCTGCAGGTGGAGGATTGTAAAACAAGAGAAGTGCAGCAACAGTCATTATACATTTTTTCATATATTACTTTATTAATTTTTCTCGTGACATACATTGTTCACAGTAAGATATGGCAGTACAATTGTGTAGTTTAATCTGGCCCAGATGTTCCGTGCGCTACTGTATCCATATAGTACTGAAAGGATAAACATCATCCCATGTTAACACTAGCAATATCACTCTAGCGGCATACAACAACACCTCAAGGAAATCAGCGATGGAGATCCTGGCTAGGCCTCTACAGGCTGTTCGGCAGGGCGTCAGTAAATCTAAATTGCGTTGTTCCCCACGCTACATCTATTGGCTTTAATTGTGTGAAAACGAATGAAGCAAGAAAAGAAAAAAAAACGCCGATCTATCCGGAAGTGTTCGTCGTACAAAACATTCTCTTTACATACTCTCTCTATGGACACGGTGGGTAATCGTATAAGGGATTGGTGTATAGCCAACATGTCTGTGGTGGGGAGGGGCCGCCTGTTTTTCTCGAGTGTATTCACCCGTGCAACAAGTCAACCAGGCCAAACCTAAACTAGGCAGAGTGACGAATGGCCTGGTCAATGGAAAGCACGCATTCGGACAAAAAAAATGGGCATGCATGTGCACAGCCCAACGCTAATGAAAGTAAACAAAGATGGGGTCGGGCTGCCCACATGCGCGTGCATTTTTTTGTCAGTACGGGTGCATGTTTAGCATGGTGGATGGCGAGAGCCGCCATCTTTGTCCATCTGGACACACATGCATTCAGCTTTGGCTGAATCAATTATAAAAGGTCCTTTCCATGGCGAGAGCAGCGCATGCGCTGCTTACGCCAGGCAAGACCTCAAAAGAGTAGTGAAAATTCATGGGAAAGACCCACTTCTTCCAAACACCAGAGGAAGCGTGGCAATGGATTGAAGAACGTCCTATCTTGAAAAAAGGTGGGAGTTTTGCTGCGGATCAGTCAGTCATCGGCGGAAAAGACCCTAAACTCCTTGGATTTCAGAAGACGCTGAGATCCCGGGGCAATGTCGTATGTTACGAAAGGGAGTGGCCGCGTTCGGCGGAGAAGTGGACGATCGCTGGACTCCAACTTGCCAGTAGGCTTACGCAACACTGGAAGAAGACAACAATGACGACCCCTCACAACATCCTTTGGTTGCTGATATCATAGCAATGGAGCAAGACGCAGCACCGGAAACGCTTGCCATGCAGGGAGAAGCCCCTGATTCGGAATCCTGAACACAAGCCTTGTAGACTTGCCGTGGAACCAGATTAATACGGCTGAGTTTGGTGTTGGGCGCCTCCCCCTACACCACCTATTCGACCTGCAGAGCGACTGAAGGATTGCATTCCAGAGCAGGTAAAAGGCCAGAAGAGGCCTGAGACTCTGATATTTGCTTTTCCTACTCCCTCTTCTCCTCCCAGTTCGGTCTTCGTCACTCCGCCCTGTGCTTTTCCTCTTCTTCAGTCCTTGGTTCCGTCTCTTCTCTTTCTTACTGTTTGTTTTCTTTCTTGGGGTCGTTTGTGGCGCTGCAAGGGTTTGGACTTGTAATGTAAGTTTTGGGGTGGGGTGGGCAACAGACCTCTACCACCCTTATGCACAACCTTGGAAGTACTATCCTGGATGAAGATGTGAAAATGGGAGGGAGGGGGGGTCGGGGGGGGGCTGGCTTCAACCATCTAAGTTGTTGTTATTGTTATTTAGTTTATGTTAAGGTTCAGTCACAGAGTCAGCAGAACATCCACAACCAAGCACACCTCTACTTTAGGATGCCACATTATTGCATACGCATACATACGCCACCACTGCACTTTAGGCTCACATGATGAGCTTGAGGAATAGTCCCTTCACGGCCCTAACCTGGAATGTGAATGGCCTTGGAGACAAAATTAAAAGAGGGTTGGTGACGTCCTTTATAAAACGCACTCACCCGGATGTGGTACTGTTGCAGCAAACCCATCTCAAAGGCACTAAATGTGGGTTCATAGCACAAGGTGCATACACTGTCCTGGCTATTGCGTGGTACACCTCCGGGCTCTAGAGGAGTCGCCACCCGGATTAAGAAGTCACCTCCCTTCAGTGTGACACGTAAATGGAGAGATCCCCAAGGAACCTTTGTTGGAGTGACAGGGTCATGGGGCAGGATGAATGTTACCATAATTTCAGTCTATGCCCCGCCAAAACTACAAACCAGGACGCTAAACAAAGTGACGGACATTATTGGAGACACTAGGCTCAACCTACATTATCAGGGATGACTTCAATGATGTGATGAATATACCATAGACCATTCAGGGGACCATGCCCAACCGTCCCCTGCCACACAACTGCCACGCCTTGCTGAAAGACTGGGTCTGATGGATGTAGGGGGACACCTGCATCCGGGGGAAAAACAATACTCATACTATTCTGCCACCCATAGGGTTTACTCAAAAATTGGACTACATGTTCCTTGTTAGTGGTGCAATACAAGACATGCACGAAGCGGAATAAATGGCCCGGGGTTTGTCCGATAATTCACCCCTGTATGTACGAGTAGGAGTGCGGACCCGGGCGGGGCACATGGTTTGGAGACTGACGGCATAGGACCTACTGAATGAGACGGTGCTCAAGAGCATTAGAGCAGATACAAAAGTCTACTTTGCTGAAAATATGGGTTCAGTGCAGTCAGGGTAGTGATCTAGGAAACGTATAAAACGGTCCTGAGAGATTGGGCTCAAAACCAGGTAGCATGGGAAAGAAGGGAGGACAAGGAAGAACTAACTAAACTGGAGGCCCAGATTCTTACCCTGGAGAGAGGGAATATAATGCAGAGAGACTTCCCCCAGGTCCTGCGACAGCTAACAGATGGCCAACATCAGTATAGGGCCCTGGCCACTCAGACGGCCAAGGCACAGGCCCAGGCGACCTTGCATAGGCTGTATGATGTGGAGGACAAATCAGGTAAGCTCCTGGCATGGCTCAGTCGCAGAGAAGTAGAGGCCCGATGGGTAGCAAGTGTAATAGATCACCACGGGATAACATAGATGCATGACAAGCAGTTAGTGCAGACTTTTGCGTCCCACTATCAAAACAGTACGCCCTCTGCCATTACAGAATATTTGGCGGAGACACATACCCCACTATTAGAGAAGGCTGATATGGAGGGGCTAGACTCAGATATTACAGTTGACGAAATTAAAACAGCTATAACTCAATTACGTCCCGGGAAGACCCCAGGACCGAATGGCCTACCTGCAGAACTCTACAAGCGGTGTACGGATCTCTTTAATCTCCACCTTTTGAATCGCGTTCAGGATGCGTCTCAGGAGGGAATCCTTCCCCTGGACCCAAGTATGGCCACGATCATCCCTATCCATAAACAGGGAAGCCCCCAAATGAATGTGCATCATATTGCCCAATATCCCTCAATATAGAAGTGAAGATATTGGCTACTATCCTTGCGAAAAAAAGACTGCGACAAGTAATAAATACTTTAGTACATCAGGACCAGTCAGGAATTTTGCCCGGCCGGGCGTCTTGACTGAATTTACGCAGGACCCATAACTGGTTAATGGAGGTTAAAGATCGCAACACCCCGCATCTGTTCCGGTCATTGGACGCGGCATACACTATCTAGATGGAGGAAGGAGTGAGGGGAGACTTCTACCGGCTACCCAGGCCACGATAGAGGCGTGGGGGAAAGCAACAAAGGTAATTGGGTGGAGTCGTAAACTTACTAAGCAGACGCCGCTAAAAGACATCCAAAAATTGAGAGGCTTCGAGGGCTGGGACGCCATAGGTATCTCTACCATAGGCGACATCATTGACAAGGGTAAACTCAAAAGCTTACACTCACTACGGACAGACTTTGCATTACATACCTCCCAGTTCTTCAAGTATGCTCAACTTAGACATGCCTGGTAGGCAGAGAACTTAACCTCCTCCTCACTGCCGGACTATGCACCATTGGAGGGGCGCCTGTTACAGGAGCACATGCTTACCAAGGCGGTATCACTCACTTATCGGACCTTGAATAATAATATACCAGACAGGCTGGGCAAGTTGAGAGATACGTGGGAAGGACATTTAGGTATACTCAAAAACAGATTGGGAAGCAGGCCAGATGCACCATAGGGAGGTGGCAATTGAATCTCACTTTCGCCTCATTCATTATAGAATATTTCACAGAGCCAATTATGACAGGGCCAGTCTACAGCAAATGGGCCTAGCCAGCGATCCTAGTTGTCAGAGATGGGGCTATGAGAGGGGAGATTTTTATTACACCATCTGGGACTCTTCTAAAATACAGGCATACTGGGAAAAGGTATTGCAGGAACTGAGCAAGGTTTTAGAAGCGACTAAACCCTTGGACCCTAAATTTATATTGCTGGGCATATCGGAGGATGTAGATCAGGGCCGAAGGGACCTAGCAAGAACCTGGGGTGCTACGACCGCTCCTCTGCCCTGAGAGTGGAAGGCAGGGATGGCTATGTATATGGCAGCTAAAAGGGTTACCTATGAGGCGAGGGGGTGCCCGAAGTAATTTCGCCAGGTATGGGGTAAATAGAGGACCTATTATAGCCTGGATGTTGAGGTGGGAATTGTCTAGATGGCCCCGGAGGGGTGCTTCCTTTAAACCTAAAGATAAGTATTGGTTCCCTAGCATTCAAGAGAAGGAGGAACCCTGAGATACCTTAAGGTGGCTGTGTGGATATTCTGAAATAAATTTCTCAAAAGGCCCGTCGTAGCTATGATGCAGTATTGTATGATGTATTGCCTAAAATGTATGTAACAGTTCTTGAGGTATCGCAGGAACTGTTCCTCTACGGAGTAGTTTATGGAACAATCTCAAGAGTTGGTCACGAAATTAAGAAATAGAGACTATCCTGCCAAGGTGATTAAAAGAGCACGCAAACGGGCCCTGAATACACCAAATGAGGCCCTATTAGAGAGGAATGTCAAACACAAGGTTGAGTGTTTTGTAAACTATGGATCAAACGTCGTAACAGATATTAAGGAAGCACTGGTCATTATTGGACACGGGGGAGAAGATGCCACCTCCTAGATTTGCATTCAGAAGGGCCCCGAACCTCAAAGATAGGCTGGTTCATACTCTTCCTAGCCAGAAGAAACAGGAGTCAAGTCTGCCAAAAGGTCATTATCCTTGCGGCTGTTGTTCAGTGTGTGATCTTACTCAAGCACTAAAAGTGTTTTTCTCACGAGTGGGAAAGTGTGGGATTTAAATAAATGCAGCAATTTCAATACCACACATGTAATTTACAGGCTCATGTGCGGTTTTGCACTACATTGGACTCACATCACATCACACAAAGAGTGAAGGAGCGCTTACAAGAGCACTTGAGTACCCTGAAAGCATGGAAATTTACAACTCGCCTTGTCCAACATTTTCAGGAAAAGAAACTCAATCTCCGGGATCTTAAGTGGAGTGAAATGTATGTTACTGCATGACTGTAACCGATTTTGTTATGGTTCTTTTTGTTTTGTTTGGTAAAATACTAATAAAAACATTTAAAAAAACTAAGAAGTGAAAAACCAGGTACTGGTGCAGTGAAAATCCAGACTTTCTACCAACTAATTCCCCCTTAAACAGTTAAAAGAGTACACTGTTTTACAACCTCATTGAACTGCTCTTCTCCTCTGGAATCAGGATGCAACAGGGAATCCTGTTGGGTCACACAACAAACTTGGCAAGATACAGTCTCGCTTTCTCAATGACAAATTGTGGCACATTATCAGATACTATATTGTTCTGGAATCCCTGACTGGCAAAGACATGCAGGAATGTGAAGTTCCGCACCATTTTGACCTCATTCACTTGTGGAAAATAATTCACCTGGACAATGCCGACCAGGTTTTTTTGGTACCACTGAAAAAGCCCGATTATATGTATTCTGAACTTGCACCAGAGTCTTTCTTCTACCTACTTTTGCCAAAAAAGCCTTCACGGAATTGTTGATGGGGGTTAGATTACCCTACCTAACCTAGAACTCTCCTGGAGTGCTTTCTTCGGGTCTGGAGACCCACTGACTCTGCAGGGTTTTCTCTGAACCAAACAGGAGGAACCCTGGTGTGTCAGCAGAGAGCGCGACTGCCAGGACAGAAGGGCTGTCGCAGAGGCTGCATCCCCCACCCCCACCCGTATAGAGCACAGAGAGCATTCAGTATAGCAGTTTTTCGGGCTACAATTGGAGAGGTCACTCACCTTCCTACACATCGATAGTGCACAGGGCGTGACATCACCCAGCCTGCAGGAACAGCCAGCACAGTAACTGTTCTGGCTCGTTGCACCAAAGTATTTGTATCTTTATTTCTTATTATATTTTGTCCGGTCCAGAACCAAAATGGCGGAGATATGCTTCACTGTAGGAATATTATAACTGGCGAAAGCACATTCCACCAACGTGGCAGGATCATGCCTAAAAACAGCAGGCAGAAACTCCTTCAGTATCTTAGATTCCCCCCATCCTTTCCAGGGCTGCAGCTAAAACCTTTTAACACAATCGTTTGAGAAAACACCCAGAGACACTGATTTCTGATCCTTCTTTCAACATAAACAAGCCTTTACAATGCAATAGGTCTCGCAGCATTATAGTTTGAGTTATTGGCATTGTGTATGACAATGCGTTGCATAACATTTTTAGCAAACTTTGAATTGGTGAGCAGTGAGTGTGTGTGCAAGAGTATGCCGTTCTTGAAAGCAGTGTGGTAGAGAGTGCAGGAATTTGGGTGACCTGAGCAATGTGGATGATGCACCTCACGCACGGGGCTGACGCAGTTATTATTCACACAGCTCTGATGATGCACCTCACGCACGGGGCTGACGCAGTTATTATTCACACAGCTCTGATGATGCACCTCACGCACGGGGCTGACGCAGTTATTCATACAGCTCTGATGATGCACCTCACGCACGGGCGCGCAGTTGTTATTCACACAGTTCTGATGATGCACCTCACGCACGGGGCTTAAGCAGTTATTATTTACACAGCTCTGATGATGCACCTCAGGCACGGCCTCACAGCAGTTATTATTCACACAGCTCTGATGATGCACCTCAGGCACGGGCTCACAGCTGTTAATATTCACACAGATCTGATGATGCACCTCAGGCGCGGGGCTGACGCAGTTATTATTCACACAGTTCTGATGATGCACCTCAGGCACGTGGCTGACGCAGTTATTATTCACACAGCTCGGATGATGCACCTCAGGCACGGGGCTGACGCAGTTATTATTCACACAGCTCTGATGATGCACCTCAGGCATGGACTGACGCAGTTATTATTCACACAACTCTGATGATGCACCTCACACACGGCATGGAGCTACACACCTTCCTAGCAAATCCCATCACACACACTTGATCAAGAACCCTACACTCAATACGTCAAAACATAAATATGGGCAGATGTTAGAGTACAGGACTATATAGATCATATCAAAAGCAAGTTGTTTCTAGGTGTCAATGCCGTGCCGGGAGATCCCCGCCGCTCGACATGCGTGGCCGATAACACCGCCCATATGCCAACCCACAGGCACCCAAAGACTCGGACCTTAAGCAGTCTGGTATGCTCTCCTGCACCTCCACTGGATGTCCCTAGGTGCCGCCGCTATGCCAGTTGAAGTATAGCCAAAGCGGGATGCAGGGCAGAGAACAGGACCCCCCAAAGCACGAAAAGGAGCGAGGGGCCACGGACAGATCGGTGGCACCGGGAACCCCCCTGCACCTCAGCCGTCGGTAGAAAGTGCACCCACCTCCTCACAGCTTCACGGAGTCTCGGTGGGGGCTGGGCAATAGGAGGTCAGCAGCCGCCTCCAGCTCCCGTCCAGGCCAACCCCGCGGGGAAACCGTGCATCCGGAGATGAGGGCCCCAGCAGTGACTTGGCAGGTCCCCGGATGCCAATGAAATGGGGCACACCCCCGCAGTCCTGCAGCGGCAGCAGCCAGGCCTCAGAGTGACAAACAGGTCCAGAGGCCCTCAAAGGGGTGTCTCGGAGGTCGATGGTGGAGTGGAATAGCAGTCAGCAACCACGGGCGGTGCAGCTGCTGCGGTAGCTCGATCAGCTGCGAGGCCGGGTCAGCCAGGGAAGGAATCCCGGGAAGGCCCTGCCCACAAATAGGGCCTCAGGTGGCAGTCACAGCAACACAGGGGGTCAGGAGCGCCTGGGATCCCAGGGCTCAGGCGGCGGCTGCAGGAAGAAAGGAGCCCATGCAACCGGGACCGCCAACCGACCTGGTGGCCGATACGCTTCCTGGGTGGCCGCAGCGACAGCAAGCCCGGCTGGGCAAAGGAGGGGGCCGTTTCACCGGAGATACCTGGGGCGTGTCACAGCAGCAGCAGGACCCTCCGCCGGGAGGGCCCGTGCCGGCCGTCAAGGCCCGTGAGTCACAGGAGGCCAGCAGTCAGTCCAAGCACTGGGGCACAGAAGGGCCTATGCTAGAAAATACCCGCCTTCACTTACCAGCAAAGGTGGAAGGTGTGTCCGCAGTGAATCGCCGCCACATCCCTCACGTTATCGAAGTAATCCGAGCAGATGGTGCACAAGGCACAGATCGGCATTTTAAACATTGAGAGCAGGTCTGAGAGAAAACGAAACCTATCGTGGGGCGGGACCTCCGAGAATTGTGGCCTGCTCAATGGAGCGCTGGTTCTCGTGCGCGTGGCCAGTTACAATCGCTTTCTTGGAGAGGAGATGCGCACGGCCAGGTCCTGTCTCCTGGAAAGCTGCGTCGCTGACTATAGGTCTCTGGCGGACAGCGCTTCGCTCTGTGGCGCCACAAGACCTAAAAAGGCATCATTGTAAAATGACCTGATATTCTTCACTAGAAAAATAGCAATTTGGCAGGCAACCTTAATAAAATTATTAAACACACAAGAAACCAGAAATATTCCACATGGCACCAAGCTAAGGATCGCCTCCCCACGCGACCTAAGAGCAGATCTAAACAATCTATAAAAACTGCACAGTACTTATTCAAGGGGCCAACAAGGATCTAAAGAAATTAAATTACAACTTCATCAACCGGAAAGAGCAGTTGCTTAACAACACTTCCACAAGACGTACTCCGCACCTGAGCACCCAATCCAAATCACCGCCAAGCAATCTTCCCACCAGAACAGACACAATGTCGGCACAAGAAACCCTGCTATCTAAGCTCATTTCCGCAAGTTTAGAGCCTCAGGACAGCAAACAGCATCACTCGGAGGGCAATCAACCATGTCTCAGCAAGAGTTGTTTCACACGTATGCTTCAAGACAGGTCCGTCCCTATACATCCAATCGTGTTGCCCAGCCGACACATAACTCAGGGTTGCAACCACCAAAAAACATAACAGGTTCATGGTCAACCCATCGTCTTTACAACATAGCAAACCTGTGCCTCTAACCGCAACAACCATAAATTTTACACCTACCACCCCCTTAGCACGTGTCTCAAGCACGTGTCTCACAGATAACCCAGAGTGTATGACTGAACTTCACTGTTGGCACTATAGCCACCCCTCCCGGATAGAGTCGTTCCTTCGGTCACTCCTATGACTAGAGTAACAACTATGGGGATGTTTAAAGCTAGGCCCACTCACGAGGGCAGCAAGCTCTCTATCAGAGAAAGCTCAGGACAGGTGGTCGCCATCCATACATCATTTGCAACTCGCTTGGAGCACTGAGACTCCAAACTGACAACTTATCTCAGAGCATCTAAAGCGCTATTCTTGAAATAAAGAGCTTCTTACACTACACGGAAGAATCTCTATTAAAAAGCAAGCTCATTTAAAATTCCGTATGCAATCTACAAAGCCACCCTAACCATACAGCCATGCTGCCATGGTACTATCAAAGAGGCAGTATCGCCCACATCAACAACTTAAGTAGCTAACAGTAGAAGAAACTTTAGCCTTACTTTTATCCCACGAAACAACACCTAAGGCCCCTATTCTCCTGGGCTTGGGAGGCGAAAACAAAATTGGAACGGTCAAAATCAACGTGAGTAGAACTACCATTTCAAAAAACAACGTTAAACATAGATAACCTGAAGAGAGTTCCCCTAACCTCCTTCAACCGTGACACAAATCCTGAGAACTCCATGAAACAGCTCCTAGTTCTTCTGCTTAACTGCCGATCAGCAGATCTCATTTTAAACCAAGAAATTTACGTAGCAGAACTAACAGAATCTTGGCTCACTGAAACTTCATCGCCTTACATTGATCTACTTGTTCCCCCAAACTATAGCATCGGGAGGCTAGACAGACAAATAAAAAAAAGAGGAAGGCATCTCCTGCATTCACTGCTCCGATCTCACCATCACGCAATTAAACTCTAATACATCTGACTCCTGCGAATATCTCGCTCTTTCCATAAGAAACAAAGCGAATCTTCCATGCATTTTACACACCGTTTACCAACCTCCAGGTAGGAACACCACCACCTTCATAAACAACCTAATGAAATCATCTCTGTAAACGCTTCCTCCCCCCAAATCCAATTTATTCATGGGGGACTTCAATCAGCATTGGGAGGTGTTAGACCTGTCTGCCCTTTGGGTAGTCCCTCCCAATTAATTATTTATTTTGTCCCCTTTTTGCCCCTCAAACCTAGTTATCTTTTTATGTCCACTGGATTTTTTGTGGTATTGACCTAGGGGTTAGATGCTCTTTTGCCCTCATAGTCCTTTTTCCTGAGGCCTAGGTGCCTTTTCAAAAAAAAACCTACAAGAACCACAAAATGGTGGACAGTAACTGCCACCTTAGGAGAAAGACCCATAGGTTAGAATAGGGACCTTCCAGAACCTTCTGGTCCCTACTGGACCTTTGGAAGGGAGCCTATATAAGGCGGAATGCAAGGCAGCCATTTTAGAGGTGACCAGTGAGTGCACAGAGTGGAACTGGTGAGGAGGGAGGCGACTGAGGAGGAGGACAGCGCTTTACTAGGAGTGGGATTGACCTGTGGGCCGGCTGATCTCCTGTACTGACCTGTCCCCACTGGGATTTGACCAAACCGTGCCATGGTAGTCCACACCTAAACTTCTTAAACAACCCCCGAGATATTCCAAAGGCCCTGGGGACTCTGTGACGAGTCGCTATTGAAAGGGTGAAGAAACCTAACTCTGAAGGGTCACTCCTAGAAACTGCGGAGCTTAACTCACCCCCCCACATTGCTTGTGAGAAGCTAGCCGATCCCTTCATCAAGGACTCACCGCGCGTGGATCTGGTGAAGCCAGCTGACATCCCTGTGGGGTGAAGGCGCCCTATCCGGCGCAGATACCCTCTGTGTGTTGACAGAGGGCGGAGCACCGTCAGAGGAGGCTGGACGTGGGAGGCGGAACCGCCGACGTGAGGAGACAGCGAGGAAGGAGTAGCCTGTGTGAGAACGCCGGGAGCAGTGCATCGGCGTCGATTACTGCGCAGGCCCAGCAGCCTGTGTGAGAGAGCCATGAGTAGTGCAGCGGCGTCGATTACTGCGCAGGCCCAGAGGTGCGGGTCTCCGAGAAGTGCACCGGGCGGCAGTGTCTGCTTTCGACGCGGAAGAAGGAAGTGTGGGGTGATTCCGGCATCGTCAACCACCCAGAGCTGTCAGCGCCAGGTCTGGGGACACCTCGGAACGACGTTGCTGGGGTGAGTGACGGAAGCGAAGCTGTGGGACCGGTCTGAGGCGAAACTCCCGGTAAGACTGTGGGGGGGAAGCGTGGCCGAGCCTGAGTGGGTGTCGCTTTTGCCTGACAGAGGTTCGCAAAGGAGAGCCTGAGTCACAACTAGCTACCGGCGTGGGACAGAGTAGAGAGCAGACCTCTGAGGCAGACTGTAAACAGGTCTGGGGCAGACTTTAGACAGTGCCTAAACGAATGAGTGGAAGTGAAGCAGGGGTCAAAATTGCTAAATCCCCATCAAGTTATATGAACTCCATCGAGACATTTACCTGGGCATTCTGAACAGAAAGGGGCAGAAAGGAGTGTCATAAGTAGAACTGGGCAGGCATCTATTTATATGTGAAGGCTAGACTACCTCATTTTAGGTTTTTGCTAACAGAATTGAATGAACGGCCTAATCTGAATGTAGGAAATATCTATCCTTGCTAACTTCTAAATTTATGATGCATATCTTGTTTGTTTAAGGTGCAGGAGTTGTTAGAGAACTCTCCTTTCAGAGTGAAGGAACACAAGGAAATGCCAGTAATGATTTTCTTTTATGACAATGTCTAGTTGCTAATTTTATGCAAAGCTAATTTATGTACTGTAACTAAAGACTGCTAAGTAACAAAGGAGAACTAGAGAATTCTTTTCATAAAGCAAACCGTATTTTTCTAACATTGGTGTAGCGTCCTAATTTTTGAGTGGATAGACGTTACGTTAAGGGTGTGACGCAAACTTAACACATGTACCTTTGAGTTAGGCCTTCCCACTTAGTGCCAAGCTACCCTAGGAGACTTGGAGATCCCAGGTCCAACAGGAGGCTAGTGAGATCCGGGTTGGGGGATCACCAATTTTGGCCACTATCCCCATATAACCCTTCTGCTCACCGCCCTGCGCCACACCACCCTGCGCCTCACCTACCCCATCATCCGACGTGCTACGAGACATTCTCACCTCACGGACAGCAGACGACGGGGAGCTTACACTGTTCCGAAGTTCCTCGCTGGAGTCGGGAGCCCGGAGTCCTGCGTCGATCCCACAGCAGTACTACAACTTCGGGAGGCCCCATGCGTTTCAACACGGACTGCGGCCGACGACGGGGAGCTGGTGCAGGCTGGAGTCTCCGACCCGAGCCAGGATTGTGGAGCCCTTCTCCTCGAGCCCTATGGTGTGCAGCGGCTCCGGAATATCTGGTACTTCTTCGGGTCCCCCGGGCCGACCTACAGACCTTCAGAGCGGCGAAGAGAGAAGCGCACCGCGCATTTGACCGGTGAGTCTTTGTCTGCGGCTCTTGCGGTCTGGGTGACTGGGATCCCGCGGGAGGGGGGGTGCGTAGAGAGAGACGCTTCTCTCAGCGAGCTTCGACTGTGGAAGTGATACAGCGCTCGCTGAGAAGTGGAGGCTGGCTGGAATTACGCTTAAAGGGACAGCGCCAGAGAATCTAGCCCCTTCTCCCTGTTGCAGCGCCTGCAGAGATTGAGGACAGGCTCAAAATTTGATTAAAGGGTCCGCACTAGTGAACTTTGGCCCTTTCTAGCATCTGCTATTATCAGCATAGTTGCCATTTACTCTTTGGGCTCATAAAACCGATGGCACGGATTTACTCACCTTTACTTCACTCTCAGCCCTATTACCAATCATTGAGTCACAAAATGGAGGCTCCTCTCTAGCTTGGAGGGGAAGACCAATATGGTATCTAACCCTAAACCAAGACCCCGACATGGGTGAAGGTCTCGATACTAAAGCTTGATAAAGGTCTACAAAAAGTTCTAGAGCTACAAAAAGTTCTAGAACTGGAAAAGGACTACAAAAAGGGTTAAAACTAAAAAGAGACTACAAAAAGATCGAAAACTGGAAAAAGGACTACAAATGGTCTAGTCTCTAAGAACTAAGAACTTTTTTTTTACTTTATTGCATCTACTGGAAACTCTATTTCACTCATTCCCCCCTTGTCATCACGGTTTTAGGTGGGCTGGTGTACGGCTTGACTGACTTTATCGAACTTTATCCACTGGTAATTCTACAGCATTCATTCCCCCCCCTGTCAATTATGTAGCGACTAGGTACACCCCTGCCAGCTCAGTTCTCACTATGGCTACTAACAACAGCAGTCTAACTGAAGGTTCGCTTTCTAAAGTTGGAGCCAGTGCCTTTAAGATCACCTACCCAACTAACCTCAATAAGAATGCGTCAAAAAAATTCAAACAATCTTATTAAAAAAAAAAAACGGAAACTCTTATAACAGATACATACTTCAGTACGTATAATGGTAACACCATGTCTGATCTTATCTTCTTCATGATTAAGAGAGCCCAATGGAGAAAAACTCATGTCATTTTTCCAGTGCACACAGATAAGGAAAATACCCTATGGTTTTAGTCTCGTCATCACTCTCTCCACGATCCACAAAATAGATCTCCCCATTACCATCTATAATAACAAGATCGTTCTTATTCAAGCTGCTAATCGAAACCTAAAGCAGTTCGACAAACTCCTTCTGAAGATTAAAAGTGTGGTAGCCAACTACTCAATCTCAAGGGCGCCCACTCCCCGCTCAGGTTCACACCCTTCCTCTCCCCTCAGATTCACACCTTTCCTCTCCCATCATCCTTCCCGTGCCCTTGCAGGCTGCAGAAGGGTTCGAATCATTGTTGAATCCTGCTTCGCGACCACTAACCTTTTCTCCACTTCCAACCTCCTTATCTATAATGCCTGACACACCTCTAACATTTAGTGACCAACACCCCCATCTTGACTCTCCCACTATTGTCAATAGCCCCGTTAACACTCATCAGCACCCTTCACCCTCCGCTGCTCTCCACACCCAATCAATTTCCTGGTCCATGCTCCCCGGAACACCGCCCATATTCAGGGACACACCCTCTCCCAGTGCATCCCCCAGTATCGTGTGGGACCCCTCTAGCACAGTTAATCACCCACCCTCCTCTTCAGGTCCCACACTCACCCTCCTCCCCTCTCCCAACACCCAGACCTGTTGGCACGCTTGGACGATATCTCCCTACAGCTACACCATCTCTCCCTTGAACTCCACGGGTTGAAAACTCTTTCACTTGAATATCTCCCCTTGTTAAGACCCCTCCTCGCTAGTCCGAGCAGGCCCATAGCCCCCTCCAAGGCCACAGACACACCTCCCTGCGACCATCCCGTCACTTACGACCTCCAAATCTGTTCCTCAACCTAACACAGCCTATCGTCCAAGAAGATCGTCCGATCTCTCATTCAACAATATCGACAATTTGGTCAAATCTTACTCGTCCAATGAGGTCCTGAACACTAACCCTAATGGTTTAATCCATACCATTCATTCTAACCCTAACAGAGAATCCTACCTTAACTGCAGAGTCATAAATGAGGATAACCTCAAGCAAGTCAATATCTCAGACACCTCCCCCCATAGTGCGGCTCCACTCAAATGCATACTACTTAATTGTAGGTCTGCTAGCAAGCACGCCTCAGAGATCTTCGACCTCATTCAACAGATTGAGATGGACATTATTATCCTCACAGAAACTTTGCTCAAATCTTCATCCACTCCAATCCTCAACCTCTTGGTACCCCCCACCCATGACATAATTCCTCTTGACAGAGACAAGAAGCTGGGTGGCGGCCTAGCATGTATACACCGGAGTACGCTTGCGGTCTCCCTTTCAGAGTCTTCTGCGCCGGTATCATGCGAATACCTTTGTCTCAGTATCTCCTCTCACAATCATCTGGTCTGCAAACTACACTCATTCTACCATCCCCCAGGCGACAATCTCCCCTTCATTGAGCAATTATTGGAAATCATCTTGGGCAATGTAGACTCAACCCAGTCTCACATCTACCTGGGAGATTTTAACCTTCACTGGTCTAACACGAATGATTATGCAGTCTCATGCCTAAAAGCCTTCTTACTCGACCACGATCTGATTTAACATTGTGACCAGCCTACTCACACTAAAGGGGAAACCTTAGAGCTCATTATCTCTAAAGGTCAATCCATCTCATTGGACTCCATCATACCTTGTGATTGGCCAGACCATCACATAATTTCCTTCCATATCAACTCGGAGGTTCACCGGATTAAGACACAAAAAAACAAACCAAAGATCTGGAAAAGGGATCCCAGAGATTTCAATACAGCTGAACTAGCTACCCGATGCAATCAGGCCCTCTCTCCACATTCGGACTTAACTGAAGTACATGCTCTTACCGATTTCTACAACTCCTCCATTTCCAATATCATGGATATGATGGCCCCTCTCCAACAAAAAAATGTTCCTGCAAAAATTTCCAAACCATGGTTCAATGGCAACCTAAACTCCGAACGGCGTACCCTAAGGGCCTTTGAACGGTCCTGGAGAACCACCCCATCCGCTGACAATCTAAAAAACATTAGAGCTGCAAGAAGTGCATATAATAAACAAATCAAGAACCCAACTTAACCAAGCGGCGAATCGACCCGAGAAACTATTTGAACTGGTTAAACAATTGGTAGCAGCCCCTAATCACTCCGCTTCAGACATCATACCTCCTTCTTGTGTTGATTTGGCTGCCTTTTTTATGGAGAAAAATAGGCTTATCATCACTGATCTGGAAGCCAGGAAGGCACTATTGCCACCCAATGAACCCGCACTCCTATTGGCTGTTACGGACAAGACAACACCAATTAGCTGGGGTATCAAGAACAACGCTTCCTGGAACACCTTTACCCCCCTTAGCGAAAATGACATCAAAAAGGTTCTGCGGATTATCAATCCGTCCAATCACTTCAATGACCCGTTAACACTTAACACCTTCAAATTAGTTAAGGACGAAATCACCCCCTTCTGGACAAAGATAGTCAATGCTTCCTGGTCACAAGTTATGATCCCAGGATGCCTCGAAGAGGCACAGGTAACGCCTATATTGAAAAAACCCACAGCCAATAGTACAGATCTTAACAACTTCCGACCTATCTCTAGTATACCTACCCTTGCTAAACTCCTGGAAAAATGCGTCCAATCACAACTATGTGCACACATAGCAAATTATCACCTCCTGGACCAACATCAGTCAGGCTTTCGTAGTGGACATAGCACCGAATCGGCCCTCACCCATGTGATTAATGTTCTATTAACAATGCTCGATCAAAATGAATCCTGCCTCCTCATCCTACTTGACCTCTCCTCTGCATTTGACACTTTTTTTATTCTTTTCATTATGAAAAAGGAACAAACAAAACATTGGCACCAGGTGATCAACATATAGCAGCATTACAGGGTTTAAATTGTCATTCCTACAGAATCATAAATTACAATATATTGAAATTATTGGGATCACGGGGAGTCTTGTGTTTCAACTTCCCTTTGTTTCATCGGGGGTGTACACAAGTCGCAACGATAACTATTCCAGGCCCCCCAGATCTTCCCCCACTTTTCCGGGCAGCCCCTTGCCACATACAACGCCCTTTCCCTAAACATACACCAGTCTAGATCCTGGGCCCACTTGGTATGCTGGGGCGACCGGCTAACTCCCCACAATTGAGTGATGTTACGCTTCGCCAACATGCACGCCAACGTCAACCACTGTTTCAGATATCCAGTCAAATCTGTGGGTTCCCACACATTCAATATACATCTCCGGGCCTCTGGTCGTATCTCCTCCCCCAGCACTTCTTTGATCACATCTATCTATACTCTATACTAATATAATAAAGAGAGAGCCCAAACCTTTGAGGCGGGTAATCTCAGGAACCACAGCACCAATCACAACACCCAATACAGCGTTGGAAAGGGCTGTTGGAGCAGAAGGACATAGGCTATGCAGACGCCCACCATATACATTTAAAAGGTAAAATAACCGTGCCAGCAAAGTAGTCTCTTGTGGGAGTGTCTGCGTTGTGCTGTGGGCGTGTGCTGGGGGCGTGACAAACGCTGGGGGCGTGTGGTACGTTCCGCCCTTCATGCCATGTCTCATATCGTGTGCAAATCCCACCCTGCTCCCTTTATATACCCCTGCACCCCATAATCATAACCCACCCTTACTCCTTAAAATACCCCAACACCCTTAAACACTAACCCATCTTAACCCTATAAATATACCCTGTACCTCAAAACCCAAACCATTCCCTAAACCCTAAAAATACCCCTGTACCCCAAAACCCAAACCTAGCCCTGAACCCTATAAATACCCCTGTACCTCAAACCAAAAACCTAACCCTGAACCCTAAAAATACCCCTATACCCCAAAACCCAAACCTAGCCCTGAACCCTAAAAATACCACTGTACCCCAAAACCCAAACCTACCCCTGAAACCTAAAGTACCCCTGTACCCCAAAACTAGCTCTGAACCCTTAAAATACCCCTGTACCCCAAAACCCAAACCTACCCTGAACCATAAAAATACCCCTGTACCCCAAACCTAGCCCTGGAACCTAAAATACCCCTGTACCCCAGAACCCAAACCTAGCCCTGAACCCTAAAAATACCTCTGTATCCCAAACCTAGCCCTGAACCCTTAAAATACCCCTGTACCCCAAAACCCAAACCTAGCCCTGAACCCTTAAAATACCCCTGTACCTCAAAACCCAAACCTACCCCTGAACCCTAAAACTACCCCTGTACCCCATCACCAAAACTATATCTGAACCCTTAAAATACCCAAACACCCCAAAACATATAACTCAGTACCCCAAAACATATACCTCTATACCCATACTTCCCTTATCCAAACATTAAAAAACATGCTTTTACCATTCATGCATTTACAACGAATTTCGTTGTAAATGTATGCGTGGTAAAAGCATATAAAATGTAATGCCATGCGTTATAATGGCATTGCGGAGTCATGGTACTTTCGTAATGAAAGTATGCAGAGTGATGATATGCGGAAAGAAAGTTGTAGAATAATGGCCCCGGTAAGTACATTGGTGGCACGGCCGCCCACATCTCCAGCAACATACTCATATTTTTTCACCACCCATTTGAAAAATGTACAGGTCTCTCTCATTGATGGCCAGCACAGACATACACTTTTAGACACACCTCCCGCCACAAGTTCTAGAATTGCGAACTTTAGAGCTGGGGAGCTACGTTCGAATCTCGGCATCAGCTCAACATCCTGTGATTCCAGGCAAATCGCTTTGTCTCCCCGTGCCTACCACAAATGAATGTGTTCTTCTGTAATATAAATTATGCTCATGCCATGTTGTTGAGTTCGCGCTATATAATATTGCAAGGAAAAATAAAGTAGGGAAACTCGAGTTCACACACTACTGAACGCGCACTCTTAAGTGCATCAGCAGTGCACTGTGAATCGGAGCGTTTCACAGGCCTGTCACCGATAAGAAATGCTATCAAAACGAAAACCTACAAAACAATATACTACTGGCCGGCAGCAATTCATACCCGGACAACGTCGGGACGGGCTGCTAGTCATGTATATTCATCTAATGGGTATGTATCTCCTCACAGTGCCATATAGTATGTGCATGAAAGTGCCCAGTTCTCCCCAACCTCTCCTACAGTCTCCACTCACTGCACGTCCCATGTGCACTAATCTCGGCCCTGTGATGTATGATCTATGTAGGATCTTAAGTTGCACTAACCTAAGCCTCATCTGAATCGCAACCACTTTGGGAGAGGAAACAGCCTCTACCCAATCTTCATCATCCAACTCTAATCCTGTTCTAATACTCCCCAGTGGGTCTTCCATATTATTTACAAGCTTCCTATATATTAGGGAGATTGTTTTTTCTGGGATGTGACCGTCAAGCACTCGGTCCTCAAGGGGAGAAGCATCCGGAAGCTCCGTGCCTCTAGGTATGCGGGCAAAAAGGGCGTGTCTAATCCGTCGATACCGAAAGTGTTCCTTGTCATGCAAACTGTTTTGTTTTTGAAGAGACTCGAAAGACTGCATACCGCCCTTCTCCCACACATCCTTAATCTGACTGATTCCAATGAAGTCCGACTTATCGAACACCTTAGATTTCCACAAGCTTTCAAGTCTCTCTAAGATAAACAGGGGGTGGCCATTGTCAGTCTCCCCTCCCATCCCAAGCTCTTAGTAGCCGCTTGCCAGACATGTACGGCATGGGCCGTCGGGCCCGCCAAAGTGAATCTTCCGGGCTTGGCATACAAGGCTCCAATGAGGTCTCCAACTGGTGCCTGCCCACGGTCCATAGCATAGCCTGGGTCCCCCGGAGGACTATATATCGTCTGATTCACCGCCGCCAGATGCAAGGCCCAGTCATATTTCTTCAAGTCTGGGAGACCGATACCCCCATCGTACCACGGGAGAGTCAGCTTGACAAAAGCTATGTGGGAGTCAGCTTGACAAAAGCTATGTGGGGCCTGCCATCCCAGAGGAGCTGCCGCTGGAGTGCCTCGATCTCCCTGAAGTAAGTGACAGGCACTGGATCCATTGTGTTATGAAGCAAGTAGAGGAACCGGGGCAGGGCCATCATCTTAAACAATGCTGCCCTCCCCAGTAGTGACAAGGGGAGAGCCCTCCAACACTCTTTTTTGAACCGACCAAAAGGGGCTTCAAAGTTATTAGCATATCTCACTTTTGGGACTAGTATTATATATATGCCAAGGTATTTAAATCCCACTAGCTCGATCTTTATAGTGCATGACTGTGGGACCACAAGTGGGTCACCCGATATCACGAATAACACAGACTTTGTCCAGTTTATAGCAAACCCGTAGTATCTACCAAATATGGCCAGGACTTCTAAGAAAGTAGTCAGGGACACCCTGGCGTTAGTGAGATATAGCAGGATATCATACGCGTAAAGCGAAATTTTATCCTCCCATTCTGGTGT
The DNA here is from genome assembly GCF_964263255.1 of Lissotriton vulgaris. Lineage (NCBI taxonomy): Eukaryota > Metazoa > Chordata > Amphibia > Caudata > Salamandridae > Lissotriton > Lissotriton vulgaris. The sequence goes on along the minus strand of NC_141688.1, from coordinate 93,972,460 downwards.
CCACCGCAAGCCACGTATCGACGAGTCCCACCTGATCCAAGCCGCCAAAGGCTCCAACGCCAGTGCGAAGAGAAGTGGGGACAATGGACATCCCTGTCTCATGCCCCTCTTGAGGTTAAAATCAGCTGACTTACAATTATTCACGATCACTCTGGCCAAAGGAGCGGCATACAACAGTCGAAACCACCCAACAAACTCCGAGCCAAAGCCCATCTTGGTCAAAACCTCAAATAAATAAGCCCATTCAACTCTACCAAATGCCATAGTGACATCAAGGGACACCAAAACAGTCGGTTCCAGTATCTTCCGGGATCCACCCAGGACCCAGTGGAGTCTCCGCAAGTTCAGGGCTGTATTGCGATGCGGCATGAAGCCAGATTGATCGGGGTGTATCAGGGTCGTAATGACCTTGGCCAATCTAGTAGCGAGTAGTTTCGCCAATATCTTAGGTTCAGCATTGAGAAGCAATATGGGTCGATAAGAGGAAGGGGATGTCTTAGTCTTGCCTGTCTTATGAATAACTACAATATTCGCCACCCGCTGGTCGTATGGAAGTTGTCCCAGCTCCCTACTTTCGACAAACACGGCTCGGATATGCGGAGCAATTTTATGGGTGTTCAATTTATATAGCTCTATAGGCACCCCATTAGGACCTGTTGCCTTCCCAGATTTTATGTTTCCAATTGCTTGCACGATTTCATCATCCGTAATGGGTGGGTGGCTAAATATTTTCTATGGTCCTCCGAGAGGTTCGGCATGACTATATCTGTGATCATTTCGCCATTTTCGGTCTCGGTAAAGCAATTCGCTATGTTATATACGTCTTTATAATACTCAGAAAAGGCTTCTGCCACTCCCTGCGGATCCCTAATTCTATCAGGTCCTGACCCTTCTAACTCAGGCACCAAACGAGAGGCCCGCTCTCCATGTTCTAACCAGGCAATTAACTTACCTGCCCTATCTCCATGTTCGTATACTCGACTTTGTATGTCATTGTTTTGAGAGACTGCCCTCTCCCTGGAGAGGCCCTTGTACTCATCCAGTTTCAATTTCAACAGATGCAGGTCTCCCTGAGCAGCAGTCTCGGCCACTCGTTTCTTCAGACCCACAACTTCCGCCTCCACCCTGGTTACCTATGCCTGGTGTTTCTTCTTTTTGCCTGCAATTAAGGAGAAGCCCTCACCCCGCAGCACTACCTTATATGCCTCCCACAGAGACTGTGCCGAGTCGACGGTCCCCACATTCTCCTGAAAATAGTGTTCCGAGATTTGGTGCATCTCCCTTTTTGTAGCTGGATCCTTTAAGTGCCATGCATTAATTGGAGCTACTCTGCCAACCGCTGGTTGCCCAATCTCCACCTGTAACCACATCGGGGAATGATCTGAGATGCCCCATCCCAGGTATCTTGCTTCCCCCTAATTGTGTCCGCCATTGCCGCAGGTATCAATATATAGACTAATCTGGACATACTATTGTGTGCAGCGGACACATGAGTGAAGCATCTCCGAGTCGGATTACGCACCCTCCAGCTATTAATCAGTCGCAGCAATTCGAGGAAGTCAGGGAGCCACTTCTGTAATGGTGTATGAAGCAGTGCCGGGAATCTATCTACTCCTCCATCAAGCACCGCATTAAAATCTCCCCCCAGCACAAGGAGACCCAGGGGCAGGGTCAGAAAGACGGCACTCAAGTATTTGACACTGTTAATCAGGACAACCTCCTATTAATTTTGGAACATAGGATGGCCTTCTCAGGTCAGGTGCTGCATTTGTTTGGGTCCTTCCTGCAACACAGAACCCAAAGAGTTCAAGCGAACCACTCACTCTCCCAGCCATCCCCGGTCAGCATGGGGGCTCCCCAAGGATCTTTGTTATCTCCCATTCTCTTCAATCTGTTCCTGGAACCATTAGCTAATGTTCTAAATTCCTTGGACATTAGGTTCCACATGTATGAGGACGATACCCAACTCTATTTGAAAATCTCCTCTCCGGAGGACATCACCTCACTCAATTCTACCCTACTGACTACCCAAAACTGGTTGACTATGAACCACCTCCTGCTAAACATCTCCAAAACAGAATTCCTCCTCATTTCTCCTCCAAAATATACTCCTGATATCGACCTATGGATGAATCATCTAACCGCCATCAACTTCTCCCCCGCATCATCGATTCAGCTAAATCCCTAGGAATTACTCTGGACAAGGATCTGAATATGAAGTCTCACATCAGCAACGTGTGCAAGGGAACTAACCACCTCCTAAGAACACTCAGGAATCTGAAACCTTTTCTACTGTAAGCAGATTTCAAGCAAGTGGTCCAAGCGCTTGTCCTACCGAGACTGGACTACTGCAGTGCCACGCTATGTGGACTCCCTAAATAGTCTTTGGCCCCCTTAAAAGCATCTCTGAACGCAGCGGCCAGACTGATCATGGGCACCAAGCATAATACACACATCTCTCCAGTTTTAAAATCACTAAATTGGCTACCCTATGAAACTAGAATTCATCTGAAGATTGCCTGCCTTACACACAAAGCCCACCACTTCAAAACCCCTACCTACCTTGCACAAAAACTAGAACTATCTGGAGGAGGTAGATCGCCAAGGAGTGCTAATTCCCTCCTCCTGAAACCACGGCCCTTCCGCAAAAAAAGAACTTGCCACCGAGCTTTCTCGGGATCTGCTCCTAAAATCTGGAACTTCCTTCCACCCGAAATTCGAAAGATCTCTTCTAAGGCCGCTTTCAAATTGGAAGCAAAGAAATTCCTCATGAAGAAGTTCTTACCTATATAGAAGGGGCAATATAAATACCTTTCTTGTACTTTATTTTCCGCCCGAAAGGTGCCGGTCATTGAAAAAGTATGATTAACCCCTGTATATGTTTACTTTGTAGCATTTATTTTCCTGCACATGATTTTGTGTTTTGCTCCCCTCAAATCATTGTTACATCTTCTTTCCCATCACAAGCGCACCCAGGATTGTAAATGTTTTATTAGTTGCTTACCACTTGACTCAATGTTTAGTAGAAGCCCCATACAATTCATGTGTAGATTTTACTATCGTATTGACTATTATGCAGGTTTATGACTGTTCACTTAATACCCTTATATCACCACGCTACATCATAAAGCCCCCTTTGTCCTCTTTGGACTTATAATTGAATTGTTTTGCGTAAACTATAGATCTTATGATTATTTTACTACCCATGTTCGACTCATGTTCTGATTGTTAACTTACCTATAATTGTAAAGCGCTCTGATATCCTTTGTGAGCTAGTTATATAAAACTTTATAAATAAATAAATATTAACGATAGCCAGGTCAATGTCTTTGGAACATTCCTACCTGTACAAAATCTCACCCAAGCCGGCACTCTCCCAACTCACTGCAAAGGATCTACTCTAGACTGGATCATCTCAAGGGAAAAGGCAGTCAATATAATCTCAATCCCTCAATCCGATTGGTCAGACCACCATTTTATAAACTTCTACATTCCTGGAGTTGTAAAGGAAAGATCTACACAATTTGTCAAACCCAAGAGATGGATCAGAGATGATAAAGACCTAGACTATGAGAAACTGGCTGCGCGTTGCGAGAAGGATCCCACCCTCTAACATTACAAATGTCTGCGAACTCACTACAAAGCAAAGATGTCAGACATAATCAACTCAGTTGCTCCTCTAAAACTAAGAATAATGGATAGACACGAAAATCATTGGTTTAGTAGTGCCCTGAACGAGGAAAGAAGAGAGCGGAGACTAACCAAACGGAAACAGAGACAACACCCATCATGCCACCAACTAAAATTACTAAGAAAGACCGGAAACACATATAACAAAAGCATTCTCAAATCAAAAAAAAGATTTTAGATTGGAACTGGACAATGCTCATAAAAGACCACGTAAACTCTTTGAAATGGTAAAGCTGCAGTCGAATAAATGGCCAAATCCTCTAAAGAAGTAACAAAACCCCTCAAACTGTGAGAAATGATTTTGCCTGTGAAGGACAAGAATTCAACTGAGAAGTGAGCTTAGAGCAGCCGCTTTAAACCTACCCTCCCTATCGGCTTCACAAATCTATGAACCTTCACAGTCCGTCCAATCAGTGCCCAAAAATGAAGCTCGATGGTCCTCTTTCAAGTTATATGACAACATCATCATCATCATCTCCAAAATCCTCTTGTCGACAAAGCACACCACTTCAACGATCTTCTCCCTTCAAAATTCTCGAAGACAACCAGCCAATTTGTTGTCCCATGATCTGGACCACAATAATCAATACCTCTGTCTCAAGGCTCCATACCAGACTGCCTAAAAACTGGGCAAGTCATCCCCACCAACATCGAATGCTGGTTACCCAATTTATTTCAGTTCAGTATCCAATATTCCCTTATTAGCGATAGTGTTAGAAAAATGTGTGCACCAACAAGTGTGCCAAGACATCTCCTAAATATAATCTTCTGGAAGGATGCCAATCAGGTTTCAGACAAGACCATAGTACGTAAAACTACAATGCTTCATATAGTGGATGACGCCTTGCAATCTCTAGACCAAGACAAAGCTTGTCTTTTCATTCTTCTGGACCTTTCATCTGCATTTGACACTGTAAACCATGATAAACTGCTAAATCGACTTGAACAGGATGAGCTTGTCGGGAACTGTCCTTGAATGTTTTCATTATTTCTTGGAGAATAGATCACAAAGATTTTTAGTTAATCAACCGCCATCATCGCCGTCCCCTATTATGATTGGCGTACCACAAGGATCAACTCTTTTTAAGCTCTACATGGAACCGCTTGCTGAGAGACTACGACACGCCAACATCTTGTTTCATATGTATGCTGACGACACACAGATCTACATTAAAGCCTTGTCACTGAAGGAGATCAAGTCAATCAATGAAGCGCTAAATATGACCATTCAATAGCTAACAGGTAATCAGCTTAAACTAAACAAGCAAAAACTGAATTTTTATTAATTTCCTCCCCACCACAAAAAATGTCTTTTGAAATAAAGGAATGGACCACACTGATCAACGCCCTTAACTGCACCCTACCTTAGTGGACTGAGCCAAATCACTAGGAATCACGTTGGACAAGAACCTGAACATGCAAAGCTACACCAACTTGATGGCTAAAAACACCTGGTACCACCAGAGTTGTCTTAGAAAACTGAAACCACTCCTAGAAACGTCAGACCTTAAAATGGCGGTTCAGGCGTTGGTTATTGCAAGGATCGAATACGGATGTTCAACTTTATCTGGCCTGCCCAATACCTTAAAATTATAAGCTCTGAACTGGCTACCATACAAAGCCAGAGTGCTACTCAAACTGGCCTGTATCACACATAAGGCGATACATTTAAAAACACTGGCATATCATGCCCAGTAAGTGATGATATCTTGAGGAGGCAGGTACTCCTGAGGCGCAAAAGATCTTGTGCTGAAACAGCCACGCTTCCTGTAGAAGAAAATATACAACAGAGATTTCTCAGGCGCCGCACTCAGATTCTGGAATTCACCATCGATAAACATTAGAAGAATACCATTCCATTCAAAATTCAAGAAGGAAACTAAGATCTTCCTAATGGGGAAATTCCTACCATAACTCTTTACAAAGAATCAACTAATTCATCTGTCAAATCGAATCGCCTTTCCGTTCGCTACAGATTCATGAATCAGAGGGCCCCACAAGGACTTCCTGAACCAATTTCGAATTGGGATCGACGCAGTCCTTTCCTGGGTCCCCTATCTAGTTAAACTACTGAAACAAATAGCTCAGCTAAACTTTGAACTCCTCTTTGGACGGTAAAAGATAATTTGTAATTCGATGTATTCGTCAGTCTCAGATATTATTGTAAGTCCTGAGAAATTTTACTGTCTGCTTTTTTTATACTGTTTTATATTATCTTTATGCATAAGTTTATGTTGCTTGCTTTGGTCGCATTCGGACTGCTATATCTCTGTTAAGCCCTCTGACACCCTAACGGGTCACGCTCGTGCTATATAAAAAAACACTAAATAAAATTTAAATAAATCCACAAGTGGCCAACATAAATACTCTTGGTGTCAACATGACAAGAAGACTATCAGGACTTCTTTCTTAGTCCATCTGAGGCACAATTTTGTCACCTATAGCCAAAACATCATTCTTCCCAGCAAGTTCCTCAAGTATTTCGGAAAAACCCTTAAACTTACCCTGCAGCTTACGGTCCCAAGACGACTCGTACAAGAAGTACCCTAACACAGCGTTGATGGATGCAAATTTCTCTACTTTAGCAATCAACTTTCGTGTTGGCACCAAACATACCCATCCCCCATGGTAAATGCAACTCCACACTCCGGTTCTCGACCTATAACATTCTCCTCTTCCTCCAAGGGTAACCTAGATATACAGTGAACATTGAATGTTTTTCTGTGCTGATATATACAGAATCTCATATTGGTAAAATTGTAATTTAGCAACTAAACAAGTCAACGTAACTGTTAACATGCAGCAACCACCTGGGGACAACATGTTCATCTAAGGTTTGGTTCTGTACAACAAACATTGCACCCAACAAAAACATTCTGAGGTTTTCACCCACCCAAACACACCGAAGTAGCTCTCTTTTAGTTAAAGAAGAATTATGTTCTGCTGGATTAGCGGACATTTCACAGCTTGGCAAACACATTCTTGACACCGGAATATGCCCCTTGGTGACTGCGGTCTTTATTAGGGACTGTTTCCACCTCCATTCCCCGCTTCCCCGGCTTCCTCCCCACTGGCATTTTGCCACCTCCAACTGCAGCACTGTTTAATTAAACACTGTAGTGCAAGCAGGGAAATGTCAGTCGGCAAAATAAAAGCAGTACAATATCTAAATACAGTTCGGCTGGTCTCAATATAGCTCACTTCTTAACTCTGTCACACTCCATCAGTATCGCTACTATACAACAATTACTTGCATCCACACGTACGATACACTCCTTCTCAAGGACAAATGGTTTCAAACACGGTGACTGAGCAATTTCCCTCAATTTCTACAAAAACACAATCTTGACTCTCATGCCAACAAAATTGCATTTGATTTTTTTTTACACGTTCTCCAATGTCTCGCCTTTATCAGTATAGTCCTAAACAAATGTAGAATATAATCCAGTCCACCCCAAGAACGATACTAACGGTTCAATCGATGATACACTAGTGCTTACACAATAGTGCTCTCATGAACCATCTTGGGTTTAATTCCATTTGGCCAGTACCCGAGTCCAACCTTCCGCAGATGGCCAATCCCAGCAGGACATAGCCTGCAACAATCTGCGAAGGATTTGGCTGCACAGTCTTGCTTCTGGCCAGCCCATGTACCCAAATCTCGATGAGCAGCCTACGTCCACTGTGCACAGACTACAGCCATACACAGCCGGGGTCAGCTGTAGAGCTTGGCACTCAACTGTGAGGGCAGCCAACTTATGCTGTTCATTGCCAAGTGGTGTTAGTTGGAGGGCCTGGTCTCTTGCAAGGCCCTGCGTCCTACCCTTCGCAAAAAGTAAACCTCTGGTGCACGCAGTCTTTCTCCGTAAGCTTTGTAGGGTTGGTTGTATTTTTCCAACACAAAGTTAGTGCTGGTTTTGCAAATTTGCACAGCCGTCCCAATATCTCTAAAATTTAAATTTGTCTATGCCCAACTCAAGCCTCTTCTTAAATGCAAATATAATTTTTTTTAAATGGATGTATTTATCAAACCACCACAGAATTAAAGTTCTACCTTCACGTCAAATTTGGTGTAGTACCATTCAACCGTTTCTGTATCGAAGAGTCAAGAATTCTATAGGAATTCAAATGGAAAATCTCCCTTTTTTGGAGCTCTCTCTTCTTTGTATTGGCCCCTACTACACGGATCTGCAAGAAACTTGCCATGAAGAACCCAGAGAGGATGTACCTTAAAAGATTTAATTAAAAAAAAAAAACGCATGTAGCTTGGCCAAAAAGTGCCAAAGTTAAGAAATCTTTTTTCCTTTCCTATGGAAATGGACTAAACCATAAGTATACACTGGTGCTACCTGTGTCAGTGTGCTATAGCTAGATCTATACAGAGAGAGGCACTAAACGCATTATAAAGCGTGTCACAAATTATAATTTGATTTCACATATGTAAAGCCATTTCATTCATATTGGTCAGTGTCCATCAGTAAGTGGTGTATTTACGATATATACATCATCATTAACTTTGCCAGTTAACAATTCGGCTAGTTAGAACCTGTGAGTGTTGGGGGCCCTAGGTCTTTCATTTAATTTGTCATATTGTTGTTCATTGCTGTTTGCAGGATCGCAATGTTGGTTCTACTTGGGTGTCATTTGCTGTAGAAATCAAACTGTTTATTGAGCAAGCCAGCAGCAGGGGATGGATCTCTGCGTGAGTTGGGTGAAAAGTGATGTAGGGGGTGGGGGAGGGATTAAGTTAGCAAGTGGGGCCAGATCGCAGGAGCACAATACCTATCAAGATACTCGGAGTCTAAGGGCCTCTAACCAGTAGGAGCACCAGTGTCAACATTAGTTCTAGCACGGATATGTTGTTCTAAGAATCTGTGGAAAGTCTCCTTCTTGCTACCATGCAGTGAGTTGCTCTAAAATTCACTGACTCCGAAGTGGCATATGGGTCTCCAATCTGATCAAATTACCTTATAACTCTACCTCTCCATGCTTGTACCATTACCACGACACAAGCTAAGCCTAATTCGTCACCAATTGCTAATTGCACAGACATTAGGAAGTATATATCTAACATGTCTATACAGTACATTACCTTCTACCTCATAATTATGTTTTTTGTTGATTTACTGCTACTATAATGTCTACATGTTATTCTTTCCTTGTTAAGCGCTCTGATACCCACGGGTCTTGTCCGCGCTATACAAATCCCTATAAATAAATAAATAAATAAATAAAGATTAAATCTTCCAGCCACTCCAACTTCACTGCATCCCGTATGTCCAGAGTATGCTTCTGCTCTGTGTTTGGGATCCCAATAGGCTAGGATTAATAGTTAGAAGACACTTGTGATCAACCACACTTTACCTACACATTAGTACCTATGCAGCATATCAAGGCATCTGTATCTGTGACTTGAGACTTTAAATTGCAGTTAAAGCACAATAATCCTGCACATCTCCGAGTCCAACATCCTGCCTGGCAGTCCAATGAGATGGTATCCACTAACTACCTGGACGCCTACTGTGACTGTGCTACTACAGAGTATAATTGAAGTACAGGACTCCCATCCCCTCCTTCCTGGGGTATGGTTAGTTTGCACAGTGCTACTACCCTCTAACTTTACCCACTTATGTCAAATCTATAAAGGAGTCGTTCTTTAAGAAAAGGACCTAGGGTAGGGACATGGGTATGTTGGTAAAATACAGAAGACTATGTAGCACTACCATTTTAGTGAGTGGCATCCTACCATTAAAGGAGAGTGGGAAAGACTTCCTGAAATCTATGCATCCCTTTCACACTCCCAAACTCTTCTCTACATTGTCCTATCACATTCGGATCTATATGATCAATCTGCAAAATTCGAAAGTGGAACAGTGTATCCCGATCAGAAGTTTCCGGGATTAGTCAATTCTCTCTCCACTGTCAACTCTGGTCCTGTATATAGTATTTGGTTCAGGGACTGATCCAAATACCACAAGCCTGTCAACTGTTGGCATAATTCCCAAATCTATGTACCCGACATAGACCAACAGGTCATCAGCATATAGTGAAACAGTGTCTGCAGTGTAAATGTGGAACGCAATATTTGCCCTCTCCTCAAACAGTGTTTTGCAAGGGGTCCGTCAGCAATCGAAAGATCAGTGGGGAGAGAAGCGATTCCTGCCTAGTAACTCTGAGGATTAGGCAAGTTTCTGAAATCAGTCTGCCCACAAGAACCTACATTATTATCTGTGCACGAAGAAATGATATCCAATGCATTATACAATCCCTTGGTCCAGTAATCTCAGTACCACAAACATGCACTTCCAACAGAGACAATGTGAATAGATAGAATAGATTGTGGATATACAGTCTAGGTAGTCTCCAATGGCAACCTACCTGAACAACACAGGCAGAGCCACGCATGCCGTTCCAAAACAAGTGCAACCACGCATCCCTTAAACACGCATATGCCTTGATTATGCATGGTTGAAGCATATGCGCGGTCTACATGCTGCGATGGGAGGGCCCAGGGAGGATCGGGAGAGGGTGCAGTGATGTGGCTGTGGTCGTTTTTAGGGGGTCAGGGTTGTTTTCAGGTCTGGGGGGTCAGGGGTTGCTTTTAGGGCTCAAGGGGGATTGTTTTTAGGTCTTGCGGGAGTCCAGGATAGTTTTGAGGGCATGAGGGTTGCAGCATAGTGATTAGGGCTAGGGGGCAGTTTTTAGGGGCAGGTGGGATTGGAGAGGTTTTTAGGGCACAGGTTGGGGTATTTTTTTAAGGGCTCGGTGAGGAGTCAGGGTAGTTTTTCGGGCTAAGGGCAGGTGGCATAGGGTGCGATCTTTACCACACATCCCTATACCAGTCATGCCTTTACCAAGAAATTGATTGGAAAGGCATGCGTGGTAAAGACATGCGTTGTTCAGGCGCATTTGTGGTTTAGGCAGCGTAGTAGAGGCACACCTGGTTTAGCCAGACGTGCCTCTGTCATACAACCGTCTCCAACACATGAAACAGATGCCTAATACTTGGCGATATGTTGCGTCCCAGGGCAAACACATTCTCATCGGGGTGTATGGCCAATGGTAACTGATCCAGTAAACAATTAGCCAATATCATGTTAACAATTTTATAATGCCTATTCAGAATACTGTATCTAGGTGATCTTTGCCACATTAAGTATATAGATAATTGATGCTTCATGGTCCGAAAGGAGGCGAATGCCGTTCGCTACGAAGAGGTTCGACATTGCTGCAAATCTCCCCATTTCTCCACAATGGGCCCAAATTCGATGCGCAAATTCCTTCAACTAGTCGAACTGGAACACCCCGCGCCCCTCAGTCATTACTGCCGTACCCGTGACACAATAGATCCTCCGGACACTGAAATGTTTATCTCTTGACCTGGGCCCCTGCATACCTGCTATTCCCAGACTTGTGATGGAACAAACGCCCGGGGAAAACACTCCCCTCCTACCTCACCTCCCTCCTACCTCACCTCCCTCCTACCCCAGCTCCCTCCTACCCAACTACCTGAACTCTGTCCAATCGGGTCTAAACCTTGCTCCCAACAGCAACTTCCGCACCACTTACTGGCAGCCACCTATTTGCCACAGGCAGCTCTTGCAAATTTTCCCTCCCCAGTTCTCGTTTACCCCCGGTGTTTAGATTACGGGATACTCGCAACAAGCTCCTGTCTCCTTCCCTAATTTTCACCTGGTCCCTCTCATTAACAGATCAGATGACAACTAAGTGTGACTTCGTATTCTCGTTTACTGCGTTTCTTTCCGATACATTGCTTTACTTCCACTATTTACCACAACGATTTGTCTTGTTACATGAGCTGTTTGCAATGAAAAATCCAATACAAATTTTACATAGAAAAAGTTAATTCTTTATGGACAAGTCTGGTAGTCTTGCTTTTCTGACGGCTACAATGTACACACATGTAGAACGGCAGTGGGTGCCTGTCGACACCAGTGTTTTTTTTTTCATAGCCAGCTGATGGACGAAGATGCACACTGGACTTCTTGTATGGTCAATAGGGTTTACAGTGCTACTGCCTGTTCTGGTGAGACTCTCAGCTGTTCTTCTGTCATGTTCTGGTTAATCACTGAATATACCCTTGACCCATTCAGAAGTTGGAGAAATGCAGGGATCCCAACTGAGTACAGGCTCTTGAATACCTCTGACCTGGTAGCCCATCCATCACAGGGTTGTACGAGTAGAGTGACAGTCAAACTGTCCTTTTAAGGGAAGATTTTATTTAAGATTTATAAGATTTATAAAGTGCACAGCTACCCAACAGTTTCCCGGCGCAACCATCACTAGATTTCCCTATCCAAGGAAAAGGCATGGGGTCCAATGCCGAGAAACCAATTATTGGTCTCAGTGCATAAGAAGAATACCTCCCAGATGTCAGGGGCATGACATTTAGTTTTTTTAAAACAAGCGAGTTCACCTAAATAAGCATTAGCCAGGTCAGCACAGTTTGTTGCATTGTGTAAAACTACCATACTAGCAGCTGCACTGAAAGCTTTGAAGATTCCTGCTCACAAAATCAGGAGAGCAGTCCTCAGCCAAGAGACAGCCGGCCATTATCCTCTGCTGATCGCGTGCTCCGCCACCCAACTTTAAATGTCTACCTTAATTACTAATTGAGGGTTGTCTCTTAGCAGACATGGCTACACCATCATGAAAACAGATATTCATCAAGGAAGATATAGGAACGTAGGCTGCAGCAAATGTACATTACAGGTTCGCTCCTATAGCAGTTATAACACTACTAAGCAATCACTTGTAAGTCATTAGTTACCATGTTTCTTCATACCTGTATAAGTTCATCTAGACTCTCCTGAAGGCTGTTTCCCAAGGTTGTATTTCTGTAGAGCTGATAAGCCATGGTTTAATGGAGTGTGAATGTGCTGAACATCTGGAGTTAATTGGGTTCCGCCACACAGCAATGTTACCTAAAGCATTAAAAAAAGGGGAAAAAAAACAAACAGTCCTTGATCTCGATTCTTGCAAATCACAAAACAAGATAACTATTGCTATAATACAACAAAAGGTAACATGAAAAACACCATTTGGGATACAGAATAAATTGATAGGATTCTGTGTGATGCATATAATAAAGCGGATTCCTTTAGTGTGGATCTACACACCTGTACTTGCCTGTGGCATATGACACCTGGGTGACCAACCTACTACGGAAGGGAAATCCAATAAAAGTAAGTAAGGATGTAACAGCAGGTCCTGAACTAGTGGTACCTACCAAAGTCTTTATACCTCTTTGGGTATCAGACTGTCAAATTTGATGGTACACCAATGGAACCTAGTTTTAGGGGGAGAGAGAGAAGGCCCCAGCACGAAAATAGCTTTCAAATGGCCTTGCTTGTAAAAGACGCATTACGTGCTGGCTAAAAATCAACACCTTCATAAAACAGTAGCAGCCAGTAGGAAAACGTCTAAACATTTGGCTGATACTCTTTTTGGGAACTTATGCCCCTGTGCTCAAGGCCCCGTAATATATGGGAACTGTTCCTGGTTTGGGCCCGGGCCGGCCTGAGTCTCCTGAACTTGCACACCTCGCAATCTCGGATGCTCGGCTTACTTGCTATAGTCAGATTTGGTTCCCCTTCCGATCTCTGTCCTCCACATATCATACAGTGGTGGCTAGTGAAGTTTGAAAGTAGTGAGCGTAAAAGTTCAAGATGAGGGACCTGTAACTATCAAGCATAGCGAGCAAGCCCGACCATCTTAAAGTGAGCTCGGTGGAGTTCTTTCCCCCCTCCCCGAGAACATTTTGAAAAAAGAGTGGGTAAATGGTGCATTTTCAAACAAATTTGAGAAAGCAAGAAAGTTAATAAGGCAATTGTGAAAGTGTAGTTATGTAAAGAGATTTCATATGATAATGAGGTAGCATTTTACATCTCCAAAGTACAGGGAATAATCACACATTGCATTCTTTATGTTATAGATGCACTAAATATAGAAAGCAATATTTTTTGTTTAGTATTTTTTACTGACTGCAGCAGGCTATTTAAAAATATTTTAGTTAGGACTCCGAATGCAAGTCAGGCCTATTGGCTTAGTCAATGTTTCGTGTGTCCTGGGGACTTTGATTGTGTATCCGTGAACATGTCGGTGAGGAGTGAAACGTTTAACCTGAACCCCCAACCCCCAACACTCTGGGGTTCAAAGAGACCGTAGATGCAGGGAGAGACAGGGGCAGATTGGATAGCCCACAGTGTCCATCACAGAGAAAGACATGCTGGCAATGCAGGGAAAATTGGTGGAAGACAAGAAGAAAGGTGAGCTGGGCAGAGGAAGGTGGACAAAGACATTGAGAGAAAGTGCAATTTGTTGGCACATATAAAGAAAAGAAGAAAGACAAAGAAAAAGACTGATAGTGAAAGAATGTACATCACAGTGAGATAGGGAGAGGAACATGGGGAAAAGGGAAAAAGAGAAACAAATGGAAAGAATGGAGGAAACAGGGCGTATGATATAAAGAGATAATGCCAATGTGGCAGAATGGCCAGTCTGGCTCTACCAACATATCATTCAGCAGCCAATTACAATATATATTCTCAAAAACATGCATCTGGAGTCTAAGTGTACTGTGCAGAGCATGCATGACCTGCTTTAAACAGGATCTCCTCATCCAACAAAATCTGGTATAATGATGATTATGTGGCACTGTGGGCTCAAACCAATGGCAGAATGCACACTACATAAAAGCGAAAAACATGCTCAGTTAAGGGGGAGGAGCTACGCGCCGAATCAAAATGGCCGTGTAGACTCTCGGCTCCGCAGAGTCCGTCCACCAGCCCTGTAATCCTGCCAGACATCCTGTCCTCCGGGCCCTGAAAGCTACACCGGAGATCACGCGGCGCCTGTGGGGCCAATTCCGACGGCCGAGGAGCACTGGGTGCCGAATCTGTGCTCGTCCGAAGTCCGGGTCTCCGCGACGGCAAAGCCGGGGACTAATGTGACCGCGCTGCCCACCGCAAATTCAACAACAGGGGTGAGCCAACCCGGAAGTGCCCGGTTGGTCTCGCCTGAAGCGCGGTTGCTCTGGGCGCAGCGGCGGAAACAGTGAGAGACGTGTCACACTGAGCCCTCGCGGCCCGCCCAGCTCCCGCCTTCAGTTGCGGACAACCCGCTAGTGTGGTGAGGACTGAGATCTTGATGAAAATCGGCCGCCAGCCGATGCTACTGTGGTGACTTCTGGGCACGGTGGGGGAGAGGTGTGGATTGGGGATGTGTCGTGGGGCCCCCTCCTCTCTCTCCACTCTGAATGTTGGTGTCACGGACATAAGGGACTCAATTTATTTCAGTGGCCAATAACTTTCTGGTTGGGCAACGGAACCCCGAATGGCGAGACCTGGTCCTTGAGCGAGTGGGTGGCTTTGCTATTCACCCGGAGTTTGTGGTGGCGGCGAAATGGCTATCCTACCTTGTCTCGGCACATTGGCCTTGGATTGACAGGTCGGTTGGGCAACGGAACCCCGAATGGCGAGGCCTGGTCCTTGAGTGAGTGGGTGGCTTTGCTATTCAACCGGAGTTTGTGGTGGCGGCAAAATGGCTATCCTGCCTTGTCTCGGCACATTGGCCTTGGATTGACAGGTCGGGGTGCAGCGAGTTGGCGATGAGTGACGACGGGTTTGCCCGAGTGGTGTTTCACTCTGTACCCCGCTGGAAGCTCCGGTACCCGACCTCTGAGTGCAGTACTATCGCTGGGAGGTGCGTATACTCAGGATTGAACTTGAAACCGCGCATACATATAATGGCATCCGAGGGTGAGAAGCACTCCTCCAGGGGACAAAGGGCCTAGAAACTAGTACAATCCAATAAATTGGACCACTATACCTTGACTAAAGGCTTGCCGACTGGAGCGGGATACCCAGCGATGGTTTCTGTCGCGCTTCCTGACCGGGGAGGAGAAATAACGCTGCATGACGTTATGGGCGCTATTGATGACGCTAAACCCTCCTTGGGGCAGCAAATGGTGACTGTGGATGCTAAATTGGACACAGTATCCATTGAAGTAAACCTCAAATGAGCCGACCTCACCAAAGTCAACAAGAAAGTGAAATCATTGGATATTAAGACGACCAGCCTGGTGGATGATGTGACTCAGCTTCAGCAAGATGTGGAGTTCTCAAATCCTCACATGAACTGGCGGAACGCAAGCTAGATGATTATGAAAGCAGAGCCCGACTGAATAATGTTTGAATCCTGGGTGTGCCCGAGAGATCGGAGGGGCCCACCCCAGACTTGTTTGTGCAGGATCTGGTTCTTAAGCATCTCCGACCTAAAGGACTCAGCAACTTCTTCACTATTAAACGCGCACATAGGGTTCCTGGTGGGAAGCCGAAACCGGGGGCGCCGCCGCGCGCTATCATTGCGAGGGTCTTAAATTTTAGGGACCAAGGCCCTATCCTGCAAGTTGAAGGGCCCTTCCAGTTTGAAAATTCCAGCCTATCCGTTTCCACAGATTTTACACAGGCGGTACAGAATCAGCGTAATAACTTTTTGGCCGTCAGGAAGAAACTGAGGGATAGGGGTCTGAAATATGCAATGATGTTTCCCGCTCGTTTGAGGGTGGAGATACGTGGAAAAGTTTGGTTCTTCGACAACTCTGAAGTTGTGTCTGACTGGCTGGATGCTCTCCCTGGCGATGGGATGGACTCGCCGGGCCATTCGGGGGCAGAGACTACTGTGGAGCGCGAGTGAGACTGTTTATATTCCTTTTTGCAATAAACTCCTGGGATGTACTGGGGGCTTTATAAGCATAAAATATCTGAATGGCCCTGCGTAAGTTTGGGGTTGCAGTAAAGAGGGGCCCGGGGGGAGTTGGTTTGTGGTTGAGGTTCGGGGCGGGAGTGGGGGGAACAGGATCTTCTTCCATGTTTTCTTTCTTTGAAGTGTTAGGGGCGACAGGCACTCTGCAGATTTTAGCAGGCAGTTTTGAGCCCAATGGGCGGGCAGCAGGGAGAGAGGGGTATTGGGGGGGGCAATGGTTGTTTTTTATGTTCGTAGTTTTGTTGTTCACATCAGCACTGTATATTGGCTTGATAGTAGACTTGTGGGGGTAAGCATGCAGTTTTGGGTAGGCGATGAGTGGTAGAGAAATAAAAGTATTGAGTTGGAATGTAAACGGGTTAGTGGATAAGATCAAGCGGAGTGTTGTTCTTCAATTTCTCAAACGACAGGCACCAGATGTGGTTTTGCTTCAGGAGACTCATTTAATTGGTAACTCATGTAATGCTCTGCATAGAATGGGATATAAATTGATTGCACATTCGGGGTTTACTTCTGGCTCTAGAGGGGTTGGAATTCTGGTCCGCTAAGCGTTTCCGCTGGCAGTAGCCTCAACCTGGGAAGACGGGAGGGGCAGGTATATTGGAATCACGGGCTCTTGGGAAGGTCATTGCGTAACCTTCCTTTCCATTTATGTCCCCCCTGGACTACAGGGCACGACCTTGGCGGATTTGGGATCAGTCTTGCTCTCACTTCCCGAGGGTCTGTTACTCATGGGTGGAGACTTTAATGCCGTTGTCTCTGGGATGATGGATAGGCACCCCCCTAGAAAATTGGGTTGGTCGCTGCTATGGCTACCGGACTTTATGGAGGCAATGGGTCTTGTTGACTGCTGGAGACTATTTCATCCTGATCGGAAGCAGTTTACTTTTCACTCTGGTGTGTATGATAGTCTCTCACAACTAGACTACTGTTTGGTCCCAGCTGCTCAAGTTTCATGTGTTGCTGAGGTCGTCCACTTGGCAAGAGGCATCTCGGACCACTCACCACTGTGGATCCATGTAATTGTGGGCCATGGCTCGGCGGGACAAGTGGCCCCGATAAACCCATGGTATCTACGCAATCCCAAGGTTAGAAAGGACCTTATTGCCAAGTTGGAAGAATACATTGTCACTAATGTGTCTTCGGTTTCCTCATCAGGCCTTTAAAACGGTCATTAGAGGTCAAGCCCTATCGCAGATAGCGGGTTCCAAGAAGGAAAAGCAGAGGGAAGTGGTGACGTTGGAAACTGAAATACGGGAGTTGGAGTGAGACTTGGAACGGGATGTGACCCCGGATAAGCTCCGCCAGCTGCGCTTAAAACAGCATGCATATAAGGCTCTGGTCACTGACAGGGCCAAAGCACTTGGTAGGGAGCAACAGGGTAGGCTTTATGATTTGGGAGATAAGGCAGGTAAGCTTATTGCTTGGTTGGACAAGAAGGAGTGGGCCTCCAGATTGGTTCCTGAGCTTCCGACAGAGGTAGGGGAAACACTCACTGATCCACAAGACATTGTAAATGCATTCGCTAAATACTTCTAAAAAGTCTACACTTCAGTCTCATCTTGCTCGGAAGCTGACTCTTGTTTGATGCTTCGAGACATACAACTTCCGCACCTTTCCTTCAAGACACCAAGTTTATGGATAGCGAGCTGACATCAGACGAGATTGCCTTAGCTATCCGCTCCTTAAACTCCGGCAAGGCATTAGGCCCCAACGGACTCCTTAGAGAATTGTATAAACTTAAGCCAGATCGTGTTGCGCCTTACCTGAAGGAAATGTATTTGGAATCCAGAGAGAAAGGATCACTCCCAGAGACCAGAGGGTGGCGTCGATAGTCGTTATATACAAGGAGGGAAAGATTAAAACCGATTGCGCCTCGTACAGACCCATCTCTTTGCTTAATGCTGAGCCCAAGATTCTGGCCAAACTTCTGGCAAATAGGTTAATTAAGGTCATTACTTATCTAATACACCCTGACCAGTCGGGCTTTATGCCCCATAGAAATACGGCATTAAATCTACGTAGACTTCACGGTGTCCTGGCCAGGGCTCAGACATTGCAGGAACCAGCTATAATTGCGTCACTTGACGCAACAATGGCATTTGACACAATTGGATGGCTTTATTTATGGGCGGTTTTGGCTAAGTTTGGGTTTGGCCCTGGATTTATTGGTTGGATATTTCTGCTACACTCTGAGCGGCTCGCCCAAGTTGTAGTAAACAATAGAGTCTCGACCTCCTTCGTGTTGGGGCGGGGTACCCGACAGGGTTGTCCGCTGTCCCCCCCTTCTTTTCTCTCTGGCTATGGAGCTCCTTGCGGCTTGGTTGCGTTGGGACCCTTCGATTAGGGGTCTGCGGTGGTCTCATGCTTGGGAGGACGGCATTTCTCTATATGCTGATGATATTTTGCTTTACTTGGCCTGTCCCCACAAATCACTTATAGTGGTTTTGATGTCCTGGCATCCTTTGGGAGGAACTCCAGACTTTCCATTAACTGGAAGAAGTCGGTCCTGTTTGTATTAAAAGGTGACCCCCCAGTACCGCCTAGAAACTGTCCCATACGGGTAAGTGCTGAGGGGTTTAAATACCTTGGAATTTTCATGTCCCTAGAATCCTCCGTCAGATATTCTCAAAATCTTCTTCCCCCTCTTAGGCGGCTTCGGAGTGACGTTTCCAACTGGAAGAGGCTTCCTCTTTTGCTGCAGAGTAGAGCTGCCCTCTTTAAAATGATGGCTCTCCCAAGTTTTCTTTACGCCCTGCAAAATACCTTGGATGTAGTCCCGTCAAGTTACTTCCGTGAAATTGAAAGCCTACAGCGGAACTTGTTGTGGGAGGGTAGGCCGCGTATTGCACTACATAAACTGACCCTCTTTTGGTATGACGAAGGCATCTCTCTCCCGGATATCAAAAAGTATTATTGGGCGGCCCACCTGGCAGCGATTAACCACTGCACCGATGGCCCAGTTGATGACCCGGGCTATGCCATGGATAAATGGCTTCTTCCGGGCAACAATTACAACAGAGCCTTATATTCTCGCCCGAGCAAGATACTGTTATCGGGTCCCACTAAACACTCTACGCATATTTGGCATGTGGCCACGGGCTCCTTAGGCTGGAAAAATAGATGGACTATGGCAACCCCATTATGGGATTCTGAACAGCTTGGTAATTTATGGAAAACGAAGGTCTTTGACAAGTGGGGACTCATTGGCATCTTCACAGTTGGAGATATCTGGGGGAAAGGAAAGATCAAATTGTTCGAGGAACTGCAGAAAGAATATAAACTCGCATACTCAGAGTACTTTCGGTATGGACAAATTTGGCATTCTCTACGCTCGGCCCTGCCTGGTGAGACAGAACCCTCAGAGGCTTCCCCTCTGGAGGATAGAATACTAGATGGGCACCTTCCTGATAAAACAATTTCTTTAATATACAGAAAACTGATCAATCACAGGTCTGACTCCCTTCAAGCCTTACAAGATAAGTGGGTGCAGGACAGCTTAGAGCTGGATGAGGAAGACTGGCAGACAACTGTATCCTCACCTAGGGAGGTTGAAATTCCAGCTCGCCTCAGACTGTTGCAAATTAAGGTTTTACATAGAATTTACCTTACGGGACCTAGAATGGTACACATGGAGCTTTCAGACGCGGGTCTATGTAAAAGGCAATGTGGTCTAGTCGGTACCTTCATGCATATTATCTGGGATTGTGAGCAGGTAACCACCTATTGGAGTATCATACATAACATCATACATGAAGTACTTGGAGTTTCCCTGTCTCCCGAGGCAAGGAGGTGTTTGCTTAACATATGGGAGCCCACGGACTTAAGCACTTCGCAGACACAATGGGTCACTCTATGCTATACGATTGCCAAGCGAAATATTGCCCCGTTGTGGGGAGCAGAGCAGCCCCCTTCCGTGAAGGGGTGGGAAAGCGATCTAGATTGGTCTATATTTAGGGAAAAACCCACGTACCTGGCTAGGGGACGCCCTCAGAAGCGGCCATTGGTGTGGGGCCTAGGAACAGTTACAGGGGAGAAATTTGTACAACCCCCAGGATTGCTGTACCGGAAGATTCCCCCTCTCCGTGAAGTTCCAATGTAACTAAGTGTAGTATCGCCTGTATCCCACAATGTATGTCCAGCTGCTGTGATTGACCCTCTGTACTGTATGCTATTGCTGATGTTTGTGTTAATAAAAAGAAATATAAAAAAAAGCAAAAAACGTGACATCATAGCATAAACATGAAGGGGGCGACTATCATTAGGAATAAGCTACAGGAGTGACCCATACCTTCTCATTATAGCATTCTTTCATGCTACTAATTGTTACCTTAATCAGAAGTGCCGAGAAGCTAGTGTGTAAAGCTTTGGAAACATTTCTTAAGCAACTGACAATTTAGATAATATGCCTCGAGATTATTCAGCTAGTAACGAGTGTAATAGAAATCGTATAAAATAACATGAAACGAACGTTTGAAACAATATTACATGACCAAATATAATGAACATAATGTAACATACCATCATGTAAATCAAAATAATGTAAAATGAAATTCACTAAAAAATAATACATTTTAAACAATGTAACCTGAAATTTCTAAAGTTTTAGCAGGCTGAAGTTATCACGAACACCATATTCTCGAGCAAACTTATTTTACAGATGATTATACTGTAGAACTTGAATCTAAGGGCCAGATGTAGGTGGCCGAAAATAGCCATTTACCGATCGGTAACGGCCGAATTCGGCTGTTACCGACCGGTAAATGGCCATTGACATGTAGGGGCCCTTAACTGTTGCATTTTCGGTAATTTTACCGAAAATGCAAGATTGAAATGTGGGTAGCCAATTTTCGATTGGCACATGGCTTTCAGAATCGGTATTTTACCATGGAATACAAATCCATGGTAAAATACCGACTCCTGTGAACATGCACATCTGTGCATGTACACATGTGCCATGTGACAGACAGACGTGCCCTTAGGGCATGTCTGTGTGCCACATTGCACACATGCCCGTTTTGGGGGTGCTAGAGGGTGTCAAAGTGACACCCCCTGCACCCTTGACAAATTCGGTATTTACCGATTCGGTAAATACCGAATCGGTATTTGAATTGAATCCTATGGGCTTCAAGGCCCATAGGATTCAATAGCAAATACCGATTCGGTATTTACCGAATTGGTAAATACCGAATTTTTAAGGAATCGGTAAAAAATCCAGATGTTGGTACCTACATCCCATTTACCGATTTTGAAATACCGAATTGGTAAAATTCGGTAATATTCGGTATTTCAAAATCGGTAAATGTGATTTACCTACATCTGGCCCTAAGTGCTTTAATTAAGACAAGGAGCCCGTATACATCGCTTAGTTAACTTTAAGCAATGTTCTGCCACAAGTAATTTAATTCCATTGCAAAATGTGCAATGCCGTACCACGCTGCTATTTGCTTTGAGTGAGAGGCTGCAATTTCTTCAATCATTTCCTTTTATACAGGCAGTGCCCTTATCTAAAAAAATCTATACAATTCCATTGAAACAAAACCTCCGGTGCAAAGGCAGGGAATCATCTTATGTATACTCTCGCCCAAATCGTAAAAAAGTGAAATAAAAACCTGTTGTGTGATACCGTTTTTGAACATGTAAATTTGCCAATAGCTCTGTTCTCTTACCTTGGAAGTCTGCTGTGCTTTGGAAGCTGCCCGCGCATGTCTGTTCCTACTGGCCTGGGCAGAGCAACCATCAGCACCAGGCCTAGTCTGCCCTTACCAGACTCAGACTGTCCGGGCTATATAGCCTCTGGTCCGTCTCTGAAGAAAGAACACCCAGCAGCAGCAGGACCAGTCTTCCCTAAATTCCCACACAGGCTGCAAAGTCGTCGCGGGGGCACATTGACTCTTGGCACGCAGCCCTGCGGCCTGCCCAAACGTCAAGTTCAGGGGTATCTCCCATCTGTAGGTCACAACATCTTTGGAAGCCTTGCTTCTCAAAGTAAGTTAAAGTACAATTTCCAGTAGTTAGTGACTCGCAATAACCAGGTCGACTAGTGGTAGAGAAGAGTGAACACTCCCATCATCTAACTTGATGCCTCTTGTCAGAGGCGTGATGGAGGAACCTAAACGCTGCTCGCTTGCTGAATAAAAAGCATGAGAGCAGGTTGAGGATTGGCTTGGTCAGGCACTGGCAACGCTCCTTAGGATTCAAGTGAGCAGATTGGGCTGCACACAGCAAGGCACCCGTCCATCCTGACATGCGGACTTCACCCTAAAACCAAGCTGAACCAGACCACCTGTGTCATGTCAATCATCATAAGCTCCACCCCCTCCCTCCCAACTCCACTCGCAACAGCAATAGAGTGAAAATGATCTGCCACCATGGCAACCCCAGTAAACTTTAGGTAGCCAAGCAGATGGAACAGAGGAATCAAGAAGGAAGGTAAAGGGGCTTAATTTGCATTAGGCCCAGTAGATCAATTGGGATACCTTAAACTGGGTGCGCTTTGGCATCGAAAGCCAGAGGTGGTCATGTAAAGTGAAATGTGCGACGAACACGGAAAATTAAAGGTGAGACACATAGATGCATGTTGTCTAATTGAGATGAGCAAGAGTAGAAGCTGGTCGACCAAGATATTCTGAGTTGCAGTCGGTGTCTTGGGCTGCAGACAGATTGTCTAGGATGGAACAAGGGTGGAACACTGGTTGATGGGAATCCAGTAGGTGGTTAGGTTCCAGGAGTTGGAAGTTGATTTCTTTTTCCAGTATTTTAATTGGCAGCTCCAGGAGCCAGAAGGTTGTGTAACTAGAAGTGACAGACGAGTTCAGAGTGTTTTTTAAGTTTTTTTTTTTAACACAATAAAGGAACAGTGAGAGCTAATAGAAATGCATTTTTGTACTTTTTATGCAGGGTGATTCGAGTTTATGCACTTCACCACTCTTGCATAATTGCACTGCTGCAGATTTATAATCTGGAAATGTCAATGGGAAAAAGATCACCAGTGCTCTTTATTTTATCCATAAATAGTGGTGAAACATTGAATAGGCACCAGTTCTGCCAATATAATCCGATGACATAAGGAGCAGGCAGGTTTAACTGCGCCATGTAAAGGCATCTGCTGTGTCGGAAGAGTAAATGAAAACACTGTGAAAGACGTTCTTTATCCAAGGTTTAAGACGGCAAAAAATGGGCCGTCGCATATATTCTCATAATTATATATGCTTTCCTTCAACCTGAAACGCAGTACATAATTCATTGTTAATTATTAAAGCAAACCTGTTCTCCATGGACTACTGGCCACCGCCTTTCATAAACTCCAAATTAGATGGCTAAATTGGGCATTCTGACACAGCTAACCAAGTGTTGCATTTTTATTTATTTATTTATAAAGTTTTATATAGCGCTAGTTAGACAAGTGGGTATCGAGAGCTTTACATACACAAATGAAAAGAAAAAGAATTGCATGAATGCAGGACGCCACATGAATACATAGCGGCTCTGAAAATTGATGTGCCATTTTCTTTCATGCTAACTGAAAAACTATGCTTGCCTCCCAACTTAATAAAAACTGGTTGAAATTAGCCGATCTTTTTCCCCCTGAAACAACGTAAAAGGCATGTTAAGGTCCCAATTTCGACTTGTGAAGCAACATGCAGAAAACATTACAAACTGCAACAGTAATTGTGGTATTCTCGATAGTTGAACGAAAACTACAACACAAAAAGAAAACTTGTAACTTCATGTACACCTACTGCTCACCTCCAGCTGCCAGGAAAGACCAATTTGCCTTGAACACCTAATAGTTCCTATCTGTGACGTTGTATTGAAGATACAGGTGCGGACTAGAGTATATTAGTCCAGATTAGGGGGCCGTTAATGACTGGTTACTCACTGGTAATATTCATTACTCCGAGTCATAGCCCTCCCCGTACCAGTCCTAACTACTTCAGCATAGCTCCTCCCACCAGAAACTCCCAAGCAACTTAAAACCCATTCCTTCCCTCCAGGCCACACCCATACCCTGAGGCATATAACCCTGTGACCTGCCAATCAACAACCTGTTTTTTTTTTTGCGGAATCACTTCTGGGCAGACTTCATCGTGAGGAGGTGCTGGAATTGGGCTCCTATCAGGTAAGTGTGAAACGGGATGTTAGGCGCACGTTTTTAACAAGCACAAGAAGCCGAACAGGGAGGAAGGGATGGGAACCTGGACAGGGACGGGGAGGGCTACCACTCGGAGTAATGAATATTACCGGTGAGTAACCTGTCACTACCTCCTAGTCAGCCTTCCCCGTCGCAGTCCGAACTACATGAGCAGATACCAAAGCATAGCCCACTCAGTAGCAAAAACAGACTTTATTAAAGCACACCACCGGAGCAGAAAGCAACACAGCATCCCCAAACCAAGCAGAATCAGTTCCCCCAACCACCAAACGAGAATGGGACATAAAGGTGTGTGGAGAACTCCAGGTAGCAGCCCTGCAGATCTCAGCCATGGAAGCCCCCTGAAAACAAGCCCAGGAAGCCACCACCCTCTGAGTCAATCTCCCCTGAACAGATCCAGGAGCCAACACACCACAGGCCTCATATGCTGCACCCACAGCACATCGCAGCCAACGACTGAGGGTAACCCCAGAAGGCTTCAGACCTTGACCAGCCAGTCTAAAGGTCACAAAAAGGGATTCTACCTTACGAAACGGCTCAGTACGCATCAAATAAATCTCCAGAGCCCTTCGAACGTCCAAACAGTGCAGCCGCACCTCAACCTCCGAAAGAGAACCAGGACAGAAAACAGGCAAAACCAGATCCGCAGAGCAGTGAAAAGAGGAAGGGATCTTGGGAACAAAGAAAGGATCAGGCCGCAGTACCACCTGATCATGTGGAGAAGTGTGGCTCAGGGGTTAGAGGCGGCAGACCCGGAAGCTGAGATCGGCCCTGGACCAGGGTTCAATTCCCCGCCTCGGCGGGTCTTGGGCTCAAAAATTCCACGGACTCGATAATTCTCGCTCTGGTGCCTTCTCGACTCACGGGTTCACACTCTGCGACTCTGGGCAATAGCTTGCTTAATCTCCACAACGGCCCCTCTCGGCGGGATGCCTGGCTTTCACCTTGTGGATACCCTGCCGGGGTTATCTCACAGGGGAATACCAGGACGGGTTCCCTAAGCAAGCGCCGGGAAACCCTTTGTGGGTAGCTGTGCGCTATATAAGCTCAAATACATTTACATACATTTACACATACATCAGGAAAAAACGTAAAAAAGGGGCCGAACAAAGCAAGGAGCCCAACTCCCCAATCCGTCGAGCCGCCGTAAAAGCCACAAGGAACAGCACCTTGATAGTCAGAAACCTCAAAGACACCTCCTGCAGAGGCTCAAAGGGAGCCCCCTGTAAAGCCCCCAAAACCAGAGTCAGATCCCAACTAGGAGCAAAGGACCGAATGACAGGCTTCTGAAGGAAGCAACTCCTCAACAAACGGGACACCAGGGAACCCAATGGGTCACAGACCGAACCCCAAAAGGCCTGAACAGCAGCCCACTGAGCCCTCAGGGAGGACACAGCCATACCCAAGTCAACCCCGTCCTTCAAAAACTCCAAGACATGCACCGGATCCACCTCCAACGCATACCACCCTCGTGCCGTACACCAAGACTGAAAAGAAACCCAATTCCTGGCATAGGACTGGAGAGTCAAAGGGCGCCTGGACCGCTGAATAAACTCCGCCATTGAAAGAGAACATCCCAACGCCACAAGGTTCATCCTTCTAGTCAACCCACCAGACACTCCAGAGACACAGGGGGAAACGACAAGGGACCACCGGACACCTCCAGCAAGGCCCACTGTCAACTTCAATAACAGAGGGAACCAAGGCCGCCTGGACCAATCCGGAGCCACCAGGATCTCCGGAGCCACCAGGATCTCCGAAGCCACCAGGATCTCCGAAGCCACCAGGATCTCCGAAGCCCGATCCAGTTTGACCTTCAGCAGAACATGCGGCAGCAGAGCAAGAAGGGGAAAGGCACACCTCAGGCCCCCCTCCCACCGGAAGGACAGGGCATCCACCCTCCAAACCGCGGCAGACCGAACCAGAGAACAAAACGCAGGGATGTGGAATTCCTATAGCCCGACGCCCAGGACATATTGTTTGGGGTCAAGGGCAACTAGTTTTAATGTGTATTTTGTCCTTGGGACAAGTAGGCCCAACCCCCTGCAGCACAAACCCTTTGGCTGCCAGTTTGCAGTAGCACATTAAGGGCCAGTGAAGGGCACTGCCTGAAGTAAAGTTATTATTTGTGTGCCTATGTTAATGCAGTTCAAACTTGTATTTATGGTTCATTAATTGAAAGCCTTTATTATTAGGGTGAGCGCTCTAAGTAATTGCAAGTTCTGATCGCACTACTGACAGTGGTTACAGTATACAAAAGTGTTAGTAAAGTGTGTGTCCTACCTGCAACAGCAGGCAGGACAACTGTATTTGAAAAAATAGTGCTCGGAAGCTGTAATTAAAGCCTACCGAGCAACAACACACGTAACAGGGGCCAAGGGTGTCACCATGGGAAGTTACAAAACAAGCAGAACAAAGTAGGGATGTTAGAATTCACCCATTTTTTTTTATTGTGCTATGTAACGCTGTTAAAACAGCTAAAACGTCACCGTGCTAATCTGATGGAGATTGTATTATAGTGTGGGTGAATCGTGTCTGACCATATGTAGCTAGCTGCATGGGTGTATTTACTTCCTAAAAATCTGCAACCTGAAGGTTTTTGAAACACATCCACATGTGACTCGCCTTGTGTAATAAAATCAAGGCTAACCTGTGGGCAAGAGAAATGCAACAATGCGGCAAACAAACATGGCATCAAGCGCGTGCCTTGAAAGAATAAATTAGGAGGATTGTTTGCAGTGCTATGTCATCATTTTACAAGATCACTAAACCATGGGGCACCAGGGTGGCTGTACAAGCCCGCAAGTGTGGAGGCGTGCCCCTGGCTGTGGGGATTAGCCCTCCCCCGTGGGGCCGCAGCGCGCTGTTGCTACAGTGGCGACCCTGCAACAACTGAAAGGTGGTGGGTGGCTTATCTCTGGGGTAGGTAAGCAGTGGTTGCCACAAAGTGCGGCAACTTTAATACATGGATTCATTGTCCGTCTGTTTGCAATGCGGTTGTAATGTAGATGTAAGAAATCACTGATTGTGCAGAAGTGAACGGGGCTAGCATCAGTCTTTCACCATTATAAAATGACCACTACCATCCCCACCTGTTAACTGTTGCAAAGCCAATGGGTATCGCCTATGAGAGAACTATTGGCTTTCTCAATGTGTTTTAGCTAAGATGTACAGCAGAGCGGCTGTTGTGCAGCATGCCTGGAAAAAAAGCACCAATGGTGTCAGTGTATGACGCGCCATAGTGCTTTCTTACTTTATTGCTTTGGGCCGGGCATTGGGTCTGGAGCCAAGATGAAGGAAAGGCGGGGGGCAGCAAGGGCGGGGGGTGAGGGGGAAGAATCACTGACGCAGCTAGCATACTCTTGTTTATTGCAAGCGAGGGGTTGGGAGACAACAAGGAGTAAGGGGTTGGTGTAAGCGGGAGGGGGCACAGACAACAGAGGTAGGTGCTCGGGGTAAGCTGACTACAAAGGAGAGCAGGAGGGAGGGGCTGGGGCAGATAGACGGGCAACAGCTGGTAGGAGCATTGCTTTAAATGTGTATACATCTATGTATGCAAATAAGTATACAAAGTCCGATTTAAACATTTGAAGAAACCAAGTAGACATAATGTAAAGTCCATGGCACTCTGTAGCCTACGGAGAAAACATGCCCAGGCTGGCAGCTGGGCTCCGATGTTCCAGGCTGCTGGCAGGACTTCCAGGGTAGTAAAAGCCCTCAGCTCCCTGTCCGCTTTCTTCTGCTGGTGGAGGGGGCAGTAAATGAGTTACCCTCGGAAACACCACACATGTGCATCACATAGGAGAGACTCCTCCAGGGGACCGACGTCACCTTTGAATGTTAATTAACACTCCAGCAGTGAGAAGGTTAATTCAACTTACCCGGGCGGTGAGTGGGATTTGTGTTAATTAAAGCGCCACAGTTTTTAAAGCTAAAGCGCAGCACCCGGGGGCAGGACAGGGATGAGAGGCTGCAAGTTGCCGGTGCCAATGGCAAGTTTGTGTTAATTGGTTTCGGCAGCTGTGCATTAGAAAAGAAATGCGCGGCTGCCGTTCTTGAACCTGAAGGTGTCTTGCACATCAAAAGTGACAATGAGAAAAGAGCGGACTTTACCGGCAGAGAAATGAAAAGCGCATCACCCACTGTTGAAGGCAAACGCGATAGTACAAAAACAAGCATTGGCCATGAAAGAGACACGGCCTCGCGGCCGTGAAAGTGAAAGCACGTCCGTGAGACGCGCTCTGTAGTGGGGGAGAGGCATGGGCAGGGGCCGTTGTGAGACGGATTCCTCTGAAGTCTGATACGAGGCAGATGGTGTTTATGGCTGATGGGGTGTGAGGAGAAGTGAGGCCGAGCGCGCGCTGGGGAAGCTTCAGATGCCTGGCTCGGGGAGCAAATGGGTGCGAGGCTGATGGCTTTGTGCACACGTGTCTCCCCAGAGTGCACCACATGAACTGGACGTAATCCGCCCTTGTTCAAAAGTTTGTTTCACCTACAATAGTTCAGAGCTATAAATAGCTCGACCTAAAAATGTGTACTCACGGTTTCAAAGTTTAGCAATATGAGGCTAAGTATAATGCTCCCAGAATGCTTTCTGATTAGATGCAAATATCTGCAGAAGCTTGAGAGCAAGATTAATGACTCTTTGCTTTCAATATAAAATGTTCCTAAAAAAATGAAAGTAGGAAAAAAAAACATTTTTCTAAACTACTGTCACATTTCAGGTACCGTTTCTTTGCAGCATCATTTAGTAAAATGTGTTGCTGCATGCTAGTATTTCGCAAAAATATTCATGTTAGAAAATCAGTGTAACCAGTTTCAATAAATTATGAGAAACATAAAAATAAACAAGCATTGACAAAGCCAGTAGGTCTGAAATTAGTGATCAGCTTTTTAGTTTTGCCAATACATGACTTGCTTTGGCATGGTTTTTGTAAAGCCTACTTAGAGATGCCGGGCCCTCACCATTATAGCAAACATTGGCAAAAGCAAAAACAATTGGTCTAAAAAAAAGCACACACTGCCACATTAAATGTAAATGTAAATCCAGTACTTGTATAGCGCACAAATCACCCCCGAAGGGGTCTCAAGGCGCTGTTGGGAAGATTAAGCGAGCTATTGCCCAGAGTCGCATGGTGCTGGGCAGACCCCAGCCGCCAGAGCCAGGGATCGAACCGTGATCCCCAGCGTCCAGCGTCAGTCGCCCTGGCCGTGGCGCCACACCTCAAACGACTGTGTGCCAATATACCGGTACTCCTTGTGAAAGAGCTTAATGCCATCACTCACAGTGAAGCCAGCCGATACAGAGAGAGGGAGAGAGAATTCTAACAAACATAAAAGGTTGTGGTTAACGCCAGACCAAATTAGGGGAAGCTGTATGGCTTTCGTGAATTTACAAGAATTTATAGAAGTAGGGCAAGAAATGTTCTCATGGAAAATATTTGTGAACTGCAGTTTATCATGAGCAAATATGCAGGTGTAGATTTGCTCATGCGAAAACCCGAGTGTTTGCAAGGTCATTTTCCCATCAACCACTTTTTTTTCCAACTTTGGAAGAAGGGTTACGCCTGC
Organism: Lissotriton vulgaris; assembly: GCF_964263255.1. Lineage (NCBI taxonomy): Eukaryota > Metazoa > Chordata > Amphibia > Caudata > Salamandridae > Lissotriton > Lissotriton vulgaris. Next base: position 93,942,258 of record NC_141688.1, on the reverse strand, counting down.
CATTGTCAGGAGTAAATTTCCAACATTTCTCACTATGGGAAAAGATTAGAGAAGAGCAACCCTTAAAACATGCAAGTTAGTAGATTTGCACAGACTGAAAGGGCATTCCAACCGTGGAACTATTGCTTGCCACTACCTTCAGTCCCAGTATGTAGATCTGCAGAAACGTGGCAACATAAAGGAATTGCCAGTATTCAAAAACTACTATGGTATGAGCCCTGGCATAATCAAAGAGGCTATATAAGAGCTCTTATATAATAAGATTGCGGCTATAATTTGTCGCCTAACCACATGGCACCAAAGGGACAGGTGGATTTTGTTACAGGACAAGTAGATTTATGAAGCAACTTGCCCCATGGACAAGTATATATTTTAATAAATTCCACACCCCTGAAAACGTCTCCCTCAAGGCGTTCCCCGGGCCTGCAAACAGGTCCACTACCTGGACCCCGAACCGGGCCATCAGGCAACCAAACACTTCCTGAGACATGCACATGTCCGATAGGGAGGGAAACACCCTGCTCAGGCGATCCACCTCCGATTTCAAAATCCCTGGCAGATGTAAAGCCCTCAGAGACAACAAGTGCGACTCCGCCCACAGGCCGGTACGTTGAGCCAACAAATGGAGGGAAGCCACCTTTGCGCTCCCTTGGCGGTTGATATAACACAGTACCACCGTGTTGTCCAACCGAACCATCACATCCCTCTGAAGGACCCAATGCAGAAAATTAGTCAACGCCAACTAAACTGCCTTCAATTCCCTCCAATTCGAGGACATTTCCGCCTCCGGAACAGACCAAAGACCCTGCACCAACTCCTGACCCAAGACCGCACCCCAACCCAGTTCGCTGGCATCTGTTGTCAGGACCAACCTCATCTGGGACACAAAGGGTGAGCCCTGTAAGAGGTACCGATCCACCAGCCACCAGGACAACTCCTGGGCGATGGACACACTCCCCGGAATCAACAGCTCGTAATTCAGAGAGGCCGGATCCCAATGCCCCAGAAGATGATTCACCAGGGGGTATAAGTGTAAACGGGCCCAAGGAACAATCATCACAGTAGCTGACATCAGCCCCTGAACACGCAACCACTGGCGAGCCGTGGAAGACCGAGCCCCCAACACCTTCCTCAGTTCGTGCACAGGAGTCAGTCTGCAGGGTTCCGACAGGAAGACCTTTCCCAACCTGGTGTTGAACACCCCACCCCCCCCCCCAATGAACAACAGCTCCTGAGTGTGGCGAAGATGGGACTTCTCCAAGTTCAGAATCCACCCGAACCGTTGAAGGAGACTGCAAACCTCCCGGGAATGTGTCTGAGTCTGAAGGAAAAAAGAGGAAGAAATCAGCCAATCGTCCAAGTAAGGGAAAACCTGTGTACCCCGAGCAGGCAACAAACCCACCAAGGGTGCCAACACTTTAGTAAACGCCCCCCCCCCCCCTCAACCCCAGACTCCACCAGGGATTGCAGGAAAGTAAAAAAGGGGGAAACACGGGCTCGAAATGAAACAAGCACCGAGACAGCAAAATAGTTTGAGAAGCCAAACCGCCACGCCCTCCGCACGCCGTAAAGCCTGCCGCGTCCCACACACCTCCCCTCCCTCCCCGGGTGTTCCCGCTAGAGCAGGGAACGAACCCGGAAGAGGGGTGGCCGCAGCAGGGAGTCACCACCCCACACCAGGCCGTCCGGACTCCACAACCCCATGGTCCCACTACAGCAGGGACTCAAAGCATATGCCCACAAGGAAAAACAGGCACAATGGGGGTTAAAAACAGGCGCTTAACATCCCGTTTCACACTTACCCGATAGGGGGCCAATTCCAGCACCCCCTCACGACTAAGTCTGCCCGAAAGTGATTCCGCAGAAAAAACAAACAGGTTGTTGATTGGCAGGTCACAGGGTTATATGCCTCAGGGTATGGGGGTTTGGCCTGGAGGGAAGGAATGGGTTTTAAGTTGATTGGGAGTTTCTGGTGGGAGGAGCTAAGCTCATGTAGTTAGGACTGGGACTGGGAGGGCTGACGAGGAGGTAATGGACAAGCCGATAGAGCTGCAGGTCAGAAATTAAGTGTACTCTCAAGGGAGTGCTTGGGATCCTAATGTGTTGCAAGCGATACTGCAGCCTAGAAAAGGGGTGCTTCCTTGCTTTTTGACCTTGCTCTTTAGGTACACGGGCCCTATGCGTTTATGACAGTTTAAATCCAGTAGTACAGAAGAGAGGAAGCATAACGGACAAAGCATAAGCTGAGTAAAAAAACTGAAGCAGAGAACTTTCTAAAACAGTCAAATTCCTTGTCAAAATGGAACAATGATTGTTCTTTTAGTCCAGATGAAGTATTCTGCAACAAACTGGCAACATTTTTCCAGTCTAAAGTCAACTCTATTTATCAAAATGTCTCACCTTCCTCAAATACAATAAATGGAGGTGATGTCCCAACTTACATTCAGGAACCTGACTCACAGAGTATCAACAGACATTCATTGTACCCACAATTTGGGCGTTTTTCTCCTTTTACGAAGGAAAAAATAAATCAGTTCCATCACCCTTATTAAATCTGGGGTTCCATCAGATCCCAGTCCACCACAGGTTCTTAAGCAAGTTGCCTATGTTGTTGCCAGCCCACTTATGGAACTGTTGAATGAAATATTGATTACAGGGCAATTTCCGAACATATGGAAAAAGGAATCTATTCTGCCACTGATAAAGAAACGTTCCTTGGACCCAACGAACATGGAGAAATACAGGCCTATATCCCGCCTACCTTTCCCGGCCAAAATTCTCAAGAAATCTTTGAATGAGAAGATGCTAGCTTTTTTGGATGCTAACCGGCTGCTCGATCCTTCACGAAATAGTTTTAGACCAAATCATCGCACTGAATCTGCCTTGGTAGCAGCTTCTGAGGAACTAAGAAAGGCAATCAATAAGGGCGGAAAGGCGGCGCTGATTTATTGGATCTTTCTGCTGCTTTCGACACATTTCACCACTCACTCCTTATAAAACATCTCCATCTGCTAGGCTTCAGACATTCGGCTCTGACCTTGCGAAGCTCATTCCTGAGTAACAGGCAGCAACGGTGGAGTGCGAGTTTGTCACTGTTTTCCCTCTTTGTGGTGTTCCCCAGGGGTCTTCCATAAGCCCCACGTAGTTTGATATTTATGTTAGTCCCCTTATCAGACTCATTCAAAGCTATGGTTTTGCTGTGTTCTCTCTACATATGACACGCAGATAGTGGTCTATCTCATCAGACGTAAAGAAGGAGGCAAGAAACTTTTGTAATTGCATGTACCAAGTGCCAGAATAATTGTCTGAAATTGAATACAGATAAAACAGAGGTGCTGCTTTTTGGAAAGGAGACCATGTTTTGGAATGACTCAGTGGCTGTCGAGCCTGGCTACACTACCAGCTCCAGTCCAGAAAGTTCGAAATCTGGGAGTCATTTTCGACACAGAATTATCTTTCTAAGAGCAAATAAACTCTTAACTCTTCTGGCTTTTTTGTGTAGAAGATTCTGAAATTATTTTTTTCTTTTATGCCCCATGACCTCAGAATACAGCTCTTATTTTCGCTAAGCTGGAATACTTCAATGCTCTGTATTTAGGAGCCCAGAAATGAGCGGTAAAGAAATTGCAGATTTTGCAAAACGCAGGGGCGAGACTGCTGCTCAAAATCCCAACGTTTATTTCTGTATCTCAATCATTGCAGAGTCTTCATTGGCTCCCAGTGAGAAAAAGGATTGTTTTATAAGGCTATGTGTATGATCCACAAGGCCCTTCATCGGACTGGCCCAAAGTACTTACAGGATCGTTACTCCTCATACAAGCCAAGTAGGACCCTTAGATCCAACTCCTTATGCTTTATCATCATTCCTCGGTCTAACAAAGCAAGATATGGAGGGTGTTTGGGGGGGGGGGGGGGCGAAGTGGGGTGGGGGTATGGCTTTTTCCATATGTGCAGGAAATTGGTGGCACTCACTACCTCTTACGTGCGCTTTCAATCATCCTTGATTCAAGTTAGGAAACAGCTGAAACTCTGGCTGTTTACCAAAGTTGTTGAATGAGCTGCTGCTAGAATATTGTTGAGTCTTTACGACAACTTGCTCCGTTTCTCCAACCATTTTGCCAGTGTTGGACACCCCTGGGTATGACCGTGCATTAAAAAATTAATTTTATTCAGTCAAAGAGGGTGTGCATGAAAAATATTTTTCAAAACGCACTTATCTTTTCCACTGCCGGCCTCTCCTCCGTCTCCGATTAGCTCTTCTTCCTGACTAGTCTGGATGATCTTAAGAAATCCAATAAACTCTGCCGCTCCCTTGAGAAGGCCTGGAAAAAAGATCCAACCACCAGCTCCAAGGTAGCCTTCAAAAACGCCACCCGCTCACACCACCAACTGATCCGAAAAGCCAAGAAAGCCGCTTTCAAGGACCGACTAGATAACAACGCCCACAACAGCAAAGAACTATTCAATATCGTCAAGGAATTTACCAATCCCACGGCCAACTCCAACGACATCACCCCCTCCCAAGCCCTCTGCGACTCCCTAGCCTCATTCTTCCACAACAAAATCGCAGACATCCACAACAGCTTCGACAACCAACCCGTAGACCAACCCACCCAACCCCCTGCAGGACCCCCACCTCCCTTGAACACCCTCAACGACTGGAACCCAATCTCCACTGAGGACACCATCCGCCTGATGAACTCCATCCACTCAGGATCCCCAACTGACCCATGCCCTCACCACATCTTCAACAAAGCAGACTCCATCATAGCACCACACTTCCGAGATGTCATCAACTGCTCCCTCAACTCCGCCACCTTCCCGGAAAGCTGGAAACATGCCGAACTCAGCGCCCTCCTGAAGAAACCCACAGCTGACCCCTCCGAACTCAAAAACTACCGCCCCATCTCGCTCCTTCCATTCCCGGCCAAAGTCATCGAGAAAGCGGTCAACAACCAGCTCGCCGCCTTCCTTGAAACAAACAAATCCCTCGACTCCTCACAATCCGGCTTCCGAGCCAAACACAGCACTGAAACCGCCCTCATCGCAGCAACAGACGACATTCGAACCCTCCTGGACAATGGAGACACAGTCGCCCTCATCCTCCTTGACCTCTCCGCAGCCTTCGACACAGTCTGCCACAGCACCCTTCTACAGCGCCTCAAAAACATCGGAATACAAGGAAAAGCATTGGAATGGATCACCTCGTTCCTCACCGGAAGAACCCAGAGAGTCCGCCTTCCACCTTTCATATCAGAGGCCACTGAAGTCATCTGCGGCGTACCCCAAGGATCCTCACTCAGTCCCACCCTCTTCAACGTATACATGAGCCCCCTCGCGGCCATCGCACGCCAACACAACCTCAACATCATCTCCTACGCGGATGACACTCAACTAATCCTTTTACTCACCAACGACCCTAGCACCGCCAAAACTAACCTTCACGAAGGAACGAAAGAAGTTGCCGAATGGATAAAACACAGCCGTATGAAACTGAACTCAGACAAAACAGAAGTCCTTATCTTAGGCACCTCCCCCTCTGCCTGGGACGACTCTTGGTGGCCAGAAGCCCTTGGAAAAGCACCCATCCCGACGGACCACGCACGGAACTTGGGCGTCATCCTGGATTCCTCACTTTCAATGAATAGACAAGTCAACGCCGTCTCTTCATCCTGCTTCAACATTCTTCGCATGCTCAAAAAAACATTTCGTTGGATCCCCACCGAAACTAGGAAAACGGTCACCCACGCTCTGGTCACGAGCCGACTGGACTACGGAAACACCCTCTACGCCGGTACTTCCGCCAAACTCCAGAAAAAACTCCAACGAATCCAGAACGCTTCAGCCAGGCTCATATTAGACATCCCGCGCAAAGAACACATCTCTGGTCACCTGAAAAATCTCCACTGGCTCCCCGTCAATAAGAGGATCACTTTCCGGCTCCTAACCCACGCACACAAAGCACTCTACGAAATCGGACCAGAATGCCTCAACACACGACTGTCCTTCTACACCCCCTCACGCCAACTACGATCATCCAACCAAGCCCTGGCCACTGTACCTCGCATCAACAAAACCACCATGGGAGGCAGATCCTTTTCCTACCTGGCAGCTAAAACCTGGAACTCACTTCCCACTCACCTTCGCCTTACTCAGAACCACCTAGCATTCAGAAAGCAACTTAAAACGTGGATATTTGACCAATAATTCCCCACCCCTCTTCAAGCGCCTTGAGACCCTCCGGGTATGTAGCGCGCTATATAAATTTTCTGACTTGACTTGACTTAGCCAATCACAACGCTGCAATGCAGCACTGTGATTGGCCTGAGCACCAAAGACCGGCGCTCAGATGGGGACAGGGAGCCTGCGCATATTCCCTACAAGGCTGTACATTACATACTGATGGGGAACATGCAAAGTTTGCATGACTGTTTGGTCAGCCAAAACAGCCAGCCAAGCAGTCATGCACACTTAAGTGTGCCCAAACCACTCCTCCTTGAGCCACCAGCCCCGCCCTCACCCAGCACCACAGTAGCAAAAAATAAAATCATAATAACGTTATCGTTTTATTTTTCCCTTTTTCAATGCTCTAAGAGCAGTGAGGCAACGCTCCTTCGCACTAGCAGAGGAGCCGCTACTGATATCATTGCTACCCTATCCTCTCTTCCTGCGCCTGCTATCACATCAATGTGTAACCAGTCTCTGACCCTAGACACTATTCCACGGTTATGGAAAGCAGCACAAGTCACACCTAACCTGAAAAAGCCCAATGCAATGCCATAATCCTCGCATCAAGTGAATCCCTTTTTCTCCAAAATGCAGGTGGTTCAAAACACTGCTACCTGCCTGGTCAACAACTTGCCTCCCCGGTCACAGTCAGCCCCCACGCTCAGAGCCCTTTCTTGGCTCCCTATTAGAAAGAGAACACTGTTCCAATTGCTTGCTCTGCCTGAGCTACCAATCTTGGTCAGGCTTAGTTCCACAATATCTACAGGACTGACTCACTCTATTCCACCCTGGCCGGAATCTAAGATCGAAAAATCAACTTCTATGTCATCTGCATATTCGAATGTCAAAATTTGGAGGCGTGACATTCTCCTATCTTGACACTTAACAGGCTCCCTGTGTTCATCCATGCATGCTCCAGTTGTTCTAATGAGCTGCCTCTTACCCTACCTGCCGGTCACATCGCCAAGATATCCCTTCGGAGAAGAGTCGTTGCGCTTTAACAAGAACCAAATAACATACCATAAAATTTGTACAAACCCTGGGAAACATTGTACAAACCCTGGGAAACTTAGAACAAAGGTATGGACGGCATTTGGTCAAGAGATACTGCACTTCCTCTCTCATGCCTGCTTTCACATGTGTCAGTGTCATGAGTCAGTGCGAAGAGTCAACAAACAAAGAACAAGTTACTAGAATACATGTACTAGATGCAGAATTAAGGAGGACAACCCTGAGTCAATGCAGAGTCAGAGAAAAAAAAAGTCCCTGGAATACATTCACTAGATGCAGAATAACGAAGGCCGGCGCTAATAGTTAATTTAGCCACAAGGGAGACATAGCAGACACTGGCAGGTCTAGTTCACTGGCAAGAACGTGCCCAGACATTAATGCAACACAGCATATGGAGTGTGGAGATCTGTCTCTAGATAGACAGGGTGTGAAATCAAGCGTGAATTGAGGTGGTTAGAGAAAGAATCCCAGAGAAACCTGTGGCTGAGTGAGGCAGCGGCACACGGTATGTTGGTGACCAGTGCGAGTTAAGGATACAAAGCAGCAAACTGAACCGAAACTAATATACAGATGGGTTCACTCCAAGGGGGCTTTAGGTATGGAAAAGACACTGGCTGAACCGGATTAGAGCAGGCAACCGTGGCATACAAGTCCTTGAGTTAAGAAATGAGTCCCTATGGGGTGGAGATTAAGAACGACCTTACAACAATTTGGACAGGCACTCAGTTTAATTAGTTGGAAGAGTGATGCTTAAAGTTGAGGGTCCAAGTATAAAAGGTATATTGGACATCAATTTCACACCAGCCAAGGTAGCACTTGATCTTTGGAGGGATATTGTATTTGAGTTTGTGGTTTTGCAATGTTACGAAGCGATGGGTTGACTCCGCACAAGTGGAAACAATAATAATAATTGATTACATCAACTAAGCAACAATACAAAAATTGACAGAAGAAAAAAAGGAAATATTAGACGCCCCATTTGCTAAAGCAGGAATTATGAATGTGGTAACAGAAACGCAAATAGGTAAAATGCTAAGAAGTGACGGTAAACTTATAGATATGTCCAAACGATTGCCAGCACCATGGTAACCTAGCTTATGGAAGGCAGTGAAGAAGCAAGATCGTTTGCTCTTTTTATGAGGGAAATATTGTTGATATTGATCACTAAACCAGTGAGGGACCCTGCAGAGATATCATCTTACAGACCATGCAATGCTACTTATTAGAGGGTGTATTAAAAAAGGGGGGGAAAGAGGCAAGGTTTAAGAGCTAAAGCGTTTTCTTACAATTGCCCCTTGTCAGTCAATGGTCAAAACAATGTATTGACCAGGCCAGACGACAGTATGCGACTATACGGTGATATTTTGCATCGTTAAGTGATGTACGACAACGAATAACGAGAGCACTTTAACGAAGAAACCTTGAAATTACATCCATACGGAGTACGGACCATACCATTATCTTATTCTTATATCCGCTGTTTTCCAATCATTAGTGCATTAGGATCTCGATACTCAGTGCCTAAAAACTTCCGACCACTCTGGCTAGGGGACTCTGCTCCGTGGTCACTTCACTGAGCATGATAAAATCAGCAAAAAGCATGGCAGTACATTAGAATGGCCGTCTCTCTAGATTTAAAGAAGGCTCTCCCCAAACGCTGGTTGGCCACCGACCCGTTACTGTGCCAGACATGCAAGTGCACCACGCACGATGAACCGAGTCCATCAGTATCACATACGCCGAAAACTCTGCCAATAGTTGCTTTTTTTTGCAATTTTTTATAGCGCTTTACATGAGCGCCATTCACATTCCAGAAGGAGGCATGGGGAGATTATGCGATTTGCCCAGAATTACAGGATGTTACGCCGAGACTCGAAGTCGGCAGTCCAGGTTGTTAGTCCACATCGTTTACTCACAAGTGTACAAGGTACTGGATGGGAGGGGCGAGGACTGTGCTTGAACGGACGTCTCACTTACCGCGCTCTCAGTGCAGGCCCGAGGCGGCGGTTGGAGTAGGGAACTGCAGCCGTGTAGGTAGGTGAGAGCGGGAGACCTAGCCCCGTACCCGCACAACGAAGAAACACGGTGGGCAGTCACAGACCGAGGATGTGAAGGCTCTCAAGAGAGGAAAGAACCGCAGGAAGTGACGCGCACACATCCAAGTAGAGGCCGGGTGGTTCTCGGTTGCGGCGCTCGAGACAGACTGTGCTGCAAAGTAGCTTCCATCCACCATCGAGGACTCGGTGACCGTTACCTACCAGTACTGTGGCTCGCACGTATGTCTGGTCGACTGCTTACCTGAGGCTTGGCGTCGGTCAGCCAATAAATCGTCAGAGGCTCTGTACCTTACGCAACCGCAGCGTCGGATTGGTAACGCGGTCACTGTGAACCATAGCTGCAAAGGTTTCAGATTGCTATAAGTGACATTTTCATAATTTCAGTGTAATTATGAGTGACATTTCAACGACTATGAGTGACACTTTCTCGCTAGCAAAATCAAGCAGTAAAGACGAGGGAATCATATAAATGTCAGAAATTACATTCATTTGAGGATAGATGCTAATGTTTCAGATTGCTTATGTGTGACTGACATTTTCATAGATTCAGTGGATTTACGAAAGACACTGATTTGAGCAATAAGAAAGTCGAACTCAGTAGCAGGTGCTTTTAAAGCTAATTTTTTTTTTAAATAATCAGCACCCTCCACCCCAACCTCAGCTTCAGGTGTGGCTGAACCACAAAAATCTAAAGGTTCTCTGTGACAAAAGCAGCAACCCACTGAGCTATCTACATATAATACAGTTCATTACAATACAATATGCTGGTAGACTTTCTTTGCAGTATGCATATAAACTCTCTGCTGTACTTAATATTGAGTGAAAACAGCCATGAGACAAAACTCGGACAGCTCTCCAGCGGGGATATGAATCTTCTGCCTTAACTCTGACTAAGCAAGTCTTACAGTGCTGGGAAAATAAAGGCTGCTGCTTGTAGTACTACTGTCAAGTAAGGATAATAAACCCTTTAACTAAACTAGCAGTTTTGATGATTTATTAGTGCAGACAAAACTCGAAGATGGCCTGCATTTACAGCACAAACAGACAACTTTAGTGTACCCATTTACAAAGCGCTATGCTGTGCTGGAGTCCTCCTCGCTAGTCTCTTATTAAACATATTGAATTTCAGTAGCAGATTATTAAATTAATATCTGACTTACTCTGAAATAAAATTGCCGGCGGGCGGCATTGACATTATTAATTTAGTTCCTGGGCCTGTCCTGTCCCAGCATGGGGCCCTGACTGCAGGTTAGGACAGGTCTGAGGTGCGAAAAGCAGTGTGGTGTGCCAATGCGTTGGCGTCACACCTGATACGTGATACTTGGCAGGACTGCGGGCAATGCCCGAGGGGCCGGTGTCCAGTTCCAGCTGTGAGCTGCTTTATTAGGCAGCCTGGGTGGCGATTTGGACAGTTTTTGTGTTGTTCGATGCAGCCAGCGGCCCAGAGGGTGCCTGACTGGCCTTTCTGGAGGCAGATGGGCGCCCATTACCTCCTTTTTATCAACCTGCATAGGTGTAGCTCCCTCTCTCTGCTGGGCCGGCCAATTAATGTATGCATATTGAGCGAGAGCAGGGGCGTGAGCAAAAGTGGCCTCACTTGTTTTCAGGTGTGTTTCACCAATGTAAACTAATCTGTCTGTGCATATGTTTTTTCACAGCTACCCTTTTTTTTTTTTTTTTAAATAAAATTTAGCCAAAGCAGTGTTTTGCAGACAGGCAATATGCAAATGTGGGCCACTTTATTTTAGAGTGCCCGGGCTGATTTTGAATTCCAATCCAACCCTACACTGGAGTAGTACCGTGACGAGAAGGGACAATCAGAGAATAAATAAAGTTCATGGACACGTGCTTTCCTTGACCAGGACCATATGGTCAACATGTGCGGTCGCGAAAGCAACCGTGCTAAGGCCTTGCTATTTAGAAACAGATGGCCTCCCTAATGATAAGAAATTGCTTCGCAACAGCTGCAAGCAGATGATCCAGTCCGGATGGGCCAGAAGAAAAGGGGAAAGGGCGGCAACAAAAAAGGCTCAGTTCCAATCCAAGGCCAGCGTTTTAAATAAACGATGGTGCCAGCCAATGAAATTGAGGGGCAAGGCTTCAAGTCCCCTCCTGAAAACCCCTCATCCACAATAGATCGCGCATGCACGCTGCAACGCTAGGCGAGACCTAAAAACTAGAAAGTACTGCTTCTGGATTGATAGACCGGTCTGTCCATAATTGTCAGACATGTAGGGGGGAGGGATAAGTCTGTTAAGTCTTGTATTGCAAGTCCCAACCAGGTGTATTTGCAGAAGGGCCCTGGCACCAATCTGGTTAAGATATAGCTGGCCTTTTTTCGATTTAGCCAAGGAAAGAAATATGCACTTTTTTATGGTTGATTACTTTTCCAAATGGCAAGAGTTGAAAAGGAGTCAAAAGACACCAGAGATTCTGCCACTTGCTTTTTAGGACATCTTTTGCCTAAAGGTTTAACAGAGTGTTTAGTGACTGATAAAGGTCCACAATTTGTAAGTAGTAAGGTGCAGAAACATTTAAATAGTTGTGGTTTCTTTCACACAAAATAAATTATCTGTATACAAACCTGAAGTTAACAGATAAGCTGCATGCTTTAACAGAGCCATTAATGGGTTAGTTCAGCTTGCCATAAAAGGATGTTTGTTTAGAAGAGGGCTCTTTAAACTAGCCTTTTTTAACCCCTTCGATGCGGATGACAAAGCCAGCTCGTCATGGGCATTACCTGCGCTGCGCGCATGACGAGCTGGCTTTGTCACGAAAGCCGCGATTTTCACATTTCAGCGTGCAGCGGGAAAACCCGCTAGCGTGCATGCGGTTAAAACAGAACAACCCTTAATATATTGTTCTGTGCTACATTCTATTTGAACTTTTAAGAGGCCACAAACTCCACACATGGTGACCCTGTGGTGGATAAGGAATAAGTATTGTTAATAACAAAGCGCTTGCCACAAAGTTGAAATAGTCAATAATTATACATGAAAAGAAAAAGTGAGGTGGCTTTCAAATGTATTAAGGAGTATAAGTGGGTTAGAGCTAAATTACTGAAATCAGGGGAAAACAGTGCCATCTGGCCGGATCTTGTGGAATTTACTAATCTACTGATCAGTGCTGGGAGAATCAAGATTAGCACTGTGTGCAATGTCGGAAGATTTAAAAAATAATTTTTATAATTCCTTTTATTAACAAGAATTAAGATTTTTGAAGATATTCGAGAATAGAGGTTTATTTTATGATGCTCAACACTCCTTAAAAGTTTCACCTGCAGTTCTGGGTTCTGTTCTGCTGCCCACCCAGAGGCACTGAGGCAAAGTATGGTTTACTGCCACTTTTAACCTTCTCACAGGACAAGCAACTTTTATTCTTTCAGCTTTATTAGCTGTAAAGAGGTGACAAACGGTGGCTGAGAAGGGGCGAGCTGAACCACAACAGGGGTCCTACACAATACAGCTTCAAGACAATAGTGGGATGGTCACCCTGGAGGATGTGGACACTATCCAATAAATCACCCTGAACAATTGTATGAAAGCTATACTGGGGGCCTGAACTTAAAACATGGCTTTTGAGATTTAGTACTTCCTTTAAACTTTTTTCTAAGTGCTCTCAAATTGCTAGATTAGTGGCCAGTGTATAGTTTGCACACGATTAAACAAACTGGGATATGTACAAGGAAGTGGTGGAGAGCAGCGTTAGCCTCCTTGGCTTAACGCCGCGCTCCTTCACTTCTGAAACGCATGGCTGCACCTTATTTACAAGAATGTGGTGCAGCCTTGCGTTTCCCCCTGCAACGGTACTAAGTTTAACAAAAAGGTAGCTGAGGCATATATTCAAAAAGTGACTGCACAAGAGCATGCAATTTGGCTATATTAAAAACCATACTGATGCATGTGCCTTAAGGGCCATAGCTTCTAACCTTTTACATATTTTGTAGCTTTACTGGTTCCAATTCCTAACTATCCCACAACTGGTGGTGACAGTGACTTATGATGGTTAGTCTAATGTGAGCATAGCTGCACAGTCTAACTTTAGAATACAGAGGTTAGTCCCAGAATTTTTGGGTAAACCCAGATTAGATACTGTGAATCTAGTTCCAAGGCACCAATTAATTGTCTGCCAACTCCAGTGAACATCCCACCTTGTTAAAAGTCCCATCAATTACTTTTTTATTGCACTCACTACCTTTTCTTTGGGCCCTATAACAGTAGGTGGTTAGTGGGCGAGTGTTATAGATACTAACATTCTCATTGGTGTATTAAAGTTAAAATTATGTCACTCAATTTGGATACAAGAGTTGCTCATTCTTTAAATGTGCCTTATGAAAGTTGCAATAGCGATCAGTGAATACTTCCAGCCATTAAAAAACGCAGCAAGGAGCACATCTGATCTTGCTGGCGTAAGGTCTTCTATAGCAGGACCAGAGGCTTCTGATTATGCTGTCTCAATTTCTTTACTGAACTCACAGCAGCCAATGAAAGTAAAACTACACAACGTAAAAACAACATTACCCATGAGGCTTTGAACTACGCCTCCTTATCACAGCCAATGGCAACATCACAAAGTATACAAAATAGAGAAGCACCATCCTAGCTTCCTCTTTCTTTGCTGCTCCGCAGCCCAGATAAGTGCCTCTCTATTTTGTTTGTTTACAGTACTGTGCGTGCGTTTTAGCGCCTTGTATTCACCTGTATATTTGACTTTCATACGATGTTGGGGAGTGTACTATTGATTGTGGAGATTGTGTACATACTTGTGCCCAAGCGCGTTCTTTCCGTCTGCCCCCGAGTGCTTCTCCGCTTCGCTTCTCCGCGCGTGTTCGCACGCCTTATCTCCCCGCTATTTAAGCACGTGTTGCGCTTCGTTCTAGTGCCCCAATTGTCAGCCCCACGCTGCCGCCGGCTTTGCTGGCTGCGATCTTCGCTCGTGATCGGAGAGATTTGGGACCCCCACCGCAGGGAGAAAGTTGCACGCCGGAGCCCTGCTGGGCCTCCAGCGTGTGTCTCGGGAGCTAGCACGCGCCTCAGTGCGCGCGCAGCTCCCTTTTCACTGCCGGACCGATGCCCTGCCCCAGGCTGAAGCGGGGATAGACGCAGCAGGCCCTGGAGTCATTACGGGCCGCTTTTCAAAGTAGATAAGGAAGCGTTTATGCTCAGCTCTCCCTAGACATTAACTCTTGAGCTTCCAGGAGAGCTGGATGATAATTTTTGGCACCCTTTTTCTGCTTGAAGATAAGGGTTTATTCCCTCCATTAGACCTAGATTGGACTGCATATTAAGTGCCTTAATTAATATCTTGCTGACTTTCATACTCTTATCTTGGCTCCTTGGCCCCGGCATTGCTCCCGACTGACGCCTACCTTCTTGTGGGCTGGAAAACTGTGCTTCCAAATGGGGAATTCTGATTAGAATATATTATATATATTCTCTGGAGAAATGGAAGACTGCGAGTTCTACCAAGAGGAGGTTGCTGCGTATGAGGACCAGGGTGATGAGGAATATTATTAATATGAGTCAATAAATGATGTGATTGATAAAAAGTTGGACACTAAGCTGGATAAGGTCCTTTCATCTGCACTGTTGCCTATTACACAGAAGTTGCAACTGCTGGTCCCCCCTGGCCCCCTTCCTTTGGGCTCTCCCTCTACTCCTGCACCCCTTCTAGTGCCTGAGAACCCTGGTCTCCCCAGGCCGCACATGCATACCTATTCCAAGCTCTGCAAGTCCAAGGATCAAGCCCACAATGGCGCCCAACCCCTCTCCCTCCGCGCTCTTCTCCCATCCAGATCCCCGACACCACAACTGACACTGACACTGACATGGACTCGTCCCAGGAATCTAGACCTCGCAAATGCGCAAAAAAGCGCAAACACTCTGCTTCACCCGTCCAAACCTCGCCCTTTATGTTTGACCCTTCAGATATCATCCACCCTAGGTCAGCGGACTGGGCTGACTACATGCAGACTTATTTACGAAAAAGTTTCGATAAGGACGTGAGGGCTCGCCTAAAATCAGAATGCCCCGTCCTGATCTGGCTCATTAGGTGGCGCTCACCCCAGACATAGATTCTTCCATGACCACATTCATCAAAAAATACAAGAAGGACCCAAAGAAGGGGATTGACCGTGCCCTGCGGGCATGTCAGGACAAGGTACTCGACCCGTCAGGTCCATTAGCAAAAATTCTTTAGTTAGCCCTCCAGGCACAGGAGACGGGGGCAGCGATTCACCCCGAGGTCCTGGCTGGATGGGCGCAAGGAGCCATATGTATGCTGGGTAATGCTAACTGCGCCTTGGCGTCCGAACGGCGCAAGTCTGTCCTGCTTAGAATTGATCCTCAGTTGGTGGAGCTGGCCTCATCGGAATCGGGGCCCCTGGCTGAAGGGGAGCTTTTTGGCGATAAGTTTGTGAAGGACATAGCCAAAGTTGTGAGCACCTTCGCTTCACTGGATAAGTCACAATCCTCTCTTAAGAGAGTGTTCCACCAGGTCTCCGGTAGGGCCGGCCATGGCCGAGGATGCTCAGCCGGCCGCTACACCTATACCAGTCCTCAAAGAGGATTCGCTCCCAGAAGCAGATTTTACACCCAGGAGCCTGAGCAGGCCGGTTTCTACCCCTCCAGTTCTATAGGCTATAGGGGTCAATTCTACAGAGGTGTTAACCGTGGATACAAAAACTTTGACTACCAGTCTTCTGGTAAGTCCTGTGTACCTGCCTATTCCCCTAGGGGGCAGGTTGTTACATTTTGTTGTCAATTGGACAAGGCTCACTACAGATGTGTGGATCCTTTAGACTGTTTATGGTTATCAGATAGAGCTTCTGAGTTTCCCCTAACAGGTGACTCCTCCCCGTCCTCTCCTTTTTTCCCTTCAGGAGCAGATTTTTATAGACTCCGAACTGCAGGAAACCAGTAGTTTCCCTTCTTCTGGAAATGGGAGTACGCCTTATCGTTTACCTAGACGACATGCTACTTCTGGCGCAAGATCAGAATCTCCTCCTCACTCACTTGGAGTGGATGATGTCCCTATTACAGGATCTGGGCTTCGTCATAAACCTCAAGAAGTCAATGATAACCCTGAGTCAGCAGATAGAATTCCTGGGCTTTCTAATAAATTCAGTCTCTGGACTACTTCTCCTTACTCTGTGCAAGATCAGCTCTATCAGACGGGAAATCAAGTCCACATTGTCCAAACCAATGATTTCTTTGAGGGTTCTGGCGTGGATTGTGGGCCTGTTGGCTTCCTCCATCCAAGCCATTTTTCCAGGGCCTCTGCATTACCGGGCCCTTCAGCGCCTCAATATTTATTACATTCAGAAGAAATTCCATTACGACCATCTCATTCCTTTGTCTCCAGAAGCTCGAGAGGAGCTTTGTTGGCGGCTGGAACACATGACAGCTTGGAATAGTCGAGCAATCTTCAGCCTCAGACATGGTTGTCGAGTCCGACGCCAGCCGATGGGGCTGGGTCGATCGATGTGGAGACTTTGCCACAGGCGGACGTTGGTCCGCAGAAGAGTTAAAGTTGCACATCAACTGCCTTGAACTTTTAGCAGGGTCATTTGCGATCAGGTCAATATCTCCTCTGGAGAGCAATTGTTGCATCCTCCTCCGGATGGACAATGTGTCAGCGGTGAGGTATATCAATCGCCTAGGAGGGACAAGGTCCCGCTTGTTGGTCAACATAGTGAAGGAGTTCTGGCACTTCTGCCTATATCACAAGATCACGGTCATAGCAGAATATCTTCCGGGGAAGCTCAATCAAGTAGCGTATTGGAACTCCAGGTTCCTCAGGGACTACAGCAATTGGAGACTTCACCCCGCTTTGTTTGCGCACATCATGAGTATGCGAGGCCCCTGCAAGATAGATATATTTGCCTCTTGCCTCAATGCTCAGCTCCCTTTGTTCTTCAGTTGGAGACCGGACCCGATGGTGATGGGAACTGATGCGTTCCTTCACCATTGGGACAACAGAGGAACTATGCGTTTCCCCCGGTTGCATTGATCCCCGAGAGTGGCGGCCTTTGTCCGTCGACAGACAGCCTCAATAGTGTTGGTGACACCTTTGTGGAAGAGTCAGTTGTGGTTTCCCACACTACAAACACGGGACAGGGCTTTTCTTTGTGGTTGATCAGTAATGGCGCCCACAGTGTGTCACGTTAGATATCTGTTTCTCTATCTGTGACGGTGCTACAGATAGGAGGAAAAACCCAACACCTCCAGTAGGGACCTCGATCCACACAAAATAGATACAAAGGGGGATCTGTGCACACGCCTTATTCAGTATGACCTTAATGTCACTATTCATTACATACAAAACCAACGCAAACAATGAATCAATTGCACATGTAGTCTTGAATGATGTTTTTCTTCACGTTTTCTTTTAAACTCAACGCCCAGCCAACACGTGTTTCGTCAGGGCACTTAGCCCACGACTTCATCAGGGCTCTACAAAATGTACAATGGTTACCTGTTACACGCATGTAATAGTACCTCATACATCTACATTATTCAGCAATGTGCGACAAGATGACGAGAAGTGCGAGCACACAACCTCAAGTGAATAATAAAGACCCAGAAGACCTGGTAAAAGAACACTTACACCTTGTGTGTATTGTGGTTTAGAAAGTCGGATGAGTCGCTCTGAAATGACATCATGCACTCATTATCTCTGTTGGACCCGAATTTTAGTGCGTAAATTTAGGTCTAATTATTATTATTATTATTATTATTATTATTATGAGTTTTGTATAGCGCCTGGTTACCAATAGGCATCCCAGCGCTTCCAGAACATAACACTACTGAAAGAATGAAGGGATTAAACGGAGAACAAAAAAGTTTTTAAAAGTTTACGGAACCGAAGCAGACTAGCTTCCGATCGCAGCTGTAGGGGCAATGAGTTCCACAAGGAGGCCACATTTATTGAGAACCTTCTGCCACCCGTTCTAGCCTTTTTCACCCTGCCAACCTGGAGAAGATGTTGATGGTCAGAGCGAAGAGAACGAGAGGCCTTGTAAGGCTGGACCATCTCCTCAAGAATAGGAGGGCCTACCCCGTGCAGGACTTTGTGGGCAATACAAAGAGACTTGAATTTCACCCTGTCCCTCACAGGGAGCCAATGCAATGCCCTCAATGCCGGGCGAGCAGATTGACGCCTTGGGAGACCCGTCAGAAGCCTGGCAGCCGCGTTCTGCACTTGCTGCAGTTTATTCAGGGTAAATTCGGGCGCGCCCAGGAATAGCGCATTGCTGAAATCCAGCCGCGAGATGATAAGTCCCTGGATGAGAAGCCTTCGAGTAGCCACTGGGAGCAGAGGCAGAATCTTCTGGGCGGAGCGGAGCAGGCCAAAGCACACGCCAGCGGTCTTTTTGGCATGAGTTTTAAACGATAGGTCCTGCTCCAGCCACACCCCCAGGCTCTTGATCTCCTGCTTGGGGGGGGGGGGTACCGGTCCCAGACAGTCTGGCCAGCTGCTGGGGGACAGAGATGGAAAAGAGTTCCCCAGCAGCATCAACTCCGTCTTGGAGCCATTTAGCTTTAGGGCTGAGCTGCACATCCACGTGTAGATCTTCTCCAGACACGCGTGCAGCCTGTCGGGATGGTGCGCCGACTGGGAAAGGCCTACCACCAGCTGAGTATCATCAGCATAACTGATGATTTTAATACCCAGCGGCAGTACCACACTCTCCAGGGGGGCCATGTAAACGTTGAATAAGGTAGGGCTCAATGAAGAGCCCTGTGGCACACCACACTGGAGAGGGGTTGAAGATGATTTTTCATGGCCTTCCCACACCTCAAATGTACGACCTTCCAAGAAGGAAGCGAACCATTTGAGGGCCAGACCCGTGACCCCCACCCCGACAGCCGTTGGAGAAGCACCTGATGGTCCACGGTGTCAAAAGCAGCACTGAGGTCCAGGAGGATCACTGCCACTGATCCCCCCCGAATCCAACATGCTCCTTGCATTCTCCACGACCGCCAGCAGGGCGGTGTCAGTCCCCTGACCGGGACGGAAACACGTTTGGGAGTCGCCCAGGAGGGAATTGGCTTCCAAGAAGTCCGAGAGGCGGCTATTCACCAGCTTCTCAGCCACCTTACTGATACCCGGCAGCAAGGAGATAGGCCGAAAGTTGGCGAGGTCGGCGGGATCGAGATTAGGCTTTTTCAAAAGGGCCTTAACCACCGCCCCTTTCCAACTGGGGGGGACTACCCTTTGGGCGAGGGACAGGTTTATCAGGTCCGTCACAGGGCCGCCAATTATAGAAGACACCTGTTTGAGATATTCGGTGCTGGGTCTTTCGGGGAGCCACTCTTCATAGCCCTCAGAACCGCCAGGACTTCCTCCATCGTGACCGGACCTAGGGAGGCCAGCTCCACCGATTGCATCTTAAGTTGAGAGCTGGAATTATCATCCAAAGAAGGGACCTCACCTAGCCGGGGAAGGGAAGCCAATATGTTGTCAATTTTGCTTTTGAAAAAAGAGGCCAGTTCTGCGCATTTTTTGCGATGGTCCTCGTGGAGAACCTGAGGTTCGGGGGCATGCAGTAGCTCCTTAATGACCCTGAAAGACTCTTTAGAAGAGTTGGCCGCAGAGCCTATGCGCTCTTCAAAGAATCCTGATTTTGCCACTCGAATAGCGGATTTATACCTGCTCAGAGCCGCACGATATTCTTTACGACTCGCCTCACTCCAATCTCTCCTCCAGGACCGCTCTAGCCTCTTGCATCCCTTCCTCAGGGTTCTTATTACATATCAAAACTGCACAGAATCACATACATTTAATTATCTAACTTATGTATATATTCGCAATATCACAATTTGACTTTTATGTTTAAAGAAAAAAACTCAAGTTTTGGCGGTTACAAGAATTAGGGGGACACCCATGCTTACAAGTGACTCAGTCTGTTAGAGTAGACAAAGGAAAAGTTCAGAGGTCAGATGATAGGAATTTAATCTAAGACAGTCTCTCCATACACTTAAATCTTACCCAATCGGGCCTACTTTGCCACTTAATGCACTACAAAAATTTATTGTGCCAAAGGATACAGAATAAAAACAACACAACTTTGTAAATCCAAAGTAAGACCCTTTTCTAGTCAATTACATCACTGTTGTTAACCTTATTCTTATGCCAAACAGTCAACAGCGTAAGGCAGAACGTCTCACCTCTCCGCCAGTTGTAATTCCGTCCCGGCTGCCTGGATAAAGTATAGAAGAAGGTGATGTTGATCAACACAGAGTATGCTGGTAAGTACCAAAAAACCGAACAGAACACTAGGGAGGAAAAGCGGAACCTCCATTACTGCGAACCCAGTATCTCCAGTAAAACAATGGTCATTATCAACAATGTGTCTGCCACAAGTAATGCTCCAAATGTGGTACCCGCCTCCATCAATGTGGTCCAAAATAAATGGCACATTATTATACGGCTTGCCCTGATTTACCAGGACCCCAAAGCCTATTATGCTCCGCTTCTTATATTCGTTTTCATAGTTTGGATACATTCAAAGCAGCTCGGTTTTAATCTAATCACCGTCCACTCTCTACTGTAATTTTCGCTATCTGTCCTTCAGTTTTGACAGTTATAATTCACCACCAACTACTGGCTTGACTAAGGTACACTTTTTCTGGTATCACTCAGCGACATAATCGAATTCGTCCCGCTTACCCAAATCTGTGTTCTGGCTCCCGGCAAGGAAAGTGTTCTCAACTTCTGTGGCATCCGTGTGTGTATGCAAAAGTACCACCTATGACCTGCAGCACGTGTTATATCAACCCCGGCCTCCGCTAGAACGCTGACCCTGTACTGCAACTTAGCGGAAGTTCGGGAAAGCAGTGGCCGGAAGTGAATTAAAAATCTGGCCCGTGTATAAACATCCATAGATTTGTACTATAAACAAATTATGCGCTACTGCCAAATATTGTCTAATCCCACTTTTGTCTATGTCCAGTGTCGATCCTTTCATCGAGCGTTATGCTAAATGGCGTCTGAAACGACAAACAACCCGAACCTGAGTTCTCCGTACGGCCGTAATACGAGGCTTCACATGAAATGAAAAGATAGCATATTCACCGCGTTTCCTGGTATAAAACCCAGACTGACCTCCTCACAATATGGACCTCCTACTAATTTTGTTTGATTCTACAAGCTTAATGCCAATCTAAGAACAACACGGACAAGAGAGGAAAGATGAGTCAAGTGCTCATATAAAAAGAGGTGAATCTAAGCATGGGCGGAAAATCCGTTTCGCTCGCGGATTTTGCGGATTTTCGGTAAATTCGCAATCCGCGAGATCCGCGAATCTCCCGCAAAATCCGCAAATCCGCGAGCAGCGGATTTTATGGCTTGCTCGCACTGTTCGCGTGAGTTCGCGGCTTGCCAGTACAACTTCGCACCCCGCGAGTAAGTGCTAAATTGCAGAAATACGATCTTAGCAAAACTGAAACTACTTACCAGGTTCAAAAGTTCAGGCTCATCATTAGTAGCCATTTCCTGTAGTGCTTCCTGAGGGGCCCCTCCAGAGTTCAGTTGCCAGTTGCAACTATTATGTGACCCTGCTCTGAACCTCAGAATAGTTACACATATGCCACAAAGGTCCTGAATTACAGCTAAGGGAGACAAGCAGGAGCCAGGCTGGAAGTTAAAATCCATTAATCAGCCCCTAATTCATTATTGTCAGTTGGGGCAGGGCAGGTGTTGTAACTAATTTTGCAACAATGAAAGCACTTAGCAAGTGCAAAAGATCACTAATCAGGAAGCACTAAGGAAGCAGGTGCCAGCTAAAAAAATATTCTGTGACACATTAATCAGCCCCAAATTAATTCAGGTCACTTGAGGCAGGGAAGGTGTGCTTTGCTTTGCCGAAAATAATGTACACTGGACAACCAGAGGGTGTGGTGATGAAACAGAGGGTGGCATGGGTGGGCCAGAGGGTGGCATGAGTAGTCAGAGAGTGGCAGTGGTGACAGAGAGTGGCAGTGATGAAGAAGAGTGTCCCAAACAGGCTGGACACGTAGAAACAACAAGTTCGCAAAACTTGCGACCCGACAGGTAAGTTCGCAAATTGCGAAATTGTAAAAACCCTCGCGAACTGGCAGAAACACGCGCGAACACAAAAAAAAAAAAAATCCGCGGGAATTCGCGGATTTTGCGGATTGCGAGTTCGCAAATCCGCAAAATTCGCGAACGCGAGATTCGCAAAATTCGCCCATGCTTAGGTGAATCCTCTGTTAAGGGAAGAAGAGGATATACTGAAGTGATGAGTAAGGAATTAATCATAATAATAAGTAACATGTCTCTTTGCCTGCATGTCACGCTTAGGTGCCTCATTCACATTAAAAACACATAACTTCAGAAATTAATAGCCTGTGTACACATAAAGATGGATGTTACAGATTCCATCTTTCATGACATTCATTTGTTTTTCTTTATCACCACCTTACCCATCTGTATCAGATTAAGTACTGATTAGTCTCCCAAAAAGAATTGTAGTTCTCGGTCGGAATTTAATCCCTGGTCTACCGCATTCAAACGCATTATCCAGGTAGATTCCTCCCTCCGGAAAGATAATTCCATGTTTCCTCCCCTTCGGTGTGCGGCTATCAATTCAATCCCAAAGAAATTGAACTGCTTATATGTTCCTTGCTGGTCAAATGACATGGCGTGTATGGCCATTGGGTATCTAGGGTAACCCTGTTTTAGTGCCCTGGCATGTTCACTAATACGATCCTTTAGGCATCTAATGGTGCTACCCACATACTGTTTCTTACACTTACAAGTGATTATGTATACTACATACTTGGTCAGACAATTTATGTTCTGCTTGATGCTGTATATCCTCTCACAAGGGCCAAAGAATTCTGTGGTGTTGTTTAGAGCCCACTTACACACCTCACATGTCCCACATTTGTGAAAACCTCGTGTCCCCCTAGAAAGCAAGTTCTCAGATTGCTTCGTGATTGGCATGGTGGGACTCAATATATTCCTCAGTGTAGTACCCCTCCTATAGGTGATCAGTGGCCTATCAGATGTGAACTCATTGAGGGATTTGTCAGCTTTCAAAACGTGCCAATGTTTGTGCATCAACTTGCTTAACAAGCTTGCTTGTTGGTTGTAGTTAGTGACCAACCTCACTGGTTGTTTAAGTTGTGAGCTGGCAGGTTTATTCTTTAGTGTGTCAGCACGTGCCACTTGTTGAATGCGTTTAGTCGCTGTCTTTAGGGTTCTGCGTGTATAGCCCCTTGACGTAAATCTCTTGTTCATGGCTTCTAGATTCTTTTGGAAGTCTTCGTCAGTGCTATAATTGCGCCTTGCCCATGTGAATTCGCCAAAGGGGATGGCTCTAATCTGATGGTGAGGATGTGCACTGGTCGCGTGCAACACGAAGTTGCACGCGGTTGGTTTGCGATACAGTCTACTGTGTATGGCGCCATCTTGTACAAAGATTTGTTCATCTAAGAATATGATGCATTCTTTACTCCAGTTGTGTGTCAACCGTATTCCCAACATATTTGTGTTAAGATAATCAAAGAATTCCTGTAGTTCTTGTTCTGAACCTGACCACAGGAGGAGGCAATCATCGATGTACTGCCCCCAATATAGGATATGTGGACTGTACCTGATCCCTTTCTCCCCCCAATTCCATTTAGCCTCAAAGTAGCCCATAAACAGGTTTGCAAACAGTGGGGCAAATTTAGAGCCCATCGATACTCCCCTTACTTGTTTGTACCACTTGCCCTCGAACAGGAAGCAATTGTTCTTCAATATAAGCTCAATCATAGTCATCAGCATTCTGCTGTGTTTCCATTGTCCAGCCAGTTTCTTACCAAAGTGCCATTCCATGGCTGTCATGCCTAAGACGGGGTCAATGTTGGTATAAAGAGACACCACGTCTAAGGAGGTTAAAATTACCCCTTCTTCCCATGTGACGTCTGTTAGTAAGCCTAGTACATGTTTGGTGTCTCGAATATAGGCCGGCAGATTTTGTACCATGGGTTGGAGGAATAGGTCTACGTATTCCGCCATCCTTTCTGAGGGCCCCCCAATGCTAGACACGATGGGTCTCCCCGGTGGAAAGGGGAGATTTTTGTGAACCTTCGGGAGTGTATACAAGACCGGATATCTTGGTTTGTTGACTTTTAAATACAAGTGTTCCTCAGTGCTAAGAAGACCCTCATCGTACCATTCTTTCAGATGTTTATTAAAAAGTGTTGTCAGTGTGTTGGTAGGGTTGCTCCTGAGTGGTTCGTAACATGACGTGTCAGATAACTGCCCCATGATCTCATCGTTGTAATCTGGTCTATCAATTATAACTATGTTGCCCCCCTTATCTGCTTCTTTCAAGATAATTGTACTATTGGAGGATAACATAGTAAGGGCTCTTCGTTCACCATGGGACAAATTATCTTTCTTAGCCCCCCTGTGGAAGTTATGTTTCAATAGCTGTTTATCAAGATCTCGTTCTACAAGCTTGTGGAAAGTATCAATCATATTCCCCCCTGTTAAGGTTGGCATCCATTTAGAACTAGATTTAAGCCCACTCGATATGTTCACATCAATATCAACATCAAGATCTGTTAACAGTTGGCTAATATCAGTTGGTGACATATCCTGGTCAGTGATGGACAATAGTAAATGGCAATCCAATGCATCTTGTATGGTGAGACCACCCAACACATCACACTCTGGAATATGTTTGAAATTTTTATTGCTTTTAGGAACATTCATAAACTTTTTCTTTAGTTTCAGATTTCTTGTGTATTTAAACAAGTCTATTTTGGCTTGACATACGTCTCCTTTTTCATTAGGACAAAATCCCAGGCCTTTTTTCAATAAAGATGTCATATCATCAGTCAAATTTAAAGAGGACAGGTTGATGACTTCTACCCCCTGGTCTCCCTCACCTCTCATACTCTCTTGTCCCCTGATCTTAGGTTGTGTTTGAATTTGTTTGGCGCCCCCTCTTTTACTTCTCCTAACTTTTTTGCCGTTTGTACTCCTGTTTTTGACTGTCCCCTATTTCCCTTTTCAATTCTTTGTACTTCTTTAGAGAATGAGTTCTGTGCTCTTGTTGGATCGCTAGTACTAGGGCCCCCATCTACTTCCCCATCACTTGATGCGGGAATACTAATGGAGGTGGAGCTGGATGATACAGAGGTAATACTCTGATTCGCTAGTTTGTTGGTGTTTTTATCATAGGTCGCTAAGTCATCATATTTACGGGCGAAGGTGAATACCCTCCCTTCCCTGTGATCTATTTCGTCTCTTTTTAACTTCTTGGCTTTACGCTGTTTGATGTCTTCCTGATATTTCGAAAGCACATCATTCAAGATGGCATAATTCTTGTCAGCCACGTCTGAGAGGTTCAAATCCTTTATTTCACCCTCTAGTTTATTAATTTCCAATTGAAATGCAGCGACTTTGCGGTCTGCATTCTCTATCAGGATCCCCATTAGGGTTTTAAAATTCAGAGTCAATTAATCTTCCCACAGCTTTAGTAGATCCTCCTCCAACTCGTCGTACGTCGGGAAAATTTGGGCACGTAAGCCTCTTGGGACCCGATCTAGTCTCATATATTGCCTCAGTGTTATTCTGTCCCACCATTTACTATTCTCATTTTTCTTTAGTCTTTCTAACCTAGTAAATTTATCCCGCATGCCCTCATTCTTCGTCTGGCTTGTGTTCTTCACACTCGCTGCCACTGTGTCGCCCTTTGCGAGATTTTGAAAAAGCTCCGCTGCCACTTTGTCCCTATCCATGCTTTGGACCAGGGAAGGTTGCTCTGAGTCTAAATCACTTCTTTATATCACGTTGGGGCAGCCCTGATTGCCTAGAATTAACAATACAAACACCGAACAGGGCTTTTCTTTGTGGTTGATCAGTAATGGTGCCCGCAGTGTGTCACGTTAGATATCTGTTTCTCTATCTGTGACGGTGCTACAGATAGGAGGAAAAACCCAACACCTCCAGTAGGGACCTAGATCCACACAAAATAGATACAAAGTGGGATCTGTGCACACACCTTATTCAGTATGACCTTAATGTCACTATTCATTACATACAAAACCAACGCAAACAATGAATCAATTGCACATGTAGTCTTGAATGATGTTTTTCTTCACGTTTTCTTTTAATCTCAACGCCCAGCCAACACGTGTTTCGTCAGGGCACTTAGCCCACGACTTCATCAGGGCTTTACAAAATGTACAATGGTTACCTGTTACAAGCATGTAATAGTATCTCATACATCTACATTATTCAGCAATTTGCGACAAGATGACTAGAAGTGCGAGCACACAACCTCGAGTGAATAATAAAGACCCAGAAGACCTGGTAAAAGAACACTTAAACCCTTGTGTGTATTGTGTTGTAGAAAGTTGGATGAGTAGCTCTGAAATGACATCATGCACTCATTATCTCTGTTGGACCCCAATTTTAGTGCGTAAATTTAAGTCTAATTATTACATATCAAAACTGCACAGAATCACATACATTTAATTATCTAACTTATGTATATATTCGCAATATCACAATTTGACTTTTATGTTTAAAGAAAAAAAACTAAAGTTGTGGCGGTTACAAGAATTAGGGGTCACCCATGCTTACAAGTGACCCAGTCTGTTAGAGTAGACAAAGGAAAAGTTCAGAGGTCAGATGATAGGAATTTAATCTAAGACAGTCTCTCCATACACTTGAATCTTACCCAATCGGGCCGACTTTGCCACTTAATGCACTGCAAAAATGTATTGTGCTAAAGGATACGGAATAAAAACAACACAACTTTGTAAATCCAAAGTAAGACCTTTGCTAGTCAATTACATCACTGTTGTTAACCTTATTCTTATTCCAAACAGTCAACAGCGTAAGGCAGAAAGTCTCACCTCTCCGCCGGTTGTAATTCCGTCTCGGCTGCCGGGAGTCTAGAAGACGCTGATGTTGATCAACGCAGAGTATGCTGGTAAGTACCAGAAAACCGAACAGAACACTAGGGAGGAAAAGCGGTACCTCCATTACTGCAAACCCAGTATCTCCAGTACAACAATGGTCATTATCAACAATGTGTCTGCCACAAGTAATGCTACAAATGTGGTACCCGCCTCCATCAATGTGGTCCAAAATAAATGGCACATTATTATACGGCTTGCCCTGATTTACCAGGACCCCAGAGCTCCGCTTCTTATATTCGTTTTCAAAGTTTGGATACATTCAAAGCAGCTCGGTTTTAATCTAATCACCGCCCACTCTCTACTGTAGTTTTCGCTATCTGTCCTTCAGTTTTGACAGTTATAATTCACCACCAACTACTGGCTCGACTAAGGTACACTTTTTCTGGTATCACTCAGCGACATAATCGAATTCGTCCCGCTTACCCAAATCTGTGTTCTGGCTCCCGGCAAGGAAAGTGTTCTCAACTTCTGTGGTGTCTGCATAAAATCAAGAGGAAACGGCCAGTCCTTCTTTTATGTTCCTGGCGAAGCATGTCATTTCCTATAGTAGTGCTGCTTAGTGCAGAGCTACATGCTGGTATATGAAGTCCTATTTATTTCACCGTAAGTGGGTTCAGTTCATCTTAACCAATTTTAAAAGCGTAAATAATTTCCGGCCTCTGGGTAGGCTGAAACGTTATGCTGGCAGGCTCCGCTAATACCGAATTAAACAACTAATTGCTCACCTGCATTCCTGGGTCGGCTCTCGTTTCTTTCTCTGTAGAAACCCCGTTCACAAGGGGTTTGGTTTTTTGGAACGAGTCCTGTAGCATATATATATATATATATATATATATCAGTACTCTATCCACTAGGAATCCAATGAGGCGACTCGGATAGACACGCGGACCCAAATTCTTTGTGCTATTTCATTTATTCAGTTTTCTGCCCTGCATCCCATGCCGCGTTTCGGTCCGACCTGGACCTTGATCACATGACTCATGGGCAGGCGCCAAATTTAAAGTGCAATGGTCACAAAATATCAAGCAGCTGTGTAATCACACATATAGAGCTGGAAAGCAGACTATATATTGCAATGTAAGTAAAACATACTGTATATTATCAAGAAGTGGCTACAATGAAATGTACAAAGTTAAAATTCCGATGTAAAAATTTCATTAATGTACAAGACTTAATACATAATAATTTAAATATGTATTATTAATAAAGTTTTAAAATACTCTTTCATTTTATCTAAAAAGTTTTAACTATATATATACTGAAAATCTCCAGTAGCCACACAATTTAAGTACTAAAGTACAGTCTGTAAATTGCTGCTGAAAAAATAAAGCCCAAGTGGGCAAGCACTTCAGATAGGCAACCAAACCCCAAAATTTGTGATCGATTGTATCAACTGCCTAAATATCAAAGGCACAAGCTAACGTGATATATGAAGTAAAAAGTGATAAGTGAACCCAAATTGGATCCATAAAGATCCAAACATATGAACACCACTGTGTAAAAAGAATTGCTGAAAAGTGAGATGTGTTGTTAAAAACAAATACATTGTTTCATTCCAAAGGACGCAAGTTTATACATTCAAATCATAATACGACGTATAGGTGGAATTGAACTGATGGTAATCCATCAAGTTGGACTTCATTTGATCATTCATAGCTCCCTTTTAGCATTAAGGTATCAACACCTTATAGGTGTATACTCTCTAAAAACACAGGTTTCATCAAAAATACAGAGGACCAGCTCCACACAGTACAAGGTACAATGATTCATATACAAGTATATAAATCCTCCGTAGTGTTTAAGCCTGTAGGAGACTTGGAGTTGAGCTCCAGAATATACTTGGTCTCTAGTACTCGTAAGGCACTGTCTCTATCCCCACCCTTGCGTGACGGCGGTATGCAGTATATGGCATAGTACCAAAGAAGAGTGTTGTCACTGCCATGTTTAGCTTCAAAGTGCCGTGCAACGGGGTATGATTGGTCTTTGTTATTAATAGCCCGGAGGGGTTGTGAAATCCTCATATGCACGGGTAATTTTGTGCTGCCGATGTAACGGAGTGCACAGGGGCACTCCAAAACATAAACCACGTATTCCGTTTTACATGTTATACGTCGTTTGATTTTTACCGGTTGGGGCAAGAAAGGGGTGTTGTATTCCTTAACGTTTCTAGCATGTTTACAAGCTTTACAAGTAAAGCATTTGAAGAAACCTTTTTGTTTAGACAGCCAATTTGAGGGTGGCCTGATTTCTGGATTACATTTGTCTAAGCAATTACCCATGGATCTGGCTTTACGAAATGTCATTTGCGGGGTATGATTGCTCTTAATTAAATCCCCGCCAATGACTGGATCTTTTAACAGCAAATCCCAATGCCTCCTAAGTATTTTTCTTATGGCTGCTTGTTGTTTACTGTAAGTGACGATGACTCTCACTTTATTAGTGGCGCCATTGGATACAATAGGGATTTTAGGGGCCGGTGCACAGTCGCGAGTCAAAGACTCAGTCTTGCGGATAGCCTTCTCTATAATAGAGATACTGTAACCCCTTGAAAGAAACCTTTCCTTACAGCTGTTTTGGGCCAGTTTGCATTCCTCCACACTACTACAGATACGTTTGATCCTCAGCATCTCCCCATACGGGATGCTGTTAATCAAATATTGGGGATGGTGGCTAGATGCATGTAATACTGAGTTCCCAGCGGTCGGTTTGCGATGTAGTCTGGTACATATTCTGTTGTTACATATGTACACCTCCACATCGAGGAAGACTACCGACACGTTACTCATTTGGGCAGTGAACTCTAAGTTCAGTTGATTGATATTTAGCCTGTTAATAAAGTCTCTGGCCAGGTCCTCTGACCCCCTCCAAAGAAGGAAGAGGTCATCTATATACCTAAGCCAGAGAGGGACATGTGTTATCAAAGTTGCCGCATGTTCTTGTTTCAGGACCTGCTCCTCCCACCAGCCTATATATATATATATATATATATATATCTATATATATATATATATATATATCTCAAACAAAAAGTCTTGGAAGCACGCTCTCAGGACAAGAACGAGGAAAACACCGGTATTCAAGAAGTGCTGTTTATTCCACAATGCGTTTCGCCGTGAAGACGGCTTGTCACGTGGAAGTATGTTAGAAAGACATTGGTTTAAATCTATTCAAATCATAGACATGAAAACAGGACTTGTATACAAATTAAATGCAACCGATTGTAAATCATGATAGTATACATAAAATTGTAAACGTATGAATATCTAAATACATGAGATCTCTTAATCATGGTGCATTGAGAATATTGATCACAACAAATATGATAAAACATATTATTTGCAAAATTCATGAATGTTACGATAAATGCATGGAATAAAACGGAACCGTCCGTGCGTGTGCATCGACTCAAAATTAAACCTTCAGAGTCAGGCTAGTGTCTCATTCTACCAACTGTACAAAACCAACGTATCAGACCACTCTAAACATGTGACCTCGGGGTGAGCCTCAACTCCACCCCCACTGACGAGTGATGCGTAAAGAATGGCAAAATACCCGGGGCTGTCAGAAGATAAACTGTCCATTGCCGTCCCCACGCGTGGGAGCTGAAAAGAAATAATGGCAAGTGCCCGAGTAGAACAGAAGTTCGTGTTGGCAGAGAAAAAGTAAGCACACGGTGTGTTGTGCATATGAATCCTCAAGACAACATTGTAATGTGTCACGTACGTGAGATCAGAAGTATATTATTCGCAAGTGCTCGAATACATCATGACAGTGTTTTACCGTCCTTCAACTCTCAGTTTTTCAAACATGCAAGTGCCCATGTGGTAAGGAGGCAGAGAAGGGGAGAGATCCCGTGAGGTGGCGTGCTGGTGAGTTAACTATGGTCATATTTACCATTTTGTCATCTATTAGTATTTTCTCTTGTTGGCACGTCCCTTGTTGGTTCCCACTGCGCCACGTCCCTTGTCTTTTTTGCCATCGCTGTCTGATTCGTGTTCTCCTGTTGTTTCATTTCCCCTTCCGCGTCCTCTTCCGCGTGTTCCTCTTCCTCGTCCTCGGGGTTTTGGTACCGGTGTCTCCCTCATTGTTAAACGCCCCCTTCACGGAGTCCGGTACTCGTCTAAAAAAATCAGTTGCTTTTTTCCTTTGACAGGGGCTGCTGTAATCATAGAAACATCAGATTCACTTCCACTAGTGAGATTTTCTTCTGTGCCCGGGGTTCTAATTTCCTCCACCGGTACCAAAAAGACAAGGGACGTGGCGCAGTGGGAACCAACAAGGGACGCGCCAACAAGAGAAAATACTAATGGATGACAAAATGATAAATATGACCATAGTTAACTTGTCCAAGAGAAAACTGAACATGATTGAAAAAAAGACGCTCTGTTTAGGACTGTCATTCTGTCCCTCATATCACTCCAGATACACTGACAACAGAATTGATTTGTTCAAATATACACGCAAACTCAAACTCAAAAAATGGCATAAACTTAAAAGAGGTCCAGCCCATACCATCAGCACATCAGAAATCTCTAATGTGTATAGTTTTGATGTCGGAGACAGTGACACTTTGAACACTATTATGGAGCTGGGTATTAGTGAAACAGGGGCGGAAATGTCAGGCAGTACCACACAGCTGCTCACTGAACTGGACATCTGCACGAACACAGCTGCCAATACCACTTTTAAGAACAAATCTAGTTTTTTACCGATCTTACCCCATGACAGCATTGACACTTTTCATGAGTTTGTCAACAAAAGTCTTAACAAACCTAGACATAAACATCAGAAATACAAGCAGAAAGAACAATCTAATATGACCTATAAACAAAGATAGGCCATAAAATCCCTTATGGAAGATGGCACGATAGTCATTCGCCCCGCAGACAAAGGGGGCAACATTGTCCTGCTGGACAAGGAGTTCTACATTGCAGAGGCCATTAGACAATTGTGTGACAGCAAATTTTATGAGCCAATTGAAATGAAGTGTTATCATGAAAGCATTACATGTTTATGGGATTCCTTATTTAAATGGAAGGAGAAGGGTATCCTCACATGGGAGGAATTTGATTATCTCAAATGTGACTATCCAGTTCTCCCGGTGCTCTATCTATTGCCCAAGATACACAAAAATGCCACTAGACCCCCAGGGAGACCCATAGTGTCCTCACGGGGTAGTGTATCAGAAAGGGTATCCAAATACATTGACCATTTCCTGAGGGAGTTTGTTATGGGATTGAAAAGCTACGTGAAATACACCAAAGACTTTTTGACAAAGATAGAGAATTTACAGTGGGAGGGGGGTTGTGTTTTGATAACTTTGGATGTTCAGAGCCTCTACACCATAATTGACCATGACCAGGGTTTGGAGGCATGTGAGCATTTCCTCAAGGAGAGGCCCATAAAATACAGGGAACATACACACATGCTTCTTGATATGATTAAATATTGCTTAAAAAACAACATCTTTCTGTTCAATGGCGAACTTTACAGACAGGTCAGTGGTTCAGCAATGGGCTCATGTTTCTCACCTAGTTTTGCCAATTTGTTCCTTGGCAAGTGGGAAAAAGACATTCGTTCTGATCCCACTTTCCAACAAGATTTTGAGAAGGTTTCAATGTGGCTGAGGTACATTGATGAACTCTTCATTGTTTGGAGAGGCACCTTGGAGGAAGCAGACATGTTCATTGATAAACTCAATCAAAATGTCCTAAATATTGTCCTTAGTGGCACCAAGAGCAGGACAGATATAAAAATTGAGATCACCAACAATAAGGTGCACACTAAACTTTTCCGCAAAGCAACGGCTGGCAACAGCATTTTGCACGCCCTCAGCAGTCACCCTGAAAATCTCAAATGGAGCATTCCGTTTGGGGAGCTGTTGCGGGCCAAGCGCAACTGTAACAATGACAAAGCGTACATGGGAGAAAGTGAGGTCATATTGAACAGATTTAAAATCAGAGGTTACCCTAATTGGGTGCTCAAGAAAGCCAGGGAGGCACTCGAACCATTGGCGGCGTGGATACGCAGCCACCCGGATATGCATGGTATTCGCTGGTCTCCTGAATTCGAGGACCGAGTGTCCTTATATGCAGATGATATCCTTCTGTACCTTACTTCCCCTTGCAAGTCTCTCATCGTGGCCTGCGACGTGCTTCGCGTCTTTGGTCAGTACTCCGGCCTGATTATTAATTGGTCGAAGTCGCATCTATACGTCCTGAAAGGGGGGACACCCCGTCTCCCGAGGGACTGTGGCATACAGGTAGCGCGACAGGGGTTCAAATACTTGGGGATCTACATCTCCACTGACCCCAAAGCACGCTATGAGAATATTTTGCTTCCCCCTCTTCTTCGCCTTCGACGTGACGTGGAGGGGTGGCGTAAACTTCCTCTTTCCTTGCTTGGGCGTGCCGCATTATTTAAGATGATGTCCCTGCCTAGATTCCTGTATGCCTTGCAAAATACTCAAGACCCGGTCCCGGCCAGGTACTTAGGCGAAATCGAGAACTTGCAACGTGCCCTGCTCTGGAACGGCCGGCGGCGCATTGCTATCACGAAGCTCACGCTTCCGTGGTACGATGGGGGAATAGCATTACCCGACGTGAGAAGATACTATTGGGCCTCCCAGCTGGCGGCTATCAATCATGGCCTATATGGCCCTGCGGATAATCCAGGATATGCTATGGATCGGTGGCTCTTGGATGGTGGGAAATATCATAGGGCGCTGTACACGAGATCTCTTGATAGGCGGATATCTGGACCTACGAAAACTGCTGTACACATCTGGAGAACGATCACAAAGGCACAGGGGTGGAAGGACAGGCTCACAATGGCGACTCCACTTTATGATTCTGAGATTCTGGGCAAACTGTGGCACACTAAAGGTTTTGATAAGTGGGACATGATCGGGATCTCCAGGGTGGAGGATATGATGTTGCATGGGGAGGTTAAGTCTTTCGCCCAGCTGCAAACGGAGTTTCAACTGGGTGTAACTGAACACTTTCGGTATGCTCAGTTGCGACATGCGCTCCTGTCCGCCAAGCCGGAGGGTGAGGCGATTCCCGAAAGTTCTCCCTTGGAAGACCGTGTACTGGACGGCCACATGCCGGACAGTGCCATCTCTCTGACATACAAAAAGATGATCAATGTGCGCACAGATCTTCTTCTGGGGGTGAGAGACCAGTGGGTGCGGGATGGGATAGAGATCGACGACGAGGACTGGCAATGTGCTGTGTCGTCCCCCAAGGAGGTCGCTGTCCCCGCCTGTCTTCGATTGGTACAGCTGAAGATCTTACACAGGGTCTATGTCACCGGCCCCAGACTGATGCATATGGGATATTCTATCGACGGCCTCTGTCGACGCGGCTGTGGGGCCCTCGCCACTTTCATGCACATAATTTGGGAATGCAATGTGATAGCTTCCTACTGGAGGCGGGTACATGCGATCATGAATGAGGTTACCGGGGTGGAAGTTCATGCGGAGGCCCGAAGATGTCTCTTATATATCTGGGGCCCGACGGATTATAACATCGCTCAAACCCAGTGGGTGACCCTTGGGAATATGGTCGCTAAGCGGGACATAGCTCAGATGTGGGGAGCAGCGAGAGCCCCGAAGGTGGTGCAGTGGAAGGCCAATATGGATTGGTGTATGTTTCGGGAAAAGACTGTGTATGTGGCCAGGGGTAAGCCCAAAAAATGGCGGAAGTTATGGGGGGCCTGGAATGAGTACAGGGGTGACATTTGCATACCACCAGAATCCGTTCCGCTAGAAGAACGCTTGACCCCATAGCCCATGACTCCAACTGACGATTATATGTTTTATTATCCTGTGTTTCCTTCCCCCATCGGTTCTTGGTATCTACATTGTTCTTAATATAATTGTTGTCACTGTGCTTGACTGACTCCTCGACTGGGCCTCACTGCATATTGGATTGATTGCCTTCTTTCTTGGCGCTTGTTTCGGCGCCCCTTTTCTGTACTTTTTTCTTTCTTATAAATACTAAAGAAAAATGTAAAAACGTAACCTTCATTCGTTCTGATACATTGCTTCTTGCACTCTGATTTGCTGCTTCTTGAATTGCTGCCTAGCCTCCGGGATGTAAGGCTAAATAGCTGTGTGCACTATTTGAAAATAAAGGTTTTAAAACTTTAAAAAAAAAAAAAAGAAAGCCAGGGAGAGAGCCAATACCATCAAAAGAGCCGACACGATCTGTGACAAACCCAACATAGATGAGGAAGAGGAGAATATCACCAGACTCACTCTCACTTACAGTACTGATTCCCAAGCCATTAAAAAAATAATAACAAAAAATTGGGACGTACTCAAAACTGAAAATGTCATTGGCAAGGAACTACCCAAGAGACCCAGCATCACATACAGACGCGGGAAAAGCATTAGGGACTTGTTAGTTCGCAGTGATATCACCACATATCCTCCTGAGAACGTACAGGGCTTAGATGGTTTCTTTCCATGTGGCCATTGCAAGGCCTGTGCCAATAGCAAATCATGCAAAGAAGTCACCTACAATGGGATAAACAAGAAAATCATGTCTTTCCTAACATGCAGTTCCACATTTGTTGTCTATGCAATTGTTTGCACATGCAACAAATGGTATATAGGCAGCACGACATGTATGGCCATGAAACAAATTCTGGAACATACCAGGGCCATTACCAATTTTGACCCGAAGTACCCAGTGGCACGACATTTCAGAGAACAACATTTCTCTAATGTCAAATACCTAAGCTTCATAATTTTGGAACAGATACCGAAGAATCCTAGAGGGGGCAACAGGGTTCTTAAACTGCGCCAGAGGGAGTCGAGATTAATCATAGATTTCCAAAGTAAGGTTCCGGGAGGCCTCAACCAGGATGAGGAATTATCTGTACATCTAAAAGATTAAAGTTTATTGTTATCGACATGATGTAAATGTAATGTTAAGCTTGCAAGTTTTGTTTTCTTCCATACCTTATGAATGTTTAAGTCCTATGTTTAACACTTACAGGAATGGAGATAGACCACCAACTACATGTTTTTAACCCCTTTTTTATTTATTTGTTTTGTTTCAGGAGCAAGAGAGGGGGCCCACTTCACCAGCACTTCACCTCACGGGATCTCTCCCCTTCTCTGCCTCCTTACCACATGTGCACTTGCATGTTTGAAAGACTGAGAGTTGAAGGACGGTAAAACACTGTTATGATGTATCCGAGCACTTGCGAATAATATACTTCTGATCTCACGTACGTGACACATTACAATGTTGTCTTGAGGATTCATATGCACAACACACCGTGTGCTTCCTTTTTCTCTGCCAACACGAACTTCTGTTCTACTCGGGCACTTGCCATTATTTCTTTTCAGCTCCCACGCGTGGGGACGGCAATGGACAGTTTATCTTCTGACAGCCCCGGGTATTTTGCCATTCTTTACGCATCACGCGTCAGTGGGGGTGGAGTTGAGGCTCACCCCGAGGTCACATGTTTAGAGTGGTCTGACACGTTGGTTTTGTACAGTTGGTAGAATGAGACACTAGCTTGACTCTGAAGGTTTAATTTTGAATCGATGCACACGCACGGACGGTTCAGTTTTATTCCATGCATTTATCGTAACATTTATGAATTTTGCAAATAATATGTTTTATCATATTTGTTGTGATCAATATTCTCAATGCACCATGATTAAGAGATCTCATGTATTTAGATATTCATACGTTTACAATTTTATGTATACTATCATGATTTACAATCAGTTGCATTTAATTTGTATACAAGTCCTGTTTTCAAGTCTATGATTTGAATAGATTTAAACCAATGTCTTTCTAACATACTTCCACGTGATCAAGCCGTCTTCACGGCGAAACGCGTTGTGGAATAAACAGCACTTCTTGAATACCAGTGTTTTCCTCATTCTTGTCCTGAGAGCGTGCTTCCAAGACTTTTTATTTGAGAGACATAATACTGTCGGCTTTACTCCGCCGGCGTACACGCCACCTTTCACGGGTCGTGGAGATCCAGAAGGAGTTGCCTCTTGCGTATGGATATATATATATATATATATATATATATATATATATATATATATATATATATTCACTGAAAAAACCATAGGTTTCACACTAGTTATAGTTGGGAATTAGCATTTAAAAAACCTATTAAATTCACTGAAAAAACCATAGGTTTCACACCAGTTATAGAAACTAAAATATAAAACATTGATTTTTCAGAAAGACACACATTCCCTGGATGGTGTCATCAGTGATGTCATGAGTGATGTCACTGACCATGTCATGAGTGATGTAATATGTGACGCCATCAGCAGTGCATTGCAGGCACGCAAGTTATAGTGAGTCCAACTAACTATAACGTGGGAATTTCAATGGTTTTATGTCAGTAAAATTTCCAGCTAACTATAACTGGTGTGAAACCTATGGGTTTTTCCAGTGAATTTAATAGGTTTTTTAAATGCTAATTCCTAACTATAACTAGTGTGAAACCTATGGTTTTTTCAGTGACTTTCAAAGGTTTTTTAAATGCTAATTCCTAACTATAACGTGTGTGAAACCTATGTTTTTTTCAGTGAATTTCATAGGTTTTTTAAATGCTAATTCCTAACTATAACGTGTGTGAAACCTATGGTTTTTTCAGTGAATTTCATAGGTTTTTTTAATAGCAAATTGTTGGGCTACATCTGGCTGATATTTGGGCTACATTTGTTTTTTTTATGTCTCTGGTGGCCATCTTTGGGCTACATTTGGGCTCTAACATATATATAGCCCAATGTAGCCCAATATATATTTTTTCAAAGTTAAATTTCATAAAAACCACTGGAGCATATATCTTGAGACATAGCAAAGGCACATCGGGGTACCAGTCCCTACAATTTTGCCAAGTTTGGTGGAAATCCATTCAGCCGTTCGGGCTAAAAGTGAGTTCGACCGTCCTATGGAAATTAACATGGGGAAAACAAGTTTTGGGACCCCCCTTTTATCTTGGCCCCCGCTTGACGAATCCCCCCCACATTTTCAGGGAAGGAGCGGAGCGGGCCACGAACTTTGAGAAAAGTTATTCCCAATAGAATGTTGCGGATTTCCTATGGAAAGTAGATCCTAACTATAACTACCTACTGGCGACCGCCAGTAGGTAATATATTTCCACTGATCGCCTTTCGTAGGATGTCGTCTGCTGCCAACAAACGAGATATATACACATATATTCACACACACACACACACCATTACCTACCTTAACCACTTTTACCAAGTATATGCCTTTATCACGCATGCCTTTGTGTTGTAATGGCATGTGTGTTAAAGGCATATGCGTGGTAAAAGTATAATGCTAACACGTTGTAACAGCACTTGCATTGTTACAACCACGTTGTAATGGGTTAGTTTGTGTTGGCATGCGATATAACGTCATATATTCCCTGAGAGACCTTCACTTTCTATCTATAAACAAAAGAATTACCTTCAAGATCCTCACGCACGCCTACAAATCACCATCCCACATTTCCGCAAGGCCACTGCTGGAGAAAGATCCTTCTTTTAACATTTGGAACTCCCTACCTCTGCACCTCAGGCAATTACCATCATGGCCGCAATTCAGGAAGGACCTCAAGACGTGGCTCTTCGACTGAACTGCAGATCCCCAACCACTCCATACACTCAGCGCCTTGAGACCCTTATGGGTGAGTAGTCGCGCTTTACAAAAATACTGATTCACTGAATGCAATGGAGGGGGAAGAAAGGTTTGAAGCTTATCACTTCATGGGAGGCTTGCTTTCGACTTTGTATTTACAGAAATAACAAATTAAATACCACTATTTTGTTTTCATAACTTTTTATAGTGCTATCATCCACACGTAGGATATCAAAGCGCTTTAGATCCCATGTACACATATATTGACAATAAATCATGTGTGTACATCAATGTACAGGGTGTTTTACATAAGTAAGTGAGGGTTTCAAGGTGTAAGAGTCACATGCTCACTGTGCTATATTAGAAGGATTACAATTTATGAAGTGTAAATAACAAAATGAGCTCTGTGTTAAAAGCAGTAACCCAATTATCTAGCTACATAAAATACAAATCTGTCATCTGCATGATCTTACATGATGTACTTTGCATGAGACATATTAACCCTTGCAAATTTATTTAAATGCGCTCATGATCACGTTTATTTAAATGCACTCATGAGCCATGATACTACTCCTGCTAAATGGACTGTGCACTATGCTAAAACAATTAAACAGCAGCATAGTTAAATAATGCAAACATTGCACAAATAATCTAACAGTACAATATTTAAAATGTCACACATACCTTATCTGGCAGCCTCTGTCTTGGCCAGTTGATGGGGTCAATGCTGTTTGCTGGCTGGCTGTGCTTCTCCTGTTGCTTTCCAGCAGCTACTGGTTCAGAGGAGCTGAATGTGATAGCTCTACTCTGCGCAGCATGTGACGCCACCTCCCAGGTTCACGCGTTAAGTCTTTACAGCGTTTGAAAAAAGACAATAAAGTACAAAGTTAATACAATAATGATTCAGTGCAATGATTATTGTAATAACAAAAAAATCCCAGCTTTCCCAACTCGTCATTGAGATGGTTGGGGTCAGTTATGCTTGACCCCACCCCATCCAGTGACGACTGGTGAAAGGATGGGGTGAGGGTGTCCTTATACCTGGCCCAGCTTCATCTGAGCCTGTATTGCAGGTTCAGGCTTATACTCTACCCGCCCAAGGCTGCTGGAGAATTATGACACTGCCTGACGTCATTTTGGGGCGGGCCCCAAAGGGGCTCAAACAAGGACTACCGGGCTGGCACCATGTCAGCCCGGTTTGTTTTTGTTGTTTTGTGGCACATGCGCAAAGAGCATGTGTCACAAATCAGCCCACAGATTGCCCTCAATCATGCCTGGCCTGCCTGTCACAGCAGTGACGCTCGAGTGCGTCACAGAAAAGCAGGCAGCAGGACTCGGCAGTCGGGGCTCGGACTGGCTTCTGCATTGGATTTAAAATGATAAGTAACATTGCTGTTACTTAGCATTTTAAATCAAATGGGATGCCAGCGGACATGCGGCGCAGATAAGAAGGGCACAGTCCAACCGCCCTCTAAAGAAAACCGCTGCTGCGCTGTTGGTTTCTGGCTGTAACATGTCCGTGCATGTTTTCAGTCGCTATGTTCCTGGGCTCTCAGTTTAGTTTAAACTTAATTTGGCGCTTTGCACTGTAGTGGGCCTTCCAGGCACCAATAAATAAATAAACCCGGCAGAACCCGCACTCCTCACCAGCAGTTTGCCAAGGGTGACTTCAGTCTCGGGTGTCGGACTAGGGCGGACAATGCTGTGCTCCTCTAAGGTCAACTATCACATGTACGCAGATGACACACAACCCTACATAAAGATCTGCTCACTTGAGGACATCAAATCTCTCAACTCAACACTTCAAAAAACGCAGACCTGGCTGGCCGAAAACCATTTGAAACTAAACACCCTCAAAACTGAATTCCTCTTAATCGCTCCCCCCAACTAATCGACCATCATCCTCGACTGGCTGAACCACCTAATAGCTCTCAAAGGTCAACTTCTCATTATCGACTCAGTGAAATCGCTGGGAGTAATGCCGGACAGAACTCTAAACATACAGAACACATCAGCGCTTCTACAAAAGGAGCACATTTTCACTTAAGTTTCCAAATTTTACAACTCCTAAAAGCCTTTAGGGAGTAGTAAAGTTTCTTAACTTTACTACTCCTAAATGCCTTTTGTTAATACCGAAAGTTGTAAAGTTAGGATTTGTCTCAGATTACTTTTGTGAATCGGACCCATCGTCCGTAGACTGGTCTCTATGTTTTAGTTGCCTACCACGCCCCATTCATCCTCCCCCACTTCTACCATCCCGCTCATTTATATTTAATCGATTTTCCTCACAGATTACGCCACAGCAATTTTGCATTAAAAAAGCAACTCACAGCACAATTTTAAGATGGTCAGAGCATTTATTGTTCAAGCTACCACTTAAACAAGGTGCTAGGGCGTAGTTCGAGCAGGCCATTTTAATATTTGCTAACACACGTCTTTCTAGCAGCTAAACTCCAACATGTTTGGGGTCAGAAAAGGGAGGCCGTGGAACAGGAGCCTGATTATTTTCTGCAAGTTGGTTCCATTGTTTCTGATGGAAAATGGATTATTAGTAGTGGTAAATATTCATCTACCACTGGCTGTAAGGCCTCTTACACAGTCTAGGGCTCAGAATAGGTCTAACTAAATGATTCGCATGCTCAACACTAGGTAGCTTGGGTATGAGTCGACAGGCTGAAATCAAGAGACAGTTATGTAAAGCATTTTAAAACACCAATTCAGTGAATAATTAAGACACAACATACAATATAAATCCCAAACAAATTTATAAAACTAGGAAATATGTGTATCTTTAAAGTGACACCAAAATGTCAAAAATCCAATGTAGGGGACAGGAGATATGAATTTCTAAATATTTAGCACTATACAGCACTTAGAAGACTATACCGCCACCTTGGGGCATCTGGACGTGCTTGACCGGGACAAAGTCAAAGTTTCAGGTCAACCGTGATGGAGCCCTGCTCGGATACCCCTCGCGGTAGGCCTCGTCATGATTTTACCTTAAGGATGTACACAGTTTTCTGGAGCTTTATCTGCTGGGGTCCCTCAAGGCTCTTCACCAGGCTGGGTTCAGTGAGGGGTCGCCTGCTTGCTTCCCATGGAGCTCCCAGTCAAACTCTGGAAGTTGGATCACTGGAGCTTTTCAGCTAGATGAACCACCAGGGCAGGCTGGCTCGTAGTTGAAGGTCTCTGGCTTGGCTCTTGCGGCTGGGTCGGTCCCCCAATGGAGCTTTTTCCCAAAGTTGCTCCAAACTTCTATAACTTCTTCCTGAAGTTCCTCTGGGGGGTCCCAATGTGTCCAAATAACAATCCAAGGGTCTGGAATCTCCAAGATGGTCCTTGAAAGTTTGGGACATCAGTTATCACAATCCACTGAGACAAAACCCTTACAAATCCACTTGGCACACTAGGGATTCTTAGTGGTGATGGTCAAGGTGATCTATGTTAGCCTGTAGCTTGCAGGTAGTCTTTATTCCTCTTGAAGCAAAGTACAACCAAAGGCCTGTAGTCCAAATATTGCAGCAGGGATGGTGCAAATCAAATTTCCAGCTTGGCAAGCCTTCTTCCTCTCTTAGTTTCACGAAGCAGATCTGAGATGCTCTGCACGTCTCACATATTTATTCAGTGGTCTCTGGGGTCAAGTATGAGAGCACTCACACCTGTCCAATGAGGTGGAGGACAACACCCCAGAGCATGACCACATTCTCCAAAGTGTGGCTTATTCTTCACCCAGACAGCACTAGTCCTCCAAAACTCAATATTGCTGAACTTGTGGCAGAGGAGCAAGAACTAGTTAAACCAACATCCAGTATGGCTCATTTCCATAGCTCTCCACCCCCTACCTTCTGAAAATTCCTGCCATAAAGCCTGCCATCTGGCTGGGTCAGAGGGCTGGGGGGAGGGTGGGGTAGATGGGCCTAGTATTCTCTGCCTGTCTGATCCCCCTTTGATACTCCATGGTTTGCAACCCCACCCCTTGCTCTGGTATTCCTGTGTTGCAGAGCTCTCTTCCAAGAGATAACCTCTTACATGAGCCACTTATCACTTCATCAAAGCAGCCTGGCTAATCCTCTTAACTCTGACCAATCATGGGAGACTAGAGGAAGGCTAAATTTTGGCTTACAGATAGGAAAGTCTTATAACTTCTTCCCTGTATACTGTAGGATAAACTCAACAATAGCACATTGCTGGATTTATTAATCCCATTGACCTAAGTTCTTAAATTAAAATTTTCATGAATTCCTAACTATATATTTTCATTAATAAGCTATTGCCATGTTAACCTATATGGTTGGGGATCTACAATGGGGAAAGGGAAGTGTACAATGAATTTCTCCAACACCCGGACCTATAAAATATCTTTTATAAGGGCCCTGCTTATAGTTACAAAACCCCACACCCCTCTGTCACCTACGGGAGATTAAGTGGTCCTGAATATAAAAAATTGTGAAGACCCTCACATTTATCCTAGCACAAAAGGTGATTTTTGGAAGCATTTTAGTACAATGGAGGAAGTAAAATGTTCAATTTCTACAGTCCCAGGTGATATAAAACCTCTTTTAGAAGGGCCATCCCTGGAACACTTAGGGGAGACACTAAGGATGCCTAATATGCCAACATATTGTAGTTTATCCCTTTTTTGAGTGCCCCTAACACCAAAGTCGACTTTGGGTACAATTTAAATTTAAAAGCAGTGCTGCAACACAGGGCAGCTTATAAACAGACCTCGGGCTCTCAGCAGTGCACACATTCAAGTGCAGAAAGGGCTGCTTTCCTCTAAACTGCCATGCCCTATTATATGCTAGGGACTGAAACATAGTTTTAATCCCCCACCTATTATGTGCTAGGCACTTATAGGGTAGGTCATGCCAATTGTAAGTGTACCCTAATATATTGTGTACCCTCATGTATGTGTATGTTTTCAATGTGTTTTCATCATAGGACTGACCATGGGCCTGGTTAGGCAGAGCCCCGGGACAGTCACAGTCCGGTACCACC
Source organism: Lissotriton vulgaris (assembly GCF_964263255.1). NCBI lineage: Eukaryota > Metazoa > Chordata > Amphibia > Caudata > Salamandridae > Lissotriton > Lissotriton vulgaris. The sequence goes on along the minus strand of NC_141688.1, from coordinate 93,898,377 downwards.
ATTACCAGTCAGCAGAAATTGGAGGTGCCCAGGTCACAGGCTGACTTTGCATTAGATTCCTAGCGGGGAAGCTAATATTGATGTAATTCACAGCTGCTGGCACGCTGTGCTACACAATTATTGCAAAGTAATTAGGTTACGTTAAGGTATGTAATTGGATAGTTTTATGTTTTGGTGTCTGGTGGAGCTGGCCCTTTTTGCAGGGTTATCCCCCTACTTTTTGCCTTCTTACTCCTATTTTTATGACCTTCTTTTTTGTTGGCTTTAGGACTTTACCACATCTAATCAGTGCTAACGTGCATGTGCTTTCACTCCTAAAACGTGATATGATTGGTTTACACCTGTTTGGCATATTTATTTACTTGTAAGTCCCTTGTACAGTGGTTTCCCATATACCCAGGAGCTGAAAATTAAATGCAACTAGTGGGCCTCCAGAGCAGATTGCATAACCCACAGAAGTAGCCTTTGAAATCTGTCTCTGGCCTGCCATTGCAATCACTGTGTGTGCAGTTGACTGCCACATTGACTTGGCATTTAAAACTACTAGCCAAGCCTTTAACTCTTCTTTTACTACATGTAGGTCACCCCTAAAGTTGGCCCTCTATAGCCCTAGGAGCAGGGTGCTATGTAAGTAAAAGGTAGGACATACCTCCATTGTGTGGCATGTCCTAGTTGTGACAAACAACCTCTTTTGTTTCTCACTGCTATAAGGCCTACTCCTCTCATAAGTTAGCATTGGGAATTCCCTTATATATGTTTAAGTCGTAATTCCTGATCTGAAAGGAGTAGCGCTGCCATGTTTAGTATGTTTAGAATGATAGTGAAAAATCATGCTTACTGTTGTAAGTGGATTTCTTATTGCTAATTTAGAAATGCCACTTTTAGAAAGTGAGCAATTGTCTGTGCTTATAACTCTATGTGCTTCGCAGCATGCTCCAATCCACGTCTAGGGCAGAGTGACAGCTAGTCTTCCTAGGCTGGGACAGTGAGGAGTATTGGCACTTTACATTTGTATAGACTGTGTCCTGCCCTCACACAAAGGGCTTGTTTACACCCTACTGTACGTCTGGAGCCAGGGCTGGGATTGAGAGGGAGTGTGGTGCACTTGTAAGGATTCTTTTGAAGTGCACCCTAGATCAAATACGTTTTGAGTATGAGTACAGGGGCTCAGACCCTATGTTTTGAGATCACTTTGGACCACCAAGAAACTCTGCTAGAATAAAAGCTGCTGCGCTGAAAGGATTGTCCCATTGCTGTGACTGACTGTTCCCAGAAACTGCTGCCTTGATTTGCTGTGCTGCCCTGATACCTGCTGACACTTGCCCTGCCAAGAAGGGCTACAGATTGCATCCAGAGTGACTCAAACGGCATTTTGGCTTGCCCCTATTCTTAGGGATTGTAGTGCCATCAAAGATTAACCCTTTTCCGGAAGGGGGTATTGATCACAATCAGTGCATGTCCTTAGATCAGTGCATGTCCTTAGATCAGTGCAGACCGAGCTCTTCATACATTCCCAGGGTATTGTATGGTGAGCGCTGCCCTCCGCTCTGGTCTCCACATGTCCAGTATGTAGGGAGCTCTACGTATTAAAAGCACCTTCAAGGATTTGCACGGGTTGAGCACTTTGTTGAGTTTGTGCCTTGCATATCCTGGCAGGGAGGTTGGCATGCCTTTCGTGTTGTACTGTAGCAAGGAAAAGGACCAGGACCTGTGTAATTTTTTGCATCTTTAAATTACCGCTAGACCAAACATATTTATTTTTATTTGATCTGGTACTTTATTTATACCTTTTCTTCAACTTTTTAATTTTTATTTAGCATGCTCAAAGCAGAAGAGACATTAAATTCTATATGCAGAAAAAACGTATGTATGTGATTCACAAACATAAAGCAACAAAATAAATATGTGGTACACAATATAAACACACATAGGTGAAACAAATCATAAACAATACATCCTCTTATCTTGATAGTCTTGTGTTATCTTTAGCATCACAATCCAAATAATATTTCAAATCTACATATAAATTAATAGACATTCAAAAGAAGTTGCATACTTAAACATTTCAATTAAGAAGGAATGGGGGAACACGGGGAAAACATTAATGTCGTAATACATGGGACTTTTCCTCTATATATAGACAAAACTCAAATTTATAGTCCCTCCGTGTCCTTATCCTATATCACGATAAAGCCAACGCGTTTTGAGTCTCTCATAACGAATAAATGGACTCTCATCAGGGCTCTTGGATTTTGGCAGCACTGTTGGTTTTCTGAAATCAGGATGTGCAAAGAAATAGGTTTTAAAAGAATAAATATTTTTAGGCTCTCTTTTTTAAATATTAACTTTCTCTTTATAGCTGTACATTAGTGGTTATACCTGAACAGAAGTGTGTTTCCTGGCAGCTCGAGTGTCTCTATCTGTATAAAAGAAGAAACCTCATTTTAGGATGTTACATTCCATTTATACATAGGATGAATGATTTAACATCAAGCTGCCCCGAACAGCTTTTAACAGCCTACCTTATTCCTTCAGCTGGTGTGTGGCAACGAGTTTCTCTGCTTATTTATCAAATTCGTTCTTCGTATCTACATGAAGAATAACATGCTATTAGTTGAACAGGAGCTTAAAGCTTTCACTAATGAGTGTAGATAAAAAGCTTTTGGCATACCGGAGAATACAAAATTTTCTAGCTATCGCGACAAGAATTTTAGATTCTATTAAGGACACGGAGGCGAGGATTATGCTTTCTCATTTCTTTACTGCAACAACAGCAGCCAATGAAAATGAAAGTACACATGTAAAAAATAACATTTCTCATGAGGCTTTGAACCACGCCTCTCTAACAACAACCAATCACGAAGGTATCATGTCTATAAATCCTGGCGACACTAGTCTGGCCTCCTCTTTCTTTGCGCGAAAGTCAGTAACAGTTCCAACACACAGAAAAGTTCAATACTGCCACGGAAAAACAGATCCAGCAGAAGTCCCAACGGGGCAAACTTGAACAGAAAGGAAAACCATCATCCGGAAGGAGCGGCAGCAGAGGCACCGGCCATCTTCAACTCTTATTGGAGTCATTTCCTAGAACATAAAAAGGAAGTTTGAGAAAACTTTCCACCACAACCTAGATCGTTGTAAGGGTGGGTAAAACATGTTAGGTAAAACCATGTAAACAACAATAGTTGCATAACAGTCCCAACGGGTGGGATAATCCTCGCCTCCGTGTCCTTAATAGAATCTAAAATTCTTGTCGCGATAGCTAGAAAATTTTGTATTCTATGGCAGGACCGGAGGCTTCTGATTATGCTGGTTCAAAGCTCATACTAAAGCTCGTCAATCACAGCATCAGAAACATGAGGAATCGGTTTATAGTAAAACACCTTGAACATTGAGTCCGAGGACCAGTCAGCTGCCTTCAGAATGTCCTCCAAGCGGGAACCCAATAAGTAAGCCTTAGAAGCCATCGCACCCCTCGCAGAGTGAGCCCCATAAGCAGAAACATCAATGCCGGCTTCCGACATGATCCACCTAACCCATCTGGCTAAAGTAGCAGCAGCGACTGGCTTGAACGGTTTTTGAATAGATATCAACAACTGCCCCAGAGGATCAGCCCTGTGTACACCAGTACGCTGCTCATAACATTTAAGACATTGAAGAACACACAGCTTGCTGTTATGAGGAAAGGCAGGATAATCAACTGAACGGGACATGGTCTTAGTGCGTCTAGTAATGACAAAGGATACACCCTGGGGTGAAAACATCCTCCCAGCCAAATCCAGAGCCTTGACATCCGAAACCCTCCGACATGAAATAAGGCATAACAGCATAGTAAGCTTTGCAGAAAGCTGTTTCAAGGACAAATCACCATTATCGGGCCAGGATTCCAACAAATTCAGTACCTTATTAACATCCCACATGGTGGAATACCTGGGCCGAGGAGGGTTGGCCACACTCACACCTTTAAGCAACTTACATACCAAGGGATGCATCCCTACCGGCTTACCATCTATGTGATCGTGACCAGCCGAAATAGCAGACCTAAAGTTGTTCACCGACCTATAGGCCAGGCCAGAAGTCGCACATTCCGACAAAAAATTCAGTACCTCTGTTATATTTGATCCCACGGGATCCACCTGTTTTGGAAGGCACCAACCCACCCATCTCTTCCATGAAGCAGAGTATCGTTTCCGGGTGGAAGGAGCCCACGCTTGCTGCATAAAGCTGGAAGCCTCTCGCGAAAGGCCTGCAAGGCGTTCATGTCTCCGGAGAGCGTCCATACCATCAGTGACAGCTGGTTCTGCAGGACCAGGGGGTGGCACGTCCCCACTGGGTCCTGCAGAAGCGTCGGGAAGACTGGGAGCAGAAAGGGAAGGTCTATTGACAATTCCAACAGTGTGGGAAACCACGACTGAGTCGACCAGTAAGGCGTTACTAGCACCACCGTCGCACCCTGTCGGCGCAGTAGCGATGCCACTCTCGGGATCAGTGCAAATGGTGGAAACGCATAATTCCTCTGTGGACCCCAATGATGAAGGAACGCATCCGTCCCCAAGGCCATTGGGTCTGGCCTCCAACTGTAAAACAGGGGAAGATGGGCATTGAGGCGCGAGGCAAACCGGTCAATCCGACAAGGGCCTCGCAGCGACATGATCCGGGAAAACAGCGACGGATGAAGTCTCCAATCGCTGGAATCCCGGAGAAAACGGGAATGCCAATCCGCTACTTGATTGAGTTTCCCGGGAAGGTATTCCGCCACCACAGAGATCTTGCGATCCAGGCAGAAGTGCCAAAATTCCTTCGCAATGTGCACCAACATCCGGGACCTCGTCCCGCCCAACCGATTGATGTATCGAACCGCGGAGACATTGTCCATCCGAAGGAGGATACAACAATTGCTCTTCAGCGGTGAGATAGACCTGATGACAAAGGACCCTGCTAAAAGCTCTAGACAATTGATGTGAAGTGACAGTTCGTCTACAGACCACCGTCCTCCTGTGGCAAAGTCGCCGCAGCGCGCACCCCAGCCCCACTGGCTGGCATCGGACTCCACCACTACATCCGGAGCCGTGCCGAATATCGCTCGGCCGTTCCAGGCAGACATATGGTCCAACCACCACTGAAGTTCCTCCCTGGACTCGGGGGAGAGAGGGATCAAATGATCGTAGTGAAAGTTCCTCCGTAGGTAGAAGATCTTGAGCCTCTGCAGGGCTCGGTAATGCAAAGGGCCGGGAAAAATGGCCTGAATCGACGAGGCCAGAAGGCCCACAATCCGTGCCAGGACCCTCAAAGAAATCTTCTCCTTGGCCAGAGTAGCTGTGATCTCTCTCTTGATCGACCTGATCTTCGGCTGAGGAAGGAGAAGCTGCGCCGAGACCGAGTCTATCAGGAAACCTAGGAATTCCATCTGCCGATCCGGGATCAGCACCGATTTCTTGGTGTTGATCACGAATCCCAGATTCTGCAATAAGGACGTCGTCCACTCCAAGTACGTGAGAAGGAGGGATCGGTCCTGTGCCAGGATCAGCATATCGTCTAGATAGACAATCAACCGAACCCCCATTTCCCGGAGGCGGGAAACCACAGGCTTGAGTAGTTTGGTGAACACCCAAGGGGCCGAGGACAGCCCGAAAGGAAGTACCTCGTAACGAAACCAATGCCCTTTCCAGGGGAACTGTAAAAACTTTTGATGTGATGGGCAGACTGGGACCGTCAAGTAAGCGTCTTTCAGGTCCAGCCTGACCATCCAGTCATTCTTCAAGAGAAGGTCTCGCAAAAGATGGATGCCCTCCATCTTGAAGTGGCGATACGTGACAAAGGGGTTGAAATCCCTCAGGTTTAACACGAGGCGTTGTCCGCCTCCTTTCTTTTGAACAAGAAAGACGTTGCTGCAGAAGCCTCCCGGCCGGAAGGGTCCCGCAGCAATGACCTGTTTTGCCAAAAGCTCGTCTAGTTCTGAGTCTATAAAACTCTGTTCGAGATGGGAAAAAAGGAGAGGACGGGGGGGGAAGGGCTGACTGGGGCAAGACACCATCTCTATCTCATAACCTTGAACGGTCCGAAGGACCCACACATCTGAGGTGAGATTTGCCCAATTCCGGACAAAATGGCGCAATCTTCCCCCTAAAGGAAGTAAAGGAAGGGTGAGACTTACCGGAAGACTGGTTGTCGAAGTTTTTGTAGCCTCGATTGACACCTTTGTTGTAGCGGCCCCTGAAGCCGCGTGATCGGGACGGGTAAAATCCGGCTTGATCCGGTTCTTGCGTATACCCTCCTCTACCCCGTCTAGGGGCGTAGCCTCTCTGAGGACTGGGATTAGAGTAGCGGCCGGTCGAGCGTCCTCTGCCACGCCCGGCCCTACCAGAGACCTGCAGAACACGTTTCAGCGATGCCTGAGACTTGTCCAAAGAAGCAAAAGTGTTCACGAATTTCGCAATATCCTTGATGAAATTATCCCCGAACAACTGTCCTTCCGCCAAAGGACCCGGCTCCGAGGAAGCCAATTCCACTAGTTGAGGGTCGATCCGGAGAAGGACGGACTTCCGCCGTTCCGAGGCAAGGGCGCAATTCGCTTTGCCCAACATACAAATGGCCCTCTGAGCCCAACCCGCCAAAACTTCAGGGTGTATGGCGGCACCAGTCTCTTGCGCTTGCAGGGCCAACTCTAGGATCTTGGCCAACGGGTCCGAGAGGTCGAGGACCTTATCCTGGCACGCTCTGAGCGCGCGATCAATCCCTTTCTTCGGATCTTTCTTGTACTTTTTAAGAAAAGTGGTCATGGAAGGGTCTATGTCCGGAGTGAGAGCCACCTTATGGGGCAAGTCAGGGCGCGGGCATTCAGATTTAAGGCGGGCACGAACCTCCTTATCGAACCCCTTGCGGAGATGAGTCTCCAGATAGGCCGTCACCGCCGGTGGGGGAACCCAGTCGGAAGATCTGGGGTGAACAATGTCCGTCGGATCAAACGAAAAGCGGGTAGGAATGACCGGGGAAGTGTGCTTACGCTTCTTGGAGCGTTTACGCGGGGCGGCATCCGAAGAATCGGTATCGGTGCCGGTATCCGTTGTGGTGATAACCAGGGGGGATGTGGGGGGAGGGGTAACAGGCTTGTCCAAGGATCGAGACTCCTGGGACTTGTAAAGTTTGTTGTAAGACTGGGCATGCGGCCAGGACAGGTCAAGAGCCGCCTTCTTCGCGGGAGGGGGTTGAAGGGGGTCCTTGCCCGGAACGGGCAACGGTTTACCCGGGACCAGCAGATCCAATTTCTTGGCCAGAGGGGAGAGGGCCAAGGAAAGGGCTTTATCCAATTTGGCATCGAGTTTTTTGTCTATAATCTCCTCCATGGAGTCCCCTTCGTAGAATTCCTGCTGTCCCTGAAAGCCATACGCAGTATCCTCCTCTTCGCAGTATTCAGTGTCTGCCATCGCGAACAGGAATCCAAAATTCCAACTCAAGTCCCCAGTGGGAAGCCAGACCAGCCCGAGCAAGGGCGTCGAGGTTGGGGGGTGCCAGGCGCAGGAGCCGGAAATACCAGGGAAAACACCAAGACAAGGCCAAGTCCCACTCTAGGACTAGTCGGAGGAAAGAGGTGTCGCCTGAACAAAAGAAGCTGCCAACGCACAGAAATCGCCCACGGCTCCTGGCCCAAGCTGCGTCGATCCCCACTTCAGCCGGGGGCAGAGCGTCGTTCTGGCACCTTCGAGAACTGCGCGTGCCAACACGGCGTGCGCGGGCTCCCCGAGACGTGCGTAAGGCCTCGACGGCACCTACGCACGCTCGTCCCCGAGGGGGGGGCTAACCCCTCACAATGCGGCTAGCCGAAGCCTGTGCTGCTCCAGCAAAGCTTGGAAGTCGAGGGAATGGAGCGGGCGGGCCTAGGTGCGCAACACGCGCCACCACGGGGAAGCGGGGAACGGAGCGAAGCTCCGGCCCCAAACTAAGAGTAAGGCAGACAATGCAAGAATAAAACAGTGCCAAGAAAGCGTAAAGCGATCAATCAAAATATGTAATATACATACACAATCACACACAATAGTCAAAGGCATTAACCAATGTATAGGCATTAAGCATAAGCATGAAAGAAAAAGAACACTTATCTGGGCTGCGGAGCAGCAAAGAAAGAGAGGAGGCCGGACTAATGTCTCCAGGATTTAAAGACATGATACCTTCGTGATTGGTTGTTGTTAGAGAGGCGTGGTTCAAAGCCTCATGAGAAATGTTATTTTTTACATGTGTACTTTCATTTTCATTGGCTGCTGTTGTTGCAGTAAAGAAATGAGAAAGCATAATCAGAAGCCTCCGGTCCTGCCATAGAATTGCATTCACTTATTTAAATGCGGTGAAGTTTTCTCAGTGCTACTCCACTCATGGCAACTTTAATTTTCTAAAAGCAAGCATAACCCTTAATTAACTTGAGCATTCGTTTTGTAAAATGCATTTGTATCGGTGTTTGTAGTTTCCAAATAAAAGCATACCTTTAAACAGAGCACTCGTCCTCAATGAACGTTGTTTATTACAGTTAGCTCGTTTTTGCTGAAAAACTGAATTTAATGTGCACTCAAGCATGGCTCGTGATTGTTAACTTGTGTAGATTAAAAAGTAGAGCTCAGCAGCAGATGCCTTACCTGAATTTTTATCTGTTAGCTCTCATCTAGTTTCTCAAAGTGAGGCAGTGGCATTTCCAATTGGAGACATTTTCCAAAATGGCCTTTGGCTTGAAATCATAGGTGTTGTAGTTTTCAGTACCTTATACATCCATCTAAGCTTGCTGGCTTTGATGCATTAAGCCAGTGCATTATGGGTGTTGTAGTACACCACATATTTTGCAATTGGCTCGAATACTGAATCGGATCCCGAGACTATCGTCCTTCACGGGGGACAATCTAAATTTTTATGATTTTTTTGGCACAAAATAAAGAATTGGTGTCCTCTGTAATTTTTTAAATCAAGAAATCATGTTCTTTTGGGCCAAGATAGCCATCTTCTAAGTCTAGTTGTACTATTTCGGTGATCTTTGCTTTTAAAGAGAGCATTGGGTCTTCTTCAAGCGGTCGATACCATGTCGTATTGGTCACTTGATTCATTCCTTCATTTAGGTACATCTCTCGAAGCCAGATAACCACTGCCCCACCCTTGTCTGCCTTCTTAATTATTATTGAAGAATCTGCTTTAAGTTCTTTGATAACAGCTTGCTGTTTAGAAGTGAGATTTTGATTGAAATATTTCTTATTCTTTTCCATTTTGATAATAGATGACAATATTGTTCTTTCAAATGCAAAAATTTCGTTTGGAATGTTTTGAGTTAGAATAAAACTAGACTTATTTCTAAAGCATGTAGTCTCTTCAATAGGTGTTGAATCACAATTTGCAAAAAAAGCTTTCAATCGTATCTTCCGACAAAACTTCATAGCTTCAAGTTTTAATTTTGTGTAGTCCGTTCTTTTATTTGGTACAAACTTCAGTCCAAGGTTTAATAGTACTTCTTCATCTCTGGACAGTTGGTTTTGTGAGAGGTTAACTATGGTTGAGTTTTCTAGGTTTTGTAAAAATGATTCCTGGTGCGCATTTCCCATGGTTGTTTGAATCTTGTGTTCGATTACTTTCCGCCTCTATCTAAAAAAGACACCTGTTTTTTTGAAGTTCTGTCTTTTGTGTCTTGATCTCCTGAGGAATCAGATGAAGATGTTTCTGAGAATGTACTAAAACGGTTTCTGGAGCGCCCTTGGTACGTTGTCAGTGCTCTTCGAGATTCAATGGAAGTGTAATAATCTTCGATGAGTTAGGGGTACACTTGCTCAATGTTGAATGCCTTGGTATCCTTTTTAAATTTGGCACTTTTGTTATTAATAGCAGAATCTTTGAATATTTATATTTCCTTCTCAATTTTTTCTAACAGCGTCTTGGCCTCTGCTGTTGATTGGTTATCTTTAATGGCCTGCGTAAGTTGTTCTAATTCTTCTTGTTCTTTCAGACATAATCTCTGCGCGGTTTCAATGGTGTGGACCATAAGGTCCCTGCTACATTTGGTGTTGATGAAGCTGAAACCTTTTTTGTATTCAGAATCCTCTATAAAAATGACAGGAACATTCTTGACTTGTAAACCCCATGAAATGGTGCCAACCTTAAGGTGCTCCAAGAGGAAATGCCTGTGTAGTACGGTGCGTATGTGTTTTTTATGTAATCGTGTTAGTGTAGTGTAGTTTCTATTTTCCCAATAGGCTCTGCGCATTAGAATAAAATAAACAGCAATGTAGACGTAGGACTGAGGTCATCTAGGTCTCTACTGACTATGTTAAACTTAATTTAGGTTTGCGCCAGCTAGCTCAGAGGTCACTGGAAACTTTCTTGAATGAATAGGGAGAGATCAGCTTCCCTGGCTCAGACAAGAAGGGATTCAGGTTCCGACAACCATATAACATGACAACTTTGCTCCCTCAGAATAAGAGTAAATCTCTAGAGTCGTGTGAAAACAATAGACAGCTATTTCACTCAGTCAAATGTGCGTTCTTAGTTTCACCATAGTGCAGAGAAGGGCGAGACGGGCGTTTTCAATGAACACAATTGCAATACTTAATATAAAGTAAAGTACGTACAGTAAAAGGAGTATTATGGAAAGGGGCGACCACTCGGCCCCCCCGAACGTATGGTTGGGTGCCCCGATCCTCCCGGGAAACCATTTTGGGCGGGAGGCGTGTCTCGGCTGGTATGCCCGAAGCGGCGTAGCCGGGGCGCGCCTTTTCCCGCCCAAGAGGGGTTGTCCTAGACACCTACACCGATGGCCACGCCCAGTAGGCGTACCGGCGGAGGGTACACGCCCTCCCGAAGAAGAATAAAGAGAGCGGGAATCCGAAGAAGCGTCCTCTTGTTCCTGTGCTTGGAAGGCTGCACCCACTCGTTGCTCGTGAGCCCTCGACGGAACAAGGAGCAATTTTGAGAACTTGTAATTCTTGTGTTTCTCTTTCAGAGACTTTACAGCGAAGGATCCAGGACCGTGTTGATCGGCTAACAGTTGATAATCGAAACCATGTCTGGCAAGAAGGCAGGAAAGGGTTCCGAGACAGACCAGATGCTTCGCATGTTGGTGACCAGAATGACGAGAATGGAACGAAGCTTCGGAAAAGTCCCAGCGCTTGGTCGTGATTTGGCGGATGTCAAGAAACAACTGGCCGCAATGAACAAGCCTGGTAACCCGAAGAAGGTAATAGGCCCGGCATTGCCGGGAGTCGTCCCCGAGGGTAGGGGAAACGGGTTACGAGGAGGGCGGTGGCAGGGGAGGTTCCGGTCCCTGAGGTGCCCCCGGTCATCCCTGCCATACCAGCTGATGACCCAGTACCAACCCCAGACGCGGGTCAACCGATTCCGGTTGTGATTACGCCCGCTAACGATGAGGATATGCCTCCTGAATTGGCCACCCAGTTGGCCGCATGGCTCAATAAGAAGGCAGGGGGTGCTACGGCGCCAGGAGACACGGCCGAAGAGGCCAAACTACTAATCCAGCAGTTGCGGCAGTCGCGAGATGCCGCAAAGGCGTATCTCCCTTTTGTCTCCCCACAGGCGACAACAGAAGGACCGGCAGCTGGTCTCGAGAAAACGGCGGGAACAACGCCCGCACCAGGTAAGCTCGCCTTGCCAGTGGCAGGGGAGGGCTCATTACCCTCAAGGCGGGAGAGGGTGGTTCATCATATCCCGATGGCCACAAAAGAATTGATATGGGCAGACAAGTATGTCAATATGTTTTCGTTGTTAACCGACCATCGCGAGATGGAATATGCTAAAACACAGAAAGATTTGTGGCACCCGAGCGTCTGGCGCGCCAAGATGGCGGAGTTCAGGGTGGAGGAGACGATAACGAATTGGGCGAAGGCCTTTGCAATGTTTACTGCGATTATTGGTGAACGTAAGCCCGAGGTATTGCCGGAACTGTCTTGTTATCAGGCACGTATAATGGATTTTTATGAAACGTATAAGGGGGATGAATGGAAAGGTTATGACATGAAATTCCGTAAAGCGAAAGAGTATGATTCCTCTCTGACATGGGATTGCCTCAACTCAATTTCTTTGCATAAGCAGCTCCTGCCCGGGACGGCAAGGACTTCCTTGCCAGGTGGAAATGGGTCGGGGGTTTCCCGCCAGAAGCCCGCGGTGCCCTTTCGAGCAGGCACCGGTGGCGATCACCAGCCGGAAACAGGCGGGAATGGTGGAAAGCGGGGGGTCTGTTGGGGCTTCAAAAGAGGCAACTGTAACAGACCGCAAGGTGCATGTAGGTTCAAACACGTGTGTGCGGGTTGTGGGATTTCCTCTCACCCGGAGAGTTCATGCAGATCGAAAAATAGCGGGTCGGGAGGTAAAGGAGGGTCCAAGCAAGACTGAGGTGGATCGTTGTGTACAATTGCCTACTCCCATTGATCTCATGGCTATGACTCCTTGGTTAAACAAATACCCTGATTATGTCTCTGCTGGGGTGTTGAGGAAGGGATTCTTATATGGCTTCCACATCCCGGCGGGGGATTTTCGTGGGGAACCTTTTTGTAAAAACCAGCTTTCGGCACAGCATAATCCAGGTGTGGTGGAGAGAAAAATCGCTAAAGAGGTGAGCCTAGGCCGAGTGGCTGGGCCTTTTCAGCGCCCGCCAGTGGCGAATTTCATCTGTTCCCCATTAGGGGTGGTCCCCAAAAAGGACCCGGGGGAATTTAGGCTGATCCATAATCTGTCTGCTCCAAGGGGTTTCTCAGTAAACGATGCTATTGACCCGGAAGTCTGTTCGGTGCGGTACGCATCATTCGATGATGCCGTCACCATGTTAAATCGCCTGGGCCCCGGGGCGCTGATGGCGAAATCAGATATCGAATCGGCGTTCCGGTTGCTCCCGGTACACCCACAGGATCAGCGTCTGCTAGGTTTTGCGTTCCAAGGACGTTATTACATGGATAAATGCATGCCGATGGGTTGCTCCATTTCTTGTGCCTATTTTGAAAAATTCAGCTGTTTTTTAGAGTGGGCATTCACCGAGGCCACGGGGCATAGGCATGTTATGCATTACCTAGATGACTTTCTGTTCTTGGGAGCAGCCGGCGACACGAAATGTGCGCAGGCGCTACAGGACTTTTGCATCCTCATGAGGGAGTTTGGAGTGCCATTGGCACCAGGTAAGACAGTTGGACCATCTACTTCACTGGAGTTTCTGGGAATTGAGCTCGATTCTGTGGAGGGATGTTTCCGTTTGCCAGTGGGAAAGGTATCGAAATTTAGGGCTTCCCTGGAACTTTGCCTTGGTAAGGCGAAAGTGACCCTGCACCAGTTACAGCAAGCAGTGCGTCAGCTTAACTTTGCCTTGCGAATGATACCAATGGCCCGCCCCTTTTCACGCTCTATTGCACAAGCTATGGTTGGTCTCAAAGAAGGGCACCAAGGCACGAGACTGTCTGCAGAGGTTCGCCAGGACATGCGCATTTGGTTGGCATTCCTGGCGGACTTCAACGGTCGAGTAGTGTGGAACAAGCCGCCAGCGTCTTCGGACGAGCTGGGTTTGTGGACCGACTCGGCGGGGAGCGTGGGATTTGGCGCCATCTTTGGTAATGGATGGTCGGCGCAAACATGGCCGACGTGGTGGCACACCAGCGGTCTCACAGGTAACATAGGGTTCCTTGAGCTATTCCCAATTTTTGTTGCTCTGATGGCATGGCCGGACGAGTTCCGAGACCGCTCAGTGGTATTTTGGTCTGATAATATGACTGTTGTAGAATGCATTAACAATCAGGCAGCACGCTGCAAATGGATCTTGAGATTGTTGAAGGAAATTGTGCTGCTTTGCATGAGACTGAATGTACAGTTCAGGGCGAAACATGTGCCGGGTGTACTGAATCATGCGGCTGATGCACTCTCTCGTTCACATATGCAGGCGTTTAGGGGTTATCTACCTACAGCGGACCTAGTGGCGGCACCATTCCCCGAAGCACTCTGGCTAATCGGTGCCCCGGATTACAGGACCTCGTGGCAGCAAGCTTAGCCCCCAGGACGAGGAAGGCATACGAAGGAGCGTTTCGTTCCTATTGTGCATTTTTGGGTCCGACAGGGAGTCAGAACTGGGGTCAGGAGGATTCCTTCCTTGGGTTCCTGGCAGCACTGCACAGAGAAGGCCGATCAGCGGCAACGGCCAATAGACACAGGGCGGCCATCTCATTCATGGCGCAAGTGCATGGCATCAAAGACCCAACAGGTTCCTTTTTGGCGAAAAAAGCCCTTCACGGCTGGCAGCGCCTCGAGGGTCGCAAGCAAGACGAGAGGCGCCCGATTGGCTTAGAAAGGTTGTCCCTACTCATGGCGAAACTAGTCACGACATGCTCCTCCCAATTCGAAGCAGTTCTGTTCCGGGCAGCTTTCGCATTAGCGTTCCATGTGGCTATGCGGGTGAGCGAACTGGTCGCAAGGAATAAGAAAGATGTGGAGGGAGGCTTGTGCAGGGATCACATCCTAATTAGGGGTGATTCGATGGTAGTCACGATAGCTAGGTCAAAAACTGACCAGGGAGCTATGGGAAACCGTGTTGTTGTCCAGCGCATGCGAGGGTCCCCCACGGGCCCGATAATGTGTATAGAGGAATACTTGGCACTGAGAGCGGATACATGGGGGGGGGAGTTTGCTGAGGCACATCGATGCCACCCCACTGACGAGGTTTCAGTTCCAGAGGGTGCTAGCACTGACAATCGCTGCGGCGGGCATGGACCCGTGCGATTTCGGGACCCACTCCTTTAGGATAGGGGCTGCTACTGAGGCTACAGCCAGGGGTCAGAGTGCAGAAGAAGTGAAACAGTTAGGACGATGGTCCTCGAATTGTTTTAAAAGGTATGTGCGATTGCACATGTTGTGAAGTCAAGTTACATGCACTCACGCTTCTTGTCTTCTGTTTGATTTACAGTTTCGTGAGCATGTCATGCAGGGCGGAATTTGCAGTCGACCCAGTACCAGGGGACCAGCGGTCAAGGATCACCGTCTGAGGAGAGAGTGGTTTGGGTCGTGGGCCACTCATACGTGAGACGGGCCGGGGACGTATTCAAAGCAGGTGACGCGACTCGCGCAGCTGGGGAATACGGGTACAGAGTGGCCTTCCATGGAAGGGGCGGGCTCTGTATTGACCAATTCGAATCTTTTGTTGAGGATCTATTAGGGCGGCAGAGGTCACCGCCATCTGTAGTCATAGTACACCTGGGGGGCAATGACTTGGTGACACTGGGTCGACGAGTATTACTCGAGCAAGTTTTGTCGGCCGTTAGCTGGTTGGCAAAAAGAATCCCGGGGTGCACGATTGCCTGGTCCCACATGATTCCCAGAAAGGTGTGGCGGTGGGGCCTTTCAGTGTCAGCACTGAACCATTCGGTGAAGAAAGTTAACAACAAAATTGGTAGATTGTTTCGCTCGGCGCAATTGCATAGCATTCCTCATGGGTGTATTCGGGGTGATCACATGTATCTGAATGATGGGGTTCACCTGTCCCGGGAGGGGAATGTTTTACTCATAGGAGACTTCATAGCATGGCTAAGGGGTTTGAGGAAGCATGACCTTTAGGAGGAGTTTGGGGGGGCCTGATAGCCGGTCAACTATCCGGCCTGTGGCGGTAAGGTCATGATCGGTGAGCAGTAATTTCAAGGTCCCTAGAGGGGGGGCACCACCCACTATGGATGGGAGCGCCCGGGGGGAGGCGGCCATTAGCCACTCCCACTGGGAGGCGGCACCCACTAAGGATGGGTCGCCTAAGGGGAGACGACCATAGGCCCCTTCCAGGGGAGGAGGCGGCTATATGCCCCTCCTACGAATTTCCCGGGGCCCGGATATCCGCGACGGCGGATGTGATAGAGAGTGTGGGGGTGGGGGGGGGGGTCCACGCTGTCCTTCCTACAGATACCTCACACGGGTGCTCGGACGACCTTTAAGATGGCGTCGAGCGGAAAGGGGGGCCCCCGACAAGACAAGGGAAATTAGAGTTGGCAAGGAGGGTACAGTCCTCTGCGCGGCCGCCACTCACACCGTGAGGGCGAGAGTTTTTGGTAGTAGGGATCTGACACTGGTTAAGACCTTGCCGTTGGCCCTTAATGCTAGGATGTACAATTTTAATTTAGAATGTATGCATTTGCAGGATGTTAGACTCGGCTAGGAAACCTTTGTATTAGAGATTTGTTAAGGTTAGCCAAAGAACATGTCTTCATCGAAATGTAATAAATGAAAATTGTACATGATTATGAAACTTTTTATTTAATGTTTTAATTTTGTTTCATATTTTAATAAATACGGCCGGGAGGGTGACTCCCTCCCGCCTTCCAAAAGTTCAGAACTGCGTCCGTCTTCCCATCCTTGGGGATTGTGTTGGGAGGGGTGACAGGCATCCCGGCCATATGAAATAATACTGTAAAAGCATTGGTATGGTTTCTTAGCCATAAGACACTTTAAAATGGATAAAATATATACATACATATATACATTGGCTAACGTGCGCAACTAGTGCTTCTAAAATACGCCTACCCCGGTGTACCAGACCTAACCCTAATACGTGGTAAGGAGTAAGTAAGTAGCGGTTTAAGTTAAGTGGGTTTTGCCAAGAATCTGATTCAAGAATTCTCTCTAAGGGTTTAGTCAGCACTGTACCTTGGGAATAGAATGTAGGAGGTCTGGTATCTCTCTTTCAGGAGTCGATATCCCAGTCACCCGCACGGTTAGGCTGGAAACGCCGGAGCTGGATTTTCTCGGCAGGAGAAAAGACAGCGTCTTTCTCAGTGCGTCAAAGAGGGGCAGCGTCCGTGGGCTCTCGCATCAGCTGGGCTCTCGGGCAAGTAGATAGCTGCTCTGCTCCAAAACCACCACCGTGTGTTTGCTTAAGGCAACGTTGGTATATTTATACCTGAAAGGTGCCGAGTTTGACGTAAGGTTTGGACATAAGACGTCAATAAAGATGTCACTAAGAACTGGCCGTTCTTACAGTGCCCGCAGGAGTTCTATTACAAATCAAAACAAAGCAAATGGGGATTTCCCAGGTTGCTTGAGGTTTGGTGTGTCAAAAGTACTCGTGCTTTCTAGGAATCCAAGGAAGTAGCTTTTGCCGTGCCTTGGACTGCAAGGGCGATTTACTGAAATATGGATCTGATTCCTATGCCATTATAGGGATATTATTGATTATAGCCGTACAAGGGCAAAGAATAGCAATATTGATTCAGGTTCCTAGACACAATAGGAAAAACACAATACCCACTCCACGATCTAATGTCCATCATTACTAAAACTAAGCAATAGTAAACATGTAAAGGTGCATGTGTATTCCAACCCACCCCAAAATACATTTTTGCATTTGAAATGGTGTATGCGAGATACACGAAAGATTATTGGTACTGTACGTTTACCAAGCAGTGTAATCATTCAGTAAAAAAAGGATGCATATATATTTAGCTGAATGATTTGCGAAAATTACACATGAAATGTCTCTTAATACAGAAAAGAAGGTCGAGACTATTTCATCACATATAAATGCAATTGCTTGTAAGTGTGCTAGAGGCTGAGGTAATATTTTGTCTCTAGAATTACTAAAAATAGAAGATCTGTTCTTTAAGAATAGTTCTACTTTAAGCAGAGTACATGTGCCAGAAAAAAAAGGTAAATATTTTGGAATTTTGAAAAAAAATAATTCAGTTTTCAGGGGAGAAAATAGTTCCAAATGTTTTCAGTAGCTATTGTTTATCAAAGCTGAAGGCCGAATTCAGAGTTCAGGGGAACGCTGTGTGCGGTTTGCTTAAAAAGTTATTCTTTCTGTTCAGGGGAGAACATTACTTCAGACAGATGTGCAAAAAAACAGTCTACAGCTTCAGGTGAAAGTTCGACCATGGTTGAAAATGCTGTAACGGGACAGTCGTGAGAATGATTGCTATCATCGATGTCAGGATCAGCAATGCTCACAGAAGGTCGTACCTGGGTGATGTTGCTCTCATCTCGTACTTCACTGCCACCACCTAATCGTATTGGTGAAGTTTCAACGAATGCCGTCATCAGGATTGGTAACCGCTGGGGACAACACGATGCATGAGCCGTTACAGGACTTAGCAAAGTATCGATATCCATTGGTACTGCTGATTGTAGTGTAAGACAGGTGTCCAACACGGATTCTTCTCCGCATAGCATACATAGAAGCACAGGTAAGATGCAGTTCTGCCATATAGGTCTGAATGAAAGAAACCAGGTCATATTCAGACCTCCGAGGACTTTAGTTATGCGGTCCCGATAGCGTATAGCTAGGATCGTTTCTTCCATTGTTGCTGGAGTCTTGTCTGCGGTTTGGCTTGCCATATCTGAGCAGAAGAGTCAAAAATAAAATTCCTGCTACGAGTCCCAAAAGTAGTGGTAGGCCGCCAAAGACAGAATGGTCAAAATTGGGAAAGATGCCCAGGACTGCTTCGAAGGGTGTTAACAGTCCGAAAAAATGGTCTTAAATACATGTGTGATGCCACTGGTATCTGACATATTTAGAATTTGGCTTAGCATTTCTACGAAATGCACGGGGCAATTAGTTGATAAAAGTGTATGTATCTCTGCTGTTGTCCTTGCAACTTGAAGATCATATGTTTCTTTTGATGACGTTAAAGGCACAGTTGTCTGTAAAAGAACAGACTTCATTCTGCTTAAAGTATCAATTCATATAGAAGAGATATTCAGAGAAGGCCAAATCGTCGCCTCTGTATCAGGAGGACCGTTTGGATACAATACTTGCATACAGCAAGTGACCATGGAACTAACGCTTACGAGATATGCTTTCCCTGGCACCATGCCACAACAGCTGTGATCCGTTATTAGAACGTAACTCCCGTTCGAAAGTTGTCTAAAGAATGGCTCTATCTGTGTTGCAGGTGTGCAGTGCTGGTGGCATAAAAGGTTATTTGAAGTCCCCTCACAGGCCCCATGCAAATTAATACCTTTGCACAGAAGTATACCGCTTAGTGATAGTTTACAATTATTACCACTAAGAAATACATTCTGGTTCTTGTCACTATAAAGTGTGTGTATAAGGTAATTTCCATGATGACTTAATGTACTCTTTACCCAACCTTTCATACTGGCCTGCTGGTATATACTCTTGGCAATTTTTAAATTGGAAAGTTGTTATCGGAATTGTGATTATTCCGTGTATTATCCATTCAATGACAGGTCTCTCTGACATTGTCAATGGTAATCTCTCAAGTTTTTCAATGCTCAGAATCGTATAGTCTGCCCCTTTTTGTGCCAAACTGATTTGTTTATCAGTAAGGTTAAAGATAGAGAATAATGACGTTATGTTTATCAGACGCCATGGCACGTAGCCTGAACACAGGTTTTGCAACGTCCAGCCTAGCTGTACAATAGAACGTAATTTGGACTGACCATATTTTAACATTAGTAAGTCCTGATCTATTATATCGATAGCAGATGATGCAATACTGTCCAGTGAATATATTCTGGAGGACAGAGTCATTAACCCATTGTCCACAACAGAAAGTGATTTTTCCAAATTAATACGATCAATTTCTCGTATTTTCTCCGCTGTCTCAATTTGAGTTACTTTCCAAGCTTCGTTGTACGCAGCGTATATACTGGCCGCTATGAAACTTTTTTGTCGCTGTTTGCGTGGTCCCATTATGAAATTGCGCAAGTCAGCACTGTCTTTAAGTAAAGTCAAGTGTTGCTTAATTTCTGCCAGTGTGGATGTCTGTAACCATTCAAGGCATAGTTTCCCTACACTGTATGTTGTTACTATCCCTGGATGTTGTCTCTGGGATTATCTAGGGACTGGTCTGGTCATTTTTAACCCCTGTATTTTGTTCAGGAATCTAACTTGACAGTTATTTGTGTCTGTTGGCCAGATTAACCACTTTTTCCAATCAGGATGTGTTCTATTTTGGTGTAAAATTTGGGATACGTCTATCTCAATATCTGTGGTCGTATTATCAGGTATTGGCTTTGGAATAGACGGTTTGTTTAGGTCTTTAATCTTAGCTAGGCCAAGACAAGTAGTCTGTTAAATGGTGTCATTCAAGAACATTATTTGTTCGGGGATCATGCAGGTGCGAAATAATGCTTCTAAACCTTGGACCTGCCATTCTTTTGTACCCCAGATGGTTTTTGTTTCAACGTTGTTTTTCCAGAAATCAAAACCAAATGGTATTATTTTTTCATAAAATGTTTCCGAATAAATCAATTTAGTATTTGTCAACATAGTTTTTAACCCTGTTTTATCTAACAGTTTATAATAAAATGTTTCTGCATCACTTGTGTTAAACCCTGAGAAGTATGGGAATTTCTCATGAAATGTTTTCGAACTGCTTTTAGGTGGAGTTGCACAATGTTCCCATTGATTATACTTAAAAACATTTCTAGGTTGAGCAGATTTAAGCAAATAGTGATGTGCATAGTGGTTATAGCAGTACATTTGTTCATAGTTCGATGAACCCTGTAAATAATCATGTTCTGTAAATTTTGCTGACATTACTAAATCTGACATCCATATTATTTATGCTTTCAAAGTCCCAATCATCAGAAAATGTATTTGGTTTTACAAAGTCGCTTAATGAGACCTTGAACTGGTGTGGATATTTCAAGAGTTCGACCGGGCCATAGATTTCGTAATCCGTTTTGTCTCAAACTACCCCCCTGGGTATTGGAATGGTTGTGACATTCACTGATGATAGTTCTCTTTTCTCGATGTGAGATGACTTGTGTGGCTTTAGGACCAAGTTGATGTTCTGACTTGCTGTGTCCATTGTACTGTAATACATTTTCCTAAAATTAGACAAAGAAGGAGGATAAGTACACCTAATATAATCCAAAATTCAATCAATGGTGCATTTAGATATGCTTCTTTGAGTTGATGAAAGAGTTCTGTTGCTTTGTCTTTAAAGGTTTTTGTTACTGGCGTTACTTCAGATTCGCTTGAATCTTCAGAAAAGTTATCGAAAATGATGAAGTAGCCAGATGCAGTTCTGTCAATTGTTGGAATTGCTTTTTCAATTTTTCTTTCATTAGCATAGTCTGAGGCTACATCGTTGTAGACTGGTGTTTCTTGACGAACTGTTTCAATTTGGGTTTCAAGAGGCACAAGTTCCATGGCATTGTTGCATAGTCCTTTTTTATTTACTGCAGGTTATTTACTGCAGGTTTATCAAATGTGATTTGTTTGAACCTCTTGGATTGTAGCAAGTTTTGGAGTTCTGCTAATTCTTGGGAGTCCACTGGGCCTACTACTTATTATTGGCCACATGATTGTGGTTTTACCAGGTCGATTGATACAACTCGGTTCTCCTTTTTACCAGCAAGGGGCGGTAGTACAACTGATCTTGTTCCGCTGACAGCTAAGACAGGTACTGCTTTTCTGTAAGAAGGCCCAAATTCCTTCTTCACCGCGATCTTCTCTCTGACCAGATCCCCAATCTTTGGAATCCAGACAGGTCTTGCTGGGACAGGTGGTGTATCTTAAGTGGTTGTTGGCTGTTGTTTTAACTTTATGTTGCTCAGGGCTTTTCTTATTTCATTTAAGTCCTGTAAAATAGCCAAACGATCTTTGATGTCAAAGCATTTTTTCTTATCTTCTACCATTGAAGTTTGACTATCTAAATCCTGAATATACATTCTAGTTCCGAACAATAGTTCGTACGGGCTGAAACCTTTAGAGAATTTCATGGCAGATTGTTAAGACTACGTTGGACACTTGTTAAATGTTGGACCCACCCATCACCCGAACCTAATACCTTTGCCGTTATAGATTGCTTTATGTCTCGGTTTTTTCTTTCCACAATCCCATTTCCCTCAGGATGGAAGGGACAAGAGTACCGCAACGCAATGCCCATGCTGGTCATGGCCTCCTTATAAGCTCGAGAGCTAAAAGCAGGACCCTGATCAGAATGTAGCATGCCAATTGCGTATGTGCTGATAAAGACTCGCAAATCTTTTATAACAGTTCTTGCGTCAGCCGAGTGCTGGGGTCTGTATTTTTAAGTGAATCTAGTCTTAAAAGAAATTAATGGGACACTGGAGTTTACGTATAGATAGCCTTATGCTAACTACAGAAATGGCCATGGCAATACTCCGGTTGGCTCGTTACTGCGATCTCTGTTGCAGTTAGGACAGCTCTTTGCAAATTTATAATGTTGCAGGCTCATCCCCGGCCACCAGTATTTTGATTGTAATTCTGTCTGAGATTCTTTGATCTGTTTGTGCCTCGGACCTTCACCCATGTGTGCGTCTGCTGTTAATAAGACTCTCCTGTTCGTGTTTAGAATTACTCTATCCCCCACTCCAGGGATTCGAGCAAAAGGAACGGAGTTTGCGTCAATTACGTATGTATAATTGAGTGGATAGTTCACGGGTAGTGCTGCACAGTCGCCTTTTGAAGACATTTTTACCGCCAGCATGGTTTCCCCGTCTACGTATTTTTCTGAACGCTCTTTTGTGGCTACGGAAGCCGGTTGAGTTGCTTCCGCTGTGGCTGTATTAGCCAATGAATTCCCTGCAACGTGAACGCCATCACGTTGATGACTCAGTGTGTGTATCACGTGAGTCTTCTGTAGTTCTTTCTGTAAAAGAACTACTTGTTCCCAAAGCTTCTTATGCTTTATTGTGGTACCTGTGTCATCTTTGTAATCGTTTTGAACCCAATTCTGCAAGTCATTATTGTAGGATTTGACGCAGAAATGCGAATCGCACACTTTTAGTGTCGGGAATTCACGATCCTTATTTTCAAGCGCCATCTTTAAAGATCTGATTTCAGCTCGCTGAGCCGAACAGTTTCTCAGTGATTCCGTTTTTGTTATTTTTGGTTTGAATTTACCGCAGCGCCAGCGACCTTTAATAATCGCACATGCTGCATTGTAGGATTTATTATCCACATTGTGATGTTGTACAAATCTGTCCGTATAGATTATACAAGAGTACTGTTTGAGAGGCAGAATTTCGATTGGCAGAGGATATTCTTCTTCATATTTCAAATCATTCAGTTTTTTCATGTTCGGGTCAAAATAGTATGTCACGTCTTCTGCTGCAAGTGAATTTTCCCACTGTATCCATTTTGGATCTAGTGCCACCGTTTTTAGATTAACTGGGGTGGATAACGCCTCAAAGGCTGATTCTGCTGTAAAAACAGTTATTCTTTTGCCTTAGGCTTGGGCTCATTCTTTTGCTACAGCAGTCTGAACCGCCTTTACAGTATTTTCTTTAAGACTGAATGTTTTTTCAGCTTGTGTGTACAAATGCGATTTGTAAGCTATTGGTACCGTTTCTCCCTCATTAGAGGTCAGGTACGTAAATCCGCATCTTCCTGGGATGACTCGGATTACAAGGTTGCGTGTATTGTCACGAGTTTCTAATTTTGTTTTAGCTAACATGTCTGTTTGCAATGATCTCAAAATTTCTGTGTGTTTCTGAGTCCAATTGATTGGTTTAAAATCAGGTTTTATTAATTCGTAGAGAGGTTTAACCCTCTCTGCATAATTTAGAATGTTAGTTATTCCGAAAGTCAGGAAGCCTTGTATCGATTGTAAGTTCTTCAGCGTTTTTGGAGCTTGGAGTACAGCGCACTTCTCTAAGAAGTTGTCTGCTAGGCTTTTGCCTTCACTTGATAATTCATATCCTAAAAACAGGACAGTTAGATGGGCAATTCGTGACTTTTTAAAGTTGAATTTGTAACCCTGTGCTGCGAACCCAAGTATTATGATGTTCACTCTTTTCAAGTGAGTATCCAGGTCATCATCTGTGAGATAGATGTCATCGACATATGATAATGCCTCATCATCATACATTTGTAGTAACTCTGTTACTCTTGCTGAGCATAATCCTGGGCTATTCTTGAATCCCTGTGGGAGTCGACAGAAATTTTTCTGTGACCCCATTATTGAGAAAGCGGTTAAATACCTGCATTCCGGTGCGATATTTTGACAAAAGCATCCATTAGAAATGTCTAATGTTGTTTTGTATTTTTTACGAATGATGTTATTCATTAGTGCTGCACTGTGCGAATTTTGTACCGCAAATGTCTTGCACCATGAGTTAAGGTGTCTGTAGTCCAAGACTACACGATATGAATCGTCTGGTTTGGAGACAGGAAACAAAGGATTGTTCATTTGAGAGGTGCATGTTTCAATCACCCCTCGGTATTCAAGTTGATCTAAAATCTCCCTGACCTGTTTTTTAGCTTCTTGCTTAATTGGGTACTGTCTTTGTGTAGTTGGTTGACATTTTAACTGGATTTTGTGAGGAGGAGAGTCCTCATCTCATCCTACATGATTCTTATATAATGCATGTGCTTGAGCTACTGCCCATTTTCTCGCATATATGTATTTTCTATGTATTGGAATATGATTCGAGAAGGCAGGCATAATCATTTCTTCGCCATGAGGGCACTCCCTGACAAACTCTGGTGGCCAGTCTTTCTCAGCTAATAGGATGTCATAGCCTTTTGAGAGGTTATCCCAAAACAGACCCCTTACCTTCCTAGTCTTATCTCCCTCTATACGCAATGTTATTTCGTATATTTTATGAGGTTCGCTATCTCTGGTATCTGCAGTTTCCACCTGAATGTGTTTAGATTATTTTTAATAAATATCTTTTCAGGATTTTCAGTTAGTTGGGGTTTTACCGGTTTCCCACCCAAACTATCTCTACCTAGTTCTTCATAGGATTTTTCTATGATTCTGCCAAGTTCAATTGATTGATCTGCTATATATGTTCCTTTCAATTTTTGGCAGATCGCCACAGATGCTGCTTCTTCTTTTATGTTGGCCAATAATATAGCCGAGACCTGCTTAAAGTCTTTCAGTAATTTCATACCCAGAGTTAAAGCAGGTTCTGGATCATATTCATTTTGAATCTGTCATAGTACATCTGGTATTACCACCAGAGACGGAACACCATGTGTTTTTGTATAAATGGAAGCAAAGACTGTTCCCCAAGTGTCACAATCCTCCACATGTGGTGCGACCCCCATTGGAAGGCAGATAGTCAGAATTCTGTGTTTCTCACTAGGGGTAGATTTGGGAATACTGCCTCTAGTTGAGTTATCTTTTGTGCTAGCCAGAATGGAATTTGTTCCCGTTTTGTGGGTGTTTTACCAAGACATGATTGTATGTTCTGTGGTGTAATTTTATTTGTGTTTCCCTGATGAGGAATCAGCTGTGGAATGTTAATAGCTGGTTGGACTGTTGCAGTCCGCATTACATATTGGACTAATTGTCTATGAATTTTAATTAGTACTTTCAGCTGGACTAAAAGTTCCTTGTCTGACATTTTTTCGATGTCTGGAAGAGGTGTGTAGCTGGCTAGAACCGTCCACGTTGCTCCTGGTCTACCTAGTGGACCGAGCCTGGTTATGTGATCGGTATGTTTTAGGGCGCCTTTAAACCAGAGCAGATGCTCTTGGTAATTTAGTGGGATTTCAACATCCTCGAAAGGAGTGCATTCATCCGGAGGTTCCTCTATTTTGTAATAGTGGAAATGGTGTGTTGTAGCATTTGCTGCTGGAAAGTTTATCCATGAATAGAATACCTCTGTCTGCCGATATTTGTGTGCCTCTATCACAAATATGACTGTACCACCTCGTGATGTCAGTCCATTTTCTATAAGTTTAAGAGTTATAGCTCTTCTTACGTTTGCCGGGATGATAATAGCATTCGGGTCATTATGTAGGAGACTCGTGTCATCCTCTAGGAGTTGAGTTGCTAATCTAGCTGCCTCCCTATCGTCATCACTATCGACCATTTTTACTGGCAGAAAGTTTTTTTTTCCTGTTGCAGAATTACTTTCAAGGAGACAAAAGATTAGGTGCACAATATTTTGGAACACTGTATCCTTCAACGTTGACTAAACCAAAAACTCTACATAGGAATCTCTTCCCACTAAGTTCAGGTGGATTTTAACCTTTCACCCACTCCAGACGTCTATTGGAGTATTTACGGGGAAAAAGGGTCTGTGTGAAAAAGCACGACTGAGTTACTCTAACGTCTTGCGTTAGTTTTATCGCCTTACCAAACGTTGGGCGCCATGTAGTGTAGTTCCTATTTTCCCAATAGGCTCTGCGCATTGTAATAACATAAACAGCAATGTAGACGTAGGACTGAGGTCATCTAGGTCTCTACTGACTATGTTAAACTTAATTTAGGTTTGCGCCAGCTAGCTCAGAGGTCACTGGAAACTTTCTTGAATGAATAGGGAGAGATCAGCTTCCCTGGCTCAGACAAGAAGGAATTCAGCTTCCGACAACCATATAATGACAACTTTGCTCCCTCAGAATAAGAGTAAATCTCTAGAGTCGTGTGAAAACAATAGACAGCTATTTCACTCAGTCAAATGTGCGTTCTTAGTTTCACCAGAGTGCAGAGAAGGGAGAGACGGGCGTTTTCAATGAAAGGTATTATTTATTGAGCAGGTCTTCCTTCTCATGCAAGAGAAATGAATTGCCACAATTGCAATACCTAATATAAAGTAAAGTATGTACAGTAAAAGGATTATTATGAAATAATACTGTAAAAGCATTGGTATGGTTTCTTAGCCATAAGACACTTTAAAATGGATGAAATATATACATACATATATACATTGGCTAACGTTCTCAACTGGTGCGTCTAAAATACGCCTACCCCGGTTTACCTGACCTAAGCCTAATACGTGGGAAGGAGTAAATAAGTAGCGGTTTAAGTTAAGTTGGTTTTGCCAAGAATCTGATTCAAGAATTCTCTCTAAGGGTTTAGTCAGCACTGTACCTTGGGAATAGAATGTAGGAGGTCTGGTATCTCTCTTTCAGGACTCGATATCCCAGTCACCCGCAAGGGTAGGCTGGAAACGCCGGAGCTGGATTTTCTCGGCAGGAGAAAAGACAGCGTCTTTCTCAGCGCGTCAAAGAGGAGGGGCAGCGTCCGTGGGCTCTCGCATCAGCTGGTCTCTCGGGCAAGTAGATAGTTGCTCTGCTCCAAAACCACCACCGTGTGTTTTCTTAAGGCAACGTTGGTATATTTATACCTGAAAGGTGCTGAGTTTGACGTAAGGTTTGGACATAAGACGTCAATAAAGATGTCACTAAGAACTGGCCGTTCTTACAGTGCTCGCAGGAGTTCTATTACAAATCAAAACAAAGCAAGTGGGAATTTCCCAGGTTGCTGGAGGTTTGGTGTGTCGAAAGAACTCGTTGTGCTTTCTAGGAATCCAAGGAAGTAGCTTTTGCCGTGCCTTGGACTGCAAGGGCGATTTACTGAAATATGGATCTGATTCCTATGCCATTATAGGGATATTATTGATTATAGCCGTACAGGGGCATAGAATAGCAATATTGATTCAGGTTCCTAGATAATAACACAATATTAGTTTCTCTGCTTCATTGAGCTGTTTCGCTGATGTGCTTAACGAGACTGCAGAGAAAGGTGAGGGAGCTGTAATAAGATTCTGAATATGGTTCTCTAAAAAAAGACAGTGTGTCTTTCTGCCATGTTTTGACAGGAAGGATGGGATTCCTACCTGTTAAGAGGTACTCACTTTTATGACGAGGGGGGCCCTCAATTGCGGTGCCTCCACTCTCACGGGTAAAGACCCGCTCTGAACTGAGTAACAAGGGGAGTAAGGCCCGACGGGCCAGGTTCTGGCTGGGCTGTATATATCTGTAGCAAGGAAAAGGACCAGGACCTGTGTAATTTTTTGCGTCTTTAAATTACCGCTAGACAAAACATATTTATTTTAATTTGAGCTGGTAGTTTATTTATAACTTTTCTGTTTTTTTTAGTATGCTCACAGCAGAAGAGACATTAAAGTCTATATGCAGAAAAAAACCTATGTACATGTGATTTATTTATTTATTTATTTATTTTTTAGATTTATAAAGCTCACAAATACCCTGGGGTGTGTCGGCGCTACGGACAGCAGTAGATGACCCGGAAAGCGTTTATTGATTGAACAACCAGGTTTTGATCAACTTCCTGAAATTAAGCAAAGATTGACAGGATCTAATCTCCAATGGGATGGTATTCCAGAGTTTAGCCGTGATGACCACAAATCTTCTGTCACCCCAGGAGGCTGTTTTCGTACGTGGGACCTTTAGCTGAAGAGCATTGGATGACCCTAGTACTCTTTTGGGCGTGTGAATTTTTAAATGATTTATTAGGAATTCGGGTCCATTTTTGCGAGATGCTTTACAGGCAATGCAGAGTGTCTTGAACTTTATCCGATTCTTTACCGACAGCCAGTGATAGTTCTTGATAATGTGGGAGATGGGTTTGATTTTAGGTGTTCCTCATTAAAATTCTAGCAGCTGCATTCTGAACTGTTTGAAGTTTTTGAATGACCTTCTTTTGAGCATTAGCAAACAGTCCGTTGTAGTAGTCAATGGAAGACATCACCAAGGTACTGACTAGCGTTTTACCAGCGTTCAGGGGGAGGAATGGGAGAAGTTTTTTAATCATGCGTAGTTTGTAGAATGCCGTTGAGGCTACCGAATTAGCATGTGCCACAGAGGACAGTTTATCGTCAAATGTGATGCCCAGATTCCTGACCTTGGTTACTGGGATAGGTGGGGTCCCCATGGAGGGGGGCCACCATGTTTGGGACCAGCAAGTGAGTAGTTTACCAAAGGTCATGACCTCTGTTTTTTCAGAGTTTAATTTAAGGCAGTTGCAGGCCATCTAACTACTGATGGCGAGCATGCCTTCCTGAAAGTTATCTGCAATCCTTTCTCCGTTGTTATTTATGGCCAACACCAGCTGAGTATCGTCAGCGTAAAAGGTAAGAGCCTTGATGACTTTGGCTAGGTCCGAAACATAGATATTAAAAAGATGCGTACTCAGGGATGAGCCTTGCGGGACCCCACATGGTAGGGCTAGTTTGGCAGAGTGGAAGTTGCCTAAATGTACCGACTGAGTGCAGTTGGCCAGAAACGATTGCAGCAATTCTTTGGCTTTGTGTTAGATGCCAATGCTAATGACACGGTCGATCAGAATGGTGTGATCAACCGTGTCAAAGGCTGCTGAGAGGTCCAGCAAAATGAGTATTGCTGCTCCTCCCTGGTCCATGATAATTCTAATGTCTTCCGACGCTTTAATTAAAGCAGTCTCAGTACCATGGCCTTTTCGGAACCCAAGATGGTGATCTTCTATGTATTTAGAGAGTTGAGTATTAATGAGTTTCTCTACGATTTTGGCTGGGAAAGGTAAGCTAGCTATTGGCCTATAGTTTTTGGTATCTGCTGGGTCAAGGTTGGATTTTTTCAATAGAGGTTTGAGAATCGTCTTCTTCCAAATGGTCAGATAAGTTCCAGAGGAGAACATTCCATTAAAAATGTTGGCTAACACAACTGCCACCTGCTCAGCAACTGGTGCAAGTGTGTCAGGTGGACAAGGGTCATTTGCTGAGCCTGACTTTATGGAGGACATTGTATTGAGAATTTCTTCTGCTGTGGTATTTTCAAATTGCTTCAGACAGAGTTCTGGGGTATTGTTGATCAGTGGTTGATCAATCAACTTGGAGTGAGATGCAAATTCCGGGTATATGTCGTTGACCTTATTGTAAAAATAGTCCGCTCAGGAATTACATAGTGACTGAGAGGGTGTTGTCGCCGTAGAAGGAGTGTGGCCTGATAGTTTAGATACTACTTGATAAAGCTTTTTATTTGAGTTTTTTGTGGATTGAATTTGGGATAGGTACTATTTGCTTTTTTCATGTCTAATCAAAGATTTATATTTGGCTAGCTCATTTTTGTAGAGGAGTTTTTCTTCGCTGGTATATGATTTGCGCCATTGCCTTTCGCCCTTTCTACATATTTTCTTTTGTTCCCTCAGGATTTCAGTGAACCATGAGGCTGACGGGGAGGTTCGAATTTTGGAGAGGGATTTACTTGGTGCCAGCAGATTAAAGGCATTCTGCAGCCAGTTGGTGTAATTGGCCACGGCTAGGTTAGATTCTGGAGAGGCATCTGGTCGAGTAGAGGACAACTGGATGTTAAGAACATGATTGTCTACCTTTTTACAGGCTTGAACTGCATCTGGCCTGTCTACGTTGGCATTTGGGAGAGGGTTACTATAAGTAAGAATGTCAAATACGATTGCATAATGGTCGGTCCATACTAGGGGAGTATTTCTTTAACCAGAATATTTTGGTTATTTGTGAAAAGGCCATCCAACGTATGACCTGCAGTGTGGGTGAATTTAGGAACTAGCTGTGAGAGGCCTGCTGCTTCTAAATCAGCAAGTAGTAGTGTGGTGTCCATATCTGTGTCTTTTTCTAAATGAAAGTTGAAGTCAACTAATATAGAGAAGGTATCTTCAGCTATTGTGGATTCAAGAAGGTTGCCTAGGCCCAAAAGAAACTCTGTTCTGGAGCCTGGGGGACGGTATAGAAGTATCCCTTTGAATGTTTGTGATGGAGTGAGCAGGATCGAAAAATAAAGAGCTTTGCAAATGGGAGAGGGGATATAGTCTATTTTAGTGGTAAGATGGCTGTGAAAAATTACTGCCAGCCCGCCTTCTTTTTTTGCAGTCTATCTTGCTTTAAGGCCGAATAGCCCTCAGGCGTGGCTGCTACAAAGTCTGGTCCAGATGCGGCGTCTGTCCAGGTCTCTGTTATGAAGAGGATATCGAGTTGATGATCTATGATAAGCTCTGCTATCTCGTCCTTATGTTTGCGTAAGGAGCAAGCATTGATCAGGGCAGCTATGATCTTTTCAGTTTTATTTCTATACTGTGGAGAGGTGACGCCTAGGTGGATAAAAGGTCTAAACGTCCAATGCGGGCAGGTTATAAGAGGAGTATCTGCCTCTATCTCTAACCTTAAGTGTGTACAATCTTTGTTAGTAGGTGTTCATAATTTAGGAAGTTCTGTGCGTGAGTAATGTGTTTTCGTGTTTTTTTGGGGCGTCAGGCCAGGGGGGGTGGCTCTAGGCCCGGTCCAGGCGCGGACGAGCGCAGACGGGCTTGCCTTTGGCGCGCCGCCGACGCGTCCGCTGCGCGTGCGCATTTGGTCTGGCCTAAATAGAGGAGGGTGCGCCAAAAGGCTGGTGCGCTAACCCCTGGGACCAGAAGTGAGTTTGTCTCCAGAAAGCCCTCCGCGCAAAGGCACTTGCCGCGTCGGACCGGGACGAAGTAGAATGAGGGAGGACTGCCCACAAGTACACAATCACAAAGTGGTTAAAACAGTTCCGTTTGACATAAAAGCAATTTTGTTTTTAAAAGATTCTTCTTACGCGCTCATGCAGCTAGCAGCTTTCTGGTATTGGAATAAAACAAAATTAAATATGTGGTACACAATATAAACACACATAGGTGAAACAAATCATAAACAATACATCCTCTTATCTTGATAGTCTTGTGTTATCTTTAGCATCACAATCCAGATAATATTTCAAATCTACATATTAATTCATAGACATTCAAAAGAAGTTGCATACTTAAACATTTCAATTAAGAAGGAATGGGGGAACACGGGGAAAACATTAATGTCGTAATACATGGGACTTTTCCTCTATATATAGACAAAACTCAAATGTATAGTCCCTCCGTGTCCTTATCCTATATCATGATAAAGCCAACGCATTTCGAGTCTCTCATAACTAATAAATGGACTCTCATCAGGGCTCTTGGTTTTTTGGCAGCACTGTTGGTTTTCTGAAATCAGGATGTGTAAAGAAATATGTTTTTAAAGAATAAATATTTTTAGGCTCCCTTTTTAAATATTAACTTTCTCTTTATAGCTGTACATTAGTGGTTATACCTGAACAGCAGTGTGTTTCCTGGCAGCTCGAGTGTCTCTCTATCAGTATGAAAGAAGAGACCTCGTTTTAGGAAGTTACATTCCATTTATACATATGATGAATGATTTAACATCAGGCTGCCCCGAACGGGTTTTAACAGCCTACCTTATTCCTTCAGCTGGTGTGTGGCAACGAGTTTCTCTGCCTATTTATCAAATTCGTTCTTTGTATCTACATGAAGAATAACATGCTATTAGTTGAACAGGAGCTTAAAGCTTTCACTAATGAGTGTAGATAAAAAGCTTTTGGCATACCGGAGAATTGCATTCACTTATTTAAATGCGGTGAAGTTTTCTCAGTGCTACTCGACTCAAGGCAACTTTAATGTTCTAAAAGCAAGCATAAATAGGCAGAGAAACTCGTTGCCACACACCAGCTGAAGAAATAAGGTAGGCTGTTAAAAGCCGCTCAGTGCAGCCTGAAGTCTGAGTTGTTTCTATTTTATATGCCCGAAGATGCTCTCGCCCCACTGCTGCATCGGATACTCGCACCAGGGTTGTGACAAAATCTTTTTTTTTTGCTTTTAAATAAAGAATGCTTAAATAAGCCAACCTCCTTCTCTATTTAAATTCTAAGCACTCTGCACCCCAATATTGTCCCGTTCTATAATGTTTCTTCCGATCACATTCCAAGTGCTATATATATTTTTTTAAATCCCTTTTCGCACATTCAATACATAGAGCCCTCCCAGCCTCTTGAACGCATTGCTCTACCACTCAAAAACGTCATGTGATTTGTTCAATTGAATGCAACTGAACTCTCCTGAGAAATCAAAGCCAGGCAGACATCTGAACACACCTTTCTAACAGTGTGCTGCTGGCCTAAAAGAAATGCAAATGTTTACAACAAGTTAATCTGCAAATCCTTTACATTTGCAGATTAACTCATTGCACACATTTGCATTTCTGTCACTTGCCAGCAACACACTAGTAGAAAGGTGCCTTTAGCTGACTACGATTCCCCAGCACACGAGATTCCCGGAATTAACCGTCTGGGAAGTTTTGTTTTATAAAATCAATCAATCAATCAGTACATTTATAGAACGCACTACTCACCCGTGAGGGTTTCAAGGCGCTGAGGCGCTGGGGGGTTGGGCAGGGGGGTGGGGGGTTGCTGCTACTGCTCGAACAGCCAGGTCTTGAGGTGTCTCCTAAAGGTGAGAAGGTCTTGGGTCAGTCGGAGGTGGGTTGGGAGGGAGTTCCAGGTCTTGGCGGCGAGGTAAGAAAAAGATCTGCCGCCTGTTGTTGTTCTTCTGGTGCGTGGTACGGTGGCAAGGGCGAGGCTGGCTGAGCGGAGTTGGCGTTTCGGGGCGTAGAACGAGAGGCGTTTGTTGAGGTATTCGGGTCCGGTGTTGTGGAGCGCTTTGTGTACGTGGGTGAGGAGCTTGAACGTGATCCTCTTGTTGATGGGGAGCCAGTGCAGGTCTCTCAGGTGGGTGGTGATGTGGCTGTGGCGGGGGATGTCCAGG
Source organism: Lissotriton vulgaris (assembly GCF_964263255.1). Taxonomy (NCBI): domain Eukaryota; kingdom Metazoa; phylum Chordata; class Amphibia; order Caudata; family Salamandridae; genus Lissotriton; species Lissotriton vulgaris. The sequence goes on along the minus strand of NC_141688.1, from coordinate 93,865,135 downwards.
ATGAGGCGTGCGGAGGCATTTTGTATGCATTGTAGTTTTTTCTGTAGCTTGGCCGTTGTCCCTGCATAGAGTGTGTTGCCATAGTCGAGCCGGCTTGTGGCGAGGGCTTGGGTGATAGTCCTTCTTGTTTCTGTGGGGATCCATTTGAAGATCTTTCGTAGCATGCGGAGGGTGTTGGAGCAGGAGGAGGAGATGGCGTTGACTTGCTTGGTCACAGTGAGCGATGAGTCCAGGACGAACCCAAGGTTGCATGCGTGGTCGGTGGGAGTTGGTGCTGTGCCCAGGGCGGAGGGCCACCAGGAGTCGTTCCAGGTGGAGGGGGATGTTCCAAGGATGAGGACCTCCGTCTTGTCTGTGTTCAGTTTCAGGCGGCTGATCTTCATCCATTCGGCGACGGCCCTCATTCCTTCTTGGAAGTTGGATTTGGCGGTGACTGGGTCTTTGGTCAGGGAGAGGATCAGCTGGGTGTCGTCGGCGTAGCAGATGATGTTGAGGTCGGGTCCGCGGACGATGTCGGGGAGGGGGTTCATGTAGATGTTGAAGAGCGTCTGGCTGAGTGAAGAGCCTTGGGGTACGCCGCAGATGATCTTGGTGGCCTCTGAGTGGAACGGGGGTAGGCGGACTCTCTGGGGACTGTCGGTGAGGAAGGAGGAGATCCAGTCCAGGGCCTTTCCCTGGATCCCTGTGTGTGGAGACGTGTTTTTAGGGTGCAGTGGCAGACCGTGTCAAAGACAGCTGAGACGTCCAGCAGGATGAGGACTGCGGTTTCTCCGTTGTCGAGCAGGGTTCTGATGTCGTCAGTGGCGGCGATGAGGGCGGTCTCTGTGCTGTGGTTGCTGCGGAAGCCAGACTGGGACGGGTCGAGGGAGCCGTTGGTTTCCAGGAAGTTGGTCAGTTGCTTGTTGACTGCTTTCTCGGTGACCTTCGCCGGGGGGGGGGGAGCAGGGAGATGGGCCGGAAATTCTTGAGGTCCTTGGGGTCTGCTGTCAGCTTCTTAAGGAGGGCGTTGATTTCAGCGTGTTTCCAACTCTCAGGGAAGGTGGCAGATTCGAAGGAGCTGTTGATGATGTCTCGGAGGTGGGGTGCGATGATGGTGTCTGCTTTGTTGAAGATATTGTGAGGGCAGGGGTCGGGTGGAGAGCCAGAGTGGATGGTGTTCATGATCCAGCGACTGAGGAGGGAGGTGGGGGGCGTTGATTCTGTGGCTGGTGGAGGCGTCTGATTTGCGAAGCTGTCCTGTATGTCGGTGTTGGACCTGGCCTCGTTCCGTGGTTCCCCCCGCGAATCAGCTCCCCATCAGCCCAGCTCCGTACATAGGGACTCCCTAGTTGCCCTACCCATGTCCGACCCAATGACCATTGTCCGTATCGGCCTGTCCCCGGCCACCCTTCCAGCCCGCATGCCCCAGACCCGCAAGGCCCCATAGGCCCATCGGCAGCCATTTTCCCTTCCCGAGATCCCTGATGCTGTGGGCCTAACCTGCCCCCTGCCCCAGCGTAGCGTAGGCTCCAGACGCGCCAGCCCCCGTTGGGAGGGTCAGGGCTACCGGAGTGAGAGAAGGCGAGGAGTTTCGATGGCACCCCCGGTCTGTAGATGAGTGTTCCTCTGAGAGTGGTCTTGGGTTCGTGTGGATCTGGAAGTGTAGGTGCTCAGCGGTGCTGAGAGTTTCTTCGGTGCTGGTTGTGACTCTGAGGGTGTTCCTGTGGACGATGGCGATTCCTCCTCCGGGCTTGGTGGTACGGTCCCTCCGGATGATTTTGTAACCGTCAGGGATGGCAATGGCGATCTCAGGGACCGAGGAGGCGTTCATCCAGGTTTCCGTCAGGAACGCGACGTCCGGGGCTGTTGAGTCGAGGAGGTCCCAGAGTTCGATGGCATGCTTGTGTACGGAGTGGGGGAGTGGGTGTTGGGTAGGATGCACTTGCGGTCGTTGTTGGTTTCCTGGGCTGGTATGGGAGGTGGTGGTTCGGGTTCTGGTGTAGCAGCAGTTTCGGCAGGAGAATGGTCATAAAATGAAGAGCGCGACCCCCCTTCCCATGCCTCCATGGTCCCCCTGGGGGTCGCGCCCCACAGATTGAAGACCACTGCTCTAAGGTCTTATTCACACTGCAGACAACATACAACATGCAATGCAGAAATCCTAGTTATGGCCTAAATGCCTTTTTACCGGTTAGAGGGCTTATTCATATATATTACATTCAGAGTGGTAGCCACTCTGTAGTTATAGATAGGATTCCCATGTATAGGAATTATTCTGAATTTTGATCACAAATAACTTTGCCGCCGTTTGACAATCTCCTAAAAGCATTCCAGACCAATAGCTTTTTCTATTCTCCGGCCCGAGTGCAGACGTAAAGTTAGTAGTCGTAAATCCATTCTGTGAATACCAAAAGTAGTAAGTGCATTCTGCGAATACCAAAAGTAGTAAGTATGTTCTGTGAATACCAAAAGTAGTACGTTTAGGATTTTGTCTTAAGTTAGTTCTGTGACTCGGGCCCATAGTTCTTCACTGAGCAAAAGTGAACGCCCCATCACTGTCCCAGACTATAGTCCACTCTATAGCACTACACTGCACAACAATGTACTCCTCTCAATGCTACTGTACAGCACTCTACTTTACTCTATACCACTTTACGACACTCTACTCCACTCGTCAACACCCTATACAACTCACTGTATGCCTATCCATCCCAGTTAATATACTCTATTTTGTGAGACACTACTCCAGTGTACTCTACAGTACGCTGCTCTATGCCACTCAATTCTACGGCAGTCTATAATACCCTACTCTACCATACTGTACCGCACTCTACTCCACGACACTCCACTGTACAATACCTTAATCCACTCGGTGACATTCTACTAAACTCTATGACACTTTCTGACACTCTACAATGCACTAGTCCACTCCACTGTACCACACACCACTCCACTCCACAACACTTTACTCCACTGTATACTAAGCCACTCTACTCTACTCAACTCAGTGCAATTGTACTCTAGAGCACACTACTCCACTCTATGCTGCACCACTCTACTGCACTCCACTACACTCTACTCCATTGCAGAACACTTTACCCCATTCTTGGCACTGTACAACACTCTGCTCTACACCACCCCCTGTACCACACTCTACAAGACTCAACTACACTCTGTGCCACTAACCTACACTGTACTCAGCTCTGTGCCCCTACACTACACTGTGCAAACCTCTATCCTAAACTATGCCCCTACACCCCAGTGTACAAAACTCTACTTCACTCTACTACATTTTCCAACTCTACTGACACACCACTCCACTGTACAAAACGTGACTCCAACATATAGCAATTTACTCTACTCTACACTTATCCATGTCCACTCCAGTACAGTCCAGACAACTGTACAATACAACATGCCAGTACACTATATAACAATTTACTCCACCTTATGCTATGCCACTCCACTCTACTCCACTCTACCCCACCCCACTCTACTCTACTATACTCCACTCTAGTCTACCCCACTCCTCTGTACAACACTCCACTCTACATTTCACTGTACACACTTCCACTGTTCGCCACTCCACTGTACCACATTCCATTTTAACTCACTCCACTCTACAACACTAATCTCTACAACAGTACACTGTACAACACTCTCCTCAACTCAACTCTACCACACTGCACTTTATGATACTTCACTCAATGACAGGAAACTCTACAATTTGTAAGAAATACTTCTTAAAAATACAAAACAACTGATATTCCATGAACAAAACAAAGGTTAAACATTTGTTGTAGTTAGGAAAACTTTATTTATTCTTTCTATACACCCTAACAAAAATACACAAACATTACAAATTCTTAAGTTATAGTTATATCTTAAATGTATAATTTACACACCACATTTACATTAATATGACTTTATTTATTGTTGATCTACAATCCAAACTTAAACTACACAAAAATATAAATAAAAATAAAAAACTTCTACCTTTAGTTTATAATTTATGCAACACATTCAAATTATTATAACTCGTGCCCCTCCATACATAGTGTTTTTTAATCGGTAGCCATGCTAATAATAATAATAATAATAATGATAGTTAATTTGTAGAGCCCCTGGCTACCCCAAAGGTGTGTCCCCGCACTAGAAGTGCAGGAGTGGGAGAAAGAATATTGGACTAGAGTTCGTATAGCCAGGTTTTCAGACCTCTACGAAAGGTGGGTTCAAATTTCTCTGCACGTAGCAAAAGTGGGAGTGTGTGTCCAGTTTTTGGCCGCTAGATAGCCAAATTAGCGAGCTCTCTTCCTTGTCTTTCTTATCCTAAAGGTCTTGAGTAGATGCGATCCTGTCGACCTTAGCTGTCGACTAAGTGAGGAAGTCATGCAGGTAGCTGGGGCCTTTCCCTGGTATGCTCAGATGACAAGCACATGGCTTTGAAAAGAATTCTCTTCTCACCTACTTGGTAATACCAGGTATGGAAACCCTGCATGTCATAAGGCTCTAAATGAAAATCGCCTAGGCCTAAAAAACACTCTTACTTGAAGGTACTGCACCCACATTTACCATCCGGAATCAGAACTAACACGATTATTATCACCACCCATAATAATGTGGAATGCAGGCCTTACAGGATCAGCACCGAAAATCAGTGATGTATATTTCTGTACTTGATGTCCAGGAAATCCATTTCGTTTTTCCTTGGACAAGAATGCATACATCTGTCAACTATCATTGTCAAGCATTATTGACTTGATTGATGGTGCTTTTCAATTTGATTTAGAGAAACATTTGTTGGACCCCAATGATCCAAAAGATGTGCTCCCAATTGTAAGGACCCGTTAATAACCAAGATTTTGGATAAAGAAGTCACACAGCAGCTATCTTTTCCACAGAGGGCCATGGTTTCTCGGGGTACTTATGGTTGGATTTTCAACCAGCTAGGAGGACTGAAATAGCTTTGATAGATGAGGGGACCAGGATAAGGCATCACTGCTATTTTTTTGCTGATCCTGTCTGAGCTTTATCATCAATCAATCAATCAATCATTGACACTTATAAAGCGCGCTACATACCCGTAGGGTCTCAAGGCGCTGGGGGGGGGGGGGGGGGTCCCGCTACTGCTCGAACAGCCAGGTCTTCAGCTTCTTCCTGAAGGAGAGGTGGTCTTGGGTCAGGCGCAGGTCGGTCGGGAGGGAGTTCCAGGTCTTGGCGGCCAGGTAGGAGAAGGACCTTCCTCCTGTAGTCGCTCTTCGGATGCGGGGGACGGCGGCGAGGGCGTGGTTGGCTGATCGGAGGTGGCGTTTGGGAGCGTAGAAGTTGACTCGGCTGTTGAGGTAGCTCGGGCCTTGGTCGTATAGGGCTTTGTGTGCGTGGGTGAGGAGGCGGAAGGTGATTCTTTTGTTGACGGGGAGCCAGTGAAGGTCTCTCAGATGTCCGGAGATGTGGCTGGTTCGTGGGATGTCGAGGATGAGTCTGGCTGAGGCGTTCTGGATCCGCTGGAGTCTCTTCTGGAGCTTGGCGGTGGTACCGGCGTAGAGGGCGTTGCCGTAGTCCAGTCGGCTGGTGACGAGGGCCTGGGTGACGGTCTTCCTGGTCTCAGTGGGGATCCACCAGAAGATCTTCCGTAGCATGCGTAGGATGTTGAAGCACGCCGAGGAGACGTTGTTGACTTGCCTGGTCATGGAGAGGGAGGAGTCCAGGATGAAGCCCAGGTTGCGTGCATGGTCTGTCGGTTTGGGTGCGGTGCCCAGGGCGGGAGGCCACCAGGAGTCGTCCCAGGCGGAGGGTGAGGAGCCCAGGATGAGGACCTCCGTCTTGTCCGAGTTCAGTTTCAGGCGGCTGGTCGTCATCCACTCGGCTACCTCTTTCATCCCTTCGTGCAGGTTGGCTCTGGCCGCGGCGGGGTCGTTGGTCAGGGAGAGGATCAGCTGGGTGTCGTCGGCGTAGGAGATTATGCTGAGGTTGTGTTTGCGTACGATGGCCGCGAGGGGGCTCATGTAGACGTTGAAGAGGGTGGGGCTCAGAGATGATCCTTGAGGGACGCCGCAGATGACTTCGGAGGCCTCTGACTTGTACGGTGGTAGGCGGACTCTCTGTGTTCTTCCGTCGAGGAAGGAGATGATCCATTCCAGCGCCTTGTCCTGGATTCCGATGTTGCTGAGGCGCCGTACTAGGGTGCGGTGGCAGACCGTGTCGAATGCCGCGGAGAGGTCTAGGAGGATGAGGGCCGCTGTTTCTCCATTGTCCATCAGGGCTCGGATGTCATCGGTGGCGGCGATGAGGGCGGTCTCGGTGCTGTGATTGGCTCGGAAGCCGGACTGTGAGGGGTCGAGGGATCCGTTCGTCTCGAGGAAGGCGGCCATCTGCTTGTTGACGGTCTTCTCGATGACTTTGGCTGGAAACGGGAGGAGCGAGATGGGGCGGTATTTCTTGAGGTCGGTGGGGTCCGCTGTTGGTTTCTTGAGTAGAGCGCTGAGTTCGGCGTGTTTCCAGCTCTCAGGGAAGATGGTGGTGTCGAAGGATGTGTTGATGATGTCTCGCAGGTGGGGTGCGATGACAGCGTCGGCCTTGTTGAAGACGTGGTGAGGGCAGGGGTCGGTCTGTGATCCGGAGTGGATGGAGTTCATCGTGCGGATGGTGTCTTCGGTGCTGATCGGGGTCCAGGCGTGGAGGGTGGTGGTGGGGGGTGGTTGTTCGGTCATGGTGTGCGTTGGTTGGTTGTTGAAGCTGTTGTGTATGTCCGCGATCTTGTTGTGGAAGTATGAAGCGAGGGAGTTGCAGAGGTCTTGCGATGGGGTGATGTCGTTGTTTCCTGCGCTGGGGTTGGAAAGCTCTTTCACGATGTTGAAGAGTTCCTTGCAGTTGTGTGCGTTGTTGTCTAACCGGTCCTTGAATGCTGTTTTCTTGGAGGTGCGGATCAGCTGGTGGTGTTTCCGGGTGGCAAGTTTGAAGGAGGTCCTGTTGTCCGGTGTCGGTTCCCTTCTCCAGACTTTCTCGAGGGCTCGGCAGTTCTTCTTGGAGCTCTTGAGTTCGTCGGTGAACCATGGGGCCTTCTTGCTGCCGGGTCTGCTAGGCGGGGTCCTCAGTGGGGCGAGTTCGTCCGCGCAGTTGCTGATCCACTTCGTGAGGTTGTCGGCGGCCTGGCTGGAGTTCGCTGAGCTGGCAGGAGGGTGCTGGCTCAGGGAGGTGGCGAGCTGGTCTGCTGTGATCTTGTTCCAGCTTCTGCGGGCGGCCTGTTGCTGGTGTTGGTGGGTCGTCGTTCTCTTGAAGGTGAAGTGGACGCAGCTGTGGTCCGTCCATTGAAGCTCTGTGGCGTGGCTGAAGTCGATGTCTGTGCTGGAAGAGAAGACTGCGTCGAGTGTGTGTCCGGCGAGGTGGGTGGGGGTGGACACCAGTTGCTTGAGTCCAACGTTGGCGAGGTTGTCGAGCAGGGTGCTGGTGTTGCGGTCGTTGTTGTTCTCCAGATGGAAGTTGAGGTCTCCCAGGAGGATGTAGTCAGCGGAGGGGAGGGCATGCGGGCTGACGAAGTCGGCGATGTCCTCGCTGAATTGTGTGCGTGGTCCAGGGGGTCGGTAGATCAGGGTGCCTCTGAGGGTGGTGTTCGGGTTGGTGTGGATCTGGAAATGCAGGTGTTCGGCGCTGGTCAGGGTGTTGTCGGTGCTGGTCGTGAGACGGATGGTGTTCCTGTGGATGATGGCGATGCCTCCTCCCATCTGGTTGGCGTTTCGGTCCCTCCGGACGATCTTGTAGCCCTCTGGGATGGCGATGGCGATGTCGGGAGCTGAAGAGGCGTTCATCCAGGTCTCCGTGAGGAAGGCAACGTCAGGGGCTGTGGCATCTAGAAGGTTCCAGAGTTCGATGGCGTGTCTATGGACGGAGCGGGTGTTGAGCAGGATGCACTTGAGGTGGGTGCTGCTGGTGTTCGACTTGGCGGGTGCTGGTGCGAGGCTGGTCCGGATGCAGGTGAACTTGCAGGCGTGGCAGCTGAAAGGTCCGTGGGTACGTCGTGGAGTGGCTTGATGGCATTCTGGGAGTCGGCCGGTGTTGAGAGCGGTGAGGGTGGCGGCGGAGTACGTCAGGCGGGTCGGTCGGGGTCCTCGTGGGCCAGGGGTCCTGGCACTGGGCGCGGTCCAGGCGCGGACGGGCGCAGACGGGCTTACCTTTGGCGCGCCTTCGGCGCACAAACGGCGCACCCGCTGCGAGTGACCGCTGCGTGTTCGCACGGTCGCCATTTAAGGCGAAGTGCGCGGGTGGGCGGAGCAGCTGGGAGGCGGGAGCGGGGAGGGTACAGAATAGAAAAAAAGGGGCGGGGAAAAGCGGCGGTGGCGGGAAGGGAGAGCGGAGGGCGGCGAGGTAGGCGGACAACAAGGAAGGAAACCAAAAATACAGGCACAATAGAAAAATAAAAATCAGCACAAATTACAGACAAAACACGGCAAAAACAACAGCAGCGGAGGCAGCCGGCAGCCGGCAAACGAGGCAGGCAGCGAGGCAGAGGGCAGGCAAGGGGCACACGCAGCAGCTGGTGGCCGTGCGGCGCGGGGGTGTCCCACAGGTGGGTCACACTCACCTGCGTCGCACGGTCGCCATTTAAGGCCAAGTGCGCGGGTGGGCGGAGCAGCTGGGAGGCGGGAGCGGGGAGGGTACAGAATAGAAAAAAGGGGCGGGGAAAAGCGGCGGTGGCGGGAAGGGAGAGCGGAGGGCGGCGAGGTAGGCGGACAACAAGGAAGGAAACCAAAAATACAGGCACAATAGAAAAATAAAAATCAGGCACAAATTACAGACAAAACACGGCAAAAACAACAGCAGCGGAGGCAGCCGGCAGCCGGCAAACGAGGCAGGCAGCGAGGCAGAGGGCAGGCAAGGGGCACACGCAGCAGCTGGTGGCCGTGCGGCGCGGGGGTGTCCCACAGGTGGGTCAGCAGAGATATTGAACACATCCTTAAAACTGTTCATGTAATTTTTGGTAGAGAGGTTTCATGCCAGTGAGTTACGTAATGCCTGTTCATTTTACCCATGATGTTCCATGAAGCTACCTGCTTAAAAAGGTGTTGATCAACAATTATATCAAACCGCTCCATGAATTCTTGGTGGCTAGAGGTGTAGGGTTGGATCTATATCCCAACTACATCTGGTTAATGTTACCTGTTTGTGAAAATGGTGCAGTATGGTCCTGCATTTGTTCAGCAGTCGATGCAAACAATCTGAATGAACATAAATACATTTAAGGCTGGGCAGCTCATAATCAGAATGTGAAAATGAGTGGATTACAATTCTGTCCTAATCTGGGGAAGCCTTAAGCAGGCTGTCTTGACAAGCTTTTGCAATGCAATAGGTCTCGCATTAGGAAAGTTTGAGCTATTGGTCTTGTAAATGACACATTTGTTATTTATGTGTTGGTTTTGAAAATAGCGAAATGAATAGCTTTTCATTTACAATGCCAATAGTTTTATCTTTTGCAAATCTGACACCTATAGCATTTGTAATGCAAGATGTTTTGTATTTACGTGACTTAGATGTATTGATATTACAAATAACAATGGCTTTTAATTATTTTAAATAATTAATACTTAAATAAAAGTTATTGTAATTTATAATGGCAATAGCTGAAACTTTTGTGAAGATTATGTTCAGTGTATTTTTTTGTGACGAAAATCCAAGAACAGAAGTGAAATACTAACATCTTTTTATGACATTTGTAATAAAGCTTGAAACATTGAGAGAACATATTCGAACCAGTTGTTGTTGAATGGTTGCACAGATTGATACTGTGGTGATGCCATAGGTAGAGTGAGGGCGATAGATAGCTAGAGTGAGGGCGATAGATAGCTAGAGTGAGGGCGATAGATAGCTAGAGTGAGGGCGATAGAGTGCGAGGGCGATAGAGTGCGAGGGCGATAGAGTGCGAGGGCGATAGAGTGCAAGGGCGATAGAGAGCGAGGGCGATAGAGAACGAGGGCGAGTGAGGGCGATAGATAGAGTCAGGGCGATAGACAGATAGAGTCAGGGCGATAGATAGATAGAGTCAGGTCAAAGAGGTGCATACTTTTATACTTTTGAATGCCCTTCATGAGGGGCACCCTAAAATTGACCTACATTGTTAATTAATTTTTCTTCTTATCCCACTCTTGACATTTCAATAGAGTGTATCTCCGAGCCAAACAGAGCTGCTAATTAGCTATGTACTGCCAAGTGTTTGGAATGGATCGTATCATCCAAAACAACATGAATCTGGCCTGAGTACCCCATTGGTAAATGTGGGCAAGTTATTTATTTTGGATGGTCAGAGTAGAACACCGGCAGCTCTGTGGGATTGTACAAAAACGTTTCAACACCACGAACGAAAGAGGTTGGTTAAGAGCGATGTTTGAAGCTCAGTATAGTGCAAAATGAAAATGCGGTAACAGAATATGTAAAGCAACCACTAACAGTATCTGCTAAAGGCACAACCCACGGAGGCTGGAGAGCATGAGCTACCAGCAACGAAATAACATTAGTTGAAAAAGTAGCAAAAGTATTACGTTTAATTAGAAAAAGGGGTCGGACACTAGTATTTTACAAAAAGTAAACAATTGTGACAAATAACGATCCAACAGTCTTTTTCACCACTATTCAAATGTCACGCTGCACCAGTACGTCTATGTCAAAGTGTAACTGTTAACTTTGACAGAAGTGGAGCAGTGCTTGCTTCGTCGAACAAGTCGGTGAGTGTAGGAAGACCTTTAATCTGAGTGGAGAGAAGAGTTCCCCGGAGTCCTTGCACACCCGTCAGGGTTGCAGAGAGGAAGTAAACGGAGGAAAGCAAAAAGAAACTAGCATTGCGCTTTGTGTGTTAATTATCTAGTGGGTGTGTTTGCATACTTGGGTGTGGTGATGGGTGAGTGAGTAAATTGCTGCTGGTGTGTTTGTCGTACTGTGTGCGCATAAGTTTGTGCTGCTGGTAGGGGATTGGGAGGGGCATGGAAGCGAGGGGCACGACCACTCTCTCCAGCAGATAACTGGAAGTCATTCAGGGAAAGATCTGCTTACAAACCCAGACAGGGAGACCGTATTTTTTGGGGCATTAAACAATACATGGGATCCTCCCCCTGACTTGTTCCGGAAGACAGTGAGAGATGGCTAAATCGGCAGATGTATTGAGAAATGCCAGTCAGTGTTATTTATGGAGAAATCCCAAGGAGCTGTCAGGCAGTCTCAGATCCGCTGCAACCAACCCAGGGCAAAGAAATGTCCGGCTGTGACAGGTCTGGAAAAATCATGTTGTGTAAAGTAACATCGAGCAGTGCCGAGTTCAGACACCACCACCCCGGGAGCTTTGCAAGGATTCCCTCAAGCATCAAAAGTGCATTTTGGTTCACTGAACGGAGAAGAGAGAAGTGACCTATGTACGGTTATAAAAAACAAGTCTTCTTTAAAAACAAGCTGCCTGTGGGAGGGAGGCTGATGATGTGCTGACGGGCAGAAATGAGAAGCGGCCGTGAAGCAGGGGGCGGGGCAGCAGAACCCTTTGATGTAGCTCACGGCCTGGCGGCCGTGAAAGTGCAAACAATTAGGGGGGAGGAGAAGTGAGGCCAGCGCGCACTGCGCACGCTGGGGAAGCCTGTGGGCTGATGGCTTTGATGTGTTTTGAGGGGCCTTGCTTTGTTTGCACTCATTTGTACATAATCCTGCATTAAAAACAAATGTGCGACCATAACTATTTGAAAAATACTCTCTGTTGATATGTGGATAAAACCGTCTAAACCCTGGACTGGCACAGACTTCTAGAATGTCTGATAAGGTTGTGACCACAGAATTATTCCAAGTTACAAAATTGCATTTCCCTCAGATGAATAAGAATGACGATTATTTAAATTACAAAATAGCTTTAAATTGTTCTCTGTATGAAAGAGAGCAGTTGCTGAACGTGTCGTTGTGGCTGTTTATATAAACACATAATTTGTTCGTTTTAATGAGCATCTTGAAAACGAGTCTAAGGTGCTTAAAACCAAGGGGAAAAGATATTGGACAGAAAGAAATTGCGTGAAAAAAAGAAAATGTCAGTGTTTGAGGCTACCTATCGCACCGAGAATTTCTTAATTTTTGCCTTTATTGGTCTATTTCCCGAAACCGAACACAAAAAACTGCTATAATAAAAAGAAAAAAAACACACATCATTATGAGAAAAAAACGAAATAGGTATGGTGAACGATTTCTTCTTTAAAACGAGAAAAAAGAAGGATTTGTATTAAAAACGTGCTCAGTACGCCCTAGTGCATTGAATTCAGGCTGTGTGGACAACGCGTCTCCAATCGCTTTCTTTTCTCTCGTTTGAAATTTTAATACGATTCAATTAAGTGAAAAATTTCCCCTATTGCGTGGGACATTTTTTTTTTCCTTAAAACAACATATTCTAATTTCGGGAAATCCATCAAGTATTAATGTTGCCAACCGAGGGCATTATATATTTTTTTATATTAATTTGCATTTTAATGATTTGCGCTCTTCTCGATGCTGTGATGATGATGGGAAGACACTGCGGTGAGTGGCAGGTCGGAATACAGCAGAATTCAGTGTTTGCTGGTCCCACCTAAAAACTAGCTCGGTTCAAAGATTTGTCTATGGAGTGGCGGGAGCAGCTCAAGTTAACTATTGTGAATTATCCATACTTGGTACACACCCGCTCCTATCCGGAATGTACACCCATCAAGCGCAATATTTGAAAGAAAACGGGAGACAACTTTCTGGATGAGACATTCCCAAAATCAAAAAATCGGTCCTGTTGTAAAAATAGAAGTGTCAGTCCCTCGTGCACGTGTGCACACGCACACAAGCTGGAAATATGGGCGTTGATGCCTCGTGCACCTTTACACATGCACATAAGCTAGAAATATGAGCGTCGATCCCTGGTGCACGTTTGCACACACACATGAGCTAGAAATATGAGCGTCGATCCCTGGTACACGTTAGCACGCACAGAGAAGCCCAGCTTGATGTCTGAAGCGGGGTGGGTCTGTGGAAAGGTCTGTAGATGAAACAGTGTGTGCATGTCCTTATATATATGAGCATCTAACTATACATGCCGCAGCTGCTAATGGGTATGTGTTTGCTACGCGGGAAAAGCACGCAAATGCGTCTGCCACAGATCACACATTTCTAAGTAGCCGTCACTTTCAGGATACGTCGATGTTTTTGTATGACCGGAGGGGTATTGTTCTAGAGAAAGTAAGCGTCAATAAATTAAACACACTTATAGAACATTAAATTCAGTTAGAACCAACAAAAGTGCAGTATGAAGCGCTACAGAAAACAAGCTGCCTGTGGGAGGGAGGCTGATGATGTGATGACAGGCAGAACTGAGAAGCGGCCGTGAAGCAGGGGGCGGGGCAGCGGAACCCTTTGATGTAGCTCACGGCCTGGCGGCCGTGACAAGCAATTGGGGGGGAGGAGAAGTGAGGCCAGCGCGCACTGCGCACGCTGGGGAAGCCTGTGGGAGGGAGGCTGATGGCTTTGATGTGGAGAGCATCAGGAAAGCTAAACCAGCAGCAGGCGGATGGGAGCGCGTTCACGAGACCAGATGCACTTGTGGAAATCCGCCGGCCGGTTTAGCTTTCCTGATGCAACACTAAAATTCTCCCCTATCCATTCCTGCTGAATGGAATAGGCTCGACCTAAAAAGCAAGCTACTTTGGTATTATGTTGGGTAAACAGTTGGCCGTGGATGTGCAAGTAAATCATATGACCAGCTTAGACATTTACTTATTCATCATATGGGCTAAACTGCACCATTTCATAGAAGGGAAAGCAAGGGGCGTATGAACATGAGCCATAATTGGCTCAATTTAGAATCACGGTAATCTCATATTATAGGGACCCCAAAAACGTTCTAGTTCACTGGCAATATAAGTACAATCATTAATCTAGAAGAGTAGCCACGGTTATCACAAATATATCTCCCTCTGTCATTTGATGGAAGGAATTTGCAGAGCTAGATTTAGTGAAATTACATTAAACCTCTGCCATATTCCACAACAGGGCAGAGTGGGCATTTAGCGCCATTTTCTTAGTGCAAAATGGACCCTGGCATCCAAAAATTAATGTGAGGATGCAAATAGTGCAGCCAAATATCACTTGGCCGCTTGCATACTTCTTAGAAACCACTGCATATCACCATCAACCTTACATCAACCTTACAAACTCTGCTGCGATTAAAACCTTTGATCATTGCAAAGTATGCAAGAGCATTGAGTGCTGTATGGAGTGGTTTCTAAAATTTAGAAACCACTGCATATCATGTGGCACCCCCCCTTTCATACTTTGAAGTGATTAAAACCGACTCCTGAGTGTGCAAGGGCACCAAGTGGTATGTTATGGTTTCTAAACTTTAGCAACCAAATCACTGCATAATTTTTAATTTTGCCAGGGGAGAATAGGAATTTTAAATCATCAGTAATTCCTCATTACAAGAGTAATGTGGAAAGCTTACATTTTTGAGATTCCGCCGGCCGATTGAATACTCCACCCAGGCCTACTTAAATGGCTAGATTGGCTGTGTGTTGCAAAAAATGTGATGTATCTTACACTGACCCAGTCGCTGTCCGTGCAGATAACAGCGTGGGGCAGTGGGGCCGTCTGGTATTTCGAGGGACGATGCATAGGGAAAGTTAATTATTTATCTAATTTTCCTAAGGCATCGTCCCTCCTAATCCCCCCCACTTGGCCCAACTGTTGTTACCTGCACAGACCATTGCTGCACTGACTGTAGTTTTCAGAATATTGCAGTGTGAGAGCTCTGAACTGAGGCAGCTTTCGTGAGTATACCACAGGCAGAATATTAAGATGGAGGAAAATGTATGTTTCCCCAGTGTACTTATTAGCACATTGGGTAGTAAAATGTTGCTGGCAGAAATGCCTACATTGTGGAACTTTCACCCGGAGGAACTCAAAAGATAAATAGTTTTGTCTGCTTCAAAAAGGCTGAAAACCTGGTTGTTAACATAGATAACATTTCTGAGGTATGTGTGAAAGCCTAGATATCTGTACTGTTTAGGCAGTACCTAAGTGTTACGAACCTAACTGGACTTTAACACTAATCCTAATTCTTAAGGTCCTTGAGAAGTCCATCAACCACCAGCTCACTGTACACTTGGAGAGAAACAACTTGCTGGATGCCTCCTAGTCCAGCTTCTTCTCCTATCACAGCCCGAGACCACCTTGATCGCTGCCACCGACAACATCGGAAGCCTTCCCGATGGGGGGTGGGGAAGGGGAATGGGCAGGTGGTACAGCAGCTCGGATTCTCCTCAACCTCTCGTCAGCATTCAATACCATATCCCACCACACTCTCTTTAAAAGGCTCCACCACATCGGGATCCAGGGAGACACCCTCAAATGGATTGCATCTTTCCTCGGAGGACTCACCCAAAAAATCCAGCTGCTGCCCTTCACCTCAGAACCCAAGAATAGCATCTGTCCCAAAAGGTTCAACCCTCAGCCTGTCTTTATTCACCACCTATATGACACACTTGTCTGACATCATCAGAACCCATGACCTCAACATCATATCCTATGCAGACGATAGCCATACCAAATGTTGCTGACCGGATGAATTGCCTGACAGACAAGATGGAAGTGCTGATTTTTGGGAACACCACCACCCTGTGGGACGACAACAGGTAACCCTCAGAACTCGGACCCACAACCTCACCCACAGATCACCCCTGCAACCTCAGCATCATCCTGGACAGCAAACTCACCATGAAACACCAGCTCAACACAGTCTCATCTGCAAGCTTCCACACCCTCCACATGCTCCGAAGGTTTTTCAGATGGATCCCCTTCAGCACCAGGAAAGCCATCACTCAAGCCGTTGTCACCAGCCATCTGGATATATATTAAATTCAGTCTAATTAAATTACAGTAACCTTAGCCTACACCTAGTGCTATTTTGTAATATTATAGGAAATTAAATAACTAACCTTAATGTAGCCATAAACTAACCCAATCTCTAAAAAAATTAACTCTAATGAATCAAATTCAGATTAATAAACCACATTTACCTAACCCCTATACTAACTGTAATGCTCACTTAAATTAAAGTACCTTAATTTAAATTAACCAACTTTAACTTAGAGCCTAAATCAATTCCCATATTAGGTTAATTCATATTAAAGTAATTAAGTAACCTATCCCTAATGCTCACCCTTGAGCTTAGTATATTCAATGTGGTGGCATTAGCAGTAAAGTTAACTACAAGGGAAGTGGCACCCTGAAATAATGGATTTAAGGAAGTGAGAGTATGTTGATAAGATATTTAAGGTAGTCACTTGGTAGGCCCATTCGAGATATGTGGAAGGCTTATTAACCTACAGTAAAGGATAAACAGTGTGATGGTCAAATATGTGTAAGGCAGCCCACAAACCTTTCCCAGTGAAAGTATTTTCAGAACTCCAGGCAACATAGTGTTTTGTTGATGTGGTACTACCTTTTCCCCTTGCAACAAAGTCAGTGATTGCAATGTAAAGCCTTCTTGAGAAAATTTGAGGCGGTGTCATCTGCCTGCATTGACATAATGTAGTACTTGTACATGTCACAAGCTCAGAGAAAACCAGCAGTATATCAAAGAAACATAAGTTCTCAGTGCAGCAGTCGACCATGGCTGCCAACACTATGGAATCTGCAAAGACTGTTACTCAGCCTCTAGTTATTAGATGTTTACATTGTAACTTTTTTTCCATTCAAGTACTGATACAAGTGCTTTTACTTCAATCCATGACACTCACTCTCCTGCAACCTATAGAGTACTGTTGAACAGGTCAAAGGTTTAAGACATGGGGAGAGGATGTGGCCTAACGGCTAGGGTGGTCGACCTCAAATCTGGGGAACTGGATTCAAGTCTCACAACGACGATCAACATCCTGTGATTCTGGGCAAATCACCTAATCTCCCCTTGTCTAACAAAAATGAATGTGTCCTTAAGTAACGCAACTGGTGCTCATGTAAAGCGCTCTGATACCTTCGGCACAAGTCTGCGCTATATAAAACACAGAAAAAAGACTACATTGTCCTCCATACTTCTGAATAGGAGGATCAACTTTATCATGTTTAGTGTCGGAGTCCTAACTACGTGTCGGAGTCCTAACTACTCTGATGGTTGGTGTCCTCGAGTCATTGTCATTGTGGTGGTTGACCAAAGACATTTGCTCCTGCAAAGGACTCATTGACTGCCACAGGACACTTAAAGGGTGTGTCCATACATGTCCCTTCCAAGTCTTTCTCATCAACATAAAGAACGCAGGAGGAATACCCTTTACCAAGTATACAGATTTTTCTACAAGATTCCAAGGTCCCTATGTAGAGGAGGTGGCTGCTCCTAAATGGAATCCTGGAGGAAGAGATATGTTATTACCAATGGTGTAACCCTACATAGTGGTCAGGAATCAATCCTAAAATCTATGCTACAAAAATGACCTTATATGCCTCTTAGCCTCTAATAAAGGAGTGACGACTGGAATCTGATGTTATATGATCTTAAGAATAAAGCTAGACATTGTTCTGGAGGCACAGTATCTTGCCTGCAGAAGTAAACGAGTGGCTCATAAATATAGGGTTGCTGGATCCTGAAGGGCTCTTAACCCAATGCTAGGGATTTCTCACACTTCTACATGGCTCACAAGATATTAGCTAGATTAGGCCTGTTCCTAAATGATCACAGATTTGGAGCTTGAAGAACACGGCTAGTTCACTATCCGATCATACAGCGGAGATTAGCACACATAGGGCCATATGTAGGTAATCTCTATTTACCGATTCTTAAACCCGAATTTTACGGATTTGGTATTTAAGTATCGGTAAATAGTATGTATGTAAAAATTCTGTAAATTTTACCGATTCAGTAATATTCGGTATTACCGATTCGCTATTTACCGATTCGGTATATCCCGAAGGCCCATAGGAATGAATGGGAAGCCATTCACTATTACCTTATTTATTTATTTTATTTATTTATTTTAATTTTATTTTGTTTGATTAAATAAAATCTTACAAAAAAATAGCTGATATATCAACAATTTTAAAATGATAAAACAATTCATAAATATCGTTCATGTCCTAAAACTTGATTATATATCAAACACAGTAGATTAAAAGGTAATCAGTCATTTGTAATTATGTTCAAAGACTTGTTTGTATAGTATACATGTTAGCACAATTCATTAGTTAATCAAGCAAGAGCCTCCATCTTTTTCTGTGCAACACAAAAAAATTTAACAAAAGATGAATTCATTAGTAAATCTTCTGAGTTTAGACATGCAATCAAGGCTTGCCTACATGTCCTTACTCCACGTGTCTTAAACAGTCTTTTAAGTATATTTGCTCTTTCATTTTCCAATTCCGGACAAACACACAATAAGGGGCCGATTCCAATTCGGTAAAATCCCGTACAAATAGCCATATGGAGCACTTTTCCCATACGAATCGTATCCTCGAACTTCCCCGTTTGTACGATGTAGTATGATGCGTACCCAAAGCAGTTCTCCGTCCGAAACGTACCAAAGCCCTTACGACTCAACAATCCGTACGAATCGCATTCGGAACGTGCAGAACGCGATGTTCGTACGGATCGAAGCATCATTTTCTGACCCAGCAAGTACGATTCGTCCAGTCAACACTCCGTACGACTCTTTCTTTACGAGAACTCAAAACATCCGGAAAAGCAGAATTTGACTCGAAATGCGTGCAAAACGGACCCGCGATACGGTTCGTACACCCCATGATCTTAGGGGTGTGGTTCGTACACCTATGATCATGAGGTACGGTTCATACACCCCATGATCTCAGGGGTACGGTTTATACACCTACGATCATGGGGTACGGTTCGTACACCCCATGTTCATAGGGGTACGGTTCGTACACCTACGATCATGGGGTACAGTTCCTACACCCCTAGATCCTAAGTATTAGAGGGCGAACCCTCTAATACTTGCTTTACAAGCATCCACACATAAATGAGTTGAGCAGAGTCTACATTAAACTCCAAAAATTCTTTTGTGTGATTTTTCAATTGAGTAACAAATGATGTATCTGTTAACAAATATCTTGGGAATGAAAACAACCTGATTTCGGGAGCACCCGCGGTCCAAGATGGCGGAGTGAGGACGCAGCCGAGCCGCTGACCGGGAGCTCACCTTCCCCTCTGAAAATGAACTAACGAACGCAGGCACTGATTCCGGTTCTACCCCCGCAATCCCCTACTACCCCCATCTACTCCCCAGCTCCAAACACAAGGAGACGCCAACTTTTAAATTAAAAGCACACCGCTTACCAATGCTCGCTGATGCTTTGGCTGCTGGACTTCTCTCGGACCGCTAGAGAGGCAATCGGGCAAGCGATTCGCAGCTTGCTCGCCAATTCGGAGCTCGGCTGGTTTGGTCTACGGCCCACGCTACGTGCAAGGTGGACATTCAGGATGTCGCCCAAGAACCCACCTCGCACCACCCGAAACACGAAAACTATCGGTGCCGCTGCTTCCGCTCCCCTGATGAACGCAAAGACTACGGCTTCAGCAGCCCTACCCTCCTCGTCTGGTGCAACGGAACCAGAAGCACCGCTCCCCGACACAGCCTCGGCTTCAGCTCCGGAGCTCTCGGGGGTAGCGGAGGCTGCCAAGAACAGCCCCTCGGCAGGAACAGCAGCTGGAGCAAAAGGCATGCACAAAGATCTGGAACCGAAAATAGCGGTAAGCCACCATCATGCCCCCCTACGCTATCTGTCTCGAAGAAAACCAATAAAAATGCTGCTAAAACTAAAGTAAAACCCAGCGGCTTAACTGCAACCGTGAACGGAGGCGAGAGAGGGGAGGGAGGCGCTATAACTGATTGCTTAGCAACTGTATCCATTGCATCTATAGCAGGCAACACTGAAGCCACAGGCACTGAAACAAACTTACAAACCAATAACAAAGCGCCAGCTCCAACCCAAACACTGCCTCACATAAACTCAAACTTAAACTCAAACTTAAACTTAACCTCTAACTTACTGCCATTCATGGAACCAACTATTGAAGCAGTGACTATAGCAGAAAGGTGCACTATGAATGATGGCGATTTAAATGCAGCTACTAGTGGGGGCCCAAACGATTTGATTATTATCAGTGTGCCGGAGGATATAACAGGAAGGCCAATGGCAGACGAACAAATAAGCAACACGGCCACAACTGTGAACCAAGTAACTAGCGAAACTGGATTACCAAATAAAGAGGTCAGCAGCGTTTCTGAGGAGCTGATAGAAGCTAACGGAGATCTGGACTCTCAAGACGAATATGAAGTAGAGACGGAAGAAGAGACGGCAGATCCATTAGGAATATTAACGAGAACCCTGACGGCCAGAAAGCCCCAAACGAAAACTAAACCCAAGATTTTAAAAAAAGGGGGCAAAGCTAGCACCACTTTAAATCGGTTGATCACAAATAACACCTTGGCTACCAAGAAATTTTTTATTGATAAAAGTCCTCTCAGGAAATGGATAGAGGCAAAGGGGCTAGTAAAGAGCATGACATTAAGGCTATCCGGGACAAGTCCTACGGACCCTGATCCTACTTCAGGACTTCTAGATCGTTCCACTTCCCGGAGAACAACGCTCCATGCGAATCCCTTGATTCCACTTTAAACGTAGCACCGGAGCAAGACATGACACCTACGTCTCTGCTACAACTCAAATTAGTAAATCCACCAACCGGCGATTCACCAGAGCCCACTAATTTAAGCGTACCTATCATAGATGGAACGACTGATAAAAGCACTCCAATCCGAAATTTTGAAGAAGAAGATAAACAAGATAAACAAGAACCGAACTCTTCCCAATTGGACACCATACTCCAAATACTAACCAATCAACGTAAAGAAGCACAAGAACATTACTTACAACTACGGGAGGACAATAACAAATTGCAAACCTCCTTATCGGAGTTGACCTCTAACCTTAGTGGGGTTTCACAAGACATTGAAGAACTGCAACATCGAGTAGTAGGTGTAGAAGAAATAACATCTCGTATGAATTTAGCAGTAAGCCAACATGATACCCAGATAACGACCCTCCAACTTAAAGTCGAAGATTTGGAAAATCGACAGAGAAGATCTAATCTGAGACTTTTTGGGGCACCAGAAGGGTCAGAAGGCTCAGATCCTAGAGCTTTTCTTGTCGGCTTACTTCAGAAAGCTTTCCCAGACTTAGCAGACTGGGACTGGGACTTTCAAATCCAACGGGCACACCGCTTACCTCTAGTCCAAAAGAATAAAGAGAGCAAATTTCCACGCCCTTTTCTTCTCTATTTTGGTAACTTTTTATTTAGACAGGCTGTTTGGCAGAAAGCACGACCTAATACCCCAATTACTATAGAGAATTTGACATTGTTTGTTCGATCAGACTTTAGTAAAGCCACTATGGACAGACGTTGGGAATTACGTAAACTGATCGACCCTATTAAATCTATGGGGGGGCAAGTCTTCCTACAGGAACCTGCAAGTCTAAAAGTTATTAAAGGCGGACACCAGTGCTTAATTTGTAAAATATGAAGTGCAGGTGCTCCAATTTTTTTTAGGAGGCCCACCTACTTCCCCCAGCTCGACCCACTTCCACCAGTGGCTCCTCTTGGAAGTAAGTGAGGTCAGATTCAAAAAGCCCCGGGACTGATTCAAGGTGTGGGCCGGCAGTTAAACAGTCTTGTCATCCGACTGCATACAGTCAGCATAGCTGCCAAGGTTTCAGATTGCTATGTATGACATTTTCATAATTTCCGTGTAATTATGAGTGACATTCAATGACTACAAGTGACACTTTCTCCCGAGCAAAATCAAGCAATGAAAATTATGGTAACATGTACAAATCTGAAATTACACCATATGAGCAACAAGAAACTCTAAGATCTTAAAACTGCTGCAGAGTGGCAGAAATGGAAGGGCACTAACCTACTGCCCTGCTGTAATTTTTAAAAAGACTTTACTTATGCTCATGTTGACAAGCTCTAAATTAGTACATTAAATTAGGATTCATTGGTGAAGAGTGATTGCTTCATTGTCACAGGAGGTTAAAAGAACTGATGGTGCATCACCCTACGAGTTAGCAGGCGCTGGTGTTGGCCATCTGCATGCTGGCCTCGCTGGGTTGTTAGGCTGTGTCAGATGACGCCTGCTCACAAACACATCCTTTACAGAGTGCACAGTCTGCATTTGAGCACCCTTGCAGCCGGGGGCATGGCAGCATAGCACACACAGGATAAACATACCATAGCACAGCAGGTGTTGCGACCGAGGAACTACCTGCTGCATAAACCCACCCGAGGAGACACTGCTATCGTAGGGTGAGACAGCATGTTTTGGTGTCAGCTGCTGCGTTGGCTGAGATGATAACAGTGCCCAGACAGTGCGGGTGTGCTGGTTTAAGTTGTTTTGCATTCTAGTGTTCGTTTTTGAAAATTCTATGGGTTTTTTAATTTGATGCAAACTTTTGCAAAGAAACATGCACATAGTTTAATATCCGATATCCTACATGCCTTTCTTTTCAAGCAGCTGTCAGCAGCTCTGTAGCCTCTGCAGACTCTTGATTGAACAGAGAAGCACTCTCGAGGATAAAATTTCACTCGGGTGCAGAGAGTGGCAATCGGACAATGTGTGGGGTGACCTCTCAAGACTCACGCTGCGCTGTGAAAGCCATGAATCACACGACTTCCTTAGCAGATTCTGGGACAGAGCCGGAAGCACCAGAAACACTACTGAGAAGTAATAGAGGTAGGCCAGACTGCATAATTAGCATTTTGTTTTGAGCTGCGTGTTCAGTTAACACGTACTTGCACAAACAGCGTGTACTAGGTAGCAAACCTAATCCGTTTATGTAATTTTTAAAATACAGACTCACAGCATATATGCTTCCTCCACTGAGCGAGTTCGGTCCCTCTGTCCCTAGGTCCCAGCGGTGAGTGCCGTGCCGCACCCCACCGCACCGTCACCGAGGCCTCTCGCACGCCATGCTGATCACTTTTTTTTTGTGGACAGTGTGAACTCACACTCTACATGCGCAGGGACTCGTAGTACAAATTAAATCTATTAGCAAGTTCACATTACCTCGGTGCAGGAGCAGCAGGCCAGAAGCCATTGTATTATTTCATTTCACACGTTCCCTTTATTTAAGAAAATGCCCGCCTTTTGCTGCCATTCGAGTGACCTCAGGGGCAGGAATTGGAAGCAGAGAGGCGTCGGAAGTTAGTGCGTGGGGGAAGGCTAATCTGCCCGGGAGGCTGCGCAGCTTTTTTTTAGGCAGTAGGTGGGACGTTATTACAGCCGGGAGAACGATCATTTTCAGCCTTTGGATCGTGGGAAGAAACTGCTCCAATGTGTGCTCTCTGGCAGTCCCAGAGAAGCGGAATGTGCATCTTAATAGGCATGCGTTGATGAGGAATTTATTTTACGACGTAGACCCGGCCCTGACAAATAAGTGCCGGTGCTAAGCACCGGAAAGCACCGGCACAAATTAAGCACTGGCAGACACACATACTTCTTCAATGACACTAGAGAAGCTTAACAATTTCTATCCGGCTTAAGTAAAAGCTAGTCTCTATTCTCTACTCACATTGCAAGATTTTTGATTCTATCAGCTATTCGAAAATGAACCCCAAATGGATGATGGACCTCTGCTCTGCTTTCTGCTTTTTTTTTAAGAAAGTGATGGGGGAAGGCTGAACAAAAAGAAAAGAAAAAAGGGGGAAAAAATATATATAAAGGGGGGGAAAGAGGAGGGGGGGAGGAAGGAAAAATAATTATAAATTAAAAAAAAAGTGACACTTCAGAGGTGGAGGGTAGTGGGGTTCCCTCAGTCAGCCTGCTGCAGTCGCTGCCCCTTCAACGGCAGCAGAAGATGGAGGGTGGTCCCTTCCCGTTGTGGGTGGGTGACAGGGGGGGCGGGGGAGGGGGTTCTCTGTTTTCCGCAGGGTGGGGGGTTGGGGGGGGGGGTAAAAACCAAAAAAAGTGATTATATTTTGAAATGGAGACATGCTACTGAAGAAAAAAGCAAACGTATATTTTCTGTTTGGTTTTTTGAAAGTTTCTACTTGGTGTTCCACTATGAGGGTTTCTTTTTTCCTTTTCAAAATGTATAAAATAAAATGTCTTGCTTGGAACGTTGCAGGGCTTAACAGTAAAAACAAAAGACGTCTTGCGTCAGAAGAGCTGAGGCTATATAACCCTCACCTTATGCTGTTAACTTGAAACACACATAGCCGGCAAGGACAAAAAACTACTCTTCCAACTAGGTTATGATATTGTTTGCTGCTCCACTTTTGGAGCTTCAATTAGAGGGGTGGCAATTCTTAAAGATAAGCGATTCAACGCAGAAACCCTACAAATCGCTCATGATAAAGATGGCAGATGGGCCATCACCCAACTGAATATTGAAAATCACAAGTATATAATCTGTGTGGTGTATGGCTCAAATCAAGACGAACCCAGGGTCTTTGACGATCTAAACACAAAACTTTTAAATTGGGAGGGAGAGCTTATTATAATGGGGGATCTTAATTGCATCATGGATTACCAACGAGATACTACTAGGCCTAGGAGTTTCCAACGTATGCGCAAAACTAGAGCCTCAATCCTAGACCTATGCCATACACATAATATCAAAGATGCTTGGCGATACTTACACCCAAATATTCCTGGCTACACATACTACTCCGCACCTCATAAACTCTGTTCCCGATTAGACATGGCTTTAGCTAATGCCAGACTATTGAATATCAGCACAATGGAAATATGTCCTCGTATTTCTTCAGATCACAACCCAATAATGCTGACTTTTGATACTCCGCTTACCGGTACATGTCATAGACCATTTTCATTTCCTAGACTCATAATATCAGATTCTGTCTATATTTCACAACTAAAAAATCATCTTACTGAATTTATAGAAATTAACTGGAACTCTGCCTCACATAACACGGTTTGGGACACGTGCAAGGCAAGCATTCGAGGATTCACGCAGGGATTCGTGCTTAAACAAAACTCTGAACGTCGTAAACTTAGTGAAGTTTTGATCACCAATATCTCTGACTATGAAGCACAATTAGCTGCAGCACTTCGGGTAAATTCACCCACTGTAACAGAGATAGGCCTCAAATTAAACCAATTGAAATCTGAAACTAAAAAAAAATTTATTCAAAAAAATGTAGCTAAAATACATAAATTTAAGATTGCACAATATGAGGGAGGGGATACAATCGGCAAAATCCTGGCTTACAAGGTGGCTGAAGATAGAGTCAGCACTACAATTACACACGTCCAAGGCTCTGACAATAAAATATACGACCAACCACATGATATACTGGAACAATTTGTGGATTTTTACAGGATCTTATATACACCCGAATCTACCCCAAACGAAATTACCATACAGAATTACCTAGATGAGACTTTAACAACTATACTTAACTCTTCGGAATTAGATTCATGGTCTGAAAACATTACAGAACAAGACATACGTCAAGCTATTGCCACTTTACCGATAGGGAAAGCCGCAGGGGAAGATACCATCCCTTTGGAAATATATAAAATATGCCTAGAGGAACTTCTACCTTTACTAATGCAGGTCATACAATCCATTGGGGTGACTGGGAGGGCTCCCAAATCATGGAACAGAGCTAAAATATTTTTTTTCCTTAAAAAGGGTAAACCAAAGGAGGAGATGGGGTCGTACAGACCCATCTCTTTGATTAACACCGATGCAAAAATATTTGCTAAAATCTTAGCTACTAGGCTAGCTCCCTACATGCCCAAAATTGTTACTCCACAGCAACACGGATTTGTCACCGGGAGAGACACTACCACTCACGTTAACATGGCTATAACAACCTTTGATGTCGCTGAGATTAATTCCACCCCACTCGGCATGATTTTGTTGGATGCCCAAAAGGCTTTTGACCGAGTGGGGTGGAATTATCTCTGGCACGTCATGACTAAAATGGGGTTCAGTGGGTACTTTTTAAAGTGGATAAACGCATTATACGATAACCCCCTAGCCCACGTTAGCTATGGGGGGCAGACCTCCACAGATTTTAAGATTTCTCGAGGTACCCGTCAAGGCTGCCCCCTATTACCCCTATTATTTGCCCTCTCACTCGAACCATTTTTATACTCCCTCCAGGCACAACATAGAATCGTTCCGTTCAAATCTAACGAACAAACACTGAAAATCACGGCATACGCCGACGACATCGCCATCTATTCCTCAGATATTATTAAGGCGCTACAAGGGATTAACACCGAGGCCTGTAAATTTGGCAAAGTATCTGGCTACAAGTTAAACACAAACAAAACTCAAATCATAGCCAATTACACACCAGCGGTAAAAATCCCCGAGATCTGTAAAACTGCGACCTACTTAGGAGTTAAAATTACATCTAACATACGAGAAATAAACAATCTTAACTATAATGAACTAATCAAATCTACTACTATATTGCTAAAAAAATGGCATAGATTGCCTTTGAACTTAATTGGCAGAATTAAGCTTATAAAAATGAAGGTACTACCGAAATTTTTATATCTCTTCCGCTCTATTCCTTTGGCATTAAACAACTTTTTTTTTTAAGCAACTAGATGGAATATTTAGTAGTTTCATCTGGGGATATAAAAAAGCCAGAAGATCGCTAAAACTCTTAAAAAACAGTACCGACAAAGGAGGTTTAAACTTCCCCGATGTTAAACTGTACTTTTGGTCCTCATTCTTTAGGCGTTTTCGGTCTTTATTACAAACTGAGAACAACACTTTTTTTTTTCATTCTTTTATGTTAAATTCAAACTCAAAAATGTTTCTACTAAGAGCAAACGACCCTAACTATTACAAGAGGGTGAAATTCAAGACCGCCAAAGATATCTTTAGGATCTGGACTAACATTCTTTCTTACTGTAACACATCTTTTTACCACCCGAAACTACAGCTATGGGGTAATCCGGGTCTTCCGGGTATTTTCAACGATGGCATGGCCCTTAGATGGTCTGCTCATGGAATTAAAGTTTTGGGAGATTTGTATGGCGCGCAAGGGTTTTTAGACTTTGATACACTTCAAACTCTATATAATTTGACGGAAACAATGAGATTCAAATATTTACAAATACACGACTTCCTAATAAGGAAGAGTCAGATACACAATATCTCTGACTGTGATATCTGGAATTGTTTATACAGCACTAAAAATAAATCTTTGATAAGTGAGGCCTACAAACAACTTAGTGCCATTAAAACCGACGATTGTCAAAAACTTGCAGAGAAATGGAGCAATAAAATTGGCCTAAATATAACTTCCAAACAAATATCATGCTCCTTATCTAATATTAATAACTCTGTACGATCGTCCAGTTTAAGATTACAGCAGTTTCGAACAACATGCATGCTTTATTACACACCGGAAAAGATCTCCAAATGGTCCCTTAATAACAATCAAAGCGACCGTACTAAATGCCCTAAATGCTCTGCTTATGCAGCAGACCTAGGACACATGCTGTTTTCCTGTCCAACTCTAAAAGATTTCTGGGGAGAAATACTTAAGTTTTGGAAATCAAGAAAATCTTCTTACCTTCTCTTACAATACCAATAATATTACTCGACATCTACCCTGTTTTCCTTCCCCAATCTGCCCTGATAACCATCCTTATTTCCTGTGCCAAACTCACATTAGCTCGAGCCTGGATATGTCCTGATCCCCCTAGCATATGGGAATAGTGGTCACTAGTCAATGAAATCCATTCTATGGAGTTAGGGCTCGCTAAGCTCAGAGGCGCTCGCTCATTAAAGAAATTTGAGAAAATCTGGGGTAACTTCCTTCTTTGAGGTCTTGTGAAGATTATTTCTGGTTAAGTAACGTTTTCCTTTTTTTTATTTTTTTTTAAGGATATTTATTTTGTTAATGTGGATAATTATGTTTTTACTGTTATCTCTGCCCTCAATATAAATAACTGATCATGTAAATACGCTCTAAATGGAAAAGGAAACATTTTTGTTATGGAACAAACTACACATATCTTGTAAATAACTGTTTTATCTTTTTCTTTTTATTATATGTACGTTGTCATGTCTTCCTAACTAACTTGTGAATAAAAATAGGAAGAAAAAAAAGAAAATAACCTGATTTCTTGTTTTTTTAACCCCTTCCATGCTCATTACGAGCTCAGCTCGTCATGCAGCACAGTGCTCCTGTGCTCATGACGAGCTGAGCTCGTCATGACCACACCCGTTTTCATTGCAGTCCAGCACAGTAGGGGAAACTCTCTAGCATGGAAGTGGTTAAATGAAATATTAAACCGTAAAAGGATGGGATTGTGGTCCGATGTTATTCTAGGGCAGATCTCCATTTTACACCCGTCCAAAATATTATCAGTGGCCCAGGCCATGTCAATACGAGAGCACATTTTGTGAGGGGCTGAGTAGTACGTGTATCCTGCTAACATGGGATAAAGATTCCTCCATACATCTTTTAAATTATGAATGCGAGATAATTCGAGGATAGCGGCTCTTGTTTTTCGCATCCGTTGAGATGGGTGGAGCTTATAGTGTCTTTAGCGTAGTTCATAACGCAATTAAAATCGCCCATAAGTATTAGCTCCCCTTCCCAGTTTAATAATTCTATATTAAGACGGTCAAAACCCCCCGAGTCATCAATATTTGAACCATACAGTGCACATAATACATATTTGGAATTTATTAAATTAAGTTGAGCAATTGCCCAATGACCAGCATTATCGGAGGCAACTCTAAGTACATCAAACTTAAATGCTTTCTTCTTAAGTATAGCCACCCCCCTTATTGATGCATTCAAAGCTGTACAAGTTATCAATTCATATCCCCCTTGTTCCAATTGTTTTCGGTCCTGAAAACAAATACGAGTCTCATTTAAAAGTGCAAAATGAGGGTTGTACATTTTAAATTCTTCAAAGACTAGGGGCCAGATATAGGTAAATCTATAGTTCCGACTCTTAAATACCGACTCATACCGAATCGGTAATCAAGAATCAGAAAACGGAGGAGGAGGAGCTTCGCGCGCATCCGAGATGGCCGCGTGAGCACAGGGCTCCCGAGACCCTCGCCGCCTTCCACATATATCCTAAACGATATCCTGATTACGAAGACGGGTTATTGGAGATGAAACTCAGCTGATAGATTAGCTGCTTTCAAAAATTGATTCGGACTTCGGGAACCGCTACTACGACAATCTGAACTTTTGAGGCCCACCCCATGGCGACGCCTGGGGCTCGAGTCGTTGAGATGCCCAGGCAGTAGTTGAACAACAACGGCCCACGGGGCTCTGCTCATTGCCTTGGAGTTAACTTTCGGTTTCGCTTTTGGGTCTTGGCCTTATCCTATCCCAATATCAATCTGGTTGCCCAAGGTCTAGCCGAACTCTGTGAATCCACCGTGTGCCAGCGGTCACCAGTGTCTGTGTGCTGAGCTACAGCTGCTGGTTCCTGCTTTTGAAGACTCTGGTGGTTTGACAGCGAAGGGCCAATTTCACCAAGTCTCACAGGCCCCTCGGGCAGGGGCGTAACAAACACCCCCGCAGGCCCCGCGGTGCGGGGGGCCCCCCAGGCTTCAGTAAATGAAGGGGGCCCCGGGCCCCCCTCAGCTCTCTGCTCTTCGGTGAGAGTTGTGAGAGAGGCTTGCGCTGAACGAAGCCTCTCTCCCTCTGAAGCAGGTGCAGGCTGTCTATAGCCTGCTCTGAGCTCTGAGCCCCTCCCTGACTGAAGAGAAACAATGATTCAACTTACATTGTTTCTCTTCAGTCAGAGCTGGAGGCAGGCCTGGGACAAGGGTGGGAATGGGGGCCCCAGAGACAGCATTCCCCACAGGGCTCTGCTCCTCTGAGAAGTATCAGCTACTCCCACTTCCCACAAGTGCCAGTCTCACACTGTCACCAGTGCCAGCTCCTCCCACTTCCCACCAGTGCCAGCCACTCACTCTGCCACCAGTGCCAGCCTCTCACTTTGCCACTAGTACCTGCCTCTCACACTGCCACCAGTACCTGCCACTCACTCTGCCATCAGTGCCAGCCTCTCACACTGCCACCAGTGCCAGCCTCTCACACTGCCACCAGTGCCTGTCACTCACACTGCCACCAGTGCCAGCCTCTCACACTGCCGCCAGTGCCAGCCGCTCACACTGCCACCAGTGCCTGCCGCTCACTCTGCCACCAGTGCCAACCTCTCACTCTGCCACCAGTGCCAGTCTCTCACACTGCCACCAGTACCAGCCTCTCACTCTACCACCAGTGCCAGCCTCTCACACTGCCACCAGTGCCAGCCTCTCACTCTGCCACCAGTGCCAGCCGCTCACTCTGCCACCAGTGCCAGCCTCTCACTCTGCCACCAGTGCCAGCCTCTCACACTGCCACCAGTGCCTGCCGCTCACTCTGCCACCAGTGCCAACCTCTCACTCTGCCACCAGTGCCAGTCTCTCACACTGCGACCAGTACCAGCCTCTCACTCTACCACCAGTGCCAGCCTATCACACTGCCACCAGTGCCAGCCTCTCACTCTGCCACCAGTGCCAGCCGCTCACACTGCCACCAGTGCCAGCCTCTCACTCTGCCACCAGTGCCAGCCTCTCATACTGCCACCAGTATCAGCCCCTCCCACTTCCCACCAGTGCCAGCCGCTCACTCTGCACCAGTTCCAGCCTCTCACACTCCCACCAGTACCAGGCTCTCACTCTGCCACCAGTGCCAGCCTCTCACACTGCCACCAGTGCCTGCTGCTCAGTCTGCCACCAGTGCCAGCCTCTCACTCTGCCACCAGTGCCAGCCTCTCACTCTGCCCCTAGTGCTTGCCGCTCACTCTGCCACTAGTACCAGCCTCTCACTCTGCCACCAGTGCCAGTCTCTCACACTGCCACCAGTGCCAGCCGCTCACACTGCCACCAGTGCCAGCCTCTCACTCTGCCACCAGTGCCAGCCTCTCATACTGCCACCAGTATCAGCCCCTCCCACTTCCCACCAGTGCCAGCCGCTCACTCTGCACCAGTTCCAGCCTCTCACACTCCCACCAGTACCAGCCTCTCACTCTGCCACCAGTGCCAGCCTCTCACACTGCCACCAGTGCCTGCTGCTCAGTCTGCCACCAGTGCCAGCCTCTCACTCTGCCACCAGTGCCAGCCTCTCACACTGCCACCAGTGCCATCTGCTCACTCTGCACCAGTGCCAGCCTGTCACACTCCCACCAGTGCATACAGCTCACTCTGCCACCAGTGCCAGCCTCTCACCCTGCCACCAGTGCCAGCCTCTCACTCTGCCACCAGTGCCAGCCTCTCACTCTTCCACTGCCAGCCTCTCATACTGCCACCAGTGCCAGCCTCTCATCCTGCCACCAGTGCCAGCCTCTCATCCTGCCACCAGTGTCAGCCCCTCCCACTTCCCACCAGTGCCAGCCGCTCACTCTGCATCAGTGCCAGCCTCTCACACTCCCACCAGTACCAGCCTCTCTCTGCCACCAGTGCCAGCCTCTCACACTGCCACCAGTGCCTGCCGCTCATTCTGCCACCAGTGCCAGCTGCTCACTCTGCACCAGTGCCAGCCTGTCACTCGGCCACCAGTGCCAGCCTCGAACACTCTCACCAGTGCCAGCTGCTCACTCTGCACCAGTGCCAGCTTCTCACACTCCCACCAGTGTTAGCCTCTCACTCTGCCACCAGTGCCAGCCTCTCACTCTGCCACCAGTGCCAGCATCTCACACTGCCACCAGTGCCTGCCGCTCACTCTGCCACCAGTGCCAGCCTCTCACTCTACCACCAGGGCCTGCCGCTCACTCTGCCACCAGTGCCAGCCTCTCACACTACCACCAGTGCTAGCCTCTCACACTACCACCAGTGCCGGCCTCTCACTCTGCCACCAGTGCCAGCCTCCCACTCTGCCACCAGTGCCAGCTTCAGCCACTACCCACCAGTGCCAGCCTCTCATACTCCCGCCATTGACAGCTGCTAACTCTGCCACCAGTGCCAGCCTCTCACACTGCCACCTGTGGCAGCAGAGCTCCTCTGACTACCCACTAGTGCCAGCTTCAGTCACTACCCACTTGTGCCAGACTCACACTCTGCCACCAGTGACAGCCTCTTACACCACCAGTGCCAGCTGCTCACACTGCCCAGGTTTGCTACACTCCTGCCCAGTGCTAGTTTCTGTACAATGATGCCACCTATATCACACTGTGCACCAAATGCCCAGCAGTGCCAGCTCCGTGCACTGCCCTCATGTGTACTTCAGTCCCCCTCAGGTAGTTAATGGAAAGGTTTAGACTCCTTGGCCAGCACTAATATTTGTTCACTGTCTTGCAGCTTATCTTTTTTAGCCTACATTTTCACATGAAATCCCCTTAACTCCGTGCCCAGAATACATTTGAAAAGGTACAGTCAAAGCGCTATAACTTAAGACGCCTACTTCATTTCATAAACTTCTCACTACACAAAAGCCAAAGCAATTATCTCCATTAAGTAGGGTTCGATGAAGCAGTTGGAGCAATTAAGACAATTAGGCACGCGGCTGTGAAATTCATTGAGGCCGCTTCGCAAAGGTAAGTTTACACATGTACATTTACTCAGGTCACAATTCCTAAAAAAAAGAAGTGCGGGGGTGCTGTCGTCACGACAGGAAGTGTCAAGTCAATAAATTTATATAGCGCGCTACATACCCAGAGGGTCTCAAGGCGCTTGAGGAGGGGTGGGGAATTACTTCTCGAATATCCAGGTTTTAAGCTGCTTTCTGAATGCTAGGTGGTTTTGAGTGAGGCGAAGGTGCATGGGAAGTGAGTTCCAGGTTTTGGCCGCTAGGTAGGAGAATGATCTTCCTCCCATGGTGGTTTTGTTGACGCGGGGAACAGTAGCGAGGGCTTGGTTGGAAGAGCGCAGCTGGCGGGAGGGGGTGTAGAAGGAAAGACGTGAATTGAGGCATTCGGGTCCAAGTTCGTAGAGAGCTTTGTGTGCGTGGGTGAGGAGGCGGAAAGTTATTCTCTTATTGACGGGGAGCCAGTGGAGGTTTTTCAGGTGACCAGAAATGTGTTCTTTACGCGGGATGTCTAATATGAGTCTGGCTGATGCGTTCTGGATGCGTTGGAGTTTTTTCTGAAGTTTTGCGGTGGTACCGGCGTAAAGGGTGTTTCCGTAGTCAAGGCGGCTTGTAACCAGTGCATGGGGGACCGTTTTTCTAGTTTCGGTGGGGATCCAGCGAAATGTTTTTTTGAGCATGCAAAGAATGTTGAAGCAAGATGAGGAGACGGCGTTGACTTGTCTGGTCATCGAGAATGAGGAATCCAGGATGACGCCTAGGTTCCGTGCGTGATCCGTTGGGATGGGTGCTTTTCAAAGGGCTTCTGGACACCAAGAGTCGTCCCAGGCGGAGGGGGAGGTACCTAAGATAAGGACTTCTGTTTTGTCTGAATTCAGTTTCAGACGGCTATGCTTCATCCATTCGGCTACCTCTTTCATTCCTTCATGTAGGTTGGTTTTGGCGATGTTTGGGTCTTTGGTGACTGAGAGGATCAGTTGAGTGTCATCAGCGTAGGAGATGATGTTGAGGTTGTGTTGGCGTGCGATGGTCGCGAGGGGGCTCATGTATACGTTGAAGAGGGTGGGGCTGAGTGAAGATCCTTGTGGCACGCCGCAGATGACTTCAGTGGCCTCTGACTTGAATGGTGGGAGGCGTACTCTCTGGGTTCTTCCGGCAAGGAAAGAAGTGATCCATTCCAGTGCTTTTCCTTGGATTCCGATGTTTCTAAGTCGTTGTAACAGGGTGTTATGACAGACTGTGTCGAAGGCTGCGGAGAGGTCGAGGAGGATGAGGGCGACTGTGTCTCCATTGTCCAGTAGAGTTCGGATGTCGTCTGTTGCTGCGATGAGTGCGGTCTCAGTACTGTGTTTGGCTCGGAAGCCGGACTGTGAGGAGTCGAGGGATTTGTTGGCTTCGAGGAAGGCGGCAAGCTGGTTGTTGACAGCTTTCTCGATGACTTTGGCCGGGAATGGGAGGAGCGAGATGGGGCGGTAGTTTTTGAGTTCGGTGGGGTCAGCTGTGGGTTTTTTTCAGAAGGGCGCTGAGTTCGGCGTGTTTCCAGCTTTCTGGGAAGGTGCCGGATTTGAGGGAGCAGTTGATGACGTCTCGGAGGTGTGGTGCTATGATGGAGTCTGCTTTGTTGAAGATGTGGTGAGGGCAAGGGTCTGAGGGGGATCCTGAATGGATGGAGTTCATCAGGCGAATGGTGTCCTCAGTGGAGATTGGGTTCCAGTCATTAAGGATGTTCAAGGGGGGTGAAGGTACGGCAGAGGGTTTGGTGGGTTGGTCTTCGGGTTGGTTGTTGAAGCTGTTGTGGATGTCTGCGATTTTGTCGTGGAAGAACGAAGCTAGTGAGTCGCAAAGGGTTTGAGAGGGGGTGATGTCGTTGGAGTTGGCCATGGGGTTGGTAAACTCTTTGACGATGTTGAATATTTCCTTGCTGTTGTGGGCGTTTTTGTCTAGTCGGTCTTTGAATGCGGTTTTCTTGGCAGTCCGGATCAATTGGTGGTGTATGCGGGAGGCGTTTTTGAAGGCGTCCCTGATGTTGGTGTTTGGGTCTTTTTTCCAGGTCATCTCAAGGGAGCGACAGAGTTTCTTGTATTTCTTAAGATCATCGTTGAACCAGGGGGCGTTTTTGCTGCCTAGTTTGATTTGACGTTTTTTCAAAGGTGCTAGGTTGTCGGCAGTGCCGGTTAGCCATTGTGTGAGGTTGATGGCTGCTTGGTTGGGGTTCGATGAGTGGGCAGGGGGGTTTTGAAGAAGCGATGTGGAGACCTGGTCGATGGTGATTTTGTTCCAATTTCTTTGCAGAGTAGGTTGAGGATGGTTGTGGGATGTGGTCTTTTTGTAGACAAAGTGAACGCAGCGAGTCCATTGGAGAACTGTGGTGTGACTGAAGGAAATATGTTTGCTGGAGGTGAAGATAGGGTCGAGAGTGTGTCCTGCGCGGTGTGTGGGGGTATTAACAAGTTGTTTGAGTACTAGGTTGGCGAGATTGTCCAGAAGGGTGGTGGTGTTGTTGTTGTTGTTCTTTTCCAGGTGAAAATTGAGGTCTCCCAATAGGATGTAGTCCTCGGAGGAGAGGGCGTGTTGGGTGATAAAGTCAGTGATGTCTTCAGTGAATTGTGCACGGGGTCCTGGTGGCCTGTATAGGAGTGTGCCTCTGAGTGTGGTCTTGGGGTCGGTGTGGATCTGGAAGTGAAGGTGTTCGGTGCTAGAGAGGTTGTCGTCTGAGCTGGTTGAGATGCGGATGGAGTTCTTATGGACGATGGCGATGCCTCCTCCTGTTTGTTTGGGGCGATCTTTTCGGATGATCTTGTAGCCTTCCGGGATGGCTATGGTGATGTCTGGGGCCGAAGAGGCGTTCATCCATGTTTCTGTTAGGAAGGCGACGTCTGGAGAGATGGTGTCTAGTAGATTCCAAAGGTTGATGGCGTGGCTGTGGACCGATCGGGTGTTGAGTAGGATGCATTTAAGGTGGTTGGCGTCAGATCTATGTTTGGTGTTAGTGGATGCGGAATTGGTTTTTGTGCCGTCAAACTTGCAGGAGATGCATGTGAAGGGTCCATGGGTGTGTCCAGGTGAGGCTTGGGCGCAGTTGGGGAGTCGGCCAGGATTAAGTGCTAGGAGGGTGGCTGAGTCGTATGTAATGCGGGTGGGCTGGGCATTGCGTGGACCAGGGGGTCTGGCGCTGGGCGCGGTCCAGGCGGGCTCGGCGCGGCCGTAGCATGTGGACGCTGCACGTTGGGACATCTGCTTTAAATGGATAGTGGAGGGGGAGGAGCGTGGGAGGGTCAGCTGGGAGGAGTTAGCCGGGAGGGTAGGCGGGGCAAGGGAGTAGACAACAACCTGGATACAAAATGGAGTTAGAAAGTGAAACTTGGGCAGCCTTTGGTCAGTGCAAAGCTAAATAACAATAGTGCACACAATTGAGGCAGCAGAAAAAGATGCAGATTATAAAAGGCGGCAGTCACACGAAGTATTACCAAAATGCTAGCTTAGTGTGAGGTACGGCGCTATGAATCAACAAAGCGCTATGTGAATTTGCTAATCCTGTCGTGCGCGATGTTTAACAATGCAAAATTACTTGGGCGCTGTGATTAAATGTCGAACGCGATGTTAACAGTGCTATTCCAATGGAGTCCGATGTTATTAGTTCCTTATGAATGACACGCGATATTTAAAGGGCTAGATTACACGAGCGCGAAGTCGGAAGCAGCTATTTAAACAAGCGCGTTGACACAGATGCAAGTGCGAGCAAGCGTGCTGCTACGATACCAGCCAGATGATTTTGCAGCAGAATTCTTTGCCAGGGAGCGTGGGGGGGAGCGACCGTCTCGGATGAGATCCAGGTGGTCACAGCGGTGAAATGGAGGAAGTCAGCAGTGTGTTTGTGGGTGGGAGGGTCAGCTGGGAGGAGTTAGCCGGGAGGGTAGGCGGGGCAAGGGAGTAGACAACAACCTGGATACAAAATGGAGTTAGAAAGTGAAACTTGGGCAGCCTTTGGTCAGTGCAAAGCTAAATAACAATAGTGCACACAATTGAGGCAGCAGAAAAAGATGCAGATTATAAAAGGCGGCAGTCACACGAAGTATTACCAAAATGCTAGCTTAGTGTGAGGTACGGCGCTATGAATCAACAAAGCGCTATGTGAATTTGCTAATCCTGTCGTGCGCGATGTTTAACAATGCAAAATTACTTGGGCGCTGTGATTAAACGTCGAACGCGATGTTAACAGTGCTATTCCAATGGAGTCCGATGTTATTAGTTCCTTATAAATGACGCGCGATATTTAAAGGGCTAGATTACACGAGCGCGAAGTCGGAAGCAGCTATTTAAACAAGCGCGTTGACACAGATGCAAGTGCGAGCAAGCGTGCTGCTACGATACCAGCCAGATGATTTTGCAGCAGAATTCTTTGCCAGGGAGCGTGGGGGGGAGCGACCGTCTCGGATGTGCTTGCACCATCAGACTCATTGCCTCCCCTCACTCACCCCTTATATGCGATTACATCAGAGAAGCCTGCACATGAGCAGCGTACTGAATGAGCTCCTATCTCGCCCCAGAGAGGCCAAAAAGTGAATGTGTGGCTCCATTTGCTCCAGTTATTGAAATCCCGGTAAAATAAGTGGGGGGACGCCGTCCACCAGCGTGGTACCCCAACTCGAGCCCTCCATTTACTCCTGTAAACCCCTGCACCAAGTGTAAATCTAAACCTTTTTGCCGTCCAGCATTTCCTACTGTAGATTTACACCTAAGTGTAAACTTACATGTTTCCACCCAGTAGTGGACTTTCCTTCAATAGGATTTATGAGTCTAAAATAACTACTAGTAACTTTTCACTCGCAGGTAGTGATTTCCACCACTGTAGTGGAGATCTCCCTATGAGGAAGTATGGGGAAATTATTAAAGCTTATTTTTAATTTAAAAAAAATGAAAATATTGAAATATAAAATATAAATGTAAATTCATTTAGGATATTTATTATAAATCTAGATGTAATAAAATAAAATGTTGCATGTGGAGAGACAGTGGAGATAGACAGTGGAGAGAGTGGAGAGAGAGAGTGGAGAGAGAGAGTGGAGAGAGAGAAAGTGGAGAGAGAGAGAGGAGAGAGAGAGAGTGGAGAGAGAGAGTGGAGAGAGAGAGAGAGTGTAGAGAGAGAGAGAGAGTGGAGAGAGAGGGTGGAGAGAGAGAGAGTGGAGAGAGAGTAGAGAAAGAGTGGAGAGAGAGAGAGAGAGGAGAGAGAGAGAGTGGAGAGAGAGAGGGAGAGGAGAGAGAGGGAGTGGAGAGAGAGGGAGTGGAGAGAGAGAGAGGGGGAGAGTGGAGAGAGAGAGAGAGTGGAGAGAAAGAGAGTGGAGAGAGAGACAGTGGAGAGAGAGTAGAGAGAGTGGACGGAGACAGTGGAGAAAGAGTAGAGAGAGAGTGGAGAGAGCGGAGAGAGGGACAGTGGAGAGAGAGTAGAGAGAGAGAGTGGAGAGTGAGAGAGACAGAGTGGAGAGAGAGAGAGAGAGTGGAGAGAGAGTGGATAGAGGCAGTGGAGTGAGAGACAGTTGAGAGAGAGTAGAAAGAGAGAGAGAGAGAGAGTGTGGAGAGAGTGTGGAGAGACAGTGGAGAGAGTGAGCGAGAGAGAGTGGAGGGAGAGAGAGTGGAGAGAGAGAGAGAGTGTAGAGAGAGAGAGAGAGTGGAGAGAGAGGGTGGAGAGAGAGAGAGTGGAGAGAGAGTGGAGAAAGAGTGGAGAGAGAGAGAGAGAGGAGAGTGAGAGAGTGGAGAGAGAGAGGGAGAGGAGAGAGAGGGAGTGGAGAGAGAGGGAGTGGAGAGAGAGAGAGGGGGAGAGTGGAGAGAGAGAGAGAGTCGAGAGAAAGAGAGTGGAGAGAGAGACAGTGGAGAGAGAGTAGAGAGAGTGGACGGAGACAGTGGAGAAAGAGTAGAGAGAGAGTGGAGAGAGCGGAGAGAGGGACAGTGGAGAGAGAGTAGAGAGAGAGAGTGGAGAGTGAGAGAGACAGAGTGGAGAGAGAGAGAGAGAGTGGAGAGAGAGTGGATAGAGGCAGTGGAGTGAGAGACAGTTGAGAGAGAGTAGAAAGAGAGAGAGAGAGAGAGAGAGAGTGTGGAGAGAGTGTGGAGAGACAGTGGAGAGAGTGAGCGAGAGAGAGTGGAGGGAGAGAGAGTGGAGAGAGAGAGAGTGCATAGAGAGAGAGAGTGGAGAGAGAGAGAGAGAGAGAGAGAGAGTGGAGAGTGAGAGAGTGGAGAGAGAGTGAAGGCAGACAGTGGAGAGAGAGTGGAGAGAGAGTGGAGAGAGAATAGAGAGAGGGTGGAGAGAGAGTGGGGAGAGAGTGGAGAGAGACTAGAGAGAGACAGTGGAGAGAGAGAGACAGTGGAGAGAGAGAGTAGAGAGAGAGAGAAAGAAGGGAGAGAGGGTGGAGAGAGAGAGTGAAGGGAGAGAGGGTGGAGAGAGAGAGTGAAGGGAGAGAGGGTGGAGAGAGAGAGTGGAGGGAGAGTGGAGAGAGTGGAGAGATTGGAGGGAGAGAGTGGAGAGAGAGTGGAGAGAGAATAGAGAGAGGGTGGAGAGAGAGTGGGGAGAGAGTGGAGAGAGACTAGAGAGAGACAGTGGAGAGAGAGAGAGAGAGAGAGAGAGTGGAGAGAGAGAGTAGAGAGAGAGAAAGAAGGGAGAGAGGGTGGAGAGAGAGAGTGAAGGGAGAGAGGGTGGAGAGAGAGAGTGAAGGGAGAGAGGGTGGAGAGAGAGAGTGGAGGGAGAGTGGAGAGAGAGTGGAGAGATTGGAGGGAGAGAGTGGAGAGAGAGAGCGAGTGAAGAGAGACTAGAGAGAGAGAAAGTGAAGAGAGAGACAGTGGAGAGAGAGTGGAGAGAGAGACAGTGGAGATAGAGTGGACAGAGTTGAGAGAGAGAATGGAGAGAGAGAGAGTGGAAAGAGAGTAGAGACTGAATGGCTGACTCAGAGACTGAATACTGACTGACCGAGAGACTGACTGGCTGAGAAACTGACTGAGAGAGAGAGAGAGAGAAAGAGAGAGAGAGAGAGACTGGCTGACTGAGAGAGTGGCTAACTGACTGACAGAGAGAGAGAGGCTGATTGAGAGTGAGTGACTGACAGAGACTGACTGATTGAGGTAGAGAGATACTAACTGACAGAGAGAGAGATTGACTGACAGAGAGAGAGACTGAGAGAGAGAGGCAGAGACTGAAAGAATGAGAGATAGACTGATTGACTGTGAGAGAGACTGACAGAGAGAGAGAAAGAAAGACTGATTGATGTAGAGAGAGAATGACTGACTGAGAGAGACTGACTGACTGGGAGAGAGAGACTGACTGGGAGAGAGAGAGAGACTGACTGACTAAGAGAGAGACTAAAAGAAAGAGAGAGACTAAGAGACTGACTGGCTGAGAGAGAGACTGATAGAGGTAGAGACTGACAGAGAGGGAGAGACTGACTGAGAGAGAGACTGACTGACAGAGACTGACAGAGAAAGAGAGACTGACTAACAGAGAGAGAGACTGACTGATAGAGAGAGACTGACAGAGAGAGAGTCTCACAGAGAGAGACTGACTGACAGAGAGAGAGAGAGACTGACTGACAGAGAGAGTCACTGACTGAGAGAGAGAGACTGACTGAGAGAGACTGACAGAGGGAGAGAGAGACTGACTGAGAGAGACTGGCTGACTGCGAGAGAGAGAGAATGACTGAATGAGAGAGACTGACAGAGGGAGAGAGAGACTGATTGAGAGAGGCTGACTGTGAGAGAGAGAGAATGACTGATTGAGAGAGACTGACAGAGGGAGAGAGCGACTGTCTGGAAGACTGACTGAGAGAGAGAGAGGCTGAGAGAGAGAGGCTGAGAGAGAGAGACTGACAGAGATACTGAGAGAGAGACTGACAGAGAGAGAGACTGACAAAGAGAGGGACTGACTAAGAGAGAGACTGACTAAGAGAGAGACTGATTGAGAAAGAGACTGGCTGAGCGAGAGAGAGAGAGAGACTGACTGAGAGACTGACTGAGAGAGAGACTGACCGAGAGAGAGAGACTGGGACTCTGACAGAGAGAGAGACTGACTGACAGAGAGAGAGACTGACTGACAGAGAGAGAGACTGGCTGACTGAGAGAGAGAGACTGGCTGACTGAGAGAGAGAGACTGTCTGACTAAGAGAGAGACTGACCTACTGAGAGAAACTGACAGAAAGAGAGAGATAGAGAGACTGACAAAGAGAGAGAGAGAGACTGACAGACAGAAGAACTGACAGGGAGAGAGACTGACAGAGAGACACTGACAGAGAGACTGACAGAGAGAGGGACAGACTGAGAGAGAGACTTAGACTGACTGACTGACTGAGAGACTGACTGACTGAGAGAGACTGAATGACAGAGAGAGATAGACTGACTGAGAGAGAGAGACTGACTGACTAAGAGAGAGAGAGACTGACTGACTGACAGAATGACAGAAAGAGAGAGATAGAGAGACTGACAGAGAGAGAAAGACTGACTGACAGACTGACAGAGAGAGAGAGAGAGAGACTGACTGACTGACAGACTGACTGACTGAGAGAGACTGAGTGACAGAGAGACTGAATAACAGAGAGAGATAGACTGACTGACTGAGAGAGAGAGAGTGTCTGACTGACTGAAAGAGAGAGACTGACTGACAGAGAGAGACTGTGATGGAATTGGGGTCAAAGTGTGTATGAAGCTATGCAAGCCTCTTAAGATTGCTATTGTCCACTAATTAAAATGTATTATCAAAATGTGCTTTTTGTAGTTACATCTGCTTTTGAAATACTGCATTGTCGCATTGTCTAATGTTTTAAAACGGAAATAAGGAGGAGCAGTGGATGCACTTTTGTCAAAACTGAACGATGAGTGGGCCCGATGTTGTATATCATGACAGTAGTCTGCATCAGGAAACCCACCTAAAATTGGGCAAACTTCCCCGGCCTACTGATGGCAGGAACCCTGTAATGAATGGACCATCACCTATAATAGCCTGCTGGCAGACTAAGCCCAACCTTTAACTCCACCATCCAGTGTTACTTATAACGTCTGTATTGGTGACAGTGGCGTAGCAATAGCCCCGCATCCCCTGCAGTATGGCGGGTCGCTGGCCTGGGAGCTCTAGACTGGCACGGAGAATGGGAGGGGGGGTAAACAACACTTACAACGCAACTTTTACAACGCACTACCTTTACAACGAAACTTTTACAACGCAACATCCATTACAACGCATGCCATTACAACGCAACCATTACAACGCATGTCACTACAACGCATACCACTACAACGCATGTCATTACAACGCAGTCATTACAACACATACCATTACAACGTATACCTACACTATCCAACACTTACCCTACTGTTGCACCCCCTGGAGTTAAAATAGTAATTTTTACCCCTACACTATCCAATACTTACCATACATGCAATGTAATGGTATGCGTTGTAATGGTATGCGTTGTGAATGTAGTATGCGTTGTAGTGGAATGCATTGTAAAGGTCGTTTCAAAGAATTCGTTGTAATGGCATGCGTTGTAATGGATGTTGCAGTGTAAAAAATGCGTTGTAAGGTATGCGTTGTAAAAGTAAGCGTTGTAACGACATACAACCAGGAGGGGGGCCCCCACCATGTAGTTTGCAGGGGGGCCTCTTCAAGTTTCATTACGCCACTGCCCTCGGGGGCACATTGCCCAACATGGCGGGCAGGCCCGACAACGAGAAGCGGAAAACCAAGACGCCTCTTCGGGGGGAACTATTCAAACGAATG
This sequence comes from Lissotriton vulgaris, assembly GCF_964263255.1. NCBI lineage: Eukaryota > Metazoa > Chordata > Amphibia > Caudata > Salamandridae > Lissotriton > Lissotriton vulgaris. The sequence goes on along the minus strand of NC_141688.1, from coordinate 93,822,833 downwards.
TCATGGATCGATATACCCATCCCAAGGGGTCTCCTGGTGGTACGAATAGGACTCTGGAAGAGACAAAGGAAGACCCGGCTGCTTCGATCGAGTTGACTCTACAGGATGTCATGGGCGCCATTGCTGGTATTAAGACCTCCATTGGCCAGCAATATGAGGCTCTCGCCCTTAAGCTCGACACCGTAACCATTGACGTCAATTTGATTAGACCGGACTTATCGAAGACTAATGAGAAGGTCAAATCCTTAGATCTAAAGACCTCCAGCCTCAAGACCAATGTGTCCGACTTACAGACGGAGGTCGGCAATCTGCGATCCTCCAATGATCTCATGGCTCGTCGACTTGAGGATTTTGAAAATAGGGCCAGACGCAATAATGTACGTATTATTGGGGTCCCTGAGAAATCGGAAAATCCCGTGGAGGACCTCATCCTAAATTACCTCGCCCCAAGAGGCCTAAGTAAATTCTTTGCCGTGGAGCGTGCACACCGAAGCCAGGTGCCCCTCCTAGGCCGATTATCGCCAACATTTTCAACTTTAGAGACAGAGACGCTATCCTGCAGGCATCGCAGGTGGGAGGCCCCGTGAAGTTTGAAAACACAACGGTGAGCTTCTACACGGACTTTACCCAGTTCGTTCAAAGGCAAAGGATGGGGTTTCAGGGGGTGAAGCGACGGTTGAGAGACATGAACTAGAAATACGCAATGCTATTTCCAACCAGGCTCCGTGTCGAATATGAGGACCGGACGTTTTTCTTTGATCGTCCCGGTAGCGTGAGTGACTGGCTGGATACATTACCAATGCGGAGCGATCAAACGGAACACTCGGGTGGAGCAGAGGGTGGTGTGCAGGAGCAAGAATGACAATGTGGTTCCTGATTTCCGAACAATTAACTTACTATACAGCTCGGTTTGATGTCTCTCATACTAATGTGATTTATGGTGGCATACCCGAGGGTGGCAGGGGGAGTGGGACTCTTTCCTCCTCTGGGTTTCTTTTTGTAGACTAGTTTAATGTTAGGGCGGAGTTTGGGTATGTTTCACTTTCTCTGAAGGCAACATATTGTTTTATTCTTGGATCTGGGTACTGTGTTCGCTATGGGTTGGATTCTGCATTCATTTCCGGGATGGGGGGTAGTGGGTTGAAACTACTGTGTTGGAATAGTGTGTTGGAGAGTCTTAAAAAAAGTCCTAGACCTCCTGCCATTCGAAGCCAGACGATTGTTGGTCCAGTCGCTGATCTTGTCGCGGCTGGATTATGCAAACGCCGTCTATATGGGAGCTCCAGTCGGCACCATAAAAGTTCTGCAATCTGTGCAGAACTGTGCCGCTCGGCTGCTCATGAAAGTCCCCAAAAGATGCTCAGCGAAGGCCGCACTTCAACACCTCCACTGGCTGCCCATCAAGGGAAGGATTACCTTCAAAACATTGTGCTTGGCGCATAAGTCCATCTATGGCGCTGGACCGCCGATTTTGGATCCCCTCTTCTGTCGCCATCGATCAGTGAGATCTCTGAGATCCAACCAGCGGAACTTGCTGGTGGTTCCCAGGATAAAGCTGGCGCGGATGGGTGGCCGCAGGCTCTCTGTGCATGCAGCTAAAGAATGGAACGCACTCCCAGATACCATCAGGCTTGAGTCCAATCATCTCGCTTTCAGGAAGCGCTTAAAGACACACTTGTTTCAATAGTGTCTTTTTGTTCCCTTGGTCTTACAGCGCTGGGATGCTCAAGAGTAGCCATGCGCTATAGAAGAGGGTATTCATTCATTCATTCATTCATTCAATATCAATGGGTTGGGGGTTAGGATAAAGCGGGGAGTAGTGTTGCAACTGTTGAGACGCCTCTCCCCTGATGTTGTGTTGTTGCAGGAGACGCACTTGATTGGAAACACTTGTCACGCCATGAATCGGCGAGGATATGGTCTTGCTGTACACTCTGGGTTCACTACTGGTTCTAGGGGAGTGGGCATCCTAGTCAAGAACTCTCTCCCCTTGGAAATAGACAACATGATCCTTGATGACAGGGGGCGCTACTCTGCTCTCACAGGGAGGTGGGAGTGGAGGACTGTCTCGCTGATTTCTGTATATATCCCGCCTGATCTACAGACCTCGAGTTTTGCTGATCTTGGGCTTGTGGTACTGGGGCATCCGGATGGTATCCTGGTGATGGGCGGAGATTCCAACTCAGTTGTCTCCGGTGTAGGAGAGTAGGGTCTGCAATCCTATGATCACCCAGATTTTTTGCTTTTGTTTCACTGGTTTACGACTTTCTCTGGCTGTGGGCCTGCCAATCAGACCCACAGCCTGGCTGTTCTCTCTCTAAATTACAACATGTACCCTAGGTGCATTTACCAATTTGTACTGGGCCACCTTATCAGACCCTGTAACTCAGGGCATAGGTGTACCCAGGGCCTACCAGAGGCTGAAGCATGTATTATGCCACCCCTGGCTGGCCTCCTAAATTTGACATAACTGGCTGCATGACAGCTGGGGCAAAGTCGTGTAATCACCCTTTGCTGTAGATATAGTATACCTATATCTAACCCTAAAAATGGACACACAGATTCCTATCAGTCACTCCTATGGCAGGCCTTGAGAATCCTGAAAACAAAACAACTGCCAGTACTGCTCGTACTATTTAATCAAAGACGCGAAGAGCTGAGTAAGCCTATCACAACTCCGGGAACCAAACAATTAGTCCACACCTAATGTTTATATAAAGAAATGTATTGTCTACTTACAAAATTCCAAAAGCTTTATCAATTTTTTTGTATATATCACCAGAGAGGCATTATTTACCCTAAAAAATGACAACAACATTATAATAAAACAAGCCGACAAGGGTGGATCGATTGTAGTCTGGGGCACTAATGAATACATCACAGAGGCTACTCGTCAATTATCGAATCAAGAATGTTACCGCAAAATAGATCATGATCCTACAAAAGAGCTACAAAAGGAATTATTTTCTATCTTAAACAAAGGCTTCTCAGAGGGGTTTCTTGGAAAAAACGAGTATGAGTATTTGCAAAATAAACATCCACGAATACCGCTATTCTACGTGCTTCCTAAAGTACATAAGGATGAAAAGATACCACCAGGAAGACCTATCATTTCCGGTTGTGAGTCGCTCTTTGAGCCTATTTCAAAATTCATTGATTTCTTTTTAAAACCATTTATGCCACAAGTAAAGTCCTATCTACAAGACACCACTGATTTTATTTCCAAATTGGACACCTTACCATTTACAGAGAACCAAGACCTTCTCGTAACTATGGACATAGTGTCATTGTACACACAGATTCCACAAGACCAAGCCTTAGAGGTTTTAGAACTATACCTAGACAAGAGAGAGAGACCAACGAAAATCCCGACAAGTTTTATTTTGGAACTTGCCAAAATAGCTCTTACCAGAAACTACTTTAAGTTCAGAGATGATTTTTACTTCCAAACCAAGGGAGTAGCGATGGGCTGCCCCTTTGCCCCAGAGCTTGCTGTTCTTTTCATGAGCCAGTATGAGGAGTGCTTCATATATAACAACAATCCACACAAAGATCAGATAAGAGGATGGGTACGATTCATCGACGATATCTTCCTAACATGGAAAGGCAGTGAAGATGAATTAATGAACTTCCATAGATGGCTGAACAATCGTACCAGGGATATCCAGTTCAGTATTCAATTTTCAAAGACCAGAATTACTTTTTTAGACGTAGAAGTCTATTGTACAGATGACAAATTGGTAACAACTTTATACCGCAAAAAATCGGACAGAAATAAGGCCCTTGACTTCTCAAGTAATCATCCTCGAAGTTTAAAACAAAATTTACCAGTGGGCCAATTCCTCCGCATCAGGAGGAATTGTACATTCAAGGAAGAATACACTGAACATGCGAATGCCCTAAGAGAGAGACTTTTACAGAGAGGTTACCCGGCAAAACTATTAAAACAAGCTCAGAAAAGAGCGTGGTGGACACCACGGGAGGAACTACTAAAAAGAAGTGAACGTGAAAAACTGTCCAGGATAGTGTGTGTCTCTACCTACTGTCCATCATCTAATTGGTTAAAGAGAACCATCTACCAAAATTGGCATCTATTAGAAGAACTGGACCCTCAATTTAACAATAAACCACTTTTTGCATTCAAGAAAGACAAGAGCATTGCCAATCAACTTGTACGTGCAATGGTACCAAAAACATCAACCGCCACACTGAGAGAATATGTAGGCTTGCCACCAATAAAAGGCCATCACAAGTGTGGGACATGTGTGAATTGCCCGCTAACATTGGAAGGATCATTGTTTGAACATGACGGGATTTTCTGGAAACATGAGAGTTTTTCCAATTGCAAAACTCGCAATGTCGTTTATGGTATTTTTTGCCCTTGCGGCAAGCTATATATTGGAAAGACAAATCAGGAGATAAGACAACGCATCTCACAACATAAATCGAGAATCAAGATGAAAACCCTCACAGCACCATTAGTGCAACACTGGCTAGAAAATGGACATAATGAAACCGACCTGAAATGGACGGTCATTTCCAAAATCGAACCAGATAAAAGAGGAGGAGATCAAGAAGCAAAACTCAGACAACGAGAGGCAATGCTTATACTTAAATTTAATACCACCACGAAAGGACTGAATGAAATGGCGGAATTATATCATTTGTAGATAAAGATGCAAAAAACTACAAATCCCAGAATCCCTAGAGACCTGGATGACGATCGTTAAAATCGACCGAGGTATGACCATTCAACACGGCGCCTAATTCCATTGCCAAACGAGAGATACGGACCGAGACGGCGGATGGTAAGAGCTCACTGGAAACAACTCGTGACTCAAGCAGTGTTTATTCAACTAAGACGGTAACATTTAACCGTGTTTACACGTTCTGGCATTTTCTCGACAGATGGATGCATAACGACAGCTTCCATGCACAATTTTTGATTGAGACTGGATTTGATAAGAAAACGCCGATTTGACAAGAGGAGCACAATATACATTCCAGTAAGTTGTCCAATGACCTCCCCCGCCCTTACAACCTTGAGTCTCCGGTCAATTAAAATATTCACAGACCATCCATTCCTTTTTACAGCTTTCCACGAAGAACCCAACAAGAAAACTTGACAGGTACTACTTGTGTGTGTGTGAGGTTGAATGATGTTTTGAGCATCCCCCTGGCGTGCAGACAATTGACTGAGTGTTTTTCTGTTCGATTTTATGTTTTACAGATCTATGTCTGTTTCTGGTCCTGAGGAGAATCCCAAGGAATAATGGGATTCGAAACGCGTCGACCACTCTAGAATGAATAATTACCAAACTTCTCCCCATGGTGTCCTGGTGACATCTGGTTGATTGAGACTTAGCTAGTTGGTGCATATAGTGCATTCGAAATTGAGCCAATCAAGCTGATAATTTCTTATTCAGTGTATATTTTTGTGTTTTTCGTCAAGAACTGTACCTTGATTTTTGCTTCCTCAAATTGTATATAATTGATGACCCTTTCACATTCCCTCACTTGTTCATGTCCTTTCATGTAGAGTGACTGTAGTATGAATGCCAAGTTTGTGAAGCTGAGTGAATTTTATTGGACATTTTTTTGTGGTGTATTGTTATTCCCCGTATCACCCACACTCTTTTCCTATGGTTCACTTGAATTGTAAATATTGGATATTTCTGATTCAACCTTTGTGTGTGAATTCTGAGAACCAATTCTCTGGTGATATATACAAAAAAATTGATAAAGCTTTTGGAATTTTGTAAGTAGACAATAAATTTCTTTATATAAACATTAGGTGTGGACTAATTGTTTGGTTCCCGGAGTTGTGATAGGCTTACTCAGCTCTTCGCGTCTTTGATTAAATAGTACGAGCAGTACTGGCAGTTGTTTTGTTTTCATACATTTGTAGGCGTAGCCTTACTGCGCTCAAGCCAAACCCTTTTTCGTTTCAAGGTTGAGAATCCTGAAGGCAGAGTGCTTGGAATCGTGTGAGATGGTGCTCTGGCATGAGCTGAGCCTGTCTGCAGCTTGCGGAACCAAGTCCTAATAGCTGTTCCATGATAAAGCATACCATATACACTTAAGTGCATTATAATCCTTGCGGTTAAATGCTATCTTTGGTAGTGCTTTATCAAAACATGTCGAGTAAGGTGTCATACGAATTGGAATACTAACCCCTCGCCAATTCTGGCGACGGGGTTAGCATTCCACCCTTCTAGAGGGACACGACATGTATGTAACTGTGAACCCCGGTTAAAGTTAAACGAAGCCTCAGCTCCACAAAATGGATGCTGCCACCACAGACACGAGTCTGACCCCCTGCAGCTGGGAGTCCTTCCAGCGAGGGGAGCCTGGACAAAGGGTTTCCTGTCCGGGGCGGTGCTAGCACCATACCAGACAGGGTTTTGTGTATCCTGGGTAGGTTTGGCTTTACAGGAAGGTGACTGCTGAGTGGCACCCCGGTGCTCACTACGCATAGGCCGGTCAGAACCAGTTCCAGGGGCACACCAGTCCCTGGCCTGGGGAAAGTCCGGCATGGGAGAGGGGTGTAACCACCCCCCTCCTAGTCCCACCCATAGGCAGGACCTAGTCACCGGGTCAGCCCCTTTTCTTAGTATAAAGATAGGAGCGGGCCCCCTGTTCAAATTAGATCATCTTTGGAATCAAGACACGACTTTCTGCGAAAGGACTTCAAGATTTCTTCTTCAAGATTCTCCCTTGTGGCTAAGGAGTAGTCACCCTGCATCCGCAGGCACCATCAAGAACCCTGCGGTCTGCTGCAAGTCCTTCCTCAGGAATCCGACGACACAGCTCGACGAGACCCGGCTTCCCTGGCACCTCTGACCTCTACTCACCTCTACAGCCAAGCTGAGAACCGTGAGTGCGACGAGACCTCGAGGGACTGACGATCGCCAAGACTGCACGACTTCTTCACAACAAGCCCGCCGAGTGTCCCTCTGGTGAGTGCTTTGGGGTCCGAAAAGCCCCGACCCTGAGCAGCTCCAGCACCGAAGATCAGCTCTCCAGCATCTCCACGATCTGCGTGGGGCCCTTCTGCTTTTTGCTGCTCACCGCGTTGTTTGGCTACTAGCCCGCTGGCTTGTGGCCTTCTGAACGACGCCCGGCGACATCACTGCTGCTGGTCTGGTTGCTCCAGACTGGCCCTTGCTTCCTTCCAAGAGAGGAGCACCCCGGACCCTCCTGGTCCACTCCAGACGCCATTTTGAGTCCACCGCGTGGGCTTGAATTTGCCAAGGCTTTGTTGCCCAATCCTGGGTCCAGCGACGCCGACAGCTTCATCCATCGTGGGACAGCTCGCTCCTCCATCCTGGTCGCCGACAACGCCTCCTGGTCCGTGAGATCTGCAGAGCACAGCGTCACCCACTCACCTAGTCGATGTGACTACCATCCGGTGCCCTCCTGGTGCCAGCTGACTACTGGCTAGTAGTCACGAACTTGGTCCCCTCTGCTTTCAGGTGTCATCTCTCTTCAAGATCCAGGCTTGGATCACTTCGAACTCTCTTCACTGGTCGCCTGCCAGCATCTTTCTTCCAGGCTCCTGGTCCGTCTACGAGGATTCCCGACGTCTTTTGAGACATATGCAGCTGCAGCCCCTGGGCTAGGTAAACTCGGCATTTCGGTGCCCCAGCATAGCCTCACTATCCAAGGGTCAGAATCCACTTTCGTTTTCCTCCTACCAGGTCGGGTTCGCCCGAGAACACTAACTCTGTGAAATCTAGCTACCATAGACTTTGTCCCGCATCACGCGTGAGAGTGCACACTCTGCACCCGAGTCCCCTGGGTCTCCTAGAAGTAATCTAACGATTCTATAGTCAAGTCCTAGCGATTCCAAAGCCTATTAGTTCTGTACTTACCTGCTAGTAATTTCGCATTCCACTTTCAGAGTATATGGTTTTCCGTGCCCCTCGGGCATTTGTATATACTGTGCTAACTTAAGTATTTTCGTAAGAGTTTTGTTTTGTGCTGAGTACCCTGTCCTCATAAAGAGTACAGGGCTGTTGTGATTCTTAATAAATATACTGTTTATTTTCATAACACTTGTGTGGTGTCCTTTCACTTGGTATTCAAGGGGTATATGTGTGGTATAACAGCTGGCTTAACACGCCCTCTCGAGTCTTTAGCCTTAGACTGCTCATTTCCACGCTACTAGGATAGCTGGTCTATAAGGTTGACTTACAACCAATCATCAATAAGGGTTGCTGGACTGATACATAGTGTTCACTAGAATAGTGAGCACTGCATATCAGGCCAACTTCTCACATCCGGTAGTGTAGATCGCTACCCCCCCAGAGACCTCACTAGGGCACAGTCTTGGTTAAGTGGGTTTTTGGTGACACTGGGTTTGGTAGACTGTTGGAGGTTGATGCATCCGGGACAGGTACAATACACCTTCCACTCTGGGGCCCACGGCAGTCTCTCTAGACTTGACTATGTTTTGATGCCGGCGGTGCAGGCCTCCTCTGTCAGGGAGATGGCCCGGGGTATATCAGATCACACCCCACTGTGGCTCCAGATCGGCGCTAGTATCGGTGTCGAGGGACGGGTTGCCCTGATCAATCCCTGGTATCTGCGCAACCCCAAAACTCGTGCTGAGTTGATTAAGTCCCTGGATCAGTACTTTGCTGAGAACGAGGGGTCCGTGTCCTCTTCTGTGTCACTGTGGGAGGCATTTAAGATGGTCATCCAAGGACAGGCATTATTGTTAATCGCTGGTGCCAAGAAAAGTAAAAATGAGGAGATGGTCCGTTTAGAGACTGAAATAACTGAGCTAGAAAGGGATTTGGAACTGGGTGTGACTCGTAACAAGCTTCATGCCCTCAGCCTCAAACAACTGGATTATAGGGCCCTGGAGACGAATGCCGCTAAAGTCATGAGTAGAGAGCAGCAGGGCAGACTGTATGATGTGGGAGATAAGGCTGGGAAACTGATTGCTTGGCTGGATGAAAAGGAGAGGGCGAGTCGTGTGGTTCCTGTGATTGAGAAACTTGATGGAGTGTGTGTGACTGATCCAACTGAGATTGTCAAATGTTTCGCGGAACATTTCCGAAATGTGTATTCCCCAGTCTCCGATAGACCGGAGGAAGACTCCCACCTGTTGCTGCGTGACATGGCATTGCCTCGCCTGTCGGATTCAGATAGGGACCTAATGGACGCTGCATTATCAGCTGACGAGGTGGCCCTCGCATTCGCTCTGTGCGCTCGGGCAAAGCTATGGGCCCTAATGGTCTTCCCATCGAACTCTACAAGTTGCATCCTGACAAAATGGCGCCGTATCTCTGTGCTATATTTCTAGAGTCGCGAGACATCGGCCCCCTTCCTCGTGATCAGCGTCTTGCTACCATCGTGGTGATTCATAAGGAGGGGAAACCGCGGGATCGCTGTGCATCCTACAGGCCCATTTCGCTCTTAAACGCCGAACCAAAGATTCTCGCTAAGTTGCTGGCAAACCGCTTGATAAAAGTAATTAGTGACTTGATTCATCCGGATCAGTCCGGTTTCATCCCACACCGCAATACAGCACTTAACCTGAGGCACTTGCACGGTGTTCTCGTGAGGGCGTCGTCGCTGCGTGAGCCTGCCATTTTGGTTTCCTTGGACGCCACGATGGCCTTTGATACGGTGGAGTGGCCGTACCTCTGGGCCGCTCTTACGAAATTTGGTTTCAGTCCTAGATTCATCGGCTGGGTGAAACTTTTGTATGAGGAGCCATTGGCACAGGTGGTAGTGAAAGGTCGAGTGTCTAAGCCTTTTGTTCTTGGGAGGGGTACGCGGCAGGGCTGTCCGTTGTCCCCACTTCTTTTCGCCCTTGCCCTGGAGCCCCTGGCTGCCTGGCTGCGATGGGAGCCTTCGATGAAGGGTATTCAGTGGACCCCGGAATTCTAGGATCGCATATCGCTCTATGCTGACGACATTTTGTTGTACCTCACGTCCCCTCGTAAGTCGTTGAATGTATTGTTTGATGTGCTCATCTCGTTTGGAAGGAACTCCGGGCTTGTGATCAATTGGATCAAGTCCTGTGTGTATGTGCTTTCGGGTGATACCCCCCTTTACAGCGCGGTTGTCCCATCCAGGTGTCGCAGACGGGATTTAAGTACTCGGGGATTTTTATAACTTTAGATCCCGTGGCTCGTTATGATCGTAATTTGCTCCCTCCTCTTCAGAGGTTAAAAATCTGACGTTGTGGGCTGGCTCAGGCTACCGCTTTCACCACTTGGGCGCGCAGCTCTTTTTAAAATGATGTCCTTATCGCGATTTCTATATGCGCTCCAGAATACGTTTGATGTTATTCCGGCGAGTTATTTTTGGGAGGTGGATAGTCTGCATAGACGATTGATCTGGGATGGACGCTTGCGTATTGCCCTGGCCAAGCTCACGCTTCCCTGGTACGACGGAGGTATAGCACTTCCGGATATCAGGCGATATTATTGGGCCTCTCAGTTGGTAGCGATTAATCTTGGAATGTATGGACCAGCCTCTAACCCTGCATTCGAGATGGATAAGTACTTGTTACCGAGTGGGGACTATAACAGGGCCCTTTATTCCAAAGCAGCAGGAAGGGAACTCTCGGGACCCACCAAGGTAGCGGAACGAGTGAGGCATGATGCGAATGCGGCAACGGGATGGAGGGATCGACTGACCCGTGCGACTCCGCATTATGCTTCTGAAAGACTGGGTTGCCTGTGGAAGACGAAAGGATTCGAAAAGTGGGATATGATTGGTATTAGTAGAGTGAGTGATCTATGGGTCAAGGGTAAAATCAAGACCTTCGAGGCACTAAAGGTAGAGTATGAGCTGAGTGATAGGGATTCTTCGGTTATGCACAGATTACCCACGCATTGAGTTCGGTTTTTCCTGAGGGTACTGACATCCCTGAATCCTCCCCACTAGAAGATCGGGTGCTTGACGGCCACGTGCCCGACAGCACTATTTCTTTGATGTATGAGAAATTGATTAATAATCGAACTGATCTATTGGTGCGGCTCAGCGAGGTTTGGACCAGCAACGGTTTAGAGTTGGATGACGAGGACTGGCATTCGGTGCTATCCTCGCCTAAGGAGGTCGCGATTCCAGCCCGTCTCCGACTCGTTCAACTTAAAATCCTACATCGGATATATGTCACTGGCCCGCGCTTGATTCATATGAGTTATTCAGTGGATGGCTTATGTAAGCGTGGTTGTGGACTGGTTGGAACCTTCCTCCATATAATTTGGGAGTGTCCGGGGATGGTGGCGTTCTGGAATCGTGTACATGCTGTGATGGAAAGAGTCACAGGGTAGCATTATTGCCCGAAGCAAGGCGTTGACTGTTGAATGTCTGGGAACCGAATGACTATGACGTGGCACAGACGCAGTGGGCGACCCTTGGGAATATGATTGCTAAGAGAGACATCGCGCAGTTGTGGGGCTCCCAGCGGCCGCGCACGGTTTGGCATGGAAGGAGAACATGGACTAGTGTGTGTTCAGGGAGAAGACGGTGTATGACCCAGGAAATGGAATAAAATTTGGAGCCAGTGGAACTCCTACCGTGGAAATGTATGCACGCCTCCACGCCTCCATTCGTGGAGACCCCAGCGGTTCCCCTTTCCCCCTGACCCGGCATTCCAAGTCTTGTGTAGCTTTTATGATAACTGATTTTGTTTCCTCACTGCCCCCCCCCTTGCATTAATGATGTTTGTATTATATTGTACTACAGTTTCCCTCCTCCTTGAACACATGTGTGAATGTATTGTCTTATTGCCTTGTGTATAAGGTCTTTTTCTTTAATAAAATAAAAAAAATTATATAAACAAAAAGAATCGGAAAACGTGATGTAGCAAAAAAATCGGTAAATTTTACCGATTCGGTATCATTCGGAATATCCAATCAGTATTTACCGAATCGGAATTTACCGATTCGGAAAATCCCGAATCGGTAAATCACATTCATTCCTATGGACCAACTGGCCCATAGGAATTCATCGGATTTACCGAATCTGCACATTCCAGATCGGTAAATACCGATTCGGTAAATACCGATTCGGTAAATACCGAATCGGCAGATTGAAAATCGACATGTGACCCTGCCAACCAATCAGGGACACCCTACACACCCCACAACCAGAGCATCCAACCAATCAGAATGAAGCACCCCTCCCCAGTACCTGGGAGGGGCCACACCCATGCAGGTGCACAGCAACTAAACAAACAACTGAGCTGAGGTGAGAGGAGCTGACTATCCAGAGCCAAGCTGTTCAACAGAATGGAGTCTCAGGAAGGGCAAAAGGATGGTGGAGATCGCAAAAGAAAGATCAAGTTCAGCCCAGCAGAACTGCAGGTGGTTGTAGAAGAAATTGTGAGTCACTACAACCAAATTTTTGGAAAACAGTCTCTGCATGTTGCAGAGTCTGTGAAGAGAAACATATGGCTTTGATACAGGGCAAAGTCAATGCCATTGGTGTGACGCACAGGGAGATCAACAACATCAAAAAACAATGGTATGACCTGCGCATCATTACAAAAAAGACGATTGCTGCCCAAAAAAAGGATGCTGGTGTGACAGTAGGTGGTAGGGGCAAAACACCAAAACTGATTGAGATGGAGGAGCTTGTAGAATCAACCCTGGAGCCTGAATGCATCCATGGGATTGGAGACCTGGACAGCACTGCAAGAGCAACTAAGAAACAAGGTAAGATGCATGGACCCTAATCCACAACCATTACCCTGAACCCGTACCCCACTGTGTATAATCATTACACTGCAGAACAGCTCATACTTGGGGCCAGCAATGCATCATGGTAGACAAAGTCATGATTACACACATGCAATGCATACACCACAAGACTCAGCAAGGCATGCCACACACATCTCCAAACACACAATGTACACTGGGCAAAGGTGTGTAAACAATTTATTTAAGAACTACACACAGGTGAACAACACCATTGACCCTATGTCAATATGTTTCCACAGGAGAATCCTCACGCAGTACAGCACCAGCAAGGGAGGAGAGGGCACCGGCAACTAACAGAAGAGAAAAAGAGAAACAAAGCACAGGTCATAGAAGGAGGCAACAACACAACCCAAGAAGCCTCAACACCAGAGCGAGCCTCAACACATGTCCCGCTATCACCTCTTTTGTTTGGATCACCTGAGGTGGAAAGCACACCGCTTACACCAAAACCAACATCCAGGTCGTCCATGCAGGGAAGGGCTAGTAGGCCTGATGTGCCCCCTCACAGGATCCTGCAAACCTCAGATGAGGAGGATGAGGTTGTTGAACACCATACAATTGCACCTGTGGCTGACAAGGCCAGACCACAGATTTCAGCAGGCGCTGCGCGGACCAGTGTCCTTGGCAGGAGGGCACGTGAGGGTGGCGATGGGCAAGAAGGTGGGAGCGTCTTCTGTGGCCTGGAGGCCACAATGGTCAAAGTACAGCGCATGCAGGCCAAGGCACTGTTGGCTGTGCATAGGCAGGTGCGCAGCATGAACAATAAAATGTCACAAATTGACAAGGGAATAGGCCACATTGCTTGTAGTCTTGAGTCAATTTCCAAGGGGATGTCAGACATCTCTACATACATGGGTGTACTGTCTGACAAGTTGGACGAGGACCAACTAGAGCGTCGCAGGGAGCGGCAGTATATGCGGCAGCAGTCCAAGGCACTGAACAGATTTGCTACAGCTACATCACTACTGTGCCACCGCTCAATATCCATGCAGGATGCTATTGTGCACTGCTGCACAGACTTGACACGGGGCATGGGAAGAGTGACCTCTCGATGGAGCAGATGCTCACCATTCAAACTGGCACTGCTGGTGACACGGGTGTGGAGGAGACAGAGGGGTCCACCAGCAGGAGAGGCTCCAGCACATCTGTACCAGAGGTGCGCAGGAGCGTCAGGCGCAGCAATGTTGAGTCAGGCCCCAGCCAAGATATGGAAACCCTGTCATGTAAATCCCCCAATGTAGTGCGTGGGTGTAAGCATTGAACATTGCCTAATATTCACAAGACTGCTCACAGTCACGGCAACTGAGCACATGCAGTCATGGACATGGACATTAATGGACAATGGCTTTTCTATTTTGATCCTGATGTAGTGAATATTAAACTACACTTGTCAAACACTATACCTGTCTGTGTGTCATACATTACCTAGAAATATCGACATGTAATCTCTGTCTGTCTCAATCTTTCATCTGTTGCTGCTGCTCCTGTTGTTTGGGGGTCTACATGTTCTTGGTCATCATCAATGTCCTTGTGATTTGTCACCTTCACCTCTGTGCCTTCTTTGGTGGCAAGATTGTGCAACATGGCACAGGTCACTATGACCTTGCAACACAGGATGGGGGTGTACTGTCGTGCTCCTCCACTCTTGTGGAGGCAGCGGAACCTGCTCTTGAGGAGTCTAAATGTACGCTCCACTACTTTGCGAGTTGACCTGTGTGCCACATTATAACGCCTTTCGCCTCTGTTAGTTGGATTGAGATACGGTGTGTGCACAAAGGAACGCAGGGCATATGCACTATCGCCTAGGAAGGAATGAGAGGTCCATGAGTTACATACACATGACACATACATCTGCCATTCATATCAGGGTGTGTTACACTTATTTACCTAGCAGATATCCATCACCAAAATCCCCAGCAACAAGCCTGTGTATATTCCGCTGTTCTGGAAAAAGTAGGAGTCGTGCATGCCCCCTGGAAATTTAGCCACTATGTCTGTGATGATGTTGCTAGCATTGCATATCACCTGCACATTGATGGAGTACGTCGACTTACGATTTCTGTAGATGTGTTCAGTGGCTGCAGGTGGGCATAGTGGAATATGGGTGCCATCTATGCAGCCTATCACATACGGGAAGTGTGCCAGTTCATAGAAGTCAGTTTTAGTTTTTGCAAGTTCCGCAGGTGTGTCAAGGAACCAGATGTAATGTTCCATTATCTGCGTCATGGCATCCAGGAACTTCCTGAAAAAACGGGACAGGCAGCTCTGGGATACATCACCAACTGCAGCAATCACAATCTGGTAGCTCCCAGAGGCAAGCAGGTGTAGGCTACACAGCACCTGTACTTGGGGTGGGATGGCATGGGCCCTGGGTGTTGGGTGATCCAGGTATGGTTGGAGGTCCCTAATTAAGTCCAGGATGGTTCTAGGGTGTATCCTGTACCTCTGCAGTATCTCAGTCTCAGTCAGTTGAAATAGGGTGATCCTCTGTCTGTAGACCTGCTCCTCCCTTAGCCAGACCCTCTCTCCTGCTGTCTGTAGCCTTTGCCGCCTCGCAATCATATAGAATGCCGCCATTCTTGTGATACTGTTGCATTTTGGGCCCTTTTTTATAGCCTGCACCTGGTTAGCACCTGCTTTCAGTCCATGGTAAATACCGACTCTTAAATACCGAATTTCATGGAATTCGGTATTTTTGGCCTTTCCTACATCTCAATGGGCCTTTTTTTCCGTTTCTTAATTACCGAGTCGGTAAATAAGAACTCTGTAAATAAGGAATCGGTAAATACCGAATCGGATTTTTGCCGATTCATATTTTCCGATTCGGTACATTTTTGACACCTACATCTCATTTTCCAAATACCGGTCGGTAACGGCCGAAATTACCGATTTTCGGCAGTTACCAACCGGTATTTGCCTACCTACATCGGGCCTTAATTGTCTTTTCCTTCTATTATTAAGACCTGAGACATTCCAGGCTAAACAATTTATTTGATACATTGCTTCTGGTTATTCAACTTCAACAGAAAAAAATTACTTTTGATCTCAATGTAGCTAAGCTCCTTTATGCTTGTGTTGTCAGTTTTCCCCCTTTGTCCCCTCCCCTCCCCACCCTCTCCCCCTAAACCTACCCCCCAGCCCTTAGAATCCCCCCCAGTACCTACCCAGAAGCCTACCTCTATCTTCTGCTGCTGCTGAAAGGGCAGCCAGTCAGAGAGGTCTCCCCAGAATCCACATCCCTCTGTATTAGCCTCATACGCAAAAATCAAAAAAGGTGCCCCAGTGGGTTACCATTAAGCACAGGAAAAACTTTCTTGAAATTTTTTTTTTTTAAGTATTTGAATCCATTTTACAAGGAGTTGCTCAGCTTCCTTTACATCAGTGAAAAAATAAGTATGTCCAGATTTCATAACTTTGAGGCGAGCAGGTTCTTGAAGGTATACCGTTGCCCCCCAAGACTTGAAAGGATCAATCAGTTTGCGCAACCCCCATCTTTTACCCATGGTAATCTTACTAAGGTCAGATTTTACAAAAAAAGTTATATTATCTAATGTCACAGGAGTATTTGGTCTAGCTTTACTTGAGACCGCTTGTCTTAGCAGGTAATTGCTGAAGTAAATCATAATTGGTCGTGGGTATTTACTCTCTTTATTTCTTGAAATTATAGGCTGTCTGTGTACCCACTGGAGTTGGAAGTCCCAATCCCAGTCGACAGGTCCGGAAATGCCCTTTGGAATAATTTAACCAAATAAGCCGTGGCATCTGAGCCCTCTGACCCCTCGGGTATTCCAAAAAGTCTCAAGTTCTGCCGCCTTTGCCTATTTTCCAATTCTTCCACTTTATTCTGTAAGGACCCTATATCTTCATTATCTTGACCTGTTTGGGCCGTAGTAGTAACTAGCATCTCCTCCACTTCGACAACCCTCTGTTGTAGTTCTTCAATCTCCTTTGTAACCCCGTTCAATTTGTTAGTAACTTTCTGCAAACAATTATGCACCTTACTATTATCTTCCCTTAGTTGAAGAAAGTGTTGTTGAGCCTCTTGACGATGTATCATTAAAGTTTTTAAAATTAAATCCAGGGAAAGGGCATCGGAGGATGCCGTGGGAGAGTAGGGGGATGTAGCAAGTGACACAGGCAAGGCCGCGCCGCCAGAAGTGGTACAGGCAGGGGGGTTATCTTTAGGGTTCAATGTGGTATATCCAATAGATGGTGTAATATCAGCGGAGGCTGCGGTTGAAGGTACCTCCAGTAGCTCTAGATCTGGATCTGGATCTAATAAAACCACATTTTTAGAAGGAGTATTTTTCAGATTTTTTTTAAATGTCTCCTTCTGTGGGGGTGGTTCCCGATAAACACAAAGCCATATTCTTAGCGCCCCCTCTAGGTTGCATCCACTTGAGCAGAGGAGTTTGGTCTCTTATCGATTTCCCTCCAATAGTTATTGGTACTAGTGTAGTAGATAGAACTATAGGTTTCATTTTTCTCCTCTACTATCCAAAACATACTCTAGTATTACACCCACCTGGAGTAAAAATAGTAAATATTTCTCCTCTACTATCCAAAACATACTCTAGTATTACACCCCCCTTGAAAAGAAAGTAGGTATTAATGATTGATGTTTAATTTATTTTTAAAATTAAAAAAGAGTGTAATTTTAATTTAAAAATATTTTTAGAATTTTTACTTTAAATTTGTGAATTTTATAAAAATGTATTATTGGTTTTATAAATAAGTTACAATTATTTCGCACAAAAATTCCCACGCTTTATCATTAATTGCTATGTAACGAATTGTCCTACATTTATTTCAATACCTCTCTATGTGAATATCACGTACCTGAAAAAAGAAGCTGTCTAGAGACTAACGGGGTTCGCTTAACATTCAAAAGGGATTATGCATAAGGTAAGAATAATATTAAATTTATGTGAACATTTTTAAGACTTTAAAATAAACAAGTTAAATTAAAAAAATATGTAAAATAGTTTATTACGACAGTTTATTAAAGTAAAAATATAAATACATTTCTTTATTAACAGAATATATTTTAATACATTTTTGCACATATTTAAACATTTTTAAAAAAGAGAAAACAATTTATAAAAATAATTATTAATAATGTTTAATAATAAATACATTTTTAGAAAAAAATAGTCCTTTTTCTTTTTTTGCAGCATTTGATGACGTATACACGTGAACGTCAAACACGTAGGCAGCCATATTGAGGAGCGTCGCTGGACAGAGCAGAAGCATTGAGATCTGCGCTCAGGTAGGAAACTTTATAAAGTTTTTATTTAACTTAAAAAAAGTACATATAGATATTTATTGCAAGGAAAGAATAGGGAGGTGTAGAATACGTAAATAACATGTTTAGGTTATATTCCGCATCTTCACAAACACATTGTTAGAGTATGGCTACGTCGGGTCACGTGTTTGTTTAACTTTTTTGCAATGTATGCTTTTATTTATTAAAAAAAGTAGTTAAACAATTGTTTGAGAATGTATTTTTGTGAAATTGTTTGTTCGGGATTCCGTCGGACACAGAAGAAGATCGATTTACGAACATTGGATTTCTAATGGAGAAAATGGATCGTTGTTCGTGGTGGATTTAAGGAATCGTGGAACACATCTTTGGAAAGTTTTTGGGGTTTGAATTTCGATGGATTTACATCTTTGAAAATGGATTTTGAAGGAGTGATGATTTCGAGTACAGCAAGAGGATGGATCTTTCTTTAGATTTTTTGGGACTTCGGATTTGAAGAACAGCAAAATGATGGATACATTTTCGATTTTTTGGGAGTTGGAGATTGTTTCGATTTGGAGAAGAAAATAATTTTGATGGAATTGTTTGTTGTAAACCGATCTTCAAAAAAGGAATAACTTATTTTGGAAATGCATTTAAAAAAAAAAATATATGCAACAAGAAGATTTATTTATTTGCTTTTTTGGAATGGTTGTGCAAAAATGGAATACAAAACAAGCATGGCTTTGGATTATATTGGATTGCATTAAAGAAAAGAAAAAAGAAGACTTCTAAGGTAAGGTGGCCCGACTTTAAATTATCAAAAAATTATTTTAGAAAAAAGCCAATTGAAATGCCAAATTAAATGTGTTGTAATGTAATTTAGGGCAAAACAGGAAAGTAATACTGAAGGGAGTGTTAGTAGTGGAGTTTGTGTGCAACATTATCTAGGTAGTCTGAAGTCACACACAACGAAAACTGTTGTAAAGCTGCCAATAGTCGTTCTGACATTTCTTTTGATCTTTTAGAGATGCGTGTGTTCAGACTGCCTGATAATGATTGTGATATTCTCATTTCTTGGAAACTTTGCTCCTTCCTCAAAGTTTCCAAGAAATGATAGAAATTAGGATGAGGTTTTCCAATTGTGTGGTTGAAGGAGTTGTGCCATCCCTCTATGGCATTGTTTGATTTTGCCTCTCCTTCTAAGCAGGACGTGTAGCAGTTCCACCACTCCACATGGAACCGTGGCTTCCCCCTGTGATCCGACCTGCTTAGATGACCAATCCATGTGTCTTCGAAATAATTTAGCAAGGGTGCCAATTTTTCTTCATTTGTAGTAAAAAACTCAGATTCAGTAATTGCAGTGTAGTACTCATCTATACTTGTAGGAGGGACAAAGCAAAGTGCAGTTAGTTTTTTTAGTTCTAATTGCAGTTTGCTGTCTGATATGTAATCTACAACTAGGGATGATTTTTGTATATTACGCCAAAATGCCTGGGAAAAATGGAAAAAACATCCCTGAACTTGGGTATCCGTGTACGTTTTGAAAATAACATTTATCATCGCAAATTCAAAATCAATAATTATTTTCCTAGGACTTTTATTGGATGTTTTTGATTTAACCACTGTTAAAAGTTCAGTGTACGTTGTGGATTGTTTATCAGGTAGCAAACTGTATACTAGGGGTACTACTGTATGGTTAATTTTTGCATGTATAGTGTAAATTTGGGTGAAAGGATGGGGGTACTTTTAAATGTCCCATCCATCATCCAAATATCACTATTTTCTAACTTGGCAAGGTTACGGGGTGTGCTAAAAATAATTATTCGTTTCTGAGGGTTTTGGTTATCATGCAGGATAAAAGATTCATTAGAAATAGAAAGAGAGAGTTCGGAAGGAATTACAATGTCAGTGTATGTTTGGGGTGTAACTCTTTGTAGGTTACTTGCTTGTTTTTACGTTGAATAATTTGTCTCAAATTTGGTATTATAGGCATACTACTAGCAATGTGGTCAGGAACATGTTGAGCTACCTCCCTCAAAATTGATCCAGAGGAGTCATTGGAGGTGCTTGCAATATTTTTCATTTCGTTAATGGTTTCTCTAACTTCAAACTCCATTGCAGAGGCAGAGTGGTTATGCTCAGTTGTTTTTTCAACGGTGTCACCAAGAGTAACCGCTCTGCCTTTGCAATGGGATGAGTAATATTGCACGCACCTCCAATGTCTCCTTAGTTCAGTAATTCTTTCCTTGCAATAAATATAACCTGCATACTGTAGGAGACGGTTTCCTTTCCTGCTTGTAATGTATTTTGCTGCTTTATCTTGTGGCATTTTCTGAAACGATAAATACAAAAGGAAAAAATGTTGTAAATTTTTGAAAAATGTTTTCATACATTATCGTGCATTTACATTCTTTTTTTGGTTTCTTTTTAGGTTCTGTGCTCTTTCAGGCGTAGAATTAGTTTTGAAAACATGCTTTCAAGATATTTACCTTGGTCGTGTACTTTGAGTTGACTTTTAGATGGTGGTTGTTTCCGGATTGATTTTTGTCTGTAGGTTGTGTAGGTCCTGGTCTTGAACTGGTTTTGCTTGAGATTGTTTGGTAGTTTTCTGTAGAAGGTAATAAAATATATAGGTTGTTTAATTATTGATTAAAAATACCCTATTGTTTTGGGATTTAAATGTCATTATTTTTATGTTAGTATGCATGACTGTTTCTATTATTAAACATTTTTTGAGCACAGCAAAACATTTTTATTAATAAATTCAAAGATTAAATTCGACAATTTAAAAAAGGATTGATTCTATGTGCTCACTTACCCTTTTTTTCAATTAAAATGTCTTTCAGCTTGGTCGTGAATTAGATGATGTTCCTTAGGTGTTGTGTTTGAAGATTAAGGATGATTTCTGTTTTTAAATAAAAAATATATTCGATGTTTATTTATGCATTAGAGAAATCCTATTAGTTTTGAATGTAAAGAAACATGTTAAAATGGTAAGTTTGCTTGACTGCTTTTTACAAATAAATTTTTTGACTACAACCACAAATACTTTCATATTTTAGAAAAAAGCATTTTGAAAAGCAGAGATAGTATTTATTCTATCTGGTGAAATCAGTTAATTTTTCTTCGTTAATTATTTTAAAATGTACTTACCGAATAATTAGGTTTTTTGATGTGTCTGAGTTCTTTGTTTTTATTTGGAAGCTGTTCTTTTGGTGTTGTTTTCAAGCTTTAGGTTTGTATCTGTAATTAACAAAAAATATATATATTTTAAACCTATTTCTTTAAAAATACTAAACACTTTTTTAAAGGAATATAATGATTGACAGGTTTAAAATTCACAATATTTTAACTTAAAAATGTTTGCTTGCCTTTTCATAATTCATAAATCTTGAAAAATTTGAAATTTTACCTGTTACTCTTTCTGCATATTACCGGTTTATTACATTTAAAAATATATTCGGCTTACTTGTTTAATTTGATAGTTGTATTTTCGGATTTTTTCTAAATCATTCTTTCATCACTGAATTTCAAACTGCAAAAATAATATCTGTATATTATTATTTTTGTTAGGTATATTTTAAAAAATATTAGTTTAATTATGTAATAGGTTACTTACTTTAATTTTGAATGTAAGTTCAGTGTGAAAAGCTGTCTTTCAGTCACGTTAGCAGTGGCGTAAAATGCATCTGCTCTCGCTCGTAGTCATCCGACCACTGAGTTCAAAATGGTGGATCACCTGTATTTATAGTTTTACTTGTGAGTAATCAATAATTTTCAAAAAATAATCGTTTAATTTCTTTTTTTTTAATGTTTCATTTGATGTGAGAATGTATATTTTAATTTTTTTAAATAAAAAGTGTGTTTGTTCTGTTTTGGTTCGACATTTATCCTCCATTTTGTTTGCTGTGGGTTCCTTTTAGTGTCATTGAAACTGTTGTAGGACTGCAGCATTTGCTACCTCACAAAATGGTGGCTCCTTTTATTTACGTTTCTTTAATCTGAATGAAGTATTTTGACTTGCCGTTCTTTGAAACACTTTCTTTTTGGGAAATTTAGTTTCCTTGGAGTATGTATTAATAATATTTTTTTTCATTTAAAATTTTAAAAATCATGAGTATTCATTTTTATACCCGAGTATTTATTTTAATACTCGAGTATTAATTTTGTAAAAATAGGTTAGTTTCCATTAAACTAAACGTTCAGTTCGTTTTACCGTTTTAATACACTTCCCCACCCAAACCCCCTATTTTCCCTGCATCCCGTGCCAGTTTGTAGGTTACTAAATTAATATTATATATATATTTTTTAAATATATATGCGTTGTAATGTTATGCGGAGTATTGTCATGCGTTGTAATTGCACTTTTATAGTATTTAATACACTTGCGTTATAATGGTATGCGTTGTAAAATCATTCGTTGTAATGGTATTTGCGTTGTAAAAAATGCGTTGTAAAGGTATGCGCTGTAAAAGTATGCGTTGTAACGTCATACATTCTCCCTAGGCATATTGGGGCAATTGCCCCGACCAGCCTCCTTAGGCGCAGAAAGTCCCCTAGGCACCACAGATTTATTTTTAAAATAAAAATAGACCGGTGTGGTTGCCCAGAATGTGCAAGGCCATTCTCTCACCCCTAATAAATGTGGACATAGTCTTGCTGTCCCTCCCCTCACCCGAAGGGGTAGAAAGCCCAAAAGGCACTAGGGATTTATTTTTTAAATAAAAATAGTGGGATGGGGCTATCCAGAATGGGCATGGCCATGCTCCCATCCCTAATAAAAGGGGATTACCCCTGATCTGCCCCCTAAAAGCCTACTAGAGACCAGTGATTTCTTTTTAAAATAAAAATAGAGGGGGGGGACTGCAAGAGAATAGGCATGGCCATGCCCGACCCCGAATAAAAGGGTAAACAATATTTTGGCCTCCCTGGGGACAGATGACAGCAATTGCGACTATGCACCAGGGATTTCTTTTAAAACAAAAGTAGAGGGGTGTGGGTTGGCCACATTAGCATGGCCATGCCTCTCTCCCAACTGAAGGGGGCAACAGTCTTTCTGTCTCCTAGGGACAGATTGGGGTAATTACCCCTGATTTTCCCCCGGAAAAGTCCACTGTAGGACACCAATATATATATTTTTTAAATAATGGGTTAAGGTCTTTTGCATCTCAACATTAGGCTGCACCCTCACACCCCAAAACCTCAACAGTCTTTCTGCTCAGCTACGGACTGAATCATCACATCCCATCCCAATGGCAAGCAAGAGGACATTTGATTCCTTTGGGGTTTGTCTTTAAATATGGGCCAGAAAGTTTGACTAACTCCCAGTATCTCCCCACTTTGAATGGTGAATGGCTGCACTTTTGGAGCTTGGGTAAAAACCTACCAGACCCAGACATCTCTGAAAACAAGACATCTGGGGAAATCCATGGTTGTGTGCTTAACATGCATCCTGCGCAACTTTCTTACCCACAATGCCCTGCAAACCTTAAACGTTGAGTAAAAACACATATTTTCTTCACTTTTCTGTGAGAAAATATTTAGAATCTGCAGGGAGCACCAAATTTCCTACCACACAGCAAGTCTTGGGCCAAGAGACCTTGACTCAAAAGGCACTAAAGTGCAATGCGGAGAGATCAGCAATCAGGGTAGCTGTGGGGTTTGGTCAGTAGACAACCTAGGAGCTTCCAAGGTAATGTGCCTGTGGGTAGGAAGATCTCATGTGATCCATACAAATCACCCCATTCTGAATTCTCCTAGGTGTCTAGGTTTTAAACATGTTCAGGTGTGCTAGGTTTTCCTAGGTGCCAGCTGAGTTACCACATAGAATCCACATAAGTGAGGTACCATTTCTATCAGAAGACTTACGCAAATGCTGGGTTCAAGGAAGTGTGTGGCTCCCTGCAGATTCCAGAACATCTCATCACAGAAATGTGAAGAAAATGTATTTTATATTCCAAGTTTTAAGGTTAGCAAGGGATTCTGGGTAAAACAACCTGGTGAGAGACAGGCAAGTCACTCTATCCTGGATTTCCCAATGTGTGTAGTTTTCAAAATTGTACATGTTTGATTGGTTTTCCTCAGTGCTGGGGCAGCTACAACCCCAAATTCACAGCTACTCACTTTGCAAAAAATTGGTAAGCTGAGTGGAAAATTGTGATATATCCATAATGTGTTTTGGGCGGCTTCCTCTTGCGGGCACTAGGCCTAACCAGATAAGTGAGGTACCATTTTTATCGGACGACTAAGGGGCATGCTGGGTGGAAGCAAGTTTGTGGCTCCCTACAGATTCCAGAACTTTCCATTGCAGAAATGTGAGGAACATGTATATTTCATTTAAAGGTGGAGGTTTGCAAGAGAATCTGGATAAAACAACCTGGCAAGAGCCACACAAGTAACACCATCCTGGATTCCCCTAGGTGTCTAGATTTTAAAGATGTACAGGTTTGCTTGATTTCCCTAGGTAGCACCGGAGCTACGCCCCAAAATGCACAACTACGCACTTTGAAAAAAAAAATCAGTTTTGAGTGGAAAAATGTGATGCATTCATGTCGCGTTTTGAGACGTTTCCTGTTGCGGCCACTAGGCCTACCCACACAAGTGAGGTACCATTTTTATCAGAAGACTTAGGGGAATGCTGGGTAGAAGGAAGGTTGTGGCTGCCCACATATTTCAGAACTTTCTATCACAGAAATATGAGGAAAATGTTTTTTTAAGTTAAAGTTTGAGGTTTGTAAGGGATTCTGGGAAAAACAGCCAGGTGAGAGCCACACAAGTTACATTAGCTTGGATTCCTGTTGGTGACTAGTTTTCAAAAATGTGCATGTTTTCTAGATTTACCTAGGTGCCGACTGATCCCAAAATCCATGGCAACCCACTGTGCAAAAAACAGGTCATGCATACATATGCACAAAGGTACCCCCAGTTACTTTGAGGCCTAAGAGGAGGGGGAAGGGAAATAAATACAAAGAGAACAACCTCTTATCAGGCCTGTCTAATTTATCAAATGGTAATACCGCTAATCAAAATATTTGCTGTGCAGCATAGAAACACAGAAATTAACTTTTTCTTAATTTATGTTTATTTATAAAAAATATTTTTGTATATTAAGGGCCATATGTAGGTAGCCCAATACCGATCGGAAACGGCCGAAATGACTGAATTTAGTCCGTTACCGACCGGTATTTAGATGTAGGAGGCAGGTTTAAGGATTCTGCAATTACCGATTCCTTAAGGAATCGGTAAAATACTGATTCTTTATTTTAAGGAATCAGTAATTACCGAATCCAAAAAGCTATGTAGGAGGCACTCAAGTGAGTGCCTTCTTGCATTCAGGATTCGTTATTTACCACCAACTACAAGTTGGTGGTAAATATCGAAAACCTTTAAAAAAGCAATGTTGTGCTTTTTTAAAAGTGCCATGTGGCAGACATACATACCCTTAGGGCATGTATGTATGCCACATGTGCACACATGCACGATTCATGGGTGCAACAGGGTGTCAATATGACACCTGGCCACCCTTGAATATGTGCCCCCTATTACCGATTCGGTATTTACCCAATCGGTAATAGTGAATGGCTTCCCATTCATTCCTATGGGCCTCCAAGCCCATAGGAATGAATGGGAATTACCGAATCGGTAAATACCGATTCTTAAATACTGAATCGAACCGATTCGGTAATATTTACCGAATTGATTCCTACATACCATTTATCGATTCTGAAATACCGAATCGTTAAAATTCGGTATTTTAGAATCGGTAAATGTAGATTACCTACATATGGCCCTTAGTTTTTTATATTTTCACACTTTTTTTAGAATTATATTAACAAACACATTACATAAAACACATTCTCATTATTATTTCGATTAGAAAAAGACATTCCTTGACTTTTTTAAACAATGATGGAATGACAATTCTTTCTTTTGGGGGTTACCAAAATACAAATTTTTGTTTAAAAAAGTCAAGGAATGTCTTTTTCTAATCGAAATAATAATGTGAATGTGTTTTATGTAATGTGTTTGTTAATATAATTCTAAAAAAAGTGTGAAAATATAAAAAAAATATTTTTGATAAATAAACATAAATTAAGTTAATTTCTGTGTTTCTATACTGCATAGCAAATATTTTGATTAGAGGTATTACCATTTGATAAATCAGACAGGCCTGATAAGAGGTTGTTCTCTTTGTAAAAACAGGTCATGCAGCCTGCATTGAGAACATGGAGCCCAAACCACAGCCTCCCGCTCACAAAGCCACCGCAGCAGGGAAACATAATATGATTTAACAATAAGTTATTATAATTTTATGTGTCCTTTATTTCATTGCTGCAAGCAGTGGGGTGCCGCTCCTCCACCTCAGCGAAGAAGCGCCACTGGTAGAATATATGTTACAACCAATTAGATTTCACTGCATTTGTGCCTTCTAAATGTAAGCCAGTGTGTAAGAAAGAAGACATTTTGAAAAATGGCCTTTAAATCATATGCTCCTACAGGTACCCACAAATGTAGAGATGTACACATACACTGGTAATTCCAATCACACTTCCCTCCAACCACACGTTTTCTCTTTCATTTACAAACGGTCACGGTAACAACTGACCGGCCGTTTTGTTTTGTCTCCTGGGCAAGGAGAGCCCAAATGATGCGAAAGAGGGCAGTACAGTGTGGCTTCTGATGGGAATTTTTCCCTATGTCCTTGAGTCTTTACTCGGCTATTATCACACTAAGGTCTGTACTGTGTGTTCCCACTTGTGTTATTTGTATGGTATCAAGTTTGTTGTCCACGGTGAATGACCCATTTGTTTTTTGACTTCTAGGTACTCTTTGGTGTATTGTGAGATGTACACATAGCCATTGCTCCTAAATCCCATATCTTGTGCCCATTTCAGAAATACATAGGTTACCTTGATGCCCATTTTACACTCTATATCAGGCGTCTCCAACGAGTAGCTTGTGAGCTACCAGTAGCTCTCCAGCTCCAGTGGCTCTCCTTTGTGCAGTCCAGACTATTAACTTAGAATCTTGTGCTTGGTTGAATTAATATATGTATACAAAATATTTAAAAATGTTTACTTGATACGAAAATGGGTGTATTTTCAAAATACATCAGCTAATGCACGAAGACAAATGGCTGAATTTCCAAATGTACTTAAAGGTATTGTGCGAGTAATAATTTGTGTAGCTTTAAAAAGACTTACTACTCATTATTACCTTGGGGTCAGGGGAACTGCTCCTAAGGCTGTTTTCTATTACCCATGGAGAGGCATTCCAAATTGATGATGATTTTTATTTTAGTTCTGGTGACCTTGTTGATGCACTGTTGCGATCACTGTTGACAGTCTTGGATGGGTGGTCTCACTACTACAACAATAATATTAGAAGCTCTGGATGATTTTTATTAAACATAAGTCGCACTTAGTACAGAAGAGGGTGAAGACCCCTGCTCTATATATTTCACCATATGAATTGGCCTGTTCCCAGTACACAATGAAAAATTATTGTACGGTGTAGGTCAGTTTTTGGGTCTGGGTTCTTCGGGTTCTTAGAGAACCTACAAATCCCATATATCCCCACAACCAAAAGAGTCTAGCGAACTTAATGTTACTTTTTTTTAAAAATAAATCGGACATCATGACAAACAGTTACAGATGAAAACATTGTCACAAATAGCTGTTTTTTATTACTGGTTTTCAATGTTTCTTTATTTCAACACTTCGGTTGTTTCCAAAAACTTTGAACGATCTACACATATGATGCCATGCTGAATTCAAATATTGTCCGCTTTTTAAAAATATATAGCTTTGTTGGATAACCTATGGGTTTCAAACTGGTTTCCACCACAAACTAGTACTAGGTTGAAAACACAAAACATTTGAGAAATAAGCGCTTTGAAAAATGCCAAAACTACAGGGACGGCTCCTCCGCTATGGTGAAAGAGCATCACCCCACTGCTTTTAAGCAGTGGGAAGCAGAAACATAAAATGATAATAACTTTGCGTTATTATCATTTTAGGTTGCTTCCTGCTGCTTTGCCGGTGGTTGAATGTGCGAGGCTGCTCTACTCTTGAAGCAGGGCAGGGAAGGGGTGGTTTGCCCACTCCTAAGTGTGCAATGACTGTTTGGTCGGCCTTCTCGGGCGCCCAAACCAGTCATGGGCACTTTCCCCTTCTCCATGCAGTCTGCATTACAGCCTGCATTGAGAACATGCCCAGCCCTACAGCCCCTGGCTGAGCTCTGTCACAGTACTCAGACCAATCACAATAATACATTGCAGCATTGTGATTGGTTGCCTGCTTTCTGCTGCTGTCAGAGACGGAGGCAGGAGAGCAGGAGCAGAGAAGACAAGAGACCCGGCCTCAAGGAAAATTCTTTTTTTGTAATTCCAATCCCTAACCTCCCGCGCGACCCCACTGTGACCCCCACCCTGCCTCCAACAGGCCATGCCAGCCGCCACTGCAAAACTGTGGTAAAACATTTTTTTTATTTAGCTCTAAAAGTTCCTGAAAGCTGGGAAGATGGAACTTTGCCACAGCACACCATTCATTGATGCTATTTTTATGAAAAAACTGACACTTTTATCCAGAGCACTTTTTTCCTATTTTTTCCCCAGAAAACTGAAAATGTAGCTATATTTTGTCTATTTTTACGGTCCCCTCAAGATGAATCCAGTAATCCTGGGGACCTTTAGAATCCCCAAGATGTTGGGGGAAAAAACAGTAATTTGCCGTGATAACACATATGTGACAAAACGTTATGGAGGCCTAAGCACAAACTAACCCACATATCCAAAAAAGTATTTACAATACAATGGTCCCGGCATTATTAAAGGTAGAGCTATTGGCCTTGCTCGTGATTTTTTTTTTATCATAAATAAATGGCATTGTCATTTAGATTGCCAATAGCTTAATCGTTAAATAAATGGCATTGTCATTTGTGAAGTAGTGTGGCTCACTGGTTAGAGGCGGCAGACCCGAGAGCAGAGGACGGCCCGGGACCAGGGTTCGATTCCCGGCGCGGCAGGTTTCTGGACCAGGGTCAGCGGACTCGATAATTCTCTCGCCTCAGTGCCCACTCTGATCAGCAATCACACTCGGCAACTCTGGGCATTAGCTTGCCTCATCTTCACTAACGGCCCCACCAGACCGCCGGGGATGCCTGGTCTCACCCTGGAGATACCCATTAAGGGACCATCTCTCAGGGAAGCCAGGAAGGGTTTCGCAGCGGTCGAAGCGCCTTGGGACCCTACGGGTAAGTAGTGCGCTATATAAATGCCAATACATACATACGTCATTTACAATGCCAATAGCTTAATAGCTCGCAAATGCATGACCTATTGCACAGGTCTCTGGAAATCTACATGCGTGACCACACACAGAGCCCCACACACACAGAGCCCCACACACACACACAGAGCCCCACACAGAGCCCCACACACACACACAGAGCCCCACACACACAGGGCCCCACACACACAGGGCCCCACACACACAGAGCCCCCACACACACACACCCAGAGCCCCCCACACACACACACACCCAGAGTCCCCCACACACACACCCAGAGCCACACACACACACACACACAGAGCCCTACACGCACAGAGCCCCCCACACGCACAGAGCCCCCACACACACAGAGCCCCCCACACACACAGAGCCCCCCACACACACACAGAGCCCCCCCCCACACACACACAGAGCCCCCCACACACACAGAGCCCCCCCCCCACACAAACACAGAGCCCCCCCACACACACAGAGCCCTACACACACACAGAGAGCCCCCCACACACACAGAGCCCCCCACACACACAGACCCCCACACACACACACAGAGCCCCACACACACACAGAGCCCCACACACACACACCCAGAGACTGACTGGTTACACCTTTTAAAAATAGCTGTTGTCATAGGTCTCTTGAAATCTACATGCTTGACCATAAACATCGAAAAACGATGCACATCCTGGTAATAGGGACCCCATTTCAATGCACTGGCAGGTCAACAAACCAGAGCTGAGCTATGCAATCTGGGGTTGACATACTGACGCCTAAGGTGATATTGAGAAACGACTGCCACCTAACCCAAGATGCCTGCTCTTCCTCCATCTTCTGCCCGACAGTGGCTTACTCCTGGAGCGTTCAACAACAAATCTTAGACTCATCTATAATGCTTCTACTGTTTGCTCTGCTGAGCTCACTGTGCCATCAACATGTAGTGGAACTATAGTGGGTTGCACGGTCTATGCATGTAAACTGAAAGACTCAACTACTGGAGGTGGTAGATGCAAATGGCTTCCATACATCACGCACATCCCAGTTTCCATTACTAGTCCCATTCGTGCAAGTTATGAACTGTTCATGAGAAGGAGACATTCACTGATCTGATTTAAATGAAACAAAGCCAGGGGTCTACGTTTATCTGTATTTAAGCTTGATATCCAAAGAGGATTGATGGCATATTTACTTGGTGGTGAAGATGCACGGGTGGTAAGAGGGAGCTCATAGTGTACACCTTACAGCGCACTAGCAAAGCATAGTGTAGAACTTTACAGCACACATTAGCAGCACACAGCAGTTCCATGAGCTATCACTTGCTACAGTTCCATCAAGCAGATGGTCACTGCGAAATGGAACACTGACTCACAACCAAACACAGCCTAGGTTTCAAAACCAAATGGGCAGACAAAAAAAACTCGAGCATACCAGAACCCTCACTCTGCTCGCTATTGTCAATGCAGTGGAAAAGGGAACTGTGCGAGTTTCGTCCGTTGTAGAGACGTTATAATATACAGAAGAAAGACCATACTCACAATTTTGTAAGCACTAAATGGCTTTATTTAAGCGGTCTCCTCCTAAAAGTGCCTCAACTTCAAAGTAAGTCAATGGGGGAAACATTCTCCCCAGTTTGTTTTTAAGCCTCTCTCGTTCCAGTTTCAATATGTTGGCATGTATGACAATGTGATATACACAATTAGCAAGGCTTGTTGACTGCCCAATCAAGACTAACCATCTCCTGAGGGCCCCAAGCACAGGAGGGCTTAACTTGCCCCTACAAGCAGCAAAGTGTTCCTGCTTGCCTATGGAGAGAGGAAGGTCAGAATCTGGGAAGACAAACCCACCTGCAACACTCCAGGCCTCTTACTGCCATGGTGTATACTATAGGTAGTCTCACAGCCTGCATGCCTAATCTGCATGAAGGAATTGAGTGTGCTAATTAGCTACTCCCCTGCCTACAATGGTGCAGAAATCCTCCGCTAGACGTCAGAACCAGAAGAGGTCTGACACTAGCTAGTCATAGCTCACCCTTAAGATGGTCCTTTTTCAGGACCATCTTAAGGGTGAGCTATGACTAGCTAGTGTCAGGGAAAGGCTTCTCATTTTCATCACTTTGCAGCCTGTATGTGCGAAACTCGTTTGTGCGATGAAGTGACTGGTCAGTGCATTTGTCCACCACGCACCATTCAGCCGGACTGTACAGTTTGCGAGCCCCAGACCTTTGCCTGCCACCCTTTGGTTGGCTGTGAGGAGTGTAATTGTTCTCGTTCTGGAGTCGCCGAGCTAACCGACCCTGGGTGTGACCTTGAGAGTGGACAGTGCACGTGAGTAGGGAATACAAATGCTTTGGTGTGTACACATGCTCATAACTGTACAGGGAACAGATCCAAAATGCCATTGCCCTTCTCTTTAGGCTTCTAAATGCTCTAAAGAGACTTGAGAGAGGGACGTTTGTGCTTTATGAAAAATCAATCAAACATACATTGTGATGAATCGTCCACTAGACATATTTGACTGGTCATTTAAACTAAGATGGGAGGGAATGTAGAATAATCCAACTCTGATTTATCTCTTTGCTGTGGTCTGTCTGATTGGGTACAAAGGTGAGGTATGAACTAACTCATTGTTCTTCAGTAAATGGGTGTAAATAATGGGGTCTGGAAGGCACTTAGGGCTTTATGTGCAAAGCCATTTTGCCATAGCAAACCCTGAGATTTGCAAAATCCCACAATTTGAGACTGCAAAAGGGCTTTTCTTTATGTACAAATCCCACATTATGAGTTGAAAAAATATTTCCGACTATTAAAGAGGCTTTTTTTACGGTCCGAATGGCAAAAATTAGAGCATGAAAGAAACATCCCATTCTTATTTACTAGTTGGAGTGGAATGTGTCACTGGTTTGCATCTACAATTGCAGTAGATTGATCAGATACAGACACTTAAGATGGGGTGGTATCTGGTTCTCAACGGGGAAGGTGTCCCCTTTTGAATGCTCAAAAAAGTTTCAGGGAGAGTTGTCAGTGGTCCCCAGGACCACTGCTAGCTTTTAGTGAAATTGTTGGGGGAAAAAAACGTTATTTGTTTTTAAATCTCACTATTTCCGATAAGAAAAGAAGGCTGCATTTAAAATAAAAAAAGAAAAAAAAGAATTCTTGGTTTAAACACAATCAGACATGCGTGTCTGTCTTCTGGGCTTGGTCTTTGTGATGGTGGCCAATCACAGGGGTTGCAAATTGCATCCTACCTAATGTATGTGTGTTAGTCAAGTTGTTCTGTGACCTCATGCGATGTAATATTTTGTGAACCGACTTATTTGCACATTGGTCAGTTCAATAAATCAGAGTTGATAAAAAGGTGCACAGCTCGCAACCATTTTTTTAGCCTCATTTATTAGTACAAAAGGCCCCTGCCAGTGCACAGCACCAGCAGTTCTTAAAAGCAAGTGCTGAGCCGGGTCCCTATCGAGCTCTCCATTTCTGCCATCCCCCCCAGGGTGAAAATAACTGCAGCAATACCACACTCCACTGCCTCTGATATAACTTCAAAGAGACGCGTAATAGCTCTTTCAATCTCATCATGTCAGAACTAAAGCATATTCAATATTATATACATTGGTTGCTGTAGTTGTTGCTAATTTATCGTATTCAACTAACAACCACTGACAAAGCCAACAGACCTGACTTCTTGTAGGTGTAAATCATGTTACTTGTATTAAATATCTGGATGCAACGACGGATGCAGTAAAATAGCAGTCAGATGGCACACTACGCTAAGCACAGATAGATTTTTAGCATACTTATTTTTAAGACACGTCTTTAATGACATCAGACACGCCCTTTGAGAGACCCCCGACCCCCTCAGTTTTTTCAACCCACTTTAAGACCTGGGCACTCCCTCTTGGATGATCCCAAATGGTGGCGTGTGCTCATAACAGATAAGAGCCTCGCACATGTGCTGGGCCAGGGAGGCGGTGGGGGACAGCGTCCCCTTAGGCGCGCGTCCTGAGTGTGCCTGTTGCTGCACAGAGAGCGAGTGCAGTCAAGTGCACCTGGCTCTTTGACTGCTCTTACCCGTGCAGATTTCTTGCGCAAAGGCCAGTGAGATGAGCAGGATCAGGAGCCTGGCGGCCATACAGCTGATGATCTGGTCCCCTCCTGCCGCAGCCCCTTGTACTTGTTCTCGGACGAGTCCTTCAGCAGAAAGTCTGAGAAGACATACTGGGCTGCGATACGCGCGGTGGCATGGCTGGGGGTCGGGCGCGCCTGCCTGTCCCAGGGGCTGCGGGTGGGATGCGCCTGCCTGTCCCAGGGGCTGCGGGTGGGATGCGCCTGCCTGTCCCGGGGCTGCGGGTGGGATGCAACTAACAACCACTGACAAAGCCAACAGTCCTGACTTCTTGTAGATGTAAATCATGTTACTTGTATTAAATATGTGGATGCAACGACGGATGCAGCAAAATGCTGCACGGCTAGTAAAAGCGAGATTTGGAAACAAGAAACAACGGCACAAACAGACTAAGAACAGCACAAACAGGGGGGCAGAAGCTTACCTCATGTCCTCGGTAGACGCTGCTCGAGCAGCAAAATGGCGGGCGGCAACTCTGAAAATTTTCGGATTCGGGGGCGTGGTTTTGCTGTCCTGAGTGACAGATGATGTCACTGTCTAAAGAACAGCAAAACTTACACCCCCAAATCCGAAAAAGACGGAGCCTATTCGGAGGGACAGCTCTCTCCTCCAATGGCTGGCCTCCGTTTAGGAAGCCAGCCAATGGGAGAGAGGAAAAAACAGAGGCGGGACAATAGTCCAACACTAAGAAACATAAAATCTCGGACTTCCGGTCTGCCTTCGGCAAACCGGATATTACCTCGACCTAAAAATAGCTGAGCACTTTCCTTAAAGAAAACTGTGCTGCTTTGAAAAACCATAAAATGTTTCAGTTTGGAAGAACAGTAAGTGGATCAGGCGGTTTTGCCCGGCACCACTGGCAGCAAGCCAATGATACATTACATACCAAATCGCAATTTTGAAGGTACGTCCCTTCCAAATATCACCTCATACAATAGATTTTGTTCATAACAAAAAAGAAATTTTGCGGTGGTAAACCCAGTGATTATGTGAATCACAAGTTTTGCAAACGCAAAATCCATCAGTTTATCTGGCTCCTATCTCAGATATAGACTTGGACGCAATCAGTTTTTGCAAAAGCCGTAGTTGAAGGAATGCCCTGGCTAGACACAAACATTAGCCATGCCGAATAATTGCAAAATACTATGCATCTACTGCATCGCTATATTGGATGGTGAGATTGCCATTATTTACAGAACACGTTACTCTGCCAGTTCAATTAAAGATAGTCTGTTTCAGCTACTAGTAGTTCTAATGGCGAATTGCCTGATTTAGAGTTCAGAGGATAGATTTTATTCTGCCAGGCCGATGGAGTGAAATACTTCACCTCCCTGAATAAGTAAGCGCACTCTGAATTATGTGATGTTGTATAGCCCAGCAAACTTTCCTGAGGGATAGGCGGAAACTGCCTGCATGGTGGTTCTTGTCAAAGTATTGAAAGTGTGCCGTACGGCTCAGTGAAATTGGTGGTGCCGGCCAGCACACTAGGAATAGGTTTTTTACTTTTCAAATCACTAAAGCTGGATTTTCTTTTTGAAAAATAACAAACGAATGCCCCCTTACTATGGACGTTTTCTCCAATGGTCTGGGGGATCATTTAAAACGTTTCCCTTTCACTTACCACCACGTTTTTGATGGCGGTATGTGAAAGTAAAAACTGGTTATTCTACCGCCCCCCCTTTAAATTGGGTGGTTGGCCAAAAGGCCAAACCTCCAACTGCTCTTACTCTGTTGGGCCTTTTGAAGGAATATGTCAGAGACAGAGTAGTCTACATCGCTGACACACAGAAGGTGCGCTCAACTGTAAATGAGGTGGGTGCACCTTCAGTTTGGCGGAGAGAGTACGACCGGTTGCGAAAATGTACCCTCTCCACCAAACTCTAAATCGGGCTGTAATTTTCCTGTCTCTTAATTTTTTCATTGATTGTTTAGATGACCTCCTGGTGGAAGTAGGGTTTTGGCACCATCTTTCATCAACTTAATTTTGTCCTACAACTTGCATGCCGCATAATACCTAATGTAAGGGAATTTAAACCCATGGGTGTTTGACATCAAGTCTAAAACGCAGGGACATTTTATACAATTGTGCTGTAATCAGTTTAAATCAATTATTAAAGGCCATACACATTTAAAAGGGCATACTTTAGACATTATCTCTTCCTTCTTTGGAAAACTAGAGGTGTGGCAGTGCACTAATTTTCCATCGTTTGACCAGCCTTATTTTTCTTTAAGGTGTCCATGCAAGAATTTTAGAGGGGAGGCTAAGGACCCAATCGTGGATCACTCCCGGTGTATATTTACAGATATTAATCTTCATTCAGCCTTTAAGATCCGTGAGATCAAAAGAATGGAGGATATGTGGTGTATGGTGTAGAATAGGATGTAAGAGAAAATTGGCAAATATTGTACAAGGTATTTACTAGTATCTTTCAAAAAATGCAATAAAAAACTGTGATTAAAAAAAATGAAGGATGTGGACGTAGTTGCCTCTGATCTTAATCACTGGTTAACACATGCGTTTTAGTACATAGTCAGGGAAAGAAAATCAACTCAATCGTCCCCATTCAAATGAATCATGGCTTTATAAAAGTCCTGCGTTCCTAAAAAACACTGTAAGATTACTGAAAGAAAATGGTGCCTTGGCTTTGGCCTAATAAAAAGTAACATATATATTGCAGTAGAAAGAATATAAAAAGGCAATCGTCCTCGGACCCACCCCCTCAGCATGGGACAACACCAGGTGGCCTACCGCCCTCAGCAACCCCACTCCCATGGACCACACCCGAAAACTCGGCGTCATACTCATCTCCCTCACCATGACCCGACTGATCACCGCCGTCGCCTCCACCTGTTTCAACACGCTCCGCATCCTTTGTATGACCTTCAAATTGATCCCCCCCCCGAATCCAGAAAGACCGTCACCCACACACTCATAACAACCAGACTGGACTATGGAAATGCCCTGTTTGCCGGAATCAACAAGTCTCCGCTCCACAAACTCCAGACCATCCAGAACACCTCGGTCAGACTCGTCCTCAGCATCCCACGACACGAACCATCACCTAACACCTGCGAAACCTCCATTGGCCCCTCATCCAGAAGAGAGTAGCCTTCAAACTACTCACCAACACCTACAAATCCCTCTACACCCCAATACCTCAACGAAAGAGTCTCCTTCCACGTACCCAAGAGAAAGCTCTGCTCCGCCGACCTCGCCCTCGCCAAAACCCTGCACATCCGCAGAGCCAGAGCTGGTGGAAGAGCCTTCTTCTATATCACGGCAAAGACCTGGCACAACCTCCTGATCAACATCAGACGCTCCCCCACTCTGCAAACCATCAGGAAGAGCCTCACGACCTGGCTCTTCGGCTGACTCTGAGCTGCACCCCTCCCCTCCAGCGCCTTGAGAACCTCACGGAAGAGTAGCGCGCTTCACAATTCCCTGATTGATTGACAACTAAAAAGGCAAGAGCAGGTTTCTTCACCTCTCATATTTTGGTGCTCAGACTTCTCTTAGTTGTATTGTAGCACAAACGATCGGCAGAAAGAAGCTTTCATTTATTTACTCAAGCTAATTAAAGAACTTAAATCTGGACCACCACTGACCTTCGTATAGTTAACATTATTAAGTTAGCAAGTGGCATTGTCAATGATAGCCTTGAAGATTTGTTTAATCAGCCATCGTGGGAAGG
Organism: Lissotriton vulgaris; assembly: GCF_964263255.1. Classification (NCBI taxonomy): domain Eukaryota; kingdom Metazoa; phylum Chordata; class Amphibia; order Caudata; family Salamandridae; genus Lissotriton; species Lissotriton vulgaris. The sequence continues at coordinate 93,785,757 of NC_141688.1, read as the reverse complement.
GACGTTTCCTGTTTGGTGAAAAAAGTCAACAGTTATTCCGTGGCTTAAAAGAAGAGAGTGAACCCTACTGTACTGACCAATTCCAGACGCCTTTACTTACTTCTTTTCACAGAAAAATTCCTGGAAAGCCTTGTGAACACACATTGATCAAATTATCTTCGAATCAATTCCATGTGTGATGCTCGAAAGCAGGATTTAGATCAAGGCAACTGACAGAATGAGTGCTGTCCATGGCCTTGATAATGTACATATAGCCCTGGCGAATGCTCATGTAGCCTTCCTTCCGCTGCTTGACCTCTCAGCACCTTTGATATTCTTTCTCAACCCTTTCTCCTCAGCTCTGCAATGGAGATGGGTTCGTGGGGGTGGGCACCAGTGCCCTAGATTGTGCAGGGTCTGGTGGCTTAGTGGACCACTGCATCCACTGTAGGATCATGTGTTTGACTTCATGTTCACAGATTCAAATTCCGGCGCGTCCACTCAGCCTTTGATCCTTCTGAGGTCGATAGAATGAGTACCATTGAGTTGGGTAACAATACACATCTGTTATTCAGCGCCAAGATACCCACGGGTAACATGCTTTATGTTATGTTTTTTACTATTTTCTACAGACAGTACTTAGTGGTTCTCTTCGCTTCTGTGAAACACATACTCAGAGGTGTTCCCTCAGGACCATCCTGATGTCAGACTTTAACATTTAAGTAAGACCTTTGGTCATGCTTAGCTCCTGATTTGTTTTTTGTGGCTACATGGATGACATGCAATTGATCACTTCTGTGGAAGGCAAAATTGAAATAGTTTAGGGTAAATTAGCCACTGCCTGTGTAGCATTGCCAGTTGGATAACATACTATGAGGTATAGCTGAATGTAACCAACACAAAGGCTCTGGTGGTGGGTAGCAAAATAGATCTTTGGTCCAATTCTTGGTGGCCCAGTAATATGTCTCCCTTCTCCACTTCTGGCACCGATAGTAAAACTGTTGTCTTTCTTTTTACCAATAACCTAACTCTGAAACCTTAGGCTAATCAAATATTTGCATTTGAACATTGAAAGTGTACCAGGACAGACACTTGATCTTACGGCTGGCGAGAGAGAAGGGCAAAATCACCCATAAAGGGAACAACATTTCCTTTTATCCGGTCTTCACCCCCCTGGTGCAAGCGGCCCGTAAGGAATTCCTGCCGGCGAAGAAACTATTGCTGCAGGCAGGTGTGCCGTACTCTCTGCTGTACCCGGCAAAATTAAAGGTACTACATGACAACACTATCCACTTTTTCACTGATGTGAAGTCGGCGCTCAAGTTCGCCAAGCTCATCGGCGGAGCGGGGACCAGGAGAAGGTCGCCCAGACACGAAGACACGGCGGAACAGCTAAGTGATAATGACTAAATGGTATTCTGATGTAGGAACTGAGACGTCGTGGGTTTGCCACCTCATGTATCACATGGGTTCACGCAGACTCCTTACGTACACTGCTGTTACACTCAACCTGGGAACGAGCTGGGTAGGGCCATGTCTTGTCCCAGGACTTCCGGTTGAGCTTCATGGTGCCCTACTGCCTATGAACATATTGGAAATGGTAGGACCAAGGGACCCCAGGGCGGGGGATTCGCAGAACCCATGGAACCTTATCCCTAACTGTAGCCACCCCGTTCACACGGGGGTGTAAGCTGGGCACACCACGCCCCATGGGGTGCCTCCCGTTGTTTTCGCTGTTGGTTTTATGTTACGCCTTGCGTGCCTTACTATGGGGTATATCACGACCTAATTGGGAGGTTGCTGAGGGTGGAGGGAAATGGGGGGGGGTTTGTTGGCTTGTTATTTTTTGTTCTGACATGGTGCAATGTGCCTGATGCTATGTTTTCACTTTTGTGCGCGCGATTAGTGGCAGGGAGATGTGATGTCCAATGTGGGCATGGGGGACGGGATGGGATGGGGTTGGTCCTGCAACTGCAGTGTTTCAGATATGGGAGGGATTAAACTATGGACCTGGAACATTAGAGTCCTCGGGGACTACAGGAAAGCCCGACTGATGCATGGCACGCTGGCTAGGCATAACGTAGACATTTGCTTTCTACAAGAGACTCATATTAATACGACCCCTTCACCCAGATTGAAGAACTCCAGATGGTCTCATGTGTATTCTGCCGTTTACTCTAACTATGCAAGAGGGGCGGCGATTCTTGTACGCAGGGGGCTGGATTGGCGGGAACGTGCTCACGTGCAAGACGTGGATGGCAGATACGTGATCTTACATGGCTCCCTGCAGGGGCGACCTATTGTGCTGGCCGCCATTTACGGTCCTAATGTAGATGACCCCGACTTCTTCAGGGACGTATGGGCGCAGATCGCGCTGCTTGACTGCTCATCAGTGGTGCTAGGGGGTGATTTTAATGTTGTGCTGGATGATGACATGGACAGACGAGGTGTGAGTAGACCTATGCATGCCCGTGCGCGCCAGGCAGTCCTTGATGTGATGGATGAGGGATTATTGTCAGATGTGTGGAGAGTTCGTCATCCGAATGTGAGAGTGGGGCCTTGTTACACGTGCAATAAAGCGGCTTGGTCCAGATTGGACTTCTGGTTGGTGTCTCCTGAGGTTGCGACATGGGTGACAAAGGTCGAAATACAAGCTAGGTCCCTGTCGGACCACGCCCCTTGTGAACTTGAGCTACGCCTACCTGACACCATTAACAGGGCATTCACGTGGCGATTACCCCAGCACGCACTAACGGACCCAGTATTCGTTGAGGAGATAAGAGATGATATCGTTAAATACTTTGCTGAGAATGCAGGTTCCGTCACTTCAGAAGCTGTTGAATGGGATGCCTTTAAGGCGGTGATAAGGGGCCAGTGCATAGCGAGACAGGCGGGTGTGCTGCGAACGATTCGTGACACCCTGGCGAGACTGGAGGGGGAGTTACGAGGGCTAGATGCGGTCTTTAGCCTTGACCCGACTTTAGCACTTGCTGGTGACATCAAGACGAAAATGCTTGCCTTTCAGGAGGAAGCGGAGCGAGAGGTGCGGTTTCTGGGGAGGCGAGCTGAGGCCCGCAGATACGGAGAGGGTGATAGGCCCAGCAGAACACTTGCCAGGTTGATAGCTCCTCGCACACACTCACACCACATCCACACCATTTATGACAGGGAAGGGTCTTTGGCCGTAGGCCAAGAAGCGGTGTTACGCGCCTTCACTGACTTTTATGCGTCCCTATACGCCTCCAAACAACCCGCTGCCCCGGCCTCCTTAGACAGCTTCCTTGACTCCATTGCACTAGTTTGGTTTAATAACAACCACAGACAGTACATGGACCTGCCTGTTACCGTCCAGGACATTGCTCAGGTGATCAAAAGCATGCCGGCAAACAAGGCCCCTGGCCCTGACGGCCTGACAACGTCCTTTTACAAAACTTATGTAGATGAGCTGGTGCCGAAACTACACTCCGTGTTTGTGGAGGCACTTGAATTAAACTCCCTGCCAGATTCCATGCATGAAGCCTTAATAATTACACTCTTAAAACCTGACAAAGATGAGATGCTCCTGGACTCCTATAGGCCCCTCTCCCTAATCAATGTAGACGCCAAAATATATGCTAAAATAATCGCGGACAAGCTGCAACCGATGTTGCCGATCATTGCTTTGCCTGACCAGTCCCGATTCATCCCCGGTAGGGCCACGTTCCATAACCTCAGAACTCTTTTCTCGGTCCTTCATTACCTACACCCATCTGTGCAGGCAGCGGTGGTGTTTTTGGACGCCACCAAAGCGTTTGACTCTTTGGAATGGCCGTATTTATTTAAAGTATTGGAAAGAATGGGATTCAGTCGTAATTTCATGACGCTAATAAAACTGCTGTACACTGGACCCAGAGCCAGAGTGAGCGTAAACGGCCTGGTTTCTAGATCTTTCTATGTCACTAGAGGAACCAGGCAAGGGTGCCCACTGTCCCCCCTCCTATTTGCCATCGCAATGGAGCCGCTTGCAGCTAGGATACGACAACACCACACCGCGAGGGGCATCGGGTTTAGCTCTCGGAGCTTACTGATCTCGTTATATGCTGACGATGTGACTTTGTACATCGTCAACCCCAGAGACAACATGAACCCGTTGCTCCGAGAATTCGTGAGGTTCGAGGGCCTGGCGGGAGTATCCATCAATTGGTCTAAGTCTGTAGCTTTCCCACTGACAGATGAGACTAGTCGACCAGCTGCAGACTACCCTCTGCGTTGGGAGACTGAGGCTGTTAAGTACCTGGGGATATGGATCAGTCGGGATGTACAGGAGCTATGGTCCCTGAACTTTGGGAGAGCAGTGGATTGGATGGAAGGGAAGATTGAAGTTTGGAATAAACTGCCTTTGTCCCTGGTTGCAAGAATAGCGTTAGCGAAAATGGTGATTCTTCCCAAATTCCTGTATCTGTTCGTGAATATCCCGCTGCCCATGACGTCGCACTTCCATGCGCGTGTGCGCTCGTTGTTGTTGAAACTGGTCTGGGCTGGAGGACAGGCGACGGTCTCCTGGGACCTGCTCACACTCCCACTTCGGCAAGGGGGCCTCGGGGCCCCCGACTTGAGGCTATACTCTCTGTGTGCACAGGCGCAGTTTCTGCATTTTTGGGCCTTCCCCACCCCCTACCAACCGCACGTGGCGGTGGAGTTGGCTGCGGTAGCCCCGTTGCCTCTGCGCGTGGCCCTATACGGGAAAGTTTCACGCCCTTCAGAGGAGGTCGACACCGTGGAGATGGTACGCTGGACCTGGCGAGAACTGCAGAGGAGAGCTGGACTCTCCTTCTTGTATGCGCCTGCCGTCCCGCTAAGAGGAAACCCGATGTTACCCTGTTTAACTGCCAGAGGCGACGTTCTCATGCTCCGCGGGAAAAGGCTACACACCTTCGCCGATTTATACCCTGAAGGCACCTTTGTGGAGTTGTGCGCAAGAGATGGTGACCAGCCTGAATCTTTTGCGGACACGCTGCTATATCACTCCCTTAGGGAATCTTGCAAACAGTTGGGATCCCAATTCCCGGAAGAGCCGCGAGCTCTAGATGCCCTCCAGAACTTGCTTTCGAAACCCTCTCCCAAAAAATTGGTATCGAGACTCTACAACTGCATGCAAGAGCAGGCCCCAATCACTGTGGCCACAGCCAAGGTGGCTTGGGCTGCCGACCTGGAAGTCCCTCTCACTGACGAAATGTGGGAGTACTGCTGTAAACAATTAACGGCACTATCTCCGAACTACCGGCTGCGGCTCATTCACTTTAAATTCTTAGACCGGTACTAGAGGACACCGATGCTACTTCACCGCATGGGCATCCGCGCGGATGCATCCTGCTGGAAGTGCGGGAGGGAGGATGCATCCTTCATACATGTGGCATGGAGCTGCCCCAAACTGAACGGCTACTGGACAGACATCTTCACAGCTATCAACCAAATCTTACACAGGAACGACACGCCGTCGCCACTCCTAGGACTGTTGGGCTATGTCAAAGACACTGAACCTTGTGACAGGAAATTACATGCACTCCTCCTCCTTTATGCTAAACGACAGATTTCACTACATTGGGCAGGAAAGCACTACCATTGTTCACTGGGTGGATCGGGGATGTCACTTATGGACACGCACAACTGACTCACTACTGGGAGACTATGCCCACAGCCTCTAGACCGAATGACATTTGGGAGCCATTTTTACAATGGACAAGGGAGCGTGCGGGATCGGTCGTCTCTGGCGGATCGCCTGATGTGGGTGTTTCGGATGATATGGGCTGAATGGTTGGTATGCGGACTTGAATTGTTTTGACTCTGTTGATCTAACCCGGCGCTGGCTTGCCCTGGCCGTGGAGCACGCTTACCCGGCTGTCCCTCTTTGACTTTGCACTAGCGGCGTGTCCTGTTATATCTGCCTCCCCTAGGACCACTTGACCCAGCCACTCACCCTGCTCCGACATCTCTCTTCTCCCCCTGCTCCCCCCCCCTCCACCTCGATATGCTCGATGCCTGCCACACCTCCACCACTGCCACAGATCGCTATCCGCCGATGGTCGCCCAGCGCAGAAACACGCGGCCTCGTCCAAGTGTGGGACGCTGCGTGGTTGACTTTTTGTGATTGCACCAATGTTACGTTGTTTACGTTTCTTTTTTTGTTTGTTGGGGACGGTTGGGCGTAAACAGTGCTGCTAGACGTATGAGTCTCACTTGCTGTTTCAAGAGCTGGGGCCTGCTGATTGCCCCGGAACAGCTTCCACATCTCATGTTATGGTCATCTGTCTACTGCACTGATAAAAGTAAGACCAATTACCGTGCTAAGATTACATCGCTCACATACAATTGATTACTGTATTGTAAATCCTGCTGGGAGCTCGGAGTTCCGCAAAGTTATGCTACAACTGACTGCTTTACTAAATTTGATGATGTGTAGACTTCATAGCGGCCTGCCTCCGGGTTGTTGGCGAGACGCAGTGTAATCTTCTGTCTCTTTTCACATAATAAATGTCTTACACCAAAAAAAAAAAAAAAAAAAAAAGAACATTGAAAGTGTATGAAAGATTCTTACAATGTTTCCAACGGACTACCCCAAATATATTATCTAAGCGACCATCACTACACACCTAAACCACAGTAGTACGGTTATTGTTGGCATTTCCCAATTTTAGTTAGGTGCATTGCAGGTAGTCCACAATGTTGCCGTCAGATTGACTTTAAGTCCGGAAAGACAGGAATCTATTTATTCTCACTTGTCCAATTAACATTGGCTGTTTATAAAATAATTTGGTTTGAATCCTTGCATTGCACTAAGGTGAAAGACCTCTCTTTCTGCTGATATTTCAATAGTATGTTTCTTCCTCTTGATCTCTGAGGTCAGCTCAGCCCCATTTCTTGAAAGCTTCCAGAACCTTAATCCAAGTGTGAGCGCAGATTATCTGTCCATACAATCAGATCCTGAAACTAACTCCCTTTGCTGATTTGAGCACAAGGAAATCACTTAAATATAGGAAACTCCTGAAAACATGCTTATTCTCTCCCACTCCCGGCTTTTAATCCATTGCTGTGTCTTTAGTCTATACTGAATAACTTGGGAAGATGGTGCTACTTAAGTGCCTGGAAGAAAGAGTTAGGCATGACATTTGACGATGTCACTTGGAGAGAGATTTTGGAGAATGTGTGTTGACTGTTTATTTTTTGAAGTTCTTGATATAGTGCATCCCCCTCAGACTTGGCTATCAAGACAGTAGTGGTTTATGAATATACACCAACTGACATGTCTCAGACTGGCAAATGTCAAGGACAGGCACTCCACGTGCCAACATAGTCTTCACAGCCTTTGCCCTGATGGAATGGGCTGTCAAACTATCCTTTAGTTGCTTCTTGCTGATTGTGCAGCAAATGTTAACGTAGAGGCCTACATACCTCGACAATGCCCTCTTCTGCACAGTCTGCCCTTTTTAGTCCCAACCCCCCCCCACAGAATGTTGAACGTCCACACAGTAGTGTTTGATGCAATCAGTATAGATGCTTAAAGCCTTTCTGAGGTCCACCCTGTGAGCTTCTTCTGCTCTTTTGATAGGTGTGGTGGGCAAGGAGTGCTGGCAGGGTAATGGATTGCCCCACGTGGAAAGTAGGATTGTATGTTGGAACAAGTAGTTCCTCAACCCTGCATACCTAAACAACTCGGTATGTACAACAACCCCATCTTAACCACGCCTTGCTTTACCACGCATGCCTTTACCATGATTTTTCATGGTAAAGGCATGCATGGCAAAGGGATATGCGTAGCTAAGGTTTTCACCCCTTCCCCTTGAGCCCTTTGTATGACCTTCAAATTGATCCCCCCCCCGAATCCAGAAAGACCGTCACCCACACACTCATAACAACCAGACTGGACTATGGAAATGCCCTGTATGCCGGAATCAACAAGTCTCCGCTCCACAAACTCCAGACCATCCAGAACACCTCGGTCAGACTCGTCCTCAGCATCCCACGACACGAACCATCACCTAACACCTGCGAAACCTCCATTGGCCCCTCATCCAGAAGAGAGTAGCCTTCAAACTACTCACCAACACCTACAAATCCCTCCACACCCCAATACCTCAACGAAAGAGTCTCCTTACACGTACCCAAGAGAAAGCTCTGCTCCGCCGACCTCGCCCTCGCCAAAACCCTGCACATCCGCAGAGCCAGAGCTGGTGGAAGAGCCTTCTTCTATATCACGGCAAAGACCTGGCACAACCTCCTGATCAACATCAGACGCTCCCCCACTCTGCAAACCATCAGGAAGAGCCTCACGACCTGGCTCTTCGGCTGACTCTGAGCTGCACCCCTCCCCTCCAGCGCCTTGAGAACCTCACGGAAGAGTAGCGCGCTTCACAATTCCCTGATTGATTGACAACTAAAAAGGCAAGAGCAGGTTTCTTCACCTCTCATATTTTGGTGCTCAGACTTCTCTTAGTTGTATTGTAGCACAAACGATCGGCAGAAAGAAGCTTTCATTTATTTACTCAAGCTAATTAAAGAACTTAAATCTGGACCACCACTGACCTTCGTATAGTTAACATTATTAAGTTAGCAAGTGGCATTGTCAATGATAGCCTTGAAGATTTGTTTAATCAGCCATCGTGGGAAGGGACGTTTCCTGTTTGGTGAAAAAAGTCAACAGTTATTCCGTGGCTTAAAAGAAGAGAGTGAACCCTACTGTACTGACCAATTCCAGACGCCTTTACTTACTTCTTTTCACAGAAAAATTCCTGGAAAGCCTTGTGAACACACATTGATCAAATTATCTTCGAATCAATTCCATGTGTGATGCTCGAAAGCAGGATTTAGATCAAGGCAACTGACAGAATGAGTGCTGTCCATGGCCTTGATAATGTACATATAGCCCTGGCGAATGCTCATGTAGCCTTCCTTCCGCTGCTTGACCTCTCAGCACCTTTGATATTCTTTCTCAACCCTTTCTCCTCAGCTCTGCAATGGAGATGGGTTCGTGGGGGTGGGCACCAGTGCCCTAGATTGTGCAGGGTCTGGTGGCTTAGTGGACCACTGCATCCACTGTAGGATCATGTGTTTGACTTCATGTTCACAGATTCAAATTCCGGCGCGTCCACTCAGCCTTTGATCCTTCTGAGGTCGATAGAATGAGTACCATTGAGTTGGGTAACAATACACATCTGTTATTCAGCGCCAAGATACCCACGGGTAACATGCTTTATGTTATGTTTTTTACTATTTTCTACAGACAGTACTTAGTGGTTCTCTTCGCTTCTGTGAAACACATACTCAGAGGTGTTCCCTCAGGACCATCCTGATGTCAGACTTTAACATTTAAGTAAGACCTTTGGTCATGCTTAGCTCCTGATTTGTTTTTTGTGGCTACATGGATGACATGCAATTGATCACTTCTGTGGAAGGCAAAATTGAAATAGTTTAGGGTAAATTAGCCACTGCCTGTGTAGCATTGCCAGTTGGATAACATACTATGAGGTATAGCTGAATGTAACCAACACAAAGGCTCTGGTGGTGGGTAGCAAAATAGATCTTTGGTCCAATTCTTGGTGGCCCAGTAATATGTCTCCCTTCTCCACTTCTGGCACCGATAGTAAAACTGTTGTCTTTCTTTTTACCAATAACCTAACTCTGAAACCTTAGGCTAATCAAATATTTGCATTTGAACATTGAAAGTGTACCAGGACAGACACTTGATCTTACGGCTGGCGAGAGAGAAGGGCAAAATCACCCATAAAGGGAACAACATTTCCTTTTATCCGGTCTTCACCCCCCTGGTGCAAGCGGCCCGTAAGGAATTCCTGCCGGCGAAGAAACTATTGCTGCAGGCAGGTGTGCCGTACTCTCTGCTGTACCCGGCAAAATTAAAGGTACAAAATGACAACACTACCCACTTTTTCACTGATGTGAAGTCGGCGCTCAAGTTCGCCAAGCTCATCGGCGGAGCGGGGACCAGGAGAAGGTCGCCCAGACACGAAGACACGGCGGAACAGCTAAGTGATAATGACTAAATGGTATTCTGATGTAGGAACTGAGACGTCGTGGGTTTGCCACCTCATGTATCACATGGGTTCACGCAGACTCCTTACGTACACTGCTGTTACACTCAACCTGGGAACGAGCTGGGTAGGGCCATGTCTTGTCCCAGGACTTCCGGTTGAGCTTCATGGTGCCCTACTGCCTATGAACATATTGGAAATGGTAGGACCAAGGGACCCCAGGGCGGGGGATTCGCAGAACCCATGGAACCTTATCCCTAACTGTAGCCACCCCGTTCACACGGGGGTGTAAGCTGGGCACACCACGCCCCATGGGGTGCCTCCCGTTGTTTTCGCTGTTGGTTTTATGTTACGCCTTGCGTGCCTTACTATGGGGTATATCACGACCTAATTGGGAGGTTGCTGAGGGTGGAGGGAAATGGGGGGGGGTTTGTTGGCTTGTTATTTTTTGTTCTGACATGGTGCAATGTGCCTGATGCTATGTTTTCACTTTTGTGCGCGCGATTAGTGGCAGGGAGATGTGATGTCCAATGTGGGCATGGGGGACGGGATGGGATGGGGTTGGTCCTGCAACTGCAGTGTTTCAGATATGGGAGGGATTAAACTATGGACCTGGAACATTAGAGGCCTCGGGGACTACAGGAAAGCCCGACTGATGCATGGCACGCTGGCTAGGCATAACGTAGACATTTGCTTTCTACAAGAGACTCATATTAATACGACCCCTTCACCCAGATTGAAGAACTCCAGATGGTCTCATGTGTATTCTGCCGTTTACTCTAACTATGCAAGAGGGGCGGCGATTCTTGTACGCAGGGGGCTGGATTGGCGGGAACGTGCTCACGTGCAAGACGTGGATGGCAGATACGTGATCTTACATGGCTCCCTGCAGGGGCGACCTATTGTGCTGGCCGCCATTTACGGTCCTAATGTAGATGACCCCGACTTCTTCAGGGACGTATGGGCGCAGATCGCGCTGCTTGACTGCTCATCAGTGGTGCTAGGGGGTGATTTTAATGTTGTGCTGGATGATGACATGGACAGACGAGGTGTGAGTAGACCTATGCATGCCCGTGCGCGCCAGGCAGTCCTTGATGTGATGGATGAGGGATTATTGTCAGATGTGTGGAGAGTTCGTCATCCGAATGTGAGAGTGGGGCCTTGTTACACGTGCAATAAAGCGGCTTGGTCCAGATTGGACTTCTGGTTGGTGTCTCCTGAGGTTGCGACATGGGTGACAAAGGTCGAAATACAAGCTAGGTCCCTGTCGGACCACGCCCCTTGTGAACTTGAGCTACGCCTACCTGACACCATTAACAGGGCATTCACGTGGCGATTACCCCAGCACGCACTAACGGACCCAGTATTCGTTGAGGAGATAAGAGATGATATCGTTAAATACTTTGCTGAGAATGCAGGTTCCGTCACTTCAGAAGCTGTTGAATGGGATGCCTTTAAGGCGGTGATAAGGGGCCAGTGCATAGCGAGACAGGCGGGTGTGCTGCGAACGATTCGTGACACCCTGGCGAGACTGGAGGGGGAGTTACGAGGGCTAGATGCGGCCTTTAGCCTTGACCCGACTTTAGCACTTGCTGGTGACATCAAGACGAAAATGCTTGCCTTTCAGGAGGAAGCGGAGCGAGAGGTGCGGTTTCTGGGGAGGCGAGCTGAGGCCCGCAGATACGGAGAGGGTGATAGGCCCAGCAGAACACTTGCCAGGTTGATAGCTCCTCGCACACACTCACACCACATCCACACCATTTATGACAGGGAAGGGTCTTTGGCCGTAGGCCAAGAAGCGGTGTTACGCGCCTTCACTGACTTTTATGCGTCCCTATACGCCTCCAAACAACCCGCTGCCCCGGCCTCCTTAGACAGCTTCCTTGACTCCATTGCACTAGTTTGGTTTAATAACAACCACAGACAGTACATGGACCTGCCTGTTACCGTCCAGGACATTGCTCAGGTGATCAAAAGCATGCCGGCAAACAAGGCCCCTGGCCCTGACGGCCTGAAAACGTCCTTTTACAAAACTTATGTAGATGAGCTGGCGCCGAAACTACACTCCGTGTTTGTGGAGGCACTTGAATTAAACTCCCTGCCAGATTCCATGCATGAAGCCTTAATAATTACACTCTTAAAACCTGACAAAGATGAGATGCTCCTGGACTCCTATAGGCCCCTCTCCCTAATCAATGTAGACGCCAAAATATATGCTAAAATAATCGCGGACAAGCTGCAACCGATGTTGCCGATCATTGCTTTGCCTGACCAGTCCCGATTCATCCCCGGTAGGGCCACGTTCCATAACCTCAGAACTCTTTTCTCGGTCCTTCATTACCTACACCCATCTGTGCAGGCAGCGGTGGTGTTTTTGGACGCCACCAAAGCGTTTGACTCTTTGGAATGGCCGTATTTATTTAAAGTATTGGAAAGAATGGGATTCAGTCGTAATTTCATGACGCTAATAAAACTGCTGTACACTGGACCCAGAGCCAGAGTGAGCGTAAACGGCCTGGTTTCTAGATCTTTCTATGTCACTAGAGGAACCAGGCAAGGGTGCCCACTGTCCCCCCTCCTATTTGCCATCGCAATGGAGCCGCTTGCAGCTAGGATACGACAACACCACACCGCGAGGGGCATCGGGTTTAGCTCTCGGAGCTTACTGATCTCGTTATATGCTGACGATGTGACTTTGTACATCGTCAACCCCAGAGACAACATGAACCCGTTGCTCCGAGAATTCGTGAGGTTCGAGGGCCTGGCGGGAGTATCCATCAATTGGTCTAAGTCTGTAGCTTTCCCACTGACAGATGAGACTAGTCGACCAGCTGCAGACTACCCTCTGCGTTGGGAGACTGAGGCTGTTAAGTACCTGGGGATATGGATCAGTCGGGATGTACAGGAGCTATGGTCCCTGAACTTTGGGAGAGCAGTGGATTGGATGGAAGGGAAGATTGAAGTTTGGAATAAACTGCCTTTGTCCCTGGTTGCAAGAATAGCGTTAGCGAAAATGGTGATTCTTCCCAAATTCCTGTATCTGTTCGTGAATATCCCGCTGCCCATGACGTCGCACTTCCATGCGCGTGTGCGCTCGTTGTTGTTGAAACTGGTCTGGGCTGGAGGACAGGCGACGGTCTCCTGGGACCTGCTCACACTCCCACTTCGGCAAGGGGGCCTCGGGGCCCCCGACTTGAGGCTATACTCTCTGTGTGCACAGGCGCAGTTTCTGCATTTTTGGGCCTTCCCCACCCCCTACCAACCGCACGTGGCGGTGGAGTTGGCTGCGGTAGCCCCGTTGCCTCTGCGCGTGGCCCTATACGGGAAAGTTTCACGCCCTTCAGAGGAGGTCGACACCGTGGAGATGGTACGCTGGACCTGGCGAGAACTGCAGAGGAGAGCTGGACTCTCCTTCTTGTATGCGCCTGCCGTCCCGCTAAGAGGAAACCCGATGTTACCCTGTTTAACTGCCAGAGGCGACGTTCTCATGCTCCGCGGGAAAAGGCTACACACCTTCGCCGATTTATACCCTGAAGGCACCTTTGTGGAGTTGTGCGCAAGAGATGGTGACCAGCCTGAATCTTTTGCGGACACGCTGCTATATCACTCCCTTAGGGAATCTTGCAAACAGTTGGGATCCCAATTCCCGGAAGAGCCGCGAGCTCTAGATGCCCTCCAGAACTTGCTTTCGAAACCCTCTCCCAAAAAATTGGTATCGAGACTCTACAACTGCATGCAAGAGCAGGCCCCAATCACTGTGGCCACAGCCAAGGTGGCTTGGGCTGCCGACCTGGAAGTCCCTCTCACTGACGAAATGTGGGAGTACTGCTGTAAACAATTAACGGCACTATCTCCGAACTACCGGCTGCGGCTCATTCACTTTAAATTCTTAGACCGGTACTAGAGGACACCGATGCTACTTCACCGCATGGGCATCCGCGCGGATGCATCCTGCTGGAAGTGCGGGAGGGAGGATGCATCCTTCATACATGTGGCATGGAGCTGCCCCAAACTGAACGGCTACTGGACAGACATCTTCACAGCTATCAACCAAATCTTACACAGGAACGACACGCTGTCGCCACTCCTAGGACTGTTGGGCTATGTCAAAGACACTGAACCTTGTGACAGGAAATTACATGCACTCCTCCTCCTTTATGCTAAACGACAGATTTCACTACATTGGGCAGGAAAGCACTACCATTGTTCACTGGGTGGATCGGGGATGTCACTTATGGACACGCACAACTGACTCACTACTGGGAGACTATGCCCACAGCCTCTAGACCGAATGACATTTGGGAGCCATTTTTACAATGGACAAGGGAGCGTGCGGGATCGGTCGTCTCTGGCGGATCGCCTGATGTGGGTGTTTCGGATGATATGGGCTGAATGGTTGGTATGCGGACTTGAATTGTTTTGACTCTGTTGATCTAACCCGGCGCTGGCTTGCCCTGGCCGTGGAGCACGCTTACCCGGCTGTCCCTCTTTGACTTTGCACTAGCGGCGTGTCCTGTTATATCTGCCTCCCCTAGGACCACTTGACCCAGCCACTCACCCTGCTCCGACATCTCTCTTCTCCCCCTGCTCCCCCCCCCTCCACCTCGATATGCTCGATGCCTGCCACACCTCCACCACTGCCACAGATCGCTATCCGCCGATGGTCGCCCAGCGCAGAAACACGCGGCCTCGTCCAAGTGTGGGACGCTGCGTGGTTGACTTTTTGTGATTGCACCAATGTTACGTTGTTTACGTTTCTTTTTTTGTTTGTTGGAGACGGTTGGGCGTAAACAGTGCTGCTAGACGTATGAGTCTCACTTGCTGTTTCAAGAGCTGGGGCCTGCTGATTGCCCCGGAACAGCTTCCACATCTCATGTTATGGTCATCTGTCTACTGCACTGATAAAAGTAAGACCAATTACCGTGCTAAGATTACATCGCTCACATACAATTGATTACTGTATTGTAAATCCTGCTGGGAGCTCGGAGTTCCGCAAAGTTATGCTACAACTGACTGCTTTACTAAATTTGATGATGTGTAGACTTCATAGCGGCCTGCCTCCGGGTTGTTGGCGAGACGCAGTGTAATCTTCTGTCTCTTTTCACATAATAAATGTCTTACACCAAAAAAAAAAAAAAAAAAAAAAAGAACATTGGAAGTGTATGAAAGATTCTTACAATGTTTCCAACGGACTACCCCAAATATATTATCTAAGCGACCATCACTACACACCTAAACCACAGTAGTACGGTTATTGTTGGCATTTCCCAATTTTAGTTAGGTGCATTGCAGGTAGTCCACAATGTTGCCGTCAGATTGACTTTAAGTCCGGAAAGACAGGAATCTATTTATTCTCACTTGTCCAATTAACATTGGCTGTTTATAAAATAATTTGGTTTGAATCCTTGCATTGCACTAAGGTGAAAGACCTCTCTTTCTGCTGATATTTCAATAGTATGTTTCTTCCTCTTGATCTCTGAGGTCAGCTCAGCCCCATTTCTTGAGAGCTTCCAGAACCTTAATCCAAGTGTGAGCGCAGATTATCTGTCCATACAATCAGATCCTGAAACTAACTCCCTTTGCTGATTTGAGCACAAGGAAATCACTTAAATATAGGAAACTCCTGAAAACATGCTTATTCTCTCCCACTCCCGGCTTTTAATCCATTGATGTGTCTTTAGTCTATACTGAATAACTTGGGAAGATGGTGCTACTTAAGTGCCTGGAAGAAAGAGTTAGGCATGACATTTGACGATGTCACTTGGAGAGAGATTTTGGAGAATGTGTGTTGACTGTTTATTTTTTGAAGTTCTTGATATAGTGCATCCCCCTCAGACTTGGCTATCAAGACAGTAGTGGTTTATGAATATACACCAACTGACATGTCTCAGACTGGCAAATGTCAAGGACAGGCACTCCACGTGCCAACATAGTCTTCACAGCCTTTGCCCTGATGGAATGGGCTGTCAAACTATCCTTTAGTTGCTTCTTGCTGATTGTGCAGCAAATGTTAACGTAGAGGCCTACATACCTCGACAATGCCCTCTTCTGCACAGTCTGCCCTTTTTAGTCCCAACCCCCCCCCCACAGAATGTTGAACGTCCACACAGTAGTGTTTGATGCAATCAGTATAGATGCTTAAAGCCTTTCTGAGGTCCACCCTGTGAGCTTCTTCTGCTCTTTTGATAGGTGTGGTGGGCAAGGAGTGCTGGCAGGGTAATGGATTGCCCCACGTGGAAAGTAGGATTGTATGTTGGAACAAGTAGTTCCTCAACCCTGCATACCTAAACAACTCGGTATGTACAACAACCCCATCTTAACCACGCCTTGCTTTACCACGCATGCCTTTACCATGATTTTTCATGGTAAAGGCATGCATGGCAAAGGGATATGCGTAGCTAAGGTTTTCACCCCTTCCCCTTGAGCCCTTTATATGACCTTCAAATTGATCCCCCCCCCGAATCCAGAAAGACCGTCACCCACACACTCATAACAACCAGACTGGACTATGGAAATGCCCTGTATGCCGGAATCAACAAGTCTCCGCTCCACAAACTCCAGACCATCCAGAACACCTCGGTCAGACTCGTCCTCAGCATCCCACGACACGAACCATCACCTAACACCTGCGAAACCTCCATTGGCCCCTCATCCAGAAGAGAGTAGCCTTCAAACTACTCACCAACACCTACAAATCCCTCCACACCCCAATACCTCAACGAAAGAGTCTCCTTACACGTACCCAAGAGAAAGCTCTGCTCCGCCGACCTCGCCCTCGCCAAAACCCTGCACATCCGCAGAGCCAGAGCTGGTGGAAGAGCCTTCTTCTATATCACGGCAAAGACCTGGCACAACCTCCTGATCAACATCAGACGCTCCCCCACTCTGCAAACCATCAGGAAGAGCCTCACGACCTGGCTCTTCGGCTGACTCTGAGCTGCACCCCTCCCCTCCAGCGCCTTGAGAACCTCACGGAAGAGTAGCGCGCTTCACAATTCCCTGATTGATTGACAACTAAAAAGGCAAGAGCAGGTTTCTTCACCTCTCATATTTTGGTGCTCAGACTTCTCTTAGTTGTATTGTAGCACAAACGATCGGCAGAAAGAAGCTTTCATTTATTTACTCAAGCTAATTAAAGAACTTAAATCTGGACCACCACTGACCTTCGTATAGTTAACATTATTAAGTTAGCAAGTGGCATTGTCAATGATAGCCTTGAAGATTTGTTTAATCAGCCATCGTGGGAAGGGACGTTTCCTGTTTGGTGAAAAAAGTCAACAGTTATTCCGTGGCTTAAAAGAAGAGAGTGAACCCTACTGTACTGACCAATTCCAGACGCCTTTACTTACTTCTTTTCACAGAAAAATTCCTGGAAAGCCTTGTGAACACACATTGATCAAATTATCTTCGAATCAATTCCATGTGTGATGCTCGAAAGCAGGATTTAGATCAAGGCAACTGACAGAATGAGTGCTGTCCATGGCCTTGATAATGTACATATAGCCCTGGCGAATGCTCATGTAGCCTTCCTTCCGCTGCTTGACCTCTCAGCACCTTTGATATTCTTTCTCAACCCTTTCTCCTCAGCTCTGCAATGGAGATGGGTTCGTGGGGGTGGGCACCAGTGCCCTAGATTGTGCAGGGTCTGGTGGCTTAGTGGACCACTGCATCCACTGTAGGATCATGTGTTTGACTTCATGTTCACAGATTCAAATTCCGGCGCGTCCACTCAGCCTTTGATCCTTCTGAGGTCGATAGAATGAGTACCATTGAGTTGGGTAACAATACACATCTGTTATTCAGCGCCAAGATACCCACGGGTAACATGCTTTATGTTATGTTTTTTACTATTTTCTACAGACAGTACTTAGTGGTTCTCTTCGCTTCTGTGAAACACATACTCAGAGGTGTTCCCTCAGGACCATCCTGATGTCAGACTTTAACATTTAAGTAAGACCTTTGGTCATGCTTAGCTCCTGATTTGTTTTTTGTGGCTACATGGATGACATGCAATTGATCACTTCTGTGGAAGGCAAAATTGAAATAGTTTAGGGTAAATTAGCCACTGCCTGTGTAGCATTGCCAGTTGGATAACATACTATGAGGTATAGCTGAATGTAACCAACACAAAGGCTCTGGTGGTGGGTAGCAAAATAGATCTTTGGTCCAATTCTTGGTGGCCCAGTAATATGTCTCCCTTCTCCACTTCTGACACCGATAGTAAAACTGTTGTCTTTCTTTTTACCAATAACCTAACTCTGAAACCTTAGGCTAATCAAATATTTGCATTTGAACATTGAAAGTGTACCAGGACAGACACTTGATCTTACGGCTGGCGAGAGAGAAGGGCAAAATCACCCATAAAGGGAACAACATTTCCTTTTATCCGGTCTTCACCCCCCTGGTGCAAGCGGCCCGTAAGGAATTCCTGCCGGCGAAGAAACTATTGCTGCAGGCAGGTGTGCCGTACTCTCTGCTGTACCCGGCAAAATTAAAGGTACTACATGACAACACTACCCACTTTTTCACTGATGTGAAGTCGGCGCTCAAGTTCGCCAAGCTCATCGGCGGAGCGGGGACCAGGAGAAGGTCGCCCAGACACGAAGACACGGCGGAACAGCTAAGTGATAATGACTAAATGGTATTCTGATGTAGGAACTGAGACGTCGTGGGTTTGCCACCTCATGTATCACATGGGTTCACGCAGACTCCTTACGTACACTGCTGTTACACTCAACCTGGGAACGAGCTGGGTAGGGCCATGTCTTGTCCCAGGACTTCCGGTTGAGCTTCATGGTGCCCTACTGCCTATGAACATATTGGAAATGGTAGGACCAAGGGACCCCAGGGCGGGGGATTCGCAGAACCCATGGAACCTTATCCCTAACTGTAGCCACCCCGTTCACACGGGGGTGTAAGCTGGGCACACCACGCCCCATGGGGTGCCTCCCGTTGTTTTCGCTGTTGGTTTTATGTTACGCCTTGCGTGCCTTACTATGGGGTATATCACGACCTAATTGGGAGGTTGCTGAGGGTGGATGGAAATGGGGGGGGTTTGTTGGCTTGTTATTTTTTGTTCTGACATGGTGCAATGTGCCTGATGCTATGTTTTCACTTTTGTGCGCGCGATTAGTGGCAGGGAGATGTGATGTCCAATGTGGGCATGGGGGACGGGATGGGATGGGGTTGGTCCTGCAACTGCAGTGTTTCAGATATGGGAGGGATTAAACTATGGACCTGGAACATTAGAGGCCTCGGGGACTACAGGAAAGCCCGACTGATGCATGGCACGCTGGCTAGGCATAACGTAGACATTTGCTTTCTACAAGAGACTCATATTAATACGACCCCTTCACCCAGATTGAAGAACTCCAGATGGTCTCATGTGTATTCTGCCGTTTACTCTAACTATGCAAGAGGGGCGGCGATTCTTGTACGCAGGGGGCTGGATTGGCGGGAACGTGCTCACGTGCAAGACGTGGATGGCAGATACGTGATCTTACATGGCTCCCTGCAGGGGCGACCTATTGTGCTGGCCGCCATTTACGGTCCTAATGTAGATGACCCCGACTTCTTCAGGGACGTATGGGCGCAGATCGCGCTGCTTGACTGCTCATCAGTGGTGCTAGGGGGTGATTTTAATGTTGTGCTGGATGATGACATGGACAGACGAGGTGTGAGTAGACCTATGCATGCCCGTGCGCGCCAGGCAGTCCTTGATGTGATGGATGAGGGATTATTGTCAGATGTGTGGAGAGTTCGTCATCCGAATGTGAGAGTGGGGCCTTGTTACACGTGCAATAAAGCGGCTTGGTCCAGATTGGACTTCTGGTTGGTGTCTCCTGAGGTTGCGACATGGGTGACAAAGGTCGAAATACAAGCTAGGTCCCTGTCGGACCACGCCCCTTGTGAACTTGAGCTACGCCTACCTGACACCATTAACAGGGCATTCACGTGGCGATTACCCCAGCACGCACTAACGGACCCAGTATTCGTTGAGGAGATAAGAGATGATATCGTTAAATACTTTGCTGAGAATGCAGGTTCCGTCACTTCAGAAGCTGTTGAATGGGATGCCTTTAAGGCGGTGATAAGGGGCCAGTGCATAGCGAGACAGGCGGGTGTGCTGCGAACGATTCGTGACACCCTGGCGAGACTGGAGGGGGAGTTACGAGGGCTAGATGCGGCCTTTAGCCTTGATCCGACTTTAGCACTTGCTGGTGACATCAAGACGAAAATGCTTGCCTTTCAGGAGGAAGCGGAGCGAGAGGTGCGGTTTCTGGGGAGGCGAGCTGAGGCCCGCAGATACGGAGAGGGTGATAGGCCCAGCAGAACACTTGCCAGGTTGATAGCTCCTCGCACACACTCACACCACATCCACACCATTTATGACAGGGAAGGGTCTTTGGCCGTAGGCCAAGAAGCGGTGTTACGCGCCTTCACTGACTTTTATGCGTCCCTATACGCCTCCAAACAACCCGCTGCCCCGGCCTCCTTAGACAGCTTCCTTGACTCCATTGCACTAGTTTGGTTTAATAACAACCACAGACAGTACATGGACCTGCCTGTTACCGTCCAGGACATTGCTCAGGTGATCAAAAGCATGCCGGCAAACAAGGCCCCTGGTCCTGACGGCCTGAAAACGTCCTTTTACAAAACTTATGTAGATGAGCTGGCGCCGAAACTACACTCCGTGTTTGTGGAGGCACTTGAATTAAACTCCCTGCCAGATTCCATGCATGAAGCCTTAATAATTACACTCTTAAAACCTGACAAAGATGAGATGCTCCTGGACTCCTATAGGCCCCTCTCCCTAATCAATGTAGACGCCAAAATATATGCTAAAATAATCGCGGACAAGCTGCAACCGATGTTGCCGATCATTGCTTTGCCTGACCAGTCCCGATTCATCCCCGGTAGGGCCACGTTCCATAACCTCAGAACTCTTTTCTTGGTCCTTCATTACCTACACCCATCTGTGCAGGCAGCGGTGGTGTTTTTGGACGCCACCAAAGCGTTTGACTCTTTGGAATGGCCGTATTTATTTAAAGTATTGGAAAGAATGGGATTCAGTCGTAATTTCATGACGCTAATAAAACTGCTGTACACTGGACCCAGAGCCAGAGTGAGCGTAAACGGCCTGGTTTCTAGATCTTTCTATGTCACTAGAGGAACCAGGCAAGGGTGCCCACTGTCCCCCCTCCTATTTGCCATCGCAATGGAGCCGCTTGCAGCTAGGATACGACAACACCACACCGCGAGGGGCATCGGGTTTAGCTCTCGGAGCTTACTGATCTCGTTATATGCTGACGATGTGACTTTGTACATCGTCAACCCCAGAGACAACATGAACCCGTTGCTCCGAGAATTCGTGAGGTTCGAGGGCCTGGCGGGAGTATCCATCAATTGGTCTAAGTCTGTAGCTTTCCCACTGACAGATGAGACTAGTCGACCAGCTGCAGACTACCCTCTGCGTTGGGAGACTGAGGCTGTTAAGTACCTGGGGATATGGATCAGTCGGGATGTACAGGAGCTATGGTCCCTGAACTTTGGGAGAGCAGTGGATTGGATGGAAGGGAAGATTGAAGTTTGGAATAAACTGCCTTTGTCCCTGGTTGCAAGAATAGCGTTAGCGAAAATGGTGATTCTTCCCAAATTCCTGTATCTGTTCGTGAATATCCCGCTGCCCATGACGTCGCACTTCCATGCGCGTGTGCGCTCGTTGTTGTTGAAACTGGTCTGGGCTGGAGGACAGGCGACGGTCTCCTGGGACCTGCTCACACTCCCACTTCGGCAAGGGGGCCTCGGGGCCCCCGACTTGAGGCTATACTCTCTGTGTGCACAGGCGCAGTTTCTGCATTTTTGGGCCTTCCCCACCCCCTACCAACCGCACGTGGCGGTGGAGTTGGCTGCGGTAGCCCCGTTGCCTCTGCGCGTGGCCCTATACGGGAAAGTTTCACGCCCTTCAGAGGAGGTCGACACCGTGGAGATGGTACGCTGGACCTGGCGAGAACTGCAGAGGAGAGCTGGACTCTCCTTCTTGTATGCGCCTGCCGTCCCGCTAAGAGGAAACCCGATGTTACCCTGTTTAACTGCCAGAGGCGACGTTCTCATGCTCCGCGGGAAAAGGCTACACACCTTCGCCGATTTATACCCTGAAGGCACCTTTGTGGAGTTGTGCGCAAGAGATGGTGACCAGCCTGAATCTTTTGCGGACACGCTGCTATATCACTCCCTTAGGGAATCTTGCAAACAGTTGGGATCCCAATTCCCGGAAGAGCCGCGAGCTCTAGATGCCCTCCAGAACTTGCTTTCGAAACCCTCTCCCAAAAAATTGGTATCGAGACTCTACAACTGCATGCAAGAGCAGGCCCCAATCACTGTGGCCACAGCCAAGGTGGCTTGGGCTGCCGACCTGGAAGTCCCTCTCACTGACGAAATGTGGGAGTACTGCTGTAAACAATTAACGGCACTATCTCCGAACTACCGGCTGCGGCTCATTCACTTTAAATTCTTAGACCGGTACTAGAGGACACCGATGCTACTTCACCGCATGGGCATCCGCGCGGATGCATCCTGCTGGAAGTGCGGGAGGGAGGATGCATCCTTCATACATGTGGCATGGAGCTGCCCCAAACTGAACGGCTACTGGACAGACATCTTCACAGCTATCAACCAAATCTTACACAGGAACGACACGCCGTCGCCACTCCTAGGACTGTTGGGCTATGTCAAAGACACTGAACCTTGTGACAGGAAATTACATGCACTCCTCCTCCTTTATGCTAAACGACAGATTTCACTACATTGGGCAGGAAAGCACTACCATTGTTCACTGGGTGGATCGGGGATGTCACTTATGGACACGCACAACTGACTCACTACTGGGAGACTATGCCCACTGCCTCTAGACCGAATGACATTTGGGAGCCATTTTTACAATGGACAAGGGAGCGTGCGGGATCGGTCGTCTCTGGCGGATCGCCTGATGTGGGTGTTTCGGATGATATGGGCTGAATGGTTGGTATGCGGACTTGAATTGTTTTGACTCTGTTGATCTAACCCGGCGCTGGCTTGCCCTGGCCGTGGAGCACGCTTACCCGGCTGTCCCTCTTTGACTTTGCACTAGCGGCGTGTCCTGTTATATCTGCCTCCCCTAGGACCACTTGACCCAGCCACTCACCCTGCTCCGACATCTCTCTTCTCCCCCTGCTCCCCCCCCCCTCCACCTCGATATGCTCGATGCCTGCCACACCTCCACCACTGCCACAGATCGCTATCCGCCGATGGTCGCCCAGCGCAGAAACACGCGGCCTCGTCCAAGTGTGGGACGCTGCGTGGTTGACTTTTTGTGATTGCACCAATGTTACGTTGTTTACGTTTCTTTTTTTGTTTGTTGGGGACGGTTGGGCGTAAACAGTGCTGCTAGACGTATGAGTCTCACTTGCTGTTTCAAGAGCTGGGGCCTGCTGATTGCCCCGGAACAGCTTCCACATCTCATGTTATGGTCATCTGTCTACTGCACTGATAAAAGTAAGACCAATTACCGTGCTAAGATTACATCGCTCACATACAATTGATTACTGTATTGTAAATCCTGCTGGGAGCTCGGAGTTCCGCAAAGTTATGCTACAACTGACTGCTTTACTAAATTTGATGATGTGTAGACTTCATAGCGGCCTGCCTCCGGGTTGTTGGCGAGACGCAGTGTAATCTTCTGTCTCTTTTCACATAATAAATGTCTTACACCAAAAAAAAAAACAAAAAAAAAGAACATTGAAAGTGTATGAAAGATTCTTACAATGTTTCCAACGGACTACCCCAAATATATTATCTAAGCGACCATCACTACACACCTAAACCACAGTAGTACGGTTATTGTTGGCATTTCCCAATTTTAGTTAGGTGCATTGCAGGTAGTCCACAATGTTGCCGTCAGATTGACTTTAAGTCCGGAAAGACAGGAATCTATTTATTCTCACTTGTCCAATTAACATTGGCTGTTTATAAAATAATTTGGTTTGAATCCTTGCATTGCACTAAGGTGAAAGACCTCTCTTTCTGCTGATATTTCAATAGTATGTTTCTTCCTCTTGATCTCTGAGGTCAGCTCAGCCCCATTTCTTGAGAGCTTCCAGAACCTTAATCCAAGTGTGAGCGCAGATTATCTGTCCATACAATCAGATCCTGAAACTAACTCCCTTTGCTGATTTGAGCACAAGGAAATCACTTAAATATAGGAAACTCCTGAAAACATGCTTATTCTCACCCACTCCCGGCTTTTAATCCATTGCTGTGTCTTTAGTCTATACTGAATAACTTGGGAAGATGGTGCTACTTAAGTGCCTGGAAGAAAGAGTTAGGCATGACATTTGACGATGTCACTTGGAGAGAGATTTTGGAGAATGTGTGTTGACTGTTTATTTTTTGAAGTTCTTGATATAGTGCATCCCCCTCAGACTTGGCTATCAAGACAGTAGTGGTTTATGAATATACACCAACTGACATGTCTCAGACTGGCAAATGTCAAGGACAGGCACTCCACGTGCCAACATAGTCTTCACAGCCTTTGCCCTGATGGAATGGGCTGTCAAACTATCCTTTAGTTGCTTCTTGCTGATTGTGCAGCAAATGTTAACGTAGAGGCCTACATACCTCGACAATGCCCTCTTCTGCACAGTCTGCCCTTTTTAGTCCCAACCCCCCCCCACAGAATGTTGAACGTCCACACAGTAGTGTTTGATGCAATCAGTATAGATGCTTAAAGCCTTTCTGAGGTCCACCCTGTGAGCTTCTTCTGCTCTTTTGATAGGTGTGGTGGGCAAGGAGTGCTGGCAGGGTAATGGATTGCCCCACGTGGAAAGTAGGATTGTATGTTGGAACAAGTAGTTCCTCAACCCTGCATACCTAAACAACTCGGTATGTACAACAACCCCATCTTAATCACGCCTTGCTTTACCACGCATGCCTTTAACATGATTTTTCATGGTAAAGGCATGCATGGCAAAGGGATATGCGTAGCTAAGGTTTTCACCCCTTCCCCTTGAGCCCTAAATACGGCACCGCCCTCCCCTA
Source organism: Lissotriton vulgaris (assembly GCF_964263255.1). Classification (NCBI taxonomy): domain Eukaryota; kingdom Metazoa; phylum Chordata; class Amphibia; order Caudata; family Salamandridae; genus Lissotriton; species Lissotriton vulgaris. Next base: position 93,760,681 of record NC_141688.1, on the reverse strand, counting down.
ATCCCTAAAAACTACCCTACCTCCCTCCCTGAGCCCTAAAAACAACCCCTAAAAAAATACCCTGAACCCCCTGAAAACTATCCCGAATCCCCTTCCACCCCTGAAAACTACCCCAAACCCTCCACCCTGAAAACTACCCTGAATCTCCACTACCGCTGAAAGCACCCCCTAGTACCTCCACCCCCCTAAAAACTACCTCCATCCCGGAAAACTACCCCAAACCCCTCCACCCCTAAAAACTACCCCAAACCTCCACCCCTAAAAACGACCACAAATTCCGCCATCCCTAAAAATTACCCCGAACCTCCACCACCCTTTAAAACTACCCCTAACCCTCACCAACTCTGAACACTACCCCAAACCCTCACCACCCCTAAACACTCCCCCGAAGCCGCACCACCCCTGAACACTACCCCAAGCCACCACCACCCCAGAAAACTACCCGAACCCCCAACACCCCATAAAATGACTCCGAACCCCCACCATCCCAGAAAACTACCCAAACCTCCAACACCCCATAAAATGACCCCGAACCCCCACCACCCCTTAAAACTTACCTGAACCCCCACATCCCATAAAAATTCCCTTAACCCCCTACCCTGAACCCCCACTATTCCTTAAAACTATCCTGAATCCTCACCACCCCTGAAAACTCCCCCTAACCCAAACCAACCCTTAAAATGACGCCAGACCACCACCATCCCATAAAAATTCACTGAACCCCAACAATCCCTTAAAACTACTCTCAACCCCCACAAACCCATAAAACTATGTCAAACCCCCACCACCCCTGAAAACTACCACAAACCTACCCCCAGATCCAGCCCCAACCCCACTTACCTGTCCGTGTCCGCCTCCCAAAGCTCCTCTTTTCCGGCCCATTCTGAACACTAGTACGCATGTGCCTTAACCACGCATGTGCATGGTTACGGCAAAGTCGTTGTTCGGGCAAGGTTGGTTACGCTTACGGGTTTCCGGAACTCGTGCCTCTAGCCTGGATGTTTCCCGGGTGGTATTCACAACTTTAGGCAAGAAGACAGCTAGAGTTCTTCTCACCAGAGTGTTGAAGAAAAACGTATGGGCACATGCATCAAGGGTTTTTGCATTCGCAAACGGTGCGAATGGCAAAATTCGGCCATTTGCGAATGCAAATCCCTTTTTTGGGATGCATTAAGGTTTTTGCTTTTTTCGCAATTTAAGAAATCGCAATTTATTTACGAATTCTTAAATTGCGGTTCCATTTAAGAAATCACAATTTTGCAATTTCTTAAATGCAATGCATGATTTTTTTTAAATTGCGAAATCGCAAATAGGAAGTGGTAAATTACCATGAAGTTAACCTTCATGGTAATTTGCAAAAACTTTCAAAAATGCACAAAAGTGCATTTTTGAAAGTTTCATTTTACACACACACATGCCCTTAGGGCATGTGTGTGTGAAAAAAGTACTTAAAAGTACATTACAGGGGTGCAGGGGGAGTCCTTCGCAACCGAGAACATTGATGCTTGTGGCTGGTAGTGCCTGAACCTTTAATAAACTTCACCACAACAGGTGATTTAAACAAAGACGGTTGGTCAGGAAAATTTAGAAAGGCCGACAGGGCTGACAAATACATTTAATAGTGCCCTCTGTAAGGTCTTGCAGGGCCAAAGACTAAACAAACTTGGCCCAGTGCCTGGCATAGATGGACTTCATGGAGGGATGCCTCATGGGAAGGATGACATCCACCACTGCAGGTGGTAGATGAAATGCTGTCAACTGCGGCCACTCAATCTCCATGCATGGAGGAGTAGATTCTGCAGGTTTGGATAAAGGACCCTACTCTGCTGCTGCGACAGAAGATCCTCTTGAAGCGGTAGCTTGATCTGAGGACAGATGCTCATGCCCAGATGTTCGAGTTACCTCACTTTACAGGCCCAATCTGGAGCCACTAGCAGTAGTTCCTGATCTTTTTAAAGAACAGGGGCAGAGGTGAGAAAGCGAAAAGAAGGTCCGTGTCCTATTCCAGCCGGAATGCATCTTCTGCACCCTTGAAATTGCATTCTCATTTTGCGATTCCTTAATTGCGAATCGCAAAATGAGAATGCCTTCACATTCATTTCTATGGGCCTCTAAGCCCATAGGAATCAATGGAAAGGGATTCCTTAATTGCGATTCGCAAATTGTGAATCGCAATTAAGGAAAATTAAGAAATCGCCAAAAAAATAGCGATTTCTTAATGCGTAGCCGTTTGCGAATTCTTAATTGCGATTCCTTAATTTTCGAATTAAGAATTCGCAACCGGGAACATTGATGCTTGTGGCCGGTAGTGCCTGAACCTTTAACCCCTCCCATGCTCATGACGGAGCCGCTCCGTCATGAGCATCGGCTGAGCTGTGCTCATGACGTAGCAGTTCCGTCATGGCCCTGCCGCCGCGCCTGCGCGGCGCTGATTTCGCGCCTGCCCAGAGCGTTCTATTGAGCGGGCGGGGCCATGACGGAACCAATCCGTCATGAGCACAGCGCAACCGCGGCTCGTGACGGAGCGGCTCCTTCACGAGCATGCGAGCGCCGCTCGCCTCCCCCCCCCCCCAGCACTGCAGCGGAATTGCCGCCGCAGCGAAGGGGTTAATAAACTTCACCACAACAGGTGATTTAAACAAAGACGTTTGGTCAGGAAAATTTAGAAAGGCCGACAGGGCTGACAAATACATTTAATAGTGCCCTCTATAAGGTCTTGCAGGGCCAAAGACAAAACAAACTTAGCCCAGTGCCTGGCATAGATGGACTTCATGGAGGGATGCCTCATGGGAAGGATGACATCCACCACTGCAGGTGGTAGATGAAATGCTGTCAACTGCGGCCACTCAATCTCCATGCATGGAGGAGTAGATTGTGCAGGTTTGGATAAAGGACCCTACTCTGCTGCTGCGACAGAAGATCCTCTTGAAGCGGTATCTTGATCTGAGGACAGATGCTCATGCCCAGATGTTCGAGTTACCTCACTTTACAGGCCCAATCTGGAGCCACTAGCAGTAGTTCCTGATCTTTTTAAAGAACAGGGGCAGAGGTGAGAAAGCGAAAAGGAGGTCCGTGTCCTATTCCAGCCGGAATGCATCTTCTAGCGAGTGCGCTCGTGGAAACTCTGATACGCAAAACGGTTGACACTACTGTGAGAAGGTGGCCTGATATGCAGTGGTCACTATTCTAGTGAACACTATGTATCAGTCCAGCAACCCTTATTGATGATTGGTTGTAAGTCAACCTTATAGACCAGCTATCCTAGTAGCATGGATACGAGCAGTCTAAGGCTAAAGACTCGAGAGGGCGTGTTAAGCCAGCTGTTTACCACACATATACCCCTTGAACACCAAGTGAAAGGACACCACACAAGTGTTATGAAAATAAACAGTTATTTATTTAAAGATCACAACAGCCCTGTACTCTTTATGAGGACAGGGTACTAAGCACAAACCAAAACTCTTACAAAAATACTTAAGTTAGCACAGTATACACAAATGCCCGAGGGGCACGTAAAACCATATACTCTAAAAGTGGAATGCGAAATTCCTAGCAGGTAAGTACAGTACTAATAGCTTTTGGAATCGCTAGGACTTGACTAGGGAATCGTTAGATTACTTCTAGGAGGCCTAGGGGACTCGGGTGCAGTGTGTGCACTCTCACGCGAGATGCGGACAAAAGTCTATGGTAGCTAGAAATTGAAAAGTTAGTGTTCTCGGGCGAACCCGACCTGGTAGGGAGAAAACGAAAGTAGATTCTGACCCTTGGATAGTGAGGCTATGCTGGGGCACCGAAATGCCGAAGTTACCTAGCCCAGGGGCTGCAGCTGCATAGGTCTGAAAAGACGTCGGGAATCCTCGTAGACGGACCAGGAGCCGGAAGAAAAGATGCTGGCCGGTGACCAGTGAAGAAAGTTCAGTTGGATCCAAGCCTGGATCTCGAAGATAGATGACACCTGAAAGCAGAGGGGACCAAGTTCGAGACTACTAGCCAGTAGTCAGTGGGCACCAGGAGGGCACCGGATGGTAGCCACCTCGACAAGGTGAGTGGGTGACGCTTGAGCTCGAAGATCTCACGGACCAGGAGGCGTTGTCGGCGACCAGGATGGAGGATCGAGCTGTCCCACGAAGATAGAAGCTGTCGGCGTCGCTGGACCCAGGATTGGGCAACAAAGCCTTGGCAAATTCAAGCCCACGCGGTGGACCTAAAATGGCGTCTGGAGTGGACCAGGAGGGTCCGGGGTGCCTCTCTTGAAGAAGGAAGCAAGGGCCAGCCTGGAGCAACCAGACCAGCAGTAGAGATGTCGTCGGGCGTCGTTCAGAAGGCCACAAGCCAGCCGGCTAGTAGCCAAACAACGCGGTGCACAGCAAACAGCAGAAGGGCACCACGCAGATCGTGGAGATGCAGGGAGGCTGACCTTGGGTGCTGGAGCTGCGCAGGGTCGGGGCTTCTCGGACCCCAAAGCACTCACCAGTGGAGGACACGGTGGGCTTGCAGTAAAGATGTCGTGCAGTCTTGGCGATCGTCGGTCCCTCGAGGTCTCGTCGCACTCACGGTTCTCAGCTTGGCTGTAGAGGTGAGTAGAGGTCAGAGGTGCCAGGGAAGCCGGGTCTCGTCGAGCTGGGTCGTCGGATTCGTGAAGAAGGACTTGCAGCAGACCGCAGTGTTCTTTAGGATGGTGCCCGCTTGATGCAGGGTGACTACTCCTTAGCCACAAGGGAGAATCTTGAAGAAGAAATCGTGAAGTCCTTTCGAAGAAAGTGGTATCTTGATTCCAAAGATGATCTAATTTGAACAGGGGGCCCGCTCCTATCTTTATACTAAAAAAGGGGGCTGACCCGGTGACTAGGTCCTGCCTATGGGTGGGACCAGGAGGGGGGTGGTTACACCCCTCTCCCCTGCCGGACTTCCCCAGGCCAGGGGCTGGTGTGCCCCTGGAACTGGTTCTGACTGGCCTATGCGTAGTGAGCACCGGGGTGCCACTCAGCAGTCACCTTCCTGAAAAGCCCTGCCTACCCAGGATACACAAAACCATGTCTGGGACGGTGCTAGCACCGCCCCTGACAGGAAACCCTTTGTCCAGGCTCCCCTCGCTGGAAGGACTCCCAGCTGCAGGGGCTCAGACTCGTGTCTGTGGTGGCAGCATCCATTTTGTGGAGCTGAGGCTTCAGTTAACTTTAACCGGGGTTCACAGTTACATACATGTCGTGTCCCTCTAGAAGGGTGGAATGCTAACCCCGTCGCCAGAATTGGCGAGGGGTTAGTATTCCAATTCGTATGACACCTTACTCAACATGTTTTGATAAAGCAATACCAAAGTTAGCATTTAACCGCGAGGATTATAATGCACTTAAGAGTATATGGTATGCGATATCATGGAACAGCTATTGGGACTTGATTCCGCAAGCTGCAGACAGGCTCAGCTCATGCCAGAGCACCATCTCACACGATTCCAAGCACTCTGCCTTCAGGATTGTTAAGGCCTGCCATAGGAGTGACTGATAGGAATCTGTGTGTCCATTTTAGGGTTAGGTATAGGTATACTACACCTATAGCAAAGGGTGATTACACGACTTTGCCCCAGCTGTCATGCAGCCAGTTGTGTCAAATTTAGGAGGCCAGCCAGGGGTGGCATAATACATGCTGCAGCCCCTGGCAGCCCTGGGTACACCTATGCCCTGAGTTACAGGGTCTGATAAGGTGGCCCAGTACCAATTGGTAGATGCACCTAGGGTACATGAGGTAATTTAGAAAGAGAACAGCCAGGCTGTGGGTCTGATTGGCAGGCCCACAGCCAGAGAAAGTCGTAAACCAGTGAAACAAAAGCAAAAAAATCTGGGTGATCATAGGATTGCAGACCCTACTCTCCTACAACTACATAATCACAACACTGGCAAAAAAACCTTTCCAGAATGTGTCCCAATTACTGGAGGATGCCATACACCCCCTCGGATCTAGATTCCATTTGTGATCTGCCAGACGTCACCTACTCAGCTCATCTGCTCTGGCATTCCAGGATCCTACCAGGTGGTTCATAATTAGGGAAATACCCTGACACTCTAAACAATTCTAGATGCACAAAGCCTCCTGGCAGAGAACCTGCAGCACCCTCACAATGATGGATGGCAGAAAGGCTTTTGCTACCAGGTGGATTGCCTGCAAGTCTAGCAGATTATTATGGAGATTGCTTCAGTCAGAGACCAGAGTCTCTGATCTCCCACAACCATCAGCTCTGGTTGGGAACTAGAGAGGGACCTGTCCCTGGGCCAGTTGCGTTTGTATAGCAATCACTGCAGAACATAAGATGACCTTGCCTTCGAAATCTGGATGGCATCTGACAGATTTCCTTGATGCTGGGCCCACTGGAACTTCAAATGCTATTGCGCAGCCTGCATGTGCTACCTGAAGGATGCAGGAGACTAGAGGTCAAGAAATATCAGACTTGCTCTCACCAAGATCCCGGACCAAGACTGTAACATAGGGATTATGGCTTAAATGTGTAGGACTCACAGGCCCTGAAGTGTGCTATGTTCAGGATAGATGCAATGACTGAAAACCTCTGCAAAGGAGTCAGGTTCAAGGTAGGGGTAAACCGAAGTTGGGCAGCAACAACCGGCATCATTTTCATGAACACCAAGGCACTCTGGTAAGGCCAAAGGGCTGCCAAAGCTAAAAGTATTCCTGGCCTACTTTGAATGGCAGGTAATGCCTGTGTGACTGCAGGATGGGTATAAGAAAACGAACACCATTAAGTCCCTTGTGTCCAGAGCAGATAGCATCTGGGCCAGCGAGCATTTTTAATTTGTTCTTCTTCCTGATGTCATTTATAGGTGAAAGGCGAGAGACCCTGTCCTTCTTTGGAACAAGGAAATAGCAAGTGTAAAACCCCTTCCCTAGTTCCAAATCAGAAAGCTTCTTGATAGCTCTTTTAGAGAGTAACACTCTCACCTCTTGCAACCTTTTGCAACAGAATGTACAGGTGCTCTTCTGAGGATCGCTCTGATGTGGATAAAAGGTTTGGCAGGGCAAAAAGAAAGGGTAGGACATAGCCGTGCTGACCAATTTGTAAGATTCCTCTTTCGAGCGTGATGAATCTTCACCATGGGGCAAAGTGCTGAGTCCAACCACCCCACAGGATGAGTGCCCACCACTAAGGACAGACTAAAGTGGCTTAGTGGTTTTTACCACAGGGGAAGGAAACTAGGAGGACTGGCACCCTTATTAACCTGCACACTGCCTGCCAGATCCACGTCTTTAGTCTTGAAAAGACAGGGATGAGTGCCACAATGGTTGGGAAGACTGTTATTAACTATATGCCTGCCCCCTGGAGTAGTCTCTGAATTTATGTTTTAACTGCTTGGTAGGCTTCCCGGAAGTGCACTATGGCTCTACTTCCTCTAAAATGCTCCAAGGCAGGATCAGTGTTTTCTCCAAAAAGGCACAAGTCATTAAAGTGCATATGCATGAGAGAAGCTTGCACATCTGAAAGTCATGTGGAAAATATACATGCATGGTAAGCACAACACAGGCAATTTGCAGTGTCTAGGTCAGCACAAATCCCATATTGTGCAGCGTCTTTCCTATCATGAATTGTCTGAGATAGAGAATCGTCAAGGTCTTCGAGGCTACCAGCAGGAACTAGGTGGCCATCAGAACAGAACATGTTTTTCAAACTCTCAGTCCTCTAGGACACCCTATGCAGAGGAGCTGTGGGTAACAAAAACTATTCCCTGGTCTATACCTTCCTTTTTTTAAACTTATAAGTCACTTCGAAAGGTAGGCCCAAAAGGCTCAAAAGGTAGGGTGCATTATATTTAACAAATAGGACGTGTGTTTACCTTTTACACATCCTGGTAGTGAAAAACTCCTAAAGTCGTTTTTCATTACTGTAAGGCCTATCTCTCCCATTGGCTCACATGGGGTTACCCTATTACATTTAATACATGATAAGATTTGTTTGGGAACAGATAGAGATATGCTGTTTAGACTCAAATTGTAGTTTAAAATTATTTTTAATGGTAAAGTCGGATTATAAGTCTCAGTTCTGAAAATGCCACTGACAGAAAGTTAGAATTTTCTTGTACAAACCATTTTTGTACCTTTTGCCAGTATCCTGGGTCACATATCTGTGAATGGCTCTGTGTATGTATTCCAACCAGATAGTAAGACAAAAGGGACTGGGTGTAGACAAGATGAGAAATCCTGCCAGAATTGCTGGGGGCAGACATACATTTCAAAGGGGCTTGCTTTCAGCACACACAAAGGAACCTGACATTAGTCTTTTGTGACCCCAAATTTCTTAGACCCTTGACAGGGGAAAGGAAGAGCTTTCCATGAACCAGATATGGGGGTAGTATAGGGAAGTCGCCAACTTCAAAGGCTTGCAGCAGTTATAAATATTGGACCCTCAGAACACCTCTTTAGTATACTCCTGGCTCTGTGGACATTACAGAACAAGAATTACCTTGTTCCCCAGAAGACTGCCCTGCTGCTTGAGGCCTGCCTTGTTCCCCAGAGGACTGCCCTGCTGCTATCTGAGAACTGCCCTGCAGCTTCAGGACTGCCTTGCCCCCCATAGGGCTGCCCTACTGATTTAGGCCAACCCTTATATCCGAAAAGGAACTCTGGAGCTGCTCTCTTGAATACAGGCTACCTGAGTGACTGCAAGGGTAAGTTGCCAGACCTCCTGTCTGAGTTACAGGAACACAATAAGCTCCAGAGGCCTCCCTGCAACTACCCAGTTGACCGGCTGCACTGGACCTACCTGGCTCCGCAGCTGAACCTGCCTGAGCCCTGCTGGCCTCTGCTGGAGTCAGTCCCTGATACCCAAGAGGTGCCTCTTCAGGTCCTGGACCCTTGACTGGCATCAGAGTGCACTCTTCTACAGGAAAAGATGAAATCCTGAAGTTCTGGGCTCTAGGCGACTGCTAACAGAATCGTTCACTCCAAGACTCGGCCGTCCACAATGACTGCCAATGTGAAGCTCGGTGTGATACCCCGGGTGGGGGAGGGAGCACACGTAGCCTCGGGGCAGGACCAAGAGAAATCCCTGGGGCATGCGGTCGGGCTGCAACTGTCTCCTTGGGGTTAATGGCAAGGCAGGCCTAACTGCTGACAGCAGAGCTGCAATAAGGGCCGTCTACTTGAATGCGCTGACGTCACCTTTTATGATATACTCCCCAGTCCGTGCCTGGCCCAGGGAGTTGAGTGCGTTATAAAGTATTACAGTGGCCGGGTGGCTCACTACTTCCCATCCAACCTAAGAATTTAGAAAGAACAAACAGAGCACAATGTCATTCTGGCAACTTACGAAGACCGCCTCCCGTACCTGTCCCCCAGCACCAAACTTGGCCGGTCTTCCTCCTGGAGCCCTTAACACAAAAAGTCTTGCAGCCTGTTACTCGGCTCTGGATTGTTGCGTAGCCCTTAGTGAGGGTGCCTGCTCCGGTCTTCTCTGTTCTCGGCACCCCAGTGGTTGCTGTTTCGACTGGGGTCAGGATCACTTAGTTCGACCACCTCCCTCGGTCTTTCAGGGATAGCCCCAACTGTCTAACTCCCTTCCCATGGCACATCTGCTTCTTCTTCCCACACCTCCATTTCGGGCTCCAAGGCTGCCTCACTACGACCAGGAGCCTTTTTAAACCACAGCATATTACGAGCAATGCGCTGATTTCCCTTCTCCGCAACAACCAGAGTACCTTTGATCCGCACCACCTTCCATAGATCACACTCGAATGGTGTGCAAAACTTGGATCCCGGGTGTCGATCTTTCCCACCACGTAGTCTCCTACCTGGATGTCGGCCAGCCATGCCCCTCTTTTCTTACTAGCCCGGTCATTGTTACTTTGGCGGCGGGCCTGGGACCGCTCCACGTCCAGAACCGTAGGGGTCCACACTGCTGGGTATCCCATCACGCACAGCTCTTTTTAGCAGGAGATCGTGGGGTGCACATTTGGTCGTGCAACTGGTGCAAGCAGGTTTCCAGATTGATACCTTGAGCCACCCCAATCCGTTGGGCTTTATTTAGGGTCCTTATGAAGCGCTCTACGTCTCCGTTGGCCTGAGGCCATTGAGGTGTTATTTTCCGATGTCTTAAGCCATGCTGGTCGAGGAAATCTTGGAATTCCTGTCCATGGAACGGCGGCCCATTGTCTGTTCGGAGCTCCTCCGGCAGTCCCAGCAGGGCAAAAGTCTTCTCCAGTGCCGGCTGAAGGCATTCAAAGGCCGTTGTGGCAACTACCTCCACTACCAGGAATTTCGAATGGCTGTCCACAAACACCACCATTTGCCTCCTATCTTTAAAACTCCCAAAGTCCAAGCTCACTCGCACACAGGGTGACCTACTTGGGCCTTCTGTTATGATCGGCACTTCGGGTGGGTCAGTCTCCGTTATCAGGCATGCATGGCACCTCCTTACATTGTCCTCCACAAGCTGATCCACACCAGGAAACCATACTTTAGCTCGCAGGCAGGCCTTGGTCTTCTTGATCCCCTGGTGCCAATGGTGCGCCAGATCTACCTTTTGACCTTGTAGGGCTGCGGGTATTACTATGCGCGGGCCCTTCAAGATTATGCCGTCCCCTGCCGCACTCAGCTCTTCTCTGCAGTTCCACAGGCTCTCCCAGTATTCCTTGTCGTCGGACGATTTTCTGTCATTTTCACTTAGGAAACACTTCCACTGATGACCACGTAAAGTTCGGGCAACAGCCTGTAAACACTCATCTTGCAGCAACGCCTTCCTAATGTCTTCTAGCAGCAAAGCCTGGGGGAGGGCCTCTTCAAGCAGTTGTCTCACAAATATCTCGGCTCCTTCATTCACTTTCGGCCCCTGTACTCCACTTGGGGCCAGAGGGTGTCGTGACAGATAGTCAGCTGGGTTGCTCGCTCCAGACCGGTATACCACCTCAAATCGGTATTGCTCAATCTGCACAGCCAATCTCTCAATTCGCGGAGGCCCATTCCTGGCTGTTCCTGCAAAAAGGGGTCCCAGCGGCTTGTGGTCCATCTCCACTGTGAACATGTGTCCACACAAGTAGATGTTGAAGTGTTGACACACCCACCGGATTGCCAAGGCTTCCCTCTCAATCTGTGCCAATCGTGTTTCCATAGCTGTGAGCGCTCCGGCTGGCGTATGCAATGGGCTTTCACTCATCCTGGTCTGTTCTCTGTAGGAGCACGGCTCCAAGTCCATCAGGGCTAGCATCCACGATCAGCTCTGTGGCCGCTCCCGGCCGAAAGCATGCTACACTTGCACCCTTCAACAGTGCCTTCTTTATGTCGGCAAACGCTTGTGCTTCCTTATCAGTCCACTACCACAATGCGCCCTTTGTGGTGAGTTGCCGGAGAGGTTCCGAGATAGTGGCCAACCGAGGAATGAACAGGCCACAGTAGGTAGCCATCCCTAGGAAACTCCGCACCTCGGATGGCGTTTGAGGAATGGCCGCCGTTCTGATGGCCTCTACCTTGGCCGGATCCACCTGCAAACCCCGGGCCGAGACCCGATACCCAAAAAACTCGACCTCGGTAGCAAAGAAATCGCACTTTATTTGATGAAGAGTTACACCTTGCTCCACCAGTCGCTGAAGAGTGGCTCTCAACCTCACACTGTGCTCCTCCAGCAATTTCGAGAATATCAGGATATCATCGCTGACATTGATGACACCCACTAGGCCAGATGCACTTCACGAACTGCCTCCTGAAACACTTCCACCGTAGAGGACACCCCAAAGCTCAGTCTTTTGAAACGACGTAACCCCACAGGTGTGGAGAAAGTAGTGATATAGCGGCTTTCTTCCATCAGCATCAGTTAATGGTAACCAGAGTTCAAATCCACTTTCGAGAACCACTGTGCCCCAGTTAAGTCTGTCCCAATTTTGTCAATGATCGGGGTGATATGCCTCTCCCAGGGGATGGCCTTGTTCAGCAGCCTCATATCCACGCACAGCCTGATGGCCACGGGCTGCTTCGGCTTGGGTGCTATTACCAGAGGCGACACCCACGGCGTTGGACGGGACACCTTTTCAATTACTCCATCACATTCAAGATGGTCCAGCTCAGCTTCAACCAGTAGTCTTAGATGGAATGGCACCCCACGGAGGCGAAGCGCCCTTGGCTGGTCTGACTCATCAATGTGGAGCTGGACCTCTACTCCTTTCAGACAGCCAAGCCCCCAAAACAGCTCAGGGAATTCTTCGAGAATCTGGTCCGCCTGTGACTGGTGTATGTGTCTCGTAAACATCACCAGCCCAAGATCCTCGGCCGTGTTGCAACTTAGCAACGAGCGGGCCCAATCACAGGTGACATAGAACTGAGTGGCAGTGACTCTATCCTTGTACTTTACTTCTGCATCAATGACTCCCTGCAGAGGGATCGGAGTACTCCCTCCGTAGGTGAGAATTGTGGCTGTAGTCGGCATTAACCGTGGTCTTGGGCTGAGCCTCCTATATTGATCAGCGTCAACTATGTTCACGGACGCCCCAGTGTCAATCAGCGCCCGTACACAAGACTACCCTATCCATACTTGGCACGTAGGCGGAGGTCTCTTGGTGGTGTTCACCCCCTGGATGTGTGAGATGGCAAACAGATTCTCCTCCTCGTCCTCAGTGACTGATGACTGCTGACCGGGCTATCCAAATCTTCCTCTTCCTGCACTGTCTTAGCCGACTTCATGAATCTCTGTCCTGGAGGCCTACTTTCACCCTGCTGTGATCCACTTTGGCAAACTTTTGTGAAATGTCCATATTTATTGCATTTGAGGGACTGCGGGGCACACTCTTTGGGCATGCGCCCCCATGCCGCAGTTCCGACATTCTCGCCTCTGGTGCTTACCTTCCTGTTTGGCACCCACTTCAGCTCCTCGTCATATGCTTTTTTGAGCACCTCAACCCTCTCTTCCTTGATGGGCGTCAGGAACACCGGTTGCACTCCAGTCAACTTCTTTGCCAACGCCACCTCCATCTCGCCTCCTTGTGCATCTGCCAGCTCATGCGATCTCCCAAGATCAGTATCTCGTCCAACGTGATCCCCGGCTGGCGTAGGATCAGTTTGCGCAGCTCTATAGACTTGCACCCCGCAATCAGCTGTGCCGTGGTCTCAAATGCTCAATCGACCCCCATGCATGTGCTGGCTAACTTCCGCAGTCTCGCAAACAACATGTCAATCGGCTCATCATCGCGTTGCTTCGCCTGATGCAGCTTAAAATGCTCCAAATCCGGGTTAACTTGCGGATCAAAATGGCGATTCAGGACCCGGACCGCCTTTTCATAGTCATCCCTATCACCAGTGTCCGATAGATCTTGGAATAATTCATAGAGCTCATCGCCACCCATCAACAGCATCAACGATCTCTTCACCGCCTTGTCAGTCTCTCGTGTGGCAACAAAGTAGTTTTCCAGCTGCCCCAGCCACTTCTTCCAGCGTGGAGCTGCCGTCGCGGGGTCCACAAGCTGAGTGAACTCTGGGAGGGATTTCGCGGCGTGCGACCCGGCCGCTCTCCCGCCGCCCCTGGGGCGGCCTCTTTCCCTGGTGAAACCGGCATCACTGTTGGTACCGGCATCACCGTTGGCCCCCCTGGAGGAGGTGGTTGCCAGTTTCGGGATCAAAATAGTAAGCTACGCCGATGATATCCAACTGGTCGTTTCACTCTCACAACTCAACCAATGTCCTGACAATTTCCACCAATGCCTGACAAAGATCCATTCTTGGATGTGTGACTCCTCACTCAAGCTTAACGGATCTAAGACAGAAATCATGATGTTAGGCCAAAAGTCAGCCTCTTTGCCCTCTTCCATCTGGCCGGCTTGTCTAGGGGACCCACCCACCCCGAAAAAGGAAATCAAAAGCCTGGGGATTTGGCTTGAGCAGGACCTCTCGCTTAAGACACACGTGAAAAAGACAGCAGGCACCTGCTTCGGTCTACTCCGTTCTGCTCGCAAAATTCTCCCCCTCCTCCTATAGCAGTCCAGGAGGCTACTGATACAAGGTCTAGTTCTTTCCAGACTAGACGTCAGCCACGCAATCTTCCTGGGAGCCCCGGAAGCTACAATCAACAAGCTTCAACAAACCCAAAACGCCGCTGCCAGGCTCTTAATGGGTATCCCCTCAGGTCATCAGCCAAACCTGCTCTCAAAGCGCTTCATTGGCTCCTTGTGCGAGAGAGGATTATCTTCAAATCCCTATGTATTGCTCACAAAATCCTGCAATGTAAAGGACCCCCGATTATGAGAAGCCTAGTCACCCCCTACAAACCTAATAGACCCTTGCGCTCTGACAACGGGTTTCTGGCCACGGTGCCTAGAATCAAGAAAGCTCGCACCTAGGCCGCCGCTTCTCGGTGAATGCAGCCTCACATTGGAATTCTCTCCCACTGCAATTACGCGCGGAACCCGGCCACCTCCACTTTCGAAAAGCACTGAAAACTTTCCTCTTCTCTAAATGATCCCACTCTCCCCCTCCCCGCCCCCCCAAAGAGTCTTACTCTATTACAGCGCTGGGATGCCTTCTGGTAACCAGGCGCTTTACAAAAGCGCCATACAATACAATACAATACAATACCCTACGCCGTCGAGCAGTCGCAGGCCGATGATTCGACGACACTCCGGCATCGCCAGACCAGGCCTCCCTTTTTACGAGCAGGTACATGCGTTGTCCACCTCTTGGTACTTTACCGTGTGGACCGGTGCCTCCGCCGACAGCCAGGCGTCTCCCACAACTCCTGCCCTCCAGCGGGCGCTACCAGCCCGACCGAAGGCGAAGGCCAACCCACGCGCCAGACACGTGGCTGCCCGCGGGGTCCACTCTCACCTCGTCGCCAATGTGATACCCCGGGTGGTGGAGGGAGCGCACGTAGCCTAGGGGGAGGACCAAGGGCAATCCCTGGGGCATGCTGTCGGGCTGCAACCGTCTTCTAGGGGTTAGGTGCAAGGCCGGCCTAACTACCGACAGCAGAGCTGCTATAAAGGGACGTCTACTCAGATTCTCCGTTTGTGCCCTCAGCCATGTGCGCTGACGTCACCCTTTATTATATACTCACAAGTCCGTGCCTGGCCCAGGGAGTTGAGTGCATTTCAAAGTATTGCAGTGGTCGGGTGAGTCAGTCCCTGATACCCAAGAGGTGCCTTTTCAGGTCCTGGACCCTTGACTGGCATCAGAGTGCACTCTTCTACAGGAAAAGATGAAATCCTGATGTTCTGTGCTCTAGGCGACTGCTAACAGGATCCTTCACTCCAAGACTCTGCTGCTCACAATGACTGCCAATGCAAAGCTCCGGTAAGGCCGACTCTTCGCGCTACAGCGACAGCCAGTGACGACCAGCAATGCAAGGTCTGCGCATGTAGACCTGTGTTTTTTCTGAGTCATATTTTGCATAGTATTCTACTTTCAGCACGGTTTCACCCTTATATTTAGAACCCCCTCTGTTCGAGTGTCAAATGAAATCAGGGGATCTGGGGAATGGAGGCAGTGGGAGGGGGGTGCGTTATGTATAAAAGGACCAGCATGCAATGCATCTCTTTGTCATAGGAGGAGCCTGTGCTGAACTCACAGCCAAAGCCTAAAGCAATTTTAGCGGACAGATTTTCCACCTGGTAAAATCTGCTTTTTTCCTCTTCCCTGGAAATAAATCCCAGTGTGAGAACAATGGCCCATTTGTAATTGGGTGAAGTAGTATCCTACGAATACTGATCTTGACTTGTTTTAGCAGTGCTGACATATGCAGTTACTGACCTATGCCAGAGAAATGTTCTCCACTTTGTCACTCTTTTTGAAAAACAAACAACAATGTATTGAAACATAAAAGCAAAGAGAGGCAGACTGGACAAACTAAATAAGAACACAGAGAAATTTACACAAAATCCTGTATTGTATTCAAGTACCGGTTTCTGGCCCTTCAAGTATCTCAATGGCCAGTATTCTTCTCTGAGGAAAGGGGAAGCTCTGTCTCTGACAGTTGAAGACTGTCTCACAGCCAGGAAGACTTATTAGATCGGTTTAAACATGCCGTTATTGAGATGTCTCAGGTGACCCACATGGCATTTCAGTAATAGTTGGTGCTTGAGCGATGCCGATTTTAAGAGCCATGTTGTTGAAGCATAGCCAGTGCTAGATTACCAAATAGGCCTTTTAGGGGCCCATGACAACGGTCACTGAGCAACTTAGAGGTGCCTTAGACGAGGGCAGAACTTCAGCACTGATCCTGCTGGATCTCAGTGCTGCTTTCGATACAGTCTCCCACAACATTTTGCTTTTTCGGCTGGGGAGATTGATATCACGGATAAAGTCCTTGCCTGGCTCTCTTCTTTTCTCGATAACAGGATCTTCTAAGTTATTGCCCCCCCTTTTCACTCTCATACCCATTCTTTGCGATGCAGTGTCCCCCAGGGTTCAGCATTGAGTCCTACTTTGTTCAATGTGTATATCTGGCCACTGGCCCTGCTGGCCAGGCCCTCTAACATCTCTTTGGTGACGCTTGGAGGAGGGATATGAAGGTCCATTGCCTCGATTTCACTTATTGTCGATATTGATGCAAGAAGCATCAGACCGCCTGATCTTCCGCCAAAGGTTGAGTTTTTATTTGCTGGAATGCATCAGGACGTGAACCCTTGCAGCTCGAATACTTTTTCTTCCCAAGTCTCTTGGAGCAGGATAAGGTCAAATGTAGTCAGATATTCTAGAAACTCGGGGTCATTTCTTTTGCTCGCCAAACCGTTGATGTTCCAAGAGCAACTTCTAATGTCCATATATCCCTCTGATGGGTTGGTGAGTTCTTTCCCTTTCTGTCAGTTGTTGATAGTAGAACTTGCGAATGTACGTTGAATTGAGTTCCAATTGTGACCAGTTTTACGTGATGAACAGCTGCTAAACATTTGGTTTTGTTCAGAATTGGGATTTTCTAGAGCTCGGGGGCCCGGCCCAGGCGAGCTGCTTCTCGCTCCTTTTAGTATTGAGGTAGTGCTTTTTTGTACTGGGGGTCTGTCTAAAGGAAGAAAGGGAGTAGGATAGCGAGGTCTTTCTCCGAGTCTCAGCTCTATCCCCCATAGCTGAAACGTCGCTATTTCTTCCATGATTTTAAGTGCTGTCTCAAGTGAGTGCCAAGTTGCTTTTGTGATTTCTGGGCAATGAGGTTCAGTGTTTGACTGAAATTCTATTGCCAAAAGGTCAGATGAACTGATATTCGATAGATTTGATATTAAATGCATTAGCCTTATTATGTTTCCCCTATTCAGTATATCACTCCTGCCACGGGATGTATATTCCGGGATGAAAAGGATTGATGTTGGACTGTTCGAAAACTGTGGTTTGGTTGGGTCCGACGGTGGTCTCTTGACACCCTGTGAATTAGTTGAGAAAGGTTGCTTGGGTCTACTATGACTGAGACGTTTGTTTGCTCGCGTTGATTGGTGACTATGTACGGGTTCGGGGTGATACTAGCCGGTATAGGTGTCAAATGTAGGGAGGACTCAGTCTTGTTAGCCGTGGCGGTATCCACTCTTTCTCGTATTGGTACGACTTCAGGTGGTGTTGGTTCCAGGTTAATAGAGTTTTGTGCCACTTGAGTTTTTGTGAATTGTAAGGTTTTCTGCTTGAGTTTTTTTTGTGCAGGTTTCTTAGTAACCATACTTGTCAATTTTGAGTGTGCCAATGGGGATGCTGATGATACAATTTCAGAAGCCTTATACTGAATGGATTGTTCCTCGTTGGCTGTCGGAGATATTGTGACAGTTGCTACTAAAGGGGAGGAGTTAGAATATATTACCATCTTCTTATTTGAGTTTTTTTTAGCCCGATTCCTTCCTTTCCTTTTGTTCTTTCTTCGAGACTTAGAAGATTCCTGAGCAGTTGTTGATAAAGGTGTGACTGTAGTAGCAGTCGTGATGGTTAGCTCAGTTGCCAGGGGTCTAGTTGGTAATATTTCAGTTGAAGATGCGATGATGTCTGACCTCCGCTCGATTGAATGTTCACTTAATAAGTCCGTTGGTGTCATTAGGACATTTGAGAGTGGATCGGAGGTTTGCGAGGTTTGGGTTGGTAGAACTGCTGATTTTAAGTCGCTTATTAGTGCCCCCAACATCGTAGGTAAAGATGATAGTTTATCTAAAATTGGATCACAAGATAGTGGTTGTGATACAGTTGGTTGGGCCGCAAGGACGGCGTCTTGACCCCTCCTTATGAGGCCATTTAGTTCCGAGATTTTCCAGTCAATTCCTGAGATTGAGTCAGCCATTGTCTGCTAAACACAAAGCTGTATGTCCATTTTTTGAGATTGGAATTCCAGGGCTGTAGCCGAGAGTTGCAGTGTGTTTATGATCGTCACCCAAATTGATTCGGGAACTGTTTTTCCTGGGCTGTAACTTCTCTCGGATCTTGGTAATGCATCGGCGGTGGGCTTCCATTCGGATGGGTGACGGTTATAAGTAGCCACTAGTTCTTCCCACTCCTGTGCTGCTACAGAAGACATGTCATTATCATTGTCATTGTCTGGAAAGTTCTTTGTGGGCAGGGAATCATTGTTCAATAGTAAGGTACCGCCCTGGATGGCCCCTTGCACTGCAGGCTTATTGATCGCCGTTATTTGTTCGGTGGTGCTACTGAGGATTAACTGGAGTGACTTGGATAGAGCCGGGGAGGTAATTGGCATTGGCGGTAGTTTGATACCGCGTTGTTGCTCTTCAATTACTAATGATGGTATTGCTCGAATGGGTCTAATTTCTTTTGTTGGGTTTGGAGAACTGCTAACTAGTTGAGGCGGTGGTAGAATTTCCCTTTCATCCTCTTTGTGTATCAAAGCCTTGATTTCCATTGTCACGTCTTGTTTGCCGAGGTGACGGGGGCTGATCTTGCTAGGGTGGTTCTCACTCTGCTGTACTGGATATGAGTCGGCCGCTGTGTTTGGAGACTTGGCCTCCGTTGGTATGCTCCAGTCTTTTTTGGAGGCTTGACTAGCGAACGCCAGTCCCCACGTATTGGAGGGGGTTGATTCGTGGTCTTCCTGAAGGGTGGATGCTGCTGCTCTTCTTGTTTTCGGCGAAGTTGGTGTGGGGATGACAGTCGCTATCTCATGAGTGGGTTGACACAGAGTTTCCACTGGGGTGGGTAAGCCTATTTGGCTGCTGTTCATGCGGCTGGAGTCGTGTTTGTCTTTTAAAAGCGGAGATTGCAGACCTCTGACGTTCCCAGTCATAGAGAATATAGCTGTTCCAGGATCTTTAAGAAAGGCGAACTTTGTATAAATCTTAGGTTGATGTGAACATATCCTTTTCTTTGCTGGTGTACCGTTGATCGTTACAAGATTAACTAGGTCCGTTGGTGAAGGTTTTCCCATTTGAGGTATTTGAGGTAGTCCGAGCTGTCCCGATCTTTGTAGTTGTAGTTGTTGTGGTTGCTGGAGGGCGGTAATTAGGGAAGGTGAGGCAGCGGGGACCTTGACTTGACCGTTTTTGTTTAGCGGTTGAGTTGTGGGCAACTTAGATGTTTCCATTACTGTAAGGGGTGAGGCCTCTATATTATTTGTATTTGTATTTTCTTGATCGTTTATACTTGATCCGAGTTCCTTGGGGTTATTCGGATTTATTGAGAGTGTTGACTCAGGTTTCCCCAGTTTTCTTTTCCGCGATCTCAGTGTAGAGTTGGGTTTTGGTTGTTGCCTGATCATGCCAGATCTCATTGCGCTCCCTTTTTGTTTGGCTTTAGTGTGGTTTTTGTATTTCAATAGCTAACAAGATTGCGGAGTGGACTCGTGAGGGTCGGGCCTCTCCCCCTGTGCCCAGTCTCTGATCTCAATGTGATTAATGGGGAAAAAGATTGCTGTGAGCTTTCGGTTCTGCTCCCCTTCCTCCAGCCCTCCATTCCTAGGTATGGTTGAAGGTATGGTTGCAGGTGTAGTTGCACGTGTGTTTTGCGGCAGACCAGGTGGTCCTCGTGCCCTGTGCCAATTTCGCTTCCTGCGTCTGCGTCTCGCGGCTTGCTCTCCCCACCGCCTCCTGGGGGCAAGCTTCCCCCCCTTGCCCGGGGGCGGGGTACAGACGGATACAGACGGCTGAACGCAATCACAGTGCCAGCTCCAACCAGGAGTAGAGACCGGGTGAGGACCGGTACAGGGGTAGGAGCAGAGCGAGGGGTTGGGAGCAAGGGAAGACGCTTACTCACTCATGCTTGCTGCTTGCTGCACCACTTGCTGCACCACCGTCGTCGCTCACCACCGTCGTCGCTCCTTGGCTTACTGGACTCACTCAGGTGCTCAGGTGCTTCACACTGCCCGCCAAAGCCTATGCCCACACAGATGAGCTGGCGAGCTGTGCTGGAACCCTCTTACAGCCTTACGGCCCCAATCTGAAGCCACAAGGGGCCGACAGGAGCAGCTTCAGTCTAGTGCAGGCGGGTGGGCGGGCAGTTCAAGTGTCTGCAGCGTGTTTGCGGCGTGGAGCAGGTGGAGCAGGCAGCCTCCTCGTCTTCGTCTTCGTCTCCCGCTCTGGTCTGCCCCTCCCGCCTCCACTGACTCAGGGGCTACGGCTTGCCGGTATGGAAGACGGGGGTGAAATGCCGAAGCCCGGAGCCCGGCAGGACTGGAGGACTGGAGTGGAGACGCCGTTCTCAGCCCCCTGCTCGGACCCCGCTTGCCGGCTGCAGCTGCTGCGTGGCCGGTACCGCAAGAAGAACGGTAGGCAGGCAGGCAGGTGGGGGTTGCAGCGGGGGAGACTCGATGGGAAAGAGGTGAGGACGGCCAGCACACAACACGCCGTGATCCGCAGCCCGCTACAACAACTGCTTCTGCCTCTCTCGGTGCTCCGCAAAACACGGACTGGACTCAATCAGCATCGGTAGGGTTCACTCAGCTTTCGACTCTTTCACAAACTAAAAATACCAAGTTTGGGTCAAGTTCGCAAAAACAGAGATCCTTATATTAGGCAAAGACACTCACCTATGGGGCAGCAATTGGTGGCCTCTAAAGTTCGGCACACTCCCCCCAGCCAAAAACAGTGGTAAAAAACCTAGGCATTTGGCTCGATAATGCTCTCACTTCAGGAGAACATGCCAAATCTAGCACACGAATATGCTTCGACCCCCATACTCATCAGCTATTTGTTCAAGCCACTGTCCTAGCCAGACTGGACTACTGCAAAGTGCTGCTCCTTGGTTCCAACAAGTCAGTGTTGAAAAGGCTGCAGCGCACTCTGAACGAAGCAGCTTGAGTGCTATTTGCCCTCTCTAGGCGTTGTTGTGTCTCCGGCCTTCGGCGCCGTCTTCACTGGCTTCCCATAGAACAGAGAATGCAAATCAAAGCGCTATGGGGCAGATGTATCAAGATTTCAATTTGCGAATTCTTAATAGCGATTTTTTGCGAATCGCTATTTAGAATTCGCAAAATGGAATGTATGTACAAAATCGCTATTTTTTAGCGATTCCTTAATATTCTTTATTTGTGAATTCGCATTTTGCGAATTCACAAATAAGGAATAATTTCCAATGCATTCCTATGGGCCAGGAGGCCCATAGGAATGATAGTGCAATAATTCTCAAATAGCGATTTTGCAATTTGCTAATCGCAATTTGAGAATTATTTCAAGGGTGCAGGGGTGTCTCAAAGACACCCTGCTGCACCCCTGAAATTTACATGTGTGTGCATGTGGCGCACATACATGCCCTATGGGCATGTATGTGTGTCACATGCCACCCTTACAAATGCCAAATTCTGAGCGAGCTATGTCTTACCTACTCCCCGACGCGGGATTTACGGTGGCTAGCCTTCATCTGGTACAGGATCCTCATTTTCTCAGAGCCGGGGGCGATCTTTCAAGGTGTTAGCTCCGGCCCTTTGGAAGTCACTGCCGCTGTCCATCAGAAGCATCCCCAACCATCTGACCTTCAGAAGGGCGGCTATGACCTGGCTCTTGCGATGACCTTGTTACTCTCTGTTCCCCCTCTCATGGTTGCTAGCGCTGGGATGTCCCTGTGCCGTGACAGACATGCGCTTTACAATTCAAAAATAAATACATAAATAATAATATTGATTTGATCTTAAAAGAATATTACAATCAAGCTTTCTTAAATATTGGTTGCAAGATAGAAAAACATGAATCAACTCAAAAAAATGAATCAACTCAAAGAAACGAAAACTTTACATTAAAGACGTTATAGAGTAAATACTGCATTCATCTAATGTACCTGTTAACAACTTAAAGTACAAAAACTAGAGACATCAGATTCACATAACAGGTCCCTTCTGACAGCTCTCAGTTTGTAAAAAGAATTCCTGTGAATTGGGTATTAGGAGATAATTTAAGACGCCCCCCCCTCTCCCCCACCCCCCCGAAATTTTCGCCTGCCTAGAGGCCTCCACACACAGGTTTTAATCGGTCACTGAGCATTCATTGCCTTAATGTGCTTTCCAAGATCGCTGGCTGGGATACCCTGAATGACTCAGCAGAGGTTTAAACTTTGCTGTTCAGGGAGGTAGGAAATTTCGTAAGAAAGAGTTAACGTTCTTACGCCCGGTTTGGTTAGTGGTTACATAACGCAGCGGCAGGGTTACTGTAAATAAAGTTAAGGCAGAAGAGAGAGAGAGAGTCTGTGCCCCGGGGAGGAGCGTGCTTGCTTGATGCAACACCTTCCTAACGCCAGGAAGTAGCGATTTCAAGTTGTTGTCACATGGGCTGTGCTCCGAAAGGATTAAAGAGCTGGGGTAAAACACTCCAGGGACCGGAGTTAGACAGTAAGTACACAACGGTTCGTCTTTTATTTCAAACGTTACGGATTTTTCGGGTTATTGTTGAGAAACGGGCCTCTGCAGTTGTAGTTATATGGCGTTCGGCGAGTACAAAGTGAAAGTCTCTCTCGCAGGTGCACCGAGGGCTGCGTTAAAAAGGTGCCAAGCATGCACAATGTACCAGTTCCTGTTAAAGTTGGAATATATCTTAAAGATGGCTTTAACATGGCCCAAGCTGCCACGAGCAGGCTTTATTGTCGTGTGGTATGCATGGTGTTGGTTCCCGACCCTGTCTGCCATTGATGTTACTAGTCAGTTTGCATTGAAAACGCAAAAGTACCAACACTCCTCAAGTTACAGCACAGAAGAGGAGGCTTTGTGGGCGCAACGGAACTGTCCAATCACGTTGCTGCCAAGGGAGCTCATGTTACGTGTGACACCCCCAGCACGTGAACACTTGGCGCTATTATTTAGGCTATTCCAGAAAGATAAAGTGCCAGATAAAGTGCAAAACTAAAGACGGGAAAAATAATGCATGTTAATGTACTACCTAGCCAGGTTTATTTATGGAATCATGTCCCGGAAGGATTCAGATTTGTACCCGGCATCTCCCAGTACCCAGCGTGCGTGAAATACGGGCAGCTAGAAAGAGGTCAGGAATACATCTACCCCTGTTCACACGATAACGAACCCGGGCTGCTATTTTATCTTTTGAGATTCAGTATATTTTAGACGATTGTGTGTTCACTGTTTTCAACCTAACTTGGGGTTTCTCTTTTTCTTATTACCATGTTTTTATGGGTTCTCTGTCCCGATCTGTTTTACTCCGTTCTTTGTCAAACGTTTAGTGATTTGATGTGCTATCTTGTTAATGTATTGTGAAGCGCTTAGTCTAACGTTTTATATAATATATAGTGATCCATTCATTAAACAATAATTGAAGTCCCCTACTGCATCGAGTGAGGGACCACAGCCAGTAAAGCATTTAATATTTTTTAAGAGGGACATAGAAGTGGACATGGATACATTTATTGTGCACAGAGATATTCTAAGGTATGGGCAAAGTGTGGGCAATTGCCCGGAGCTCCCCCTTCCAAGGGGCCTCCAGGGAAAGTTAACTTTCTCTCTAGTTCACTTCAGTTTAGTTTTGTATCTTAACCTTTATTGTATAATTCAATATTGTTGGGCAACATAGGTGTTAGACCTGGCATCATTGGCTTGAGTCTCTCCTCCATTTTTTCTGTTGGCCTCCACTGTTTTACGATGTTTTTGCTGGTATATGCTTTGGGCACTGTGCCACTGCTTATCAGTGCCACAGTGCAAGTGCTCCCTATTGTAAATTACTGTATTGATTGAATTCCATGTTTGGCTTATTTGGTTTACTGTCAGTCCCTAGTCTAGTGCACCAGGAGTGCCAGGGCTTGTAAATACAAATGCTGCTCGTGGGCTTGCAGCACACGTTGTGCCACCCACAAGAGCGGCCTAGTAAAAGTATGTCTGAGGGTCTGACATTGCCAGACCCACGTGCAGTCTAGTACTGTCACGCTGACTGCGCAAGTACACCTACTTGCCAGTCCCTAAACCTTCCCTTAACTTCATGTTAGTCACCCCTATGGAAGGCCCACGGGCAGGGCGCATTGTAAGTATAAGGTAGGACAGGCCTGACCAAGTTGGCATGTCCTAATAGTGAATTACAGCCATATTCGTTTTTCACTATTGCGAGGTAACCTGCTCTCCATTAGTTAGAATGGGCTGCCAGGATTATAAATGCTATGATCCTAGCTGGCTCGGGGAGCATGGTGCAATGTCGAGTTTGGTATCCCTGAACTCGGGGTTTAATTACGCATCCGTTGGTGTGGATGGTTTTTGGACTCTGGGTTTGAAAATAGCACTTTTAGAAAGTGGCTATTTTCTTGTCTAACTATTTCTGGTTTCTGCTGGTTTGGTGTGTGTGTGACAGGAGCTGGGTGGCTCCAGAGATCTGATGAGTCAGTGTGGGATGAGTAGGACATTTGCGTTGAGAGTAGGGGGAGAGTAGTTGCTGATAGCCTGCCCTGCCTGATACAATGCTGGCTCCACCTCCTGCCAGGCGACTGATGGCTCTGTGTCTGCCATGGACGATCCTAGCCCCACCTCCTACCAGGAGGCCGATAGCTCTGCTCCTGCCAGTGACAATGCTGGCTCCACCTCCTGCTGGGCGTCTGAGGACCCAGCCCTGCTCAGTGAATAGGCCAGGTGCCTCTGCCTGGCTCCACCCACAACAGACCCAGGATGTTGGGAAATTCCCCAGCATGGACAAAGGGATCAAAGCCAAAAAGGTGTATAAGAGAAGGACCCCTGAACCAAGAATTTAGATCACTTCTGACAAGGAACCCTGAAACCAAGGACAAGAAGCCTGCTGATCCAAGGACTTGCCTACCCCTTCTGCCAGTGTGCTGTTTGCATTGCTTCTTTATTTTTGCCAAGGAACCAGGAGAGAGGAACTGTGTGTGTACTCTCAAACTTTGCTAAGAAAATCTCCAAGGGCTGGAAGAGTGCCAGCCTCCTGTTGAAGTCACAGGGCTAAAGGACTTCATCTGCTAAAAAGTGCTATTTGCTGGAACTTGAGAATCCAGCACCTCTGAAAGAAACCAGCAATCTCGACGCCGACGGACGTCGCCGAATCCAGCTCGACATCGGGAGTAACGGCTCCAGTGTCCCGCTTCCCCCACGCCGGCCGCCGGGCCCAATCGACGCCAGCAGCAACGCCAGTGAGTAGTGAGTTCGGCTCCAGCTCCAAGGGACCTCGTGTCTGCACTGCTGCTGATCGCATCGACTTCATGCCCTCTCGACGCTGTGAGCGCTGCTCACTCTTGCAACAGCATCCTCGACATCGACATCGACGACTACTGAGGCCTGATCGACACCGACGACGCGACGCCGGATTGCTCGACGCCGCTGATCATCGTGTGCTTCATTTTCCTAAGGTACTGTGTTGTTGGGGGTCCGTGTGACTCCGGGCTCGACGTAGCGCTCATCGCGGTCGACGCCAAACCTTTGGATTAACTTTGCCTCGACGTCGTGTGACTCCCGTGTGGGTTACATTGTTGCTAAGAACTGTGTTTCCAAGAAGAAGAGTTGCTTTTGAGACTAAAGACTTTGTGCTAAGAAGAAACTACACTTGAACTATTATTTTTCCTTCCAAGAGTATTTATTAAGATTGTGGTATATTTTTGTTGTTATTTGGTCTTGTGCTAAGCCTTATATAAAAATCCTTATTTTTATAATACTACTGTGTTGTGTCCATTTGTAGTGTATTCACTTTATTACTGTATGTGGTCATAAATGCTTAACACACAGCCTCTGAGATAAGCCTGTCTGCTCTGCCAATCTACCAAGGGGGTGAGCAGGGGTTATCAAAGGGTGTGATCCCCTTGCCCTGACTAGAAATGGTGTGTCCCTATTTGTCAGAAGTGCATACCTCTGCCAACTAGAGACAGCCAGTTCTAACAATAGGGTTTTGATTATCAAAGAAATAGGTAATACAATTCAAAGTTATTCCAAACAGGGCCCCCCAAAATGTTTTTTGCACAGGGCTCCCTAAATTCTTAAGATGACACTGATTGTGCAAACATATGTGTATTAATGGGAGGTAAATAAACGCAGTCACACACAGAGTGAAGTCCAGCAGAGAATGTTTACTGTTGGGGCGGCCTATCAGTGCTTTGGTACAGTTTTCCTGGTGGATGCCATTGATCATAGCAACCCTCTCTATGATGCTTTTGGGGGTTAC
Source organism: Lissotriton vulgaris (assembly GCF_964263255.1). NCBI lineage: Eukaryota > Metazoa > Chordata > Amphibia > Caudata > Salamandridae > Lissotriton > Lissotriton vulgaris. Next base: position 93,734,210 of record NC_141688.1, on the reverse strand, counting down.
TGACGTCACCCCACCAAGAATGTGAATTATTTAATTGTAGCTAATGCCCTGATTCGTAATTAATTTTTAAAGTCATATATTTATGCAGTAATATTCGAATACTCTGGGGGCAGGTATATTACTCAAGAGCATTATTTCTTCACAGCGGCCTTGTGCATGCCACTTTCATAGGACTGCTTTCAGGGTTGGGTGGCATGGGGACGCTTCATCGAAACCAGTCTCGAAATGTGTTCCCTATTCTGGACAGTTCCCTCTTAGGACAGTCCAATCCTGGACCTCTAAACATCCAAAATGCATGCAGTTATTGCTCACCACTAAAACATAGTACAGTTAAAACATATTCTTAGCTAGACAACAATAGTTTAGCAGTAAATATCTTCCAAATAAGCATCACGGTAAGTACTAGTGTGCCCATATGCTTTGTTGGCTAGTGTATGCTTGTTTCTCCGAGATGTTTGTGGTTTCAAGGACAACTGCCCATAGCAAAGAAGTTCTCTTGTCCTTATTTTGGTGAAAATGTCCAGGCTTCACTTAGGATTATTTAGGCTTTGAGGCTTTTAATATCACTTCCTGTGATGGCAACAGGGAGACATTGTCTACATCGAATGCACTACAACATATTCCATTACAACGCAGTCGTTACAACGACCGCGTTGTTTCAACGCAAACCATTACATTACAACGACTTGCGTTACAGCAAGTCGTTGTAATGACTTGCGATGTAATGGTTCTCATTGTAACAACGCGGTCGTTGTAACAACAGCATTGTAATGGAATGCGTTGTAGCGCATTCGATGTAAAGACATATTTTCATGGCAACATTTTCACAGCAAAAAGAAAAAAATGGCAGTTTCTTGGGACTAAAAAACACCCTTACACCAGCCCAAGGGATAACATGCAGGGGATTTCAATCAGATGCTGAGGAGCTACAGAGTAAATCTGCATCCTTTAATAGCAATTGACCCACTGTCTTCTATGATTGCAGTTTCGAGCTTGATATCTCTGAATAGTTGTGGGGAGTTTTGATGATGTCCTGTAGTTCTTATCAAATAGGCGTAATCACAAGCTTCTCTCCAGAATGGTTCTTGCAAATATCAAATTACATGTTTAAAAGCTTTGTAGCCTTTTGTGCGTGCAAGTGGCCCTCATCATTGTTTGGGCACAACAATAGAACAGTAAGTGGTCCTGGTCTAGTGGAGGGGTATAGAGCTCTTTCTTACTGCCATAAGTGTTTACATCCTTTATACATCCTTTATATAAGCTCTCCAAACACAAATCATGTCCCACTTTGTTCTTCATTGAGACTTACTCCATTAATTGTTTTTCCAGGCAAACATTGACAGCTGTGTTGTATGAGAAAAAGGCACTTATCAAATGCAGAATTAGAAGTTCCAGTCTGATGGACCTGACCGCCCCTCAACCGTAACCAAATATCCTACAGTGATAATCAGCAGTGGTGATTTGGACTTGTGTTTGTGCAGTGCCTTACTGTAATTTTGTGTCACACTACCACCCCACATAAATAATCTAAGACCAATTCGAGTTTTTCCAAATCTATTCTCTTTGCTGCCTGTCTGTGACTAAACCTGCAGTGATGGAATTTGAGCTGGCTAGCTTGGAAAATTACACTGTGGCTGAATTCAAGCCTGTCTGCAAGGAAAGAGGGCTCCCCATCAAGATGTTGGAGCTGCAGAAAGGTTTGAAGGCCTGGTGGGAGGTTCACCAGCCACTAACAGCCACAAAGGAACAGGATGATAAGGATGATCGACATGATCTCCCTTCTCCCCTACCCAGCCAAAGTTCTCGAGAAAGTAATCAACCAGCAGTTCACCGAATTTGTGGAACAAAACCACCTACTGGACGCTTCTCAATCAGCATTTTGTGCCAACCACAACACTGAGACTGCACTGATTGCGGCCACAGATGACATCAGAATTCTCCTCGACTGTGGAGAAACCTGATCCTCCTCAACCTCTCCACTGCATTCGACACAGTCTCCTACAACACCCTCAGCAACAGACTCCACAACATAGGCATACAGCAAGATGCCCTCAAGTGGAGCACCTCCCTCCCTACAGGATGCACACAGAACATCCAACTTCCTCTCTTCCCCTCTGCATCGAAAGACATCATATGCGGCGTAGCACAAGGATCATCCCGCAGCCCCAACCTTTTCAACTTCTACATGATCCCCTCGCAGACGTTGCCAGATTTCACAGACTCAACATAATCTAGTACACAGATGACACTCACTCACGGAGGACCCCTCCAACGTAAAAAAACCAACTTCTGTAATGCCATGACCAACATAGCCAAATGGATGAGAGACAGCTGCCTCCAACTGAATGGCTGGACTGTTCCTATGGGGAACAGGGTCAAGACTGATTTGCAAATGGCTGGGCCTGAACTGGAAAGGCATGGGGAGCAAAAAAACAATGGATTTAGGCCCAGATCTCTGTACTCGGGTGAATGTTTGCCATTGTGCAGTATTCTGTCCACCAATTGTTTTTGCATTTGTCACCCGAGTGGGACGGGTATGCCCAGATGTTGGTCCTGTGCTCACCATGCCACTGGAGTCAAGCTAGCCTGGCTGATGAGGGGTGTTGCCTCAATACCCGTCCCAGGATGCTTGTTTCCAGTCCACGATGGATTTAGGCCCAGATCTCTGTACTGGGTGAATGTTTGCCATTGTTCAGCATTTTGTCCATTAATTGTTGTTTTTGCATTTGTCACCCCAAGTGGTACAGGTATGCCCAGATGTGGGTCCAGTGCTCTCCATGCCAGGGGTGATGCCCTGAAACCGGTGCCAGGATGCTTTTTTCCAGTCCAGGCAGGACTGTCACTTTGTCTTATGGCCAAAGCTGTGGCCACAACAGATTTCAGGCATGCGGGTAGGGCCTGTGCAACTGGATCCAATGTACTAGAAAAATAGGCACATGGCTTGTGTTTCCCTGCTTGGTCTTGTGTAAGAACAGATAGTGCCGTTCCATCCCGCTCTGTCACGAACAGGGTGAAGTGTTTATTGTAATCAGGAGTGGCTAAAACTGGCGCTTGACACAAGGCCCGTTTTAGTTCTTCAAATGCTAGGGTATGCTCTGATGTCCAAGGGAGGACAGTAGAAGTGGCCGCCTCCAATGTAGTCAACTGTATGAGTGGCTTGACTATGTGGGCGCACTGGGAATCCATTGTCTACAATAGGAGGTAAGGCCTATGAACGCACGTACTTCTTTTTGTGTCTTGGGTTGTGAAAGGTTGGAAATCAATTGAATTTGTTCTTGTGTCAGCTGCCTACCCTCCTTGGACAGCAAGTGCCCTAAGTAAGCCACTTGCTGTTCACAGAACTGCAACTTTGAAGGGGACACCTTGTGCCCCTTGTCTGCCAGAAAGTGTAAGACTGTGAGGGACGCCTTTTCGCAGTCAGTTTCTGACCTCGCTGTGATGAGAATGTCATCCACGTACTGTATTAATGCTGTGTTGGTAGGCATACTAATACTGTCAAGCTGTCTCTTCAATGCCTGACTGTAAACACTTGGACTTTCTGTATAGCCTTGAGGTGCTCTTGTGAATCTAAAACTTCGACCTTTTAAACTGAATCCAAAAAGATATTGACTGTCAGGATGTATAGGAGTACTGAAGAATGCATTCTTCAGGTCAGTGACCGTAAAGAATGTTGCCTCAGCGTCAATAGCGGTCAATAGTGAAGAAATGTCCGGGACCACTGGGTATTGAGGGACTACGCATTTGTTCAGTTCTCGAAGGTCAACTACTAGTCTGTACACTGGGGGTGCTTGAGGGTCTGTGCGTTTAAGAACAGGAAGGACGGGTGAGTTACACACATTCGAGTCTGTCTCCACCACCACCCCCTGTTCTATGAGTTCTTGAATTATTTTTAATAAGGCCGCTTAGGCCTCAGGTGGGATCCTGTACTGTCGTATTCAGGGTATGACTACTCCTGCTTTGAGTGTGACCTCATGTGGTGTGATGTTCATGTAACCTACGTCGTCGAACCTTGTGCCCATAGATACTGTGGGACGTTCTGAAGTCTGGGATCAATGTCTTTGACTGTGAAATGTCCTTTTAAATCATGCAAAAACAGTCTTACTCCTTCTGGTGAGCAACAGATAACTGTTCCCAGTTCCTTTAGGGTCTTTATACCGAGTAAACTTTCTGGACATGTTTTAGTCAGTAGTAGGTCTGTGGTGCATGTCAGTGGACCCACCCCAATTGAGACTGGTTCTGATACTTTGTTAATAATCGGCTTTCCAGAAAATCCCAGGGATATACTCTGTGAGCCCGAGAGAGGTGCCTCTGGGACCTCGTCATGACTGATGGTAGTCCTGCTTGCCCCTGTGTCAATCAGAAACTTTCTATCTTGTCCCAGCAAACGAGCATGTACATAGGGACCCTCTTGGTCCACAGGAACTGGGATAAGGGGCAAACCATCTTCCCTCTCGAGGCTGTTTCATGAAAAGGATTGGTATTCTGGGTAGTCTGACTGTGTGTACTGATACATTTGAGGTGCAGCGGCAGCGGGTGTCTGGACCTGCTGCGGGGTGGGGGCTTGTGTCTGTTGAGTGTTGTTCTGTCTGGGTGTATAGGGCCGTTCCTTTGTTTTGCCTGTAGTTATATTGTGCTTTAGGACGGGGCACTCCCTTACAAAGTGACCCTGTTGTTTACAATAATTGCAGGTCCCTTTATTGGGTGCGGTACCATTCTTGTTCGTGTTTGCAGGTACTGTTTGGGCAACTAGCACCTTCACTTTTGTATCCTTCATGCGCTTCTTTTCTTGTTCCTGCTCTTCACTTATTCTATTTTGGTGGTATTGCAACATCTGTAACATTTGTGAGGGGCTATTTGCTTGCCAAGTACTCTCAACCTTCAGCACTCTATTCCTAATCTGAGGAAGGGCGTTATCTACCAGTTTTGTCACAAAAAGGTGGGGGTAGGCCTCACTACTGTTTTTTAAACCACTGTTGACAGAGAAGCATTTCTCCAACCTAGTGTAGTAATCGCTTGTGTCTTCCTCTGGTTTCTATTTACACGCTGAAATTGCATCCCAATCTTCCTTTTTAGTCGTCAATAGTCTTGGTAAAATTTGTATAAGGAGTTCGGGGAGCTCCTTAGCTTTAGTACCAAGACCATCCCCCGGTGCCCTATCTGCGTCTTCCATTTGCAACTCCACCCATTTCAACGTTTTATCTCCCACATCCCAGTCTTTCTCTTTAAGTTTCTCGTAAATGCCAGCTGGTAACAAGACCTTTAGTAACTTTAGGATATCAGGGTATGTATAGTCTCCTATGCGGAGGATATTTTTCATTTCTCTGTGAATCCCCCCGGGTTTTTATCATGGGAAGGTAAAAACCTCTTCATTTCCAGTATTTCTAACTTTGTCAGAGGGGTATAGACATGTACCCGCTGGAAAGTGCCGTCTGTTTTTCTTATGGGATGGACCTCTTGCAGAGGGTACTGTCCTCTGGGATGGGGATCGGATGTCATTGAAGTGGACAGGAATTGTTCATAATGATGACGCTGGTCCAGAATGATATTAATCAATTCCGGGCCCAGTTTCATCCATCTATTTATTTATTTATTTATTTATTTTGCGATTTCTAAAGCGCCTGGTGACCCGTAGGCATCCCCGCGCTGTAAATCTGTGGAGACCAGGAGAGGGGGAGAGGGAGTGAATTATTTGGGAAACAGAAGGGTTTTGAGTTTTTTTCGGAATAGAGTGTGAGAGGGTTCCAGACGTAGACTGCGAGGGAGTGAGTTCCATCCTATGGAGGCTTTGACCGAAAAGCGACGACCACCGGTGCGAGCCTTCCTGAATTTTGGTACAGTGGCAAGATGTTCGGCGTCGGAGTGAAGGGGTCTGGGGGCTTTATATGGAGTAACCATGTCTCTCAGCGCGGCTGGGCCAACTCCATTGATAAGCTTGTGGGTGGTGCACAGGGCTTTAAACTCTACTCTCTGGCGGACAGGGAGCCAGTGTAGGGCTTTGAGGGCAGGCTTGGCTGAAGCTCTAGGGGGGAGGTTCATGATGAGCCTGGCCGCCGCATTTTGGGTGCGTTGGAGTTTGGCCAGGGTGTATTCCGGTGCCCCAAGATAGATGGCGTTGCTGTAGTCAAGCCGGGCTAAGATAAGTCCCTGGACCAGTAATTTCCTGGATAGCGGGGGGAGAAGAGGTAGGATCTTGCGCACGGATCGCAGGAGACCAAAGCAGGTGCCTGCTGTTTTGGCAGCCTGAGTCTTCATGGTTAGGTCAGGTTCCAGCCATACTCCTAGTGTTTTGATCTCATTTTTTGGTGAGGGGATTTCACCAAAGGTGTCAGGCCAAACTGTTGGTGGAATGGACGTCCATTTGTTGCCCAGGAGCATGATCTCGGTTTTTGCACCATTCAGCTTCAGGGAAGAATCACACATCCAGGTATGGATGTCCTGGAGACAGTTCAGCAGGCTGTCTGGATGATTATCCAGGTGGGACAGGGAGACGACTAGTTGAGTGTCGTCTGCGTAGTTTATTATTTTTATACCGTAGGGGGCCACTACGTCTTCCAGGGGGGCCATATAGACATTAAACAAGGTGGGGCTGAGCGACGACCCCTGGGGAACTCCGTTCTTGAGTGGTAGTGGTTCTGAACGTGAGTTGCCGTCCCACACCTGAAAGGAGCGGTTGGAAAGAAAGGATTCGATCCATGCTCGCGCCGTACCCACAATTCCTGCCTTGGCCAGGCGGTGTAGAAGGACACGGTGGTCCACCGTATCAAAGGCGGCACTGAGGTCCAGGAGGATCACTGCCACTGATCCTCCTGAGTCCAGGATGCACCTTGCCTCCTCGATGACGGAGAGGAGGGCAGTGTCCGTGCCATGGCCGGGTCGGAACCCAGTTTGGGATTGACGCAAGAGATTGTTTGTCTCGAGAAATTGGGACAATTGCGAGTTCACTAGCTTTTCCGCCATCTTGCTGATACATGGGAGCAGCGAGATAGGTCTGTAATTAGCCATGTCGTCCGGGTTGAGTTGGGGCTTTTTCAACAGGGCCTTAACGACTGCGTTCTTCCAGTTGGGGGGCACCGTTCCTTCGGAGAGAGAAGTGTTGATAAGGTCCTTGATGGTAGGGGCTATGTTGGGGGACACCTTTTTTAGGAATCTAACCGGGGCTGGGTCAAGGGGAGAACCGCTTTTCATTTTCTCCAGCGTGGAAGTTACCTCGGTGAGGGAGACTGCTCTGAAAGTGTCCAGCTGTGGACTATTGTTGCAGGCCGCTATATCCGGGAGGGAAGGGGGGCTAACGGTAGGGAGGGAGTCTAGTATCCGCAAGATTTTAGAGTCGAAGTAGTTGGCCAGATCCTTACTTCTGTCTGGGGGGGGGAGTGAGAGGAGGGTGCTGTTGGGATGTTTAGTACTTCTTTGACTATCAGGTATGATTCTTTTGAGGAGTTTGTCGCGGTTTTTATTCTGTTGTCATAAAATGCCACTTTGGCTAGCTTCAAGGCTGTTTTGTAGCGTCTTACCGCGCTGTGGTACATGTCTTTGTTACTATGGAGCCAGTCTTTCCTCCACACTCTCTCGGCCTTTTTACACTCTTTACGGAGCGCTCTGAGTTCGGAATTGTACCATGGAGCATGGCCCTTGGTCTTATTTTTGACCTCTCGATTTTTGATGGGGATGAGGCTGTCAAGGGAAGAGGAAATCCAGTCTCTGAACTGGGTGTCCGCAGTGGCGGGGTCGACTGTGAGACTGGGGGTAGTGGCGTCCAGAGCAATGGCCCAGTTTTCCACCGAAAGTCTGGCCCAAGATCTGTCCTTGGTGTAAGTTGTGGGTTTTTGGGGTTTCTTAAAAGACCCTGGAAGGTGGGCCGAGACCAGGAAGTGATCCGTCCACGGGAGGGGGAGGGAATTAGTGAACTGAAGGGAAGGAATGTTCGAGAACACAGGGTCGAGCAGATGTCCTTTCGAGTGCGTGGCTCCTGAATTAGCAAGGGAGAGGCCAAGGGCACCCAGATCACAGATTAAATCAGATGCCCCTGTGTCTAGTGGATCATCAAAATGTATGTTAAGGTCACCTGTAATCAAGAAGTTAGATGTTAAATGGGCCAGGGATGAAACGGTTTCCAGAAAAGCGGCAGAGAAGAGACCAGGGGGCCTGACAGGGAGTTGGTCGGGGAAAGCAGTAGCGTGAAGAGGCAGCTCTCCGACTCCTGGCTCTGAATCTCACTAGATCGACAGGTGAAGTAGTCTCGGTAAATGATGGCTAATCCACCTCCTCGACCAAGAGGGCGGGGTTGGGACATGATGAGAAAGCCCGGGGGTAAGGCCGAGACTATGGCGGAGTTAGAATGTCCGGTGATCCATGTTTCGGTTAGGAAAAGTATATCCAAATCGTGATCGACGATCAGATGGTTTATGAGTAGGGCGTGCTTGGGAAGCGATCTACAATTGAGTGTCGCTATTTTGAGGCCTGGGAGTGGGGCAGCCAAACTGGGAAGGAGTAAGTTTCCTGGTTTGCAGATGTTACATCTAGTGAAAGGGACATTGGGGTCGTACATTACATGGCAGGTGCTGTTTCTAGTAGGTCTGAGGCTGAGGAGATCTCGACGAGAGTAGCGTCTCCTTGTGGCGGTAGGGTCCGGCATAGAGTCTGGCCCTAGGCCCGGTCGTGCGCGGACGGGCGCAGACGGGCTTGCCTTAGGCGCTCCCGCTGCGCTCGTCCGCTGCGCTGGTATGGCCGGCACATTTGAGGTGGAGGGAAGGGGGCGTGGCCTCGAAGTGGGCGTGTCTACCCTTCGAGCGGTGATGGCGGTTGGAGGGGAGTTTCCCTGTCTCAGCGCTCAGTCGGCTGTATCAGGGGGAATTTAGGCGATCCTGCTAGGCGCTAGAAGCGAGCGCTTTAAGTGCAGGTGAGTGCAGTTTTAAAAACAGTGCAAGTGAAGAGTTTCAATTTTTAAAAGCAAACAAACAAATAACACACCTCCGGCTTCCGCCTCAGAGGTCAACAAGAGTGTAGCAGCGCTAGTAGGCAGCGTTTAAGTACTACAAGGGGGCGTGGCCTCGAAGTGGGCGTGTCTACCCTTCGAGCGGTGATGGCGGTTGGAGGGGAGTTTCCCTGTCTCAGCGCTCAGTCAGCTGTATCAGGGGGAATTTAGGCGATCCTGCTAGGCGCTAGAAGCGAGCGCTTTAAGTGCAGGTGAGTGCAGTTTTAAAAACAGTGCAAGTGAAGAGTTTCAATTTTTAAAAGCAAACAAACAAATAACACACCTCCGGCTTCCGCCTCAGAGGTCTATCTAGTATTACGTCTTCCAGGAGCTTATATAGTTTACCAGGGTGGTGATATTGGCTCTCATACAACGTGATCAAATGTTGGACCATATAGATACTGGCCAAGCGTTGTTCGAGTGGTGGGAGGCTCAGGAACATCTGGGCCACTATGTCGGGATTATATACACGATGTTGGGACACCCACTGGTTAGTGGACCGGGCCAACTTCCTTTCATGTGGCGTGAGGGGCGCCTCGTCGTCTTTCCAATGGTCTAGTGCTTTTTCAGTTGTTTGGAACAGGTCCTCAGGGGATAGACCCTGTTCCATGACTAATCTCTTTTTCTGAGGACGGTGGCATTTTGCACTACTACCGTGCCGTGCCAGGCCCTGGAAACCCGTGTGCCTTCTGTACTATTCCCGCCCCCCCCCCCCCCGGACGAGTCCTCTTTGTCCTCCTCCTCTGCTTTGCGTATCGCTAATATTCTTTTTCTTATTTTGGTCACCATGTGGTCTTACTGTCCTACCTTATCATGTCTACCGGCATCTATGTTATCGCTCCATTCTATTAAAGCAGCTTCTACATCCCCATCACCCTCATCGAGTTCCCGGATCAGGCAGTTGATGATTAAACAGAGAATGTTGTTTTTAATCCTTATTTACCTGCGCTATAGATTCAGGATTTCGACCAGTTCTGATGAAGTTGTATATATTATCTAAGAAGCCTTTTATGTTAGGTATGTCGTCTAATTCTGCGACAGTTTGTTGTAACCTCCTCGAAATGATGAGCATTGTCCCTTTACCCTGTTCGAGGTCGTATCTACACTTAGGGAGTACAATATCATCTTTGTCTTCGTTATCTGCCCCTTCTCTCCCTGCCCCTCCTCCCGTACTCCGGGAGGCCTGTTGGTCCGGAATGAGTTGGTCCTGATCCTCTGGAGGTGGTGGCGGAGGAAATGGTGCATCTATGTAAGCTGGGGGGGTCTCTACTAGGTAGGCGGAAAGGAACGCCTCTGGTGCCGTTGGTTTAATTTTAAGGGGTACATTTTGGGGAACTTCCTCCGCAATTTCCTCTGAGAGTACAGGGTAGATACCAGTAGCAAGAGCGTTCCTTTCCCTATCCATTTGTTCCGCTCGAACCTGTTCACCCTCTTCTAGTAACTCTTTTTCTTTTGCCTGTTCTGACATTCGCCTGCTTTTCTCGGCTTTATTAAGTTCTTTCAGGGCCCTCCTATTAGCCTCCTTGCGCCATAATTCAATGGCCTCTTTTTGCGAGGGCCTCGATTTCCTTTTCCATAATTGTTCCTCTACTCTTATAATACATTCCGAGTCCCATGTGCTGGTAGCAGGCCATCTATGCATAGCCTCTAGATCCTTTGTGTAATCTACCCAGAGATCTAAATAGAGAATGGCGCTTAGGACATGCTTGTTATACATAAAATGGCCGGGAGTATCTCTTGGCGGGACATTAACTGCCTCTTCTACCATTCCCTTTTTAGTGCCTATCTTACGCAACTTTGAAAACAGCGGCATGCTGAAACCTAATTAAAACAATTTCAGACTCAAAACATATACAGCATATCCTTATGCACTGAAATACAGTACAACTATACCGGTCTCATAAAGAAGACTCGTCTTTACCATGTTCATTAAATGCACCCGTCTTTATGCGTTCTCAGTGGTACTCACCGGGAAGCAGAACTTGAAGACCTGGTCATCGGACACTTGACGCTTGCGCAGGAATGGCAATACCAGGTCAGCGGTTAAACACTACCACGAGCGGTTTGTTTTGCTTGATTCTCACAAGCCCGACATACTGTTCCTGACCGAAACCTGGTTTTGTGATTCCTCTCTACCCTCACTCTTGGCTGCTCTCCCCCCTCCCTACGTGGCTTTACGTGCCGATCGTCCAGTGGGTAAGACAGGGGGTGGCGTGGCTCTAATTGCCCGGTCCGAATATAATTTCCAACCTCTTCCCTCCCCCCTCATTACCCCCACTGAACATCTTGTAGTTCGCTCTCTTACATTTTCTCCCCCGATTACTTGTCTCTTAATGTATCATCCGCCCCAGCCCTCGCCTCTGTTGCTGCCAGCTTTTCAGGACCTACTGGCCACCCTGGCGGTCAACTACGCCTCTGTTTTAGTGCTAGGCGATTTTAATTACTGGCCCTCTGACCCCCTTGAGTTCACTTCTTCTAAACAGTTCACGGAATCACTCCAATCCTTGAATTTGGTCCCTCACATACATGTTCCGACACACATACATGGTCATATACTAGACCAGGTCTGGTCTCTCAACATCTCTGTTTCCCCCATGTCTGTATCTCCTTGTCCCTGGTCAGACCATGCCCTTATCTCCTTCTCCCTTCTCCTCAACTCTGTCACTAAGGTCTCGCGCGCCAAAAACACCTGGGCGCGGAACTGGAATCGTGTTGATTTCCCTTCACTGTCTTCCCTGCTCCTGAACTCCTCTCCTAACCTGATATGCTTATCTTCTTCCTTACAAGCCACCGTTATCAACACCTGGCTCGCTGGAGGCTGCGACTCGGTAGCCCCTCTACGTCGGATTTCAACTCGACGACCTCAGGAATCAAACAGGTGGTTCAGCGAAGACCTGAAGGAACAAAAGCTGGCCGTACGACAGGCCGAGAGGCAGTGGAGAAGGGACTATCGTCCCTCATCAAAAAATCACTACTCCGCACTATTAAGTGATTATAAAAAAGCCATACTAGTCGCTAAAACTGCCTACTTTTCAACAAAAATCCTGGTGGCAGAGAATAAATCTAGGGAGATTTTTACAATAGTTAACGATCTAGCTTATTCTGACAGGGCTTCACCTCAACCCCCTCCCACCCAGCCCTTGTGTGATTCGCTAAATTCATATTTTTGGGAAAAAATTGCAATTATTAAGGCCAATATCCCTCCCCCCTCTTCTACTTTTGTTGAACCCTCTCCCCCTATTGTCCAGTGTTGTCTCTCCTCGATTCCTCCCCTTACCGAAGAAGTATTCTTAGAGATACTCCCAAAGGTTAAATCAGGCTCTCCGGCAGACATCTGCCCGGCACGTATTCTCCAACAGATTTATTCTGTTTGCACCCAGCCCCCGATCACTTTCCTTAACAGTTCTCTTGCCCAGGGAGTTGTGATCCCCGCACTTAAATCAGCCACAATAGTGCTTATTTTGAAGAAGCCCGGGTCTGATCCTTCCGCCCCAGCTAACTATCGCCCCATTTCTCTACTGCCCTACTTGGGAAAGGTGCTTGAGCGCCATGTTACATCGGTACTCAGCGCCCATGTAGAAGCAAATGGTGGCCTGGCGTCTCGTCAGGCCGGCTTCTGTCCCAGGCACTCCATTGAATCTGTCGTGGTGTCGGTCCTGGACAACCTCAGGGAGGGCATGGACCAAAATAAACACCAGGCCCTGGTGCTCCTCGATCTCTCCGCCGCTTTTGACACGGTGGACCATACCATCTTGCTTTCACGTGTCAGAGCGGCGGGAATCGAGGGCTCAGCCCTGGTCTGGCTATCGTCCTTCCTGAGGGACCGCACCCAGGCGGTCCGGCTGGGGGATTTCACGACCACCCCACTTCAGGTCACCTGTGGTGTTCCCCAGGGTTCCTCTCTCTCTCCTTTACTGTTTAATCTATATATCTATCCTTTAATGTTTGCACTCCAGCAGCTGGAGGTCATTGTATATAACTATGCGGATGACCTCCAGCTCATTTTCAATCTCTCTTCTTCTTCTCACTCTGTTTCTAATTTTCAGACTATTATGATTTTCATCAGGGACTGGATGAACCACAACCATCTGAAGTTGAACCCGGACAAAACCGAGTTGGTTCTTACAGGTGGTTCTTCCAGTCCCTGGAACTCTTTATTCTGGCCCTCTTCCTTTGGTCCCCCCCCACTCCTTCCTCCACAGTCAAGACCCTAGGTATCAAAATGAACAATCATCTCACCCTACATTCACAAATTAGCTCTGTTGTTTCCTCTTGCTTTCTCACTCTTCGTACTATTCGCACTGTTTCCCGCTTTTTTTCTCCCCTGGCACTCAAACTGATTATGTCCGCTCTGGTGATTTCCCGGCTGGATTACGCCAATGCCCTGTACAACGGCATCCCGGCGTACAGCCTTCGGAAGCTCCAGATGGTTCAGAACCAGGCAGCCCGATTGGTGTATGGCCTTTCCCGCTCTCACCATTCAACACCCCTACTAAAGGTGCTCCACTGGCTTCCTGTCAGGGAACGTTCCCTTTTTAAAACCGGCTGTATGGTTTTTCAGGCCCGTCAGGGTTCCGCTCCCGCCTTCATTTCTTCCTTGATTAGGGAATACGTCCCTGCCAGAGAGCTTCGCTCATCGTCCCAATCACTTTTGCAAATCCCGCGTTACAAACGTAAAAAGTGGGGAGGAGCCAATTTTTCAACTTTGGCTCCTACTTTTTGGAATTCCCTCCCCGACCACATACGATCTGCTTCACATTACTCCTCCTTTCGTAAAGACCTCAAAACTTTTTTGTTTAAACAGGCCTTTTCTTTGTAAATTTGTCCTACCTATCTCACTGGGCCAGCTATTTACGGCCTCTCTCTGCTAAATTTGTCTCCACAGCGCCAAGAAACCGCACGGTGAACGTAGCGCTTTACAAGTATTTTAAATTCAAATTCAAATGGCGGATCTCTGAAGACCTCGGACTCGGCCTCTCATTGGTTGGGCTCTGGGTCGGGATGCTCCGCAATCTTCCTCACCGCCTCGTGTGGATGTCTGGTCGCAGTTCGCCTCCTCCGTGGGCCTGAGGGAGTAGGCGGGAAATCCCGCTGGCGTGTACACTTCAAGTCCGTCGAGGCTGTAGAAGGGGGCAGGGGCTGGACCTACATCACCTGCGCGTGGGGAAGGGGATGCGTCCCTGTTCGGGCGCCATAAATGTGGTAAATACATTATTTACACTATCATAATTTCTATAGATACCAAAAGAGTCAAGTATAAATGAGGAGCAGAGTCCGTGGTGTTAGAGTCAATGGGGCTTTATTGCATTAACTCTAGTTAAGGGAGAGCTCCTTCACCAAGCGGGTTCAGGAGTGTTCTGAACTTTATTCACAGAGTACAATATTTATACATTCTTTGCATACATAGGAAGGAGCCCTCCAAGTAGAGTAAAAAAAAGATATGAGCATGTAGGCGTTCATTTTAATGAGTCATAGGTGAGTGGGTGCATGCAAGAGGTTGGTCTGCGTGGTCAGCTAAAACTTGTGCTGCCTGTTTGCGCAACTTATCTGAACTTTCCAGGAGGGCTACATTCTTCCTATCTGTTAGGGAGGGCCTTGGGTGTTAGGGTGACCAGTATGTCTGGTTTTATCTCTAGCCTGGGGCATGATCCAGATGGCTCCTATCTGTCGGAGAATGGTTGCTTCATACCAGTGGACTAGCGGCGCGGGTCGGTTAGGCCCTTCCTGTTCGTCCTTTGTGTAGCTGCCTTGGAGGTTTCCCTTGCCATGAGCTCTGCTTATCTCTAAGTGGTGGCAGGAAGGCTGGGCCCTATCTCTGCAGATGCATTCTGTGGGCGTCCTGCTCGAGGCCCAAATGTAGTTTGTTAGGTTAGCAGATAGCTCTTTTGCACACTGCTATCGTGTCACCCCAGGCTGGGCCTCTTCTTAGAATCGGCTCAACCACAAATATGCGAGGTCAGAAGAATGTAACTGCAGCCCCCAGGGTATCTGAAGGAGTGAAACTTACAGCAGAGGCTGGGCACTAAAATGGAGGAACGGGTTTACACAAAATGTCGAGGGTACATGCAGGGGACACGAAGGCCTTAGCGCCGTTAGATATTTTGTTTTCCTCAACAGCACCTATATACCGAAATTAATCTATGAAGGCAATCTTGTCCTGTAGGGAACTTTTTAAATTGGTTCTTGTTGATGCATCAATCCACACCCTGGTGACGTAGAGTCAAAATAATTTCCTTCTGCTCTACTGGATTACCTATTAGACAAACTTGCTTGTGTTGCCTTGGATGCTGTACCAAACACCTTTTGAAAAAAGGCACGTAGAAGTCTGGCACTCTGGTCTCCCCAAAGGAAACTCACCTGAAGCATGAATCTCGTGGCTAAACTCAGTTGCAGGATGCCTTGTTACCAATATGTGTTCGGAAATTTTAGGATGGGATTACATAACTTGCAAGTTGGGGTGGCTGGTGTGTGAGGGAGTGGGTGAACATATTTAATTGCACAGTAGAGATTACTAATTCACAATCTGCCTGTATAATTTCTCATATGTTACATGAGCATAGATACCACATAGCAAATGACAGCTGCAGACCATCTATGTATCCATATTGATGATGTCAGGAATTGTCATACAATGTTACCATAGATATGTTATTTAGAAATGCCTTGATAGTTGTTCTCTCCAAACCCGACAAAGATCCTCTATCTGTTTTTAATTACAGACCTATCTTCTTAATCATGATTATAGACAATACCTACAAATTAACTACCTACCATTCTCCTTTCCTTTCAATTATTCATTACGATCAAACTGATTTTATAAAGGGCAGATTTTCTTCGTATAACACTACGATTGTTTGTCATGTCCTTGCTAATGCTATGAAATCTCCTTTTCCTTTGGGGCTTGTGGCTTTAGATGTTGAAAAAGCCTTTGATAGAATAAATTGGCAATTCTTATGTACATTTCGTAGATTATTTTCTCTGTGTGGTTAATGCTATATATGTGAATTCCAGAGCTCAGCTATATGTTATCAATTATACCTCTGATATTTTTCTAATTATTTTCTGTAACAGGATAACGTCGTCTATCCCCACTTTTATTAGCTATAGAACCTTTTTTATGTCTCAATTGCAAATCTTCATTAAATAATGGAAGTACTATTGCAACTGTTAAGAAGGAGACTCCTTAACACTCTGGCCACTTTAGGAACTTTGTAATAGTAAAGTACCCCTATGACTAACATTTGAACACTAGCTTGAGAGCTGTAAATTCTCATTGAAACCATTTAAAACTCAATTGGAGAGTATTACAAAAAGAATCTAAAGTCATTAGATCTGCTTTAATCCATACCCATTTTAAGAAAGTGTTATGTTGCGCTAATGTTTCAAGCAAATTTGCAGTGCTTTGAATACCTTTAGCCACAGGCCCTTATTAAAAAAGGTAAGATTTAGCAGATTAACCTTGTAAATTGTTTATGGCCACGGGATAGTAGGAAAGTAGGATTAGTAACTTTAAATGTAGGCTTCGCACACTGGATGCTGGGTCTTTAATTCACACTATTATTTTATGCCCAGGCACATTGCTTTTGAGAAACAGTTATTCAGAATGGGACATGCTCCCTGCCTCTATTTTCAAGCAATCTATTGCTTGATCCAGCTTAGCGTGCCATGGGGATCCCTCTGTCCTAAAAATCGTCTTTAAAGAGTGTTTATGATTATTTTCGTGGGCTTTCAGTACTCTGATGTAATATTTTATTAGGTCCCCTGAAGTGCCAAGTCCAGTCTATTTAGACCAATTTCCAGCCTTAGCCTGGTGTTTCTAGCTTGTCTGGGCGCCTGTAGCACAGTTTGGTAAGCTTTTATCTGAGCTGGGTTGACTACGTTCGCTAGTGCGCCTGGAAAGGCTAAGGGACTGTAATTGATTGCAAGCATTAGTTTTGCCCTGAGTAGTCAACATAGGCACTGTAGATGGACTAGCTGAGCGATAGCTGTCTATATCCCCCAGGCTTCAAGCTTTGCCCATAGTCATCCTCGATTAACTCTATCAAAGGCCGAGGAGCAGTCTTTAAAGCAGCAAAACAGGCCAGTGAATAATTTGTATTTTAGGTTCTGTATACCTAGTTCCTGCATTCTTGGGATGCCAGTTATGAGATATGATCCAATAATGCTGTAATATAATTGATTTTAATTACACTGACCTTCATTCGTGTATAGCGTGTTTATAGAACGTCTTGGGTAATTTTAGATTATTTTAAAGATTTTACATACTTGATATATCATTTTTATTTTAGCTATCATATTATACATATGCTAATTTGAAATTATTTGTTCCACCCCTTGCATTAATGTTATTAATCCTGTAAGCTAAACTAGCTTGAAGTTTATAGAACACATCAGTATCAAAGACCTTTAGTTTATATGGTAGTCTTTACTATATTGCTTTGAACAATACTACTAGTTGTTCCAAGCTGCCATCTCATTTTCCCTATAGAAAGTCTCCTGATTTATCCTGAAATCCCCACCGATTTGCTCTTATAGCATCTCATTATTTTAAATTCAAAACACCCATGTAGGGCCAGATTACATTAGTGATGCATTAGTGCACTGGTGACTGATTTTCCCACCTAGCATCCAGTATTTCTGTGTCTGGTGGACAAGGTATTTTACTTTGGCAAAAAACTTTACATTTAGAAAGACTGGAATGGTTTCCTCCAAGCCTTGCTCCACACACTTTGACTCATCTAGAATATTCTTAATAGGCAGTGTCAGGTTTTATTCAAAAGTGAGGCTGGTGAAATTGTCTTGGTTGCATATGAGGGTTTACTCTTAATGGAATGTTGCCATGGTCAGTTTTAAGGTCACCTGCTGAGCAACCTGATGTTACAACTGGGAGTTACTAAAGTGTTAGTCAACTGGAACACAACAAAAATATAGCACTGTGATCTAATTATGAATCTGGACTGCAGTTCTTGCTCTAGAACCATGGGTGGATTATAACAGTGAAGTGAAATTTAAATAGATTATTTTGAACAGCAGTAAAACATAGACTATGTAATGACATTCTAAACTATGATTTAATTTCTTATAGGTATTATTTTTTACCAAAGAGCAATTTGATCGGGACTAAAACTGCTGACAGAATAATATGCCAACAGGTAATCTTTTTACAAGCTTGCTTAAGTATGCTATACTAAATGCTGATGAATGTTCTGCACAACTAAGCAATGTCCAATCATGTGTAACATTAATTATTAGTTATATCAGCCATGTTTGAAATGTTTTAAAATTGGTAGTGGAATGATGCTACTTTGTGAAAAGCAGGGAGTAGTCACTCAGTAGACTAATGTGTCCACTGCGGGGGCTTCTGTTCGACCTCATGGTCACAGATACAAATCCTGTTGGGTCTACTCAGGCTTTCATTGATCCTAGGTCGATAAAATGAGTAACGTTGGGTAACAATAAGCATCTGTTATTCAGCACCCAGATGCCTTAAGGGTATCCACATGGGACACATGTACATGTAATGATGATAATTGGGATTCATTTACACGGCCAGTTGTTATTTTGGGAAACCTTTCATGTTTCCTACCCTCTTGCACCTAAGGTCTCCACTCATAATCTAAACAAGAGAATGCCTATTGTTCTCCCATCCACCATAATAGGTAATCCAATTTTCCTAAATTCTCACTGGAACCCAAACTGTATTCCTTGTTCCTTTTGCGGTTTATTTCTATCCTGTGGGCATTTGGCTATGCCGAGCATGGAGTAGACAGCAGAACTGCCGAGCTCTCTACCTCGCCCAGACGGTGTCACAAGCACCACAAAATGGAGTCTAAACCGCAATAGTACATCCCTGGACTATGTAAGGCCACCTCGTGACCACAAAAGGCGACAAGGGGTAGAACCAAACCCCCCTCATGACAAGAAGGCTGTGAAGCAGTGACGAGCTGGGAAGGAGATCTGCATGGAATACAGCGAGGGGACCAGTGCAGCTGAAGGATTCAACCCAGCGGCCCTCTGAAGTGGGTCATGGGACCAGCCAACTCATCGGGATAGTCAGAATGCGGCATTGGTTGGTCTGCCACTACCAACCTCAAATTCCTCTACTCAGTGTGCGGCCTAGGCCAGGTCACGCTGATCATTTGGAGACCAGGTGCACAAGATTAACTTGTTTGCTGACAATAGCCTCACACTCACCAATCCCGCAGACTCCCTCACTTCCCTACTCCCCACTCTAGAGGAGTTTGAAAGAGTCTCAGGCTTCAGGGTCAACCTTGCCATATCTCATATACTCAGTATCACAATACTACTAACTGACCTCCTGACCCTTATGGTGAAGACACCCTTCAATTGGGAAAAACATTGGATTATATATCTGGGACTTGCCATCACGGGAAACTTAGAGGGATGGTCAAGAACCAATTGGATACAGCTCTGCAAATATATTTTTGAAGACCAGCGACAATAGCTGCTGCTTTATTTGTCATGCTTAGGGCACATAAATATAATTAAAATGAACATTCTACCTAGGGTTTTATATTATTCCAAATGCCCCAGACTCTGATAGTGATCCAAGTTATAATCCAACTCCAGAATAACATTTGTGCATTTATCTGGGCAAGGAAAACTCCACGAATCTCTAACAAAATCCTAATGCTCCCAAAGGATAGTGGGCAGTTTGGCATGTCCTAACCTTCTGGAGTACTATTCGGCGGTTCACCTACGATATATTTCAGTATAGGTCGTGTATGATCGCGAAAGGCACTGGTTAAATATTTGCAGGGCAAGGGGAGTGGCCGAACAGCGGACCAAGATGGCCGCGTAGTTTTGGAGCCGCGCTTGACTCCCCGGACCAAAGAGCCATCCCGGAGTCCCTGCGCCGCAGAACAACGTGGTGATGAGAAGATCGTACTATCGCGGCACCTGTACTGCGGCAACATCTCACTGCTGCTGATCGGTGATCAGGATCTGCAGCGCCGACGAGGTGTGTACTGCGGCCTGTGAACTCCCCCAAAGCCATGGCCTTGATTACGGCTCGAGCTCTGTTGTGAGAAGGTGTGCGGAGCTCCCCAGGGTCACGGCATGCACACACCTCTCAACTTGGGAGAAAGCCGCTGAGGGGGTTGCCTCGCAGGTCTTTACCTCAACTCAGAACAATTTGCGCACACGTACATAGGCATAAGCGCCGCCCTAAGAGTGGAGAGTCCCCCTGCGCCTAGAACTTGCCCTCTCTACCGCCAGACTTGCTGGAACACCCCTTTCGCCACCACTGCCCAGCGTGGGACAGATCGAGGGTGCTTAGAGTATCTACACGACCTGTTTGCCCAAATATATTGCAAATACACTGCGCTGTTCCAATTGCAGGGGGATTCCCATGTTAGGTTTAAACGGCCGGGTGGTCACTGCCAGTAACGCCCGGATGACTTTATTGGGGGCCACAGTGCATAAAGGAAGCGGACAATACAATTGTCAGATCGTGGAATTGTCCATTGTGATGCTACTCCATGCAATCCCTTCCTAAGGTCATGGGCAAGGGAGATCCGAAACAGCGAAAACAAATTTTTGAGAAATCAGGTGGAGGCTAGGACTCAACGACTAGCAAGATGGCGGAGGGAGGAGATCAGGCCACAGCTCTACCACAGCCCCGTGTGCAAGGCAATGAGGCTCTTATGGCAGAACTCAATGCGGGCTTTCGTGCTCTGAACACTTGCTTTGCCGCTCTTGACAAACAGCTAGACAAAATGGGGGCTAGACTAGATCAGCATGACAAGAGACTTGACACGGCTGAGGGCAGAATATCAGACCTCGAGAATGGCTCGGCCAAGACCACGACACGCTTGGAGAGGATAGAACTGGCCTATTGAAGAATATTGCAATGAAGAATGAGGACCTTGAAGCCAGGGGGAGACGCAATAATGTTCGTATAATGGGAGTGCCTGAATCTACAAATAAGGGTCACTTGGATGGTTTTGTTGAAATCCTTCTAGTTGACTTGTTCAGTCTGAAGTCCTTTGCTGCCACTTTTGTTGTTGAACGGGCACATAGATCTCTTGGTCCGCAGCCTAACCCGAGCTATCCACCTCGCCTATCATGGCACGGCTTCTGAACTTTAAAGATAGAGACACTGCACTGTGGATGGCACGGGAACGTGGGTCGTGGGACTGGCAGGGCTCTACCATCTCCTTGTACCGGGATTTCACTCTGATGGTTCAGGACGTCCGTCGAAAATTTGCACCAATCAAAGCCGTGCTACTCAAGACTGGATTAAAATATAGAATGCTGTACCCTGCGCGATTGAAAGTGGAGGTAGACGACAGATCTAGGATTTTTGAAACTCCAGCGGAGGCCCAAGAATTCCTCAGAATCTGAGCAAATGCGGGACCTTCAAGGAAATCACTCACGCCTGAACGTCCGCCCTCAGTGCCTAACTCTGGCTCCATTATGGAACTGTTTTCAGCCAGTTTAAAGAACTAATCACTGCAGAACTTTGATAAGTATTGAGTGCATTTGCCTCAGTTTTTGATTGCTTTCTTCCCTGTCAAGATAGTTCAGGTTTTTTGGACTTAGGGCTCTGGCTATACCGAAATCTTTTATTGCATGTTTACAAGTTCCGGGGATAAGGCAAAGCCTTTCCCCCGCTCCTTCCCCCCTGTGCGTTTGCACATGCTTGTCATGTTTACACAATAATTAAATGATATGATATGATTAAAGTTATTTATAGAGCGCACGTTCACCAACGGTTTCTTGGCGCTTGGGTGGAGAGGCTTAAGACCGAGACAGTGTGAAGGAGTTAGTTGTATGCCTGGGAAAAAAGCCAAGTGCTAAGCGATTTCCGGAATTGTGAATAGGAGGGTATTTGGCTTGATTCTGGACCAGTTGAAGTCGGTGGGATTGGTATGCAGGAATTCTGGCATACAGTGAGTTGGAGTAGTCGATGCGGGACATGATTAGAGCCAGGGTGACTTGGATGAGGGCTTCAAGTGATAGGAATCTATTTATTTTCCTGATTCCGCGTAGATGGAAAAAGCAGACAGAAACCACAGAGTTGATTTGGGCCTTCATGGAGAGGTCGCTACTGATGGTGACCCCTAGGCTCTTGACCAAGATGACTGGGGATGGCGGTCTGCCCAGTCAGAGGGGCCAAAAATCGGAGTTCCAAGGGTTGCCTGGGGGCCCCGTAAGGACCAGCTCTGTTTTATCGGGATTAAGCTTTAGCTGGTTTGCGTTCATCCAGCTACTGATGAAGGTCATGGTGGATTGAACGTTCTCTATAGAGGAAGGAGAGGGATCAATGATGGAGATGAACTGGAGGTCATCAGCATAATTAAATATGACTACTGCTCTTTTCTGGAGTTCAGAGATCAAGGGGAGGATGTACAAATTAAACAAAAGGGGAGAGAGGGAGGAACCCTGGGGAACTCCACAGATACGTTTTCCTCCGAGGAGAAGCTGGAAAGGTGAATTTCTTTATAGCGGTCATTGAGAAATGAGGTGAGACATCTCAGCGGTGGGCCCCGGTTGCCGGTGCTCTCGACCCGATCGAGTAACAAATTGTAGTCGACTTGGTAATAGAAATGTTTGCTTTGAACCGTTGAAGGAATTTGGGATTTCCCCTATGTCGAGATTATGGGGAAGGTGGGCGGGTTGGGGGAGGGGGTTTCTTTAGTTATAGGGCATCATTTGTTCCTGACTCGACTTGTTTGCCATGGTATTTCACATGCTAATGTTGACGCATACATATGTTGTGTTGCTCTGACCACATGTGATGATGGCGGATAGGCTCTCCACTGTCTCGGACGTTAATTTTTTTACATGGAATGTGCAAGGTTTGAACAATACCTGGAAGAGGAAGCATGTGTTGAGCTATTTACAGTGCCAAATGGCTGATATTGTTTTTTACAAGAGGCACATTTCCCCTACTGCCCACACAACATTCGCCTCTAGCTGGGGGTGCACAGCTATTTTGCGAACTATAGTTCTTACTCCAGGGGAACTGCCATAGTGATACATACTTTCAGTGTGATTCTTGCACCGTCCAAAATAATTGGACTGTCTAATATAACACAGCTACTGATGATTACAGTTAGGGTTTAAAACTCTTTTGATTAGAGATGCTGCGTATAATAGTGTGAAACAAATCCCTTGCTGGCAATTTTTTGTGATATACTGATACAGAAGCAGTTGCCCTTCCAATTAAATCATGTGCATAATGACAGTGCTGGCTGTTTTACTTTAGTAACAGGGAAGATTATGAGTTACAATATCGCTTTATTGTGTATTTATGCGCCAAATGTAGATGATCCTAGTTTTTTTCATACTTTACATGCTCTGTTGCTTCCCTTAGGATCTGATTACATTTGTTTAGGGGGGGATTTTAACCTTCTTTTGCAGTATGAAATGGACAGCACTGCAGAATCCCCTGCCACAAAACCCCGAGCTAGCAGGGTGCTTGGTGATATTTGTGACTCTATAGGGCTAGTGGACATATGGCGCATTTGTTTTCCCACTGGCGCAGTAAATACTCACTACTCGGCCCCCCACAACACTTCAACACGTTTGGGCTATTAGCTTGTGTCACATACAATTGTCCCCTGGTTTCGGTCCATGACTCATGTGCCTCGAACTTACTCCGACCATGCACCCGTCATTATGCATACTCGACTACCTAGACCTGAGGGTAACGAAAGGCAGTGGAGGTTTCCAGGACAGGCTCTACATGATTCGGTTTTCTCAACGGAAATTCAGGAGTCAATAGTGACCTACTTTGACCTAAATGTAGGCTCTGTCAGTACTTGGTAGACGGTATGGGAGGCATTTAAGGCGTACTTAAGGGGGAATGCATTGCTAAGCATGCTGGGATACTTAAATCATTGCGAAGCAAACTTGCTCGCCTGGGGGACCGTCTAAAGGCCTTGGACGAAGAACAACTCAAGCATCCAGACCCTACTAAGCAAACCAGCCGCTTGCTGTTACTGAACAAGTTTAGGGAGGCTGCTGACAATGAAATACATTTTTAGGGAAGTATGCCACCACCAGGCGATATAGTGTAGGGGACAGACCGGGTCGCACACTGGCACAACTGTTGAGGCCTTGCACGGGAAAAGCTTACGTTGCATCCATCCACTCTAATGATGGGCAGGTTCACAGCTGAGATTTTGGGTGCATTCCATCAATACTACACAGCTGTATACACGACACAAACTGGGCATGATGATGAAGACTGTAGGACATAAATTGTCAGCGCCATAGATGCCTTAAATGGTACCACAGCGCCAGGTCTTGATGGCTTTACAGGCATATTTTATAAACATTATAAAGACATTCTCGCCCCGTAACTTCTCGAGGTTTATAATGAAGCCCTGGAAAATCAAATGCTTCCTCCCATGCTTCTTGAGGCAGTAATCGTCTTGCTGCCCAAGCCTGGCAAAGACCCATTGAGCTGCGGCTCTTATAGACCACTATCACTTTTGAACTTGGACTATAAAATCCTTGCTAAAATGATTACCTTGTGACTAGAGCTGCTCTTGGATCACATTATATCCCCAGTGCAGAATGGCTTTGTCCCCCACAGATCCTCGGCGCTCAATTTGCGTACGTTGTTTGCAGTGCTTTACAGCATTGCGCCGGAGGTCCCAGCTTCAGCGGTTCTACTCGATTTGGAAAAGGTATTTGATTCTTTAGAATGGACCTTTATATGGGCCATGATAAGGAAGTGAGGCATCCCCAAAGGTTTTATAGACTTTATGTTATTACTCTATGCCTCTCCCACGGCTAGACTCAGCCTGAAAAGTACTCTGTCCACCCCGTGTAATCTAACATGTGATACTAGACAAGGATGCCCTCTTATCTCCTTTACTTTTCATTCTGGCTCTAGACCCTTTGGTTCGCCACTTTCAGGAGAAACACCTTCGCAGAGGTATCCAGTTCAACACAGGCCCGTCCTGGTCTCTCTTTATGCGGACGACATGTGTTGTATCTTCGACAACCACAGGACAATTTGGATCCACTGATTAGAGAGATTCTTTGATTTAGTGGATATTCGGGTCTGGGCATAAACTGGAGCATGTCCGAATTATTCCCCTTGACGATGGGCACCGTAGAATGGGAGTGTGAGTTCCCATTGAAATGGTGTCATGACTCAGTCAGGTATTTGGGAATCCAGATTCATAGAGAGGCGGACCAGATGGTGAGGCTAAACTACGGTTCGGCTATACACAAGCTTGAGGAGCAGTTAGAACAGTGGATAGGGCTCCCACTCTCCATGTCTGGCAGAATTGCACTTATGAAAATGATTGTTCTCCCAAAATTTCTATACAGGTTTCAAAATATTCCTATTACGCTCCCTGACAGTTTTTTTTAGGACTCTTAGATGACATCTTATCAGGCTCGCATGGGGCGGCAAACGGCCTAGGATTAGATGACTTTACCATATGAAAGGGGAGGTCTGGGGGCCCCGGATTGTAGAATATATTACTTAGTAGCACAGAGTTGTTTTGCCCATTCATGGTATCATCCATATGCGAGCATTTCCTACAATAAGCCTGAAACAGACCTTGTGCTCCCAACTCCACTGCATGCCATTTTACCTCAGGGTTTTCCTCGTGACCCTAAAGATATTCAGACAGTGTCCACCATGAGCTTGGCGAGGTGCAAACTATAGCGAGTTGCTGGAAGCGGATCACTGTATTCTTCTGAAATTCCCGTAGCTCACAATCTATGGCTCCCTATGACAGACGAGAAATTAGTTGTTTGTGTACTTAAATCCCACTCTATGATAAAGTTCTGTGACTTATCCGGAGATGGACAGGTATTCGATAATGTTGGGGGGGGATCGATGAACCGGGCTGTCCTTTATGGACCAGTTTATTTTCAGCAGGATGGGCAGGGCTCTGCGTGCCAAGATATTGGAATGTCTATTGGAACCACAGTCCTTCAAGCCTCTATCCCTTTTGATAACAAACTCTGATGGGACCCAACTGATTTCTAGGTTATACAAAGCCACCATGACTTTCATCCCAAGCCATGATACTAAGGTGCGAGAGACATGGGAGCATGATTTGGGACATCCTATCCTTGATGACCAGTGGGCAGTCTGTTGTACGGAGATTAGGAAAGTTTCCCTTAAGAGTCAGCAAAGGTTGATATATTTTAAAACCCATAGAGAGAGTATATGATGCCGGCCACGCTACACACTATCGAGCCATCCCGGCCTCATAACTGTCGCAAGTGTGGTAGCCCTTATGCTGATTTTCCCCATTTGACATGGACTTGCCCTAGGATTGCGGGGTTCTGGGTAGTCATATTCGACATGATATTTCGGATGACCCTGTTGACAATAGAAGGTACGCAGGTTTAGTGCACTAGCATTGCTTTTGGCTAATCGCGGGATAACTCTCAGATGGGGTAGTAAACAGCTTCCTACATAAGACGCATGGCTTGCAAGTCTTTGATATTGCAACACAAATTGCTAATTTTATGCCACATTGCTCCCACCTAAGTCCAGGCCAAAAGATATCTGGGATCTGTTCAAGACATATTTGCTAACCTTGGAGTCTGTTGCCCCTAGTCATACTCCAGATGGTATAGTTCCAACTGGTGTGGGTTGAAGGATTGAATATTAGAATATATTGTTTATTTGTTTTCAGACATGTTTGGGAGGGTGATGCACCTTAACCCTGGGACGATGTGTACTAAGAAGACTAAATATGTACTGGTCAGGCATGGTATAATCTGATGTCACTTTATTATGTTTTACTTTGTAGATCATGGCATGATGATGCCCAATGTTTAAACTGATCACAAGAAATGTGCAGGAACAATTGTGGAATTGACATTGCTTTGTATATGTCGTATAATGATAAATAAAGTTAAAAATATATATATATATTGGCAGGGCAGCGATTTGCCACCTGCTTTTGGACCTAGCATGGCTACTCAGGGCTGCATGCCCCAAAAGCTCCTACATTGCCACCGACCAGGGTGGTTTTAGATATTCGGTATCAGATGGGGCTCAGAAAGGGACTAACAACCTTCCCACCCCCCAATACACCCTTAGCTAGAAACCTGGAATTTACGCCTGCTGTATAGGCCTCTTTGGAGTGGGAGAAGGGAGACTGCAGGAATATGGGCAACCTCTTCCAGGGTCATGACATTAAGTCATTTGAACAATGCAAACAAGATTTCCACGGGTCCATTACTATCAGCTCTGGCACTGGGTACTAAACCTCCCTAACACTGCGGTGGCCACTAAACATTTAGAAAATTGGTAAAGTCATTTGAGGGCACAAATGGATTGATCTCCAAAATCTATTTCTTCATACAGGACTCTAAACCCCGATCCCTTCACACCTAATAAACGAGATGGACAAATGATTCGGGAAAGGACATACTCCCAAAGGTCTTGGTCCTGCTATGTTATGTGCAGCCATAGCAAAATCCCTCCAAAGTATCCCTCAGTAGTAATATGCACATCAAGTGATATTCCAATGGTACCTCACCCTAGCGTATGTACCCCATGACTTCAACCTCTGCTGGCGATGTAACCAAGTGGTGGTTGCATTCAAATCCGTGTGGTGGGACTGTGCGCACATCCAGTCTTTCTAGTAGGAGATCCTGATTCATGAATCATATCAGGGCCACCCTGGACTACCCTATCCCACCTGCCCCTGTTGCTGTGCTCATGGGGAGATGATAGACAGAAATTAAGAGCGTGAACTATACCCTTACACGCCATACCAGGGTTGGCCAAGCCATCTCCACCTCTCTCCTCCCTATGGTTTCACTGGATATGGCAGATCCTAGCCATGGAACATATCACTCACAGCTAAGCCAACACGGATAAGAAATTCACTTGACTTTGGCAACCCCTCATAGACTATATAACCACACTATCCCCGAGAAAGTCCTGGGGGAGGAACCAGAGGCACGGGGGCTGGGAGCAGGCAGCCTCCAACATCAAATGTTTAACATGCTTTGGTCCTGATGAATGCCACGGAACCAACGGGGCCAAAGGGCAGAAACATGTCCACCATATTCACCGCGGTGGGGCGACAATAAAATCCCCATTACACTGTGCACCTGCTTTTAATACCATATAGCTGCCAGTCACATTAGAACTTAAATTTGGTAATTATAATGGTTTTTAATCTAACTCACTCTCTCACGGGCCCCCACTTAGTTTAGAAGTGCATCCTAATCATCAGATGTATGCCCACCCTATACCAAATCGAGTTTCTAGAGAGCGTGGACTGGCCAATGTTGATGCATGACACCTGGTGGTGTTTGAGACCAGTCCTTCACTTTTTGTGAGATGCCCACACTCACAATTTAACACTTGAGCACCGTGGTCACTATACTGGGAGCGGCCCAATTTGTGTTAAACATTTTATTTTGGAGGCTGCCTGCTCCTAGCGCCCCACGCCTCTGGTTCCCTCCCCCAGGACTTTCCTGGGGATAGTGTGGTTATATATTCTATGAGGGGTTGCCAAAATCAAGCGAATTTCTTATGCCCACACTCACAATTTAACACTTGAGCACCTTGGTCACTATACTGGGAGCGGCCCCATTTGTGTTAAACAACCCCTCGTAGACAACATGTCAAATCTTGAATTCAGTAGTCTCACACTGCAAAGACTTCGGACCATGCAACTCTTTGACCACCCCTCGAGCGTTGTTGTCTCCTTGTTGCAGGGATGGTGAATGCTACCCTTTTTCCCATCCTTTTCCTCCCGTCCTACCTTCCACCCCTGCGTCATCCCGCCATCCTTTTGGCTAGCACTGCTCTCAATTACATACACACGATTACCTTTTCAGAGGGACTGTTAGGAGTGCAGACATCGTGTATGAGAAGATGGGGGTGGGGGTGGCTATTTGTTGCACCCCTATAAACAATACCCGAAGAGCTTTGTATATGCAAGTCTTATTATGGGAAAAAAATAAAAAAGGTTTGTTAAAAAAATGAAATAAAATCCAAGCTAGATCTTCGTAAGCCCTTCTGGCGAACAGACTTTAAGTGTCTCTCATTGTGCCAGGATTGTTAAACTCAAATTTTCAGATACAGTACAAAAAGAAATAGGGTAGTGCATCAGCGTATTAAAAAAACGAATATTTCTAAATCTGTTTATTTTGAGGACAAATGTATTAAAAGATCTACTGGCCCGGTGCATTCTTCCCACAAAAGATATCTGTTATTAAAGTTCTGTTTCCTAGTTGGAGAGTAGTTAGAACTAGTCTAGCTCAAATGAGGGGGCACTCTATTGTTTTTTTTACCAGAGTTATGGAGCAATAGCTGATTTTTCAAAAAATGACAGCTCTTTTATCCACTTTTATTTTCCTATGGTACAGAGTTAAAACTCGGTCTTTCCAGGTAGGCGAGAAACAATGGGGATGGTATTACCACCCAAAGGAACGCAGTCCAAGCAGACATTAATGAAGAAAATTCGTATACCAGGAAACAAGCTTAAAATGCTTAAGCAAAGATTCTGGATTTAAAAATAAATCTTTTAACATTAAGTTAATATTGAGTGAGCAATTCTGACAGAGGAATGGCGCTAAGAAGCTGCGAGTCATTTTGTAGGAGTAAAGAAACAATATCCTTGCCTTCTGGTATCATTGGATAGTGTCTGTTTAATTTATAGGCAACTTCCAGTTGCTCCATACTCAAAATATTTTCGCAATAGGACTGTGGAGATTGAAACTTTGATTTGCATTTTATATATCAAAGTGATTCTTTTTTTATAGTTTTTATATTATGGGAAACTGCTTTCAAGTTAGTAAACTTACATCTTTTTTTCTTTCTTGTATTTTTTCCTTTAGACCATGGAGAACCCTGTGGAGACAGACATCTATCATTTTGCTTAAATGGAGGGTTTTGCTATTTGATACCGTCTGTGTCTAGACCTTATTGTAGGTAAGTCAGCTTAACCAAAGAAGTTGTACCTTTTAAGCATTACCAAAGTCGGACACTAATTATTTTCAAACCCTGGCTGTGATCAAATATGGAATTCGTTTAGTGATGTAAGATTTATAAAAGTTGGGTATTTATTATCAGAATATCGTGGTATAAAGATTAGCTGACAGAAATATTATGTTTTAAATATCAGTAAAGTAAATAATACAAAATCTACACTCAATAGAACGATAATATGTAAATAATATTTAGGCCGTAATTTTTACGTCAAACAGTGTTTTGTGGTATTGTTGTTTTGCAATGCAACCGTGAATGTGAAAAAATGAAAAGATCCTAGTATTTATGTGGGCATGCAATAGCAAATGTGACACATTTTATTCGCTTCGGAAACATCAGTCTTTTATGTGGTTATCTTAACAGGGACCTATAAAAATCACAAATGAATACATATCTTAAGCAGGAATAATGTGTAACATACTCTCCGTTGTTTTGGAGAAGTTTAGAGAGAGTTAGCAGGAATAAAGTTGTTAGGTGCATGCCATGTTGTAAATATTACAGGTACCATACACTAATATATTCAGTAAAATACCTATCCTGTTGCCTGGATTCATTTTGGCCTGCCTGAACCGCTGCTGACATACCCCGTTGACCAATGGAAGTCATGGATTATCCAAATCTAGGGACCCCAGCCATTTGACTGACGCCCGCAGAGATATTGTATTTAATCCAGCGGCAGTTGAGGGGTACAATACACACAGGAACTTACCATCAATGAGGACTGGTCTGAGCAATGAGAGCCGGCATCCAAAGGAAAACATCAAAAATGAAAATTATTTGGACATCGAGGTCTTCTAATGATTTGTAATATTGAGGACGACAACATGTCATCACCATGCCGGAAGTGACTGCTGCCCTTTGATTGTCCAGAGATCAACCAATTACAAAGCTGGACAATTTAAATGAATTCAGCACAGTGTGTATCCGATATTTGCTTTAAAGCACTGTAGTAGGCATTAAGCTGAAACGTGTCTGCGCCCATTAAAGCTGATTATTTTTTATCCTGCTAGTGCTCCAACCATTTTTAAAGTAGTTGTGCAACTGGCGGATCCTACCTCTGCATCATGGATGCACCCATCGCATGTTCGGTAGATATATATATATGCGCCCAGAACTTCGTTGTCCGCCCCAAGAAAACTGGAACCAGAATAACGAAACGGACCCAATCAGGTTGGTTTCAGCGCTTATTTATTTTTGTGCACCCTCTTGTCCGCCATGACGCGTTTCGGGCCCTGGAGCCCTTGATCACATGACATGGTCGAAATTCACCTCGCGATTTGTAGTGCAGAAAAGGTCACATGTTCCCAAGCCTATAGAAATAAACAAAATACTTCAGCCTAATCCAAACTTTTTAACAAAGGCTTTTTCAGAATTCTTTACATTTGTTTTTTTCATTCTTAGCCATTTCCTCTTTGCTTACTACTCCACAGACATGTGCAAAATTCACAATAAATAAGATAAATATTTAGAATAAATATATAAATATGTGCAAATTTGCAATCATACTACAATAAATATTTATCAACATATCAGTTTAACATCTATATACACCAACATCAATATTCATATTTCATCATATATGTACACATACCCTTTAAAATATTATAAAAATACTTTTATGAAAAGGGTGATTTTTGTGCAAAGTTGGCAAGATAAGGTGCGTATTGTGTAACTGAACTCACTTCGATGTGGAATTTGGTACTCTAAGAGGATTTGGAAATACTGCCCCAGTGGGCATTGTCATTTTTCGGATTACTGCTACTATACTGCTTGGGAATTTTTGTGTTGTTCCTGCACACCGAAAAGAAATGTTATCATTTCCCCCTTAAAATTGTGATTGAATTGATAACATTTAAAACCTGGCAGTGCTAGATGGTTTAGTTTGTTTGACGACCTTTGTACCCCTGAATCTCTTTTTGGGCTTATGCATCTCTTGACAGATTCATACCTCTTGTCTTATAGTGTTATTCTAGTTGCAGACAAGTGTATAAATCTTCCGTCGCGTTGAGGCCATATGGTGTCTTGGTGTCGAGCTCCAGAATGTAACGGGTTTCCAGTAATCTTAAACGAGCTTCTCTGTTGCCCCCTCTTCGTAAAGGCTGTACCATGTCTATTGCAAAATACTTTAGGCAGTTTACATCCCCCTTGTGGCATAAATTCACATGTCTCGCCACAGGGTAGGCTTCATCTTTGTTGGTTACTGCCCTCATATGTTGCAATATGCGCTTGTGAACTTGTAACTTGGTGCTACCAACGTAACACAGCCCACAAACGCATTCCAACACATAGATAACATGATCTGACTTACAAGTTATCTTCTTAGTAATAGGAATTTCAGCTTCACTAAATGGAGAGCTGTATGTTGTTTTGTTCTTTCCTATGGTACACGCCTTGCACACGGCACACTTTAGGAAACCCTTGCTTTTTCCTAGCCAGTTGTCCCTGATTAATACTTCTGGACTGCTCTTGACCAACATGTCACTCATGGACCGGGCGCGACTGTATGTTATTGCTGGATAGTTCGCCACCGTTTTTCCAATCACAGGGTCCCCTGTGATTATATGCCAGTTTTTCTTGACAATATTTTGTAATTGCCTGTGTTGGCGACTATATTCCATAATAAGTCTTGGCTGGCAACCAGCATTATTTGCCGCTGCATGTTTTGCCCCCACATCTGCTTGCGCAGCCGGGACCATTCCTGCTTTGTTAGCCCTTTCCATTGCTTTTAGCACCAAACTTTCTGTGTAGCCTCTTTGTATAAATCTTGTTTTGCTCTCATTTAGTGCTGTTAAGCAAGCAGCATCAGTACTACAGATTCTTCTAATCCTCAGCATCTCCCCGTAGGGGATGCTTCGGATTAAATGGTTGGGGTGCTGGCTATATATATATATATAAACAGGAACTCGCCAGACGCCCACAGTGCCACCAACTATTTGTTTAATTGAAAATGACGAAGAGCGGAACCCGATTCTGGTGCCAAAACAAAGGTGCAGATTAATCCTCAGCATGCCGCCATGACGCGTTTCGACTGTCTCCACAGTCTTGATCAAATTGATGTGAGTGCATTGTCACAGAAGAGGTATAAATAGTAAACACAGAGGGCGGACTGTTAGTTAACACCCTCCACAGGTCATAGGTTTTTTGTCAAGGAAACAAAAGAAAGACTAAGGAAAATAAGAAGAATTGTTTTTCCCTTTTTTCGTCTAAAAATAAACTCATAGTGAGTTCAGTCTCAAAATATTACACAATTTATACAATGTAATGAAATGTAATAAAAGTTGTGCAAAGTATTGCAATGGTCATAAATACACATGTTAATAAATATATAAATATATGAATACCATAAAAGATATATTGATACAATTTCATTTGAGACCTTATGTTTCCTATTTAAAAGAAAACCTGTGCAAATATACCGCAAGTGGGGACCTGTAAAAAGTACATGTGCTAATTTCAGATGTAAACATAGAAATACCTGAGAGTGTGACAAGGAGCAGCTATTGTAGCATAGTGCAAATTAGTGCGAAGTGCCAATAATAAATGATTAAAACTTGCAATTTTAATTTTTAAAGTTTAAAAGGAGGAACCCCATCCTTTAATAGTTGATAACATAAAAGATGATGCCTAACCAGCTAATGCAAAAGCAAAATAGTTCTAATTCTATTACGGTATAGATCGGTTGGCAGCCCATAAATAATAAAAGAGTGAGTACCATGTATCGTTGAAAATCCTGTGTGATTTTTGTTTTTGTTATGTATAAATGGAATCACAGGCATGTGTAAAGGTCCTCGCTAGCGTTAAGACCCCTGGGGGTTCGACTATCTAATTCTAATATATAACGGGTCTCAAGCAACCGTAATAGTGCATCTGTTACCCCCTTGTTTCAGAGGCATCACACAGTCATTGATATAATACAGTAGATGTCTTGGGTCACTGTCATGTGTACTCGCAAAATGGCGTGCCACCGGATAAGACTGATCTTTAGTGCTAATGGCTCTTATGTGTTGCAATATCCGCTTGTGAGCCGGCAGTCGGGTGCTCCCCACATACCGGAGCTCACAAGGGCACTGCAACACATAAACCGCAAATTCTGTTTTGCAGGTGAGCTGTTTGAATATTTGTACAGGCGTATCTTTGAAAGGTGTCAGATATTGAGTTTTGCTGCAGCCATATTTGCAATCTTTACAGCTTGAGCATTTTTTGGAACCTTTCCTCAAAGCCATAAAGGTATCTGAAATTGGCTGCTCTAGATGGTTCTTGACCAATCTGTCCGCCATAGAAGTGGATTTCCTGAAAGAGATTTCCATTTTTTTACCCACTAGATCACCGATGACAGGGTCCCCTGTCACCAGGTTCCAGTTGCAGGAAAAGATTTTCCGAATCTCTTTATGCTGTCGGCTGTAAGTAACAATGATCCTAGGAGGGTCTGGTATTGTTACTGTATTAGCTATGCTAGGGATTGGTTTGGGTAATAATGCCTGCACTCTGGTTATAGTTTTTGAGCGGTCAATTGCTTTTTGTACTACCCCCTCTGAATAACGCCTGGCAAGGAAGCGCAATTTACTTGCTTCCTGAGCTTTGGTACATTCAGCCTCTGTGCGGCATATTCTTTTGATACGCAGCATCTCCCCAAAGGGGATACTGCGTATCAGATGCTGAGGGTGCTGACTGGCCGCGTGCAGGAATGTGTTGCCTGCCGTTGGCTTTCTATGCAGTCTCGTGGCTAACCCTCCAGATTCTATGTACACTTCTATGTCTAGAAAACATATTGACGATGTGCCAATTGTAGATGTGAATTCTAGGTTCAGGTCATTATTATTCAACTGTGCCACAAAAGAGAGTGCTTCATCTAACGATCCCTGCCAAATCAAAAAGAGGTCATCGATGTACCTTAAATATAGCGGGACATGGTTTTGCATGGTAATCCGGTGTTGTCCAAAGAGGATCTGTTCCTCCCACCAGCCCATGTGCAAGCACGCTAGGCTGGGGGGAAACAGGCCCCCATGGCCACCCCTCTGATCTGCTGGTACACTTGATTATTAAATAGAAAGAAGTTCTGTTCCAGACAGATCTTGATCATGGAAATTAGCATAGTGTTATGAGCAGAGAAATTGATCGCACGCTGATTTAAATAATGGCTGACTGCTCTTATTCCATCATTGTGGCGTATTGACGTATACAAGGATGCTACATCTAATGTAATGAGCAAACATTCTGAATTCCATGTAATATCATTCAATTTACGCACAAAGTCAGATGAATCCTGCTCATAAGACCTTACATTTTTAACACTGTCTTGTAAAAAATAGTCAATGTAGGTTGAAATGTTCTCAGTTGAAATGTTAATGGCGGACATTATTGGGCGCTCAGGTGGTTTGTGGACCTTAGGAAGCAAATAAAACGAAGGTATGACTGGAAATTCCTACTTTAAGAATCCAAATTCCTCTTTCGAAATTAGGTTGCCGCTCCTCCACGCAACTAGTTTTGAGTTGTGGTCCTGTCATGCCAATTTAATTGCCGCCAAATTGCTCCTTTTGTAACAAGATTGGTCCTTCAGTTGGGATTCTGCCTCACCAATATACATCTCACGTGGCCATAAAACTACGTTCCCGCCTTTATCTGCCTGGCGGACAACGATGTTTTTACTTGATTCCAGATTCTTTATCAAGTTATTGTAGCTCTGATTCATTTTGATGACCGCTAAATGTTTTTTGTTAGTAATTTTGTATAATTTCTTTAGATCTTTCGTGGTGAGTTCTTGGTACACATCTAAATTGTCATGTGTCATAGTAGGTAGGAAAACCGATTTGGGTTTGAAAGGGGTACTACAGGTAGTATATACATATATATATATATATATATATATATATATATATAAGACACATGCTCTCTTCTCACGAAAAAGAACGAGCCACACGCAGGTGCATCAGGAGAATCCTTTTTATTTGCAAATCAAAGCGTCGGCATGACGCGTTTCGTCGATATGACTTTCTCAAATGCCGCTTTGCCGCTTTTAAATTTCCGATTCCCAAATGTCCACATTAAGTACTCAGATGCCCTGTTGCGATTGGGCAAGGCATCTCAGCAGGTAGAGGGAGGTGTGTCCAAAGACTCGCTACTCCGAGTCAAGCAGTAATTCAGCGCAGGTGCTCCCCCAGTGGGCCGTGTCTGCTTCTTCTCCACTCCGCCTAAAACTAATGTTGGAAAAACGAATCTCCTTCACCTTCACCCCGCCGCCGACACCACACTCCAACTTGCTGGCATCACATGAGTAAGTGACGCTTCCTCGTGTAATCACGATTCCAAAGGTTTGGACAACTTGAAGTCAGGTGAGAGAGGCGGTTCGGCGGTTCCCAAGTACATTAGGCATACCAGCAAGCTGCCACATTTGCCGCCGAACATCTTGTGGGGTGGGGGCTCAAAAGTGCGCTGTGGCTGCACACTAAATATAAGACACATGCTCTCTTCTCACGAAAAAGAACGAGCCACACGCAGGTGCATCAGGAGAATCCTTTTTATTTGCAAATCAAAGCGTTGGCATGACGCGTTTCGTCGATATGACTTTCTCAAATGCCGCTTTTAAATTTCCGATTCCCAAATGTCCACATTAAGTACTCAGATGCCCTGTTGCGATTGGGCAAGGCATCTCAGCAGGTAGAGGGAGGTGTGTCCAAAGACTCGCTACTCCGAGTCAAGCAGTAATTCAGCGCAGGTGCTCCCCCAGTGGGCCGTGTCTGCTTTTTCTCCACTCCGCCTAAAACTAATGTTGGAAAAACGAATCTCCTTCACCTTCACCCCGCCGCCGACACCACACTCCAACTTGCTGGCATCACATGAGTAAGTGACGCTTCCTCGTGTAATCACGATTCCAAAGGTTTGGACAACTTGAAGTCAGGTGAGAGAGGCGGTTCGGCGGTTCCCAAGTCCAAGTATATATATACATATATATATATCGCAGTTCCACAATTTTCCACCTCCTTTGTGCACTAATAAATGGGTGCTCTTACGTGGGTGGTGTACCCGCTAGCATGCAGGCTCCAACCCCGCATTTCTTTGAATTCAAAAGAAGAACACTCACAGGGGCGAGACCAAAGGTTTATTCACGGACTCACAGCAACCAGACACGTTTTGGCTGATGCCTTTCTTCGATGGTAATCAGGCGCGCCTGAAACGGCCAGCATTTAAGTCTTAATTTCCCGTATCCCGACATTGGTTAACAGCGAGAAGGAACAAGCTCTCAGAGAATTATATCGCCATCTTAGAACATGCATAATTAATTGCATTTTAGAACATTTCATCAATGCGCACAGTAATCGTAATTCAAATTCAATAATGCATACATTGAGCCTATTTCTTATGGTTTCATAAAGCTCGTAAGAAAATTCATAATGCTGCTCAATAAAATTGTGCCCACAGATGGCTTAGAGTGCACAAACTCCATCAAAGCCTATTTTCACATAAAAGTTCTCACAGGTTACTTCCACTTCATTACTAATCCATCTGGATTGATGGAAGTTTGTCCTTTGATACTCAATCCAAGGCAGTTGCTGGTACCTACTTTGGCCTACTGAGAGGACTGAAACCTTTACTGGGCATCTTTGATCCCTCTGTCCGTCAGACCATTTTACAGGCCACGATTTTGTCTAGGCTGGACTACGGTAATTCTTTATACTTAGGGGCCAATAAATCTTGTACTCTGCAACTCCAAAGAATACAAAATGCAGCAGCCCTGATGTTGCTTGCACTGCCTAAAACATTTTCAGTGTCTAAGTCCTTATCCAAACTACATTGGCTGCCAGTAGAGAGAAGAATTCAGTTTAAAGCTCTATGCGTAGCTCATATACTAGTGCTGTATAGTCCAAGTCGCCCTCTTCGCTCCTCAGATCAAAAGCTGGTCTGTATTCTCCGTGTCAGAGCAGGTGGCCGTTTTTTTAAAGTGCTGGTGGCCAAATTGTGGAATTATTTCCCCTCTTTAATTAGAGGACTCCAGAATCATTTAGAGTTCCGCAAAGCTATAAAGACATGTTTTTTCCCGGGGTAATCGTGGACACTTTCTTTTCTTCGGATTTGCTTCAATCTATGTATACCTGAGTAGCGCTAGAACGCCGGGGCAGCTATGCGCTGTACAAATTAAGTAAATAAATAAAATAATAATGTATTTAAAATCATCAGACCTCCCATCTATATAGACCACTACCCAGTTAACATTAACTCGGTCTGTTTAATGGAGGTGACATTAAAAATCTTGCGCTGAATGTACACCCAAACCTTAGTGTGAAATTGCAACAAATTAAGAAAAATTTATAGACAGCCTCTTCCTTTCTCAGGACAAAAAAAATAGAAATACAGGAGTCTCTACGGTAAGAAACTACAAGACATTTGCTGGACATTTAATGATGGCAGAGAGAGGGGGCTCGTATCCGATATTTTGGATTTCGGCAACATATTACGTACATTTGTAACACAAGGTATAGTGACTCAGAGCGTTGTGAGGCAGCCCTGGAAGAAAAGACTGACGACAGGCACAACAACAAAGAAAACTCAGGGAGAGGAACGGAGTACATCTACATTAGCGACACAGTTCATTGCGCTAGAGATGTTACACGAGCGAAAAATCCGCAAATGGTGGTAGGGGACGTCCTTGCAGCATTAGGTGGAGGTAGAGAGGGTTCCAAGGGGTTTCCGTATATATATATATGATACCGGCCTATAAGAACCCGGGCCCTCAATTGATGGAAGAATGGTCTGAGCATACAGCCAACTCCTGCATGGGAATGCTCACCATTCTCATTAAGTTCGCTTGGAGTGACTGGGATAAGGCGTGCATAGCCATCGAGGATTTGGAGGCTGAAATTGCTAAAGATGAAAATAAAGCCAGACAAGAGGAACTGAGGACGCAAATGCTGAAACGCCTTAAGAATTATGAAGGCAAAATCAGACCAAGAAAAGTTTGCGCGTGCTGAGCGTGACTATGCACTTGGAAGAGTGTTAACGTTTGCAAAAAAGTTTGATGCACCACGGAGGGCTCTCTAGACGAAATCTGTGCCTCAGTCAACTGACCAACAAGATACCTCAGAGTCGGAGATAACCTATCCAGAGCAGTCCGGAGATGAAAGTAGGGGCGTTTCAGGCATGGCCTCCAATAGGTCCCTTTTTCACGACGAATTTCATGTCATCCGTCAGTCATGGCAGAGAGGCAACAGAGGGAAACCCCCGAAATCAAAACGCGGAGACCAACAAGAAGATGGGGGCAGTGGCGCAAAAGGACGCAGGTCTCCTCCAGTCACAAGAAGTGGACAAAATTTTACAAACAATGCTAACGTGAGCAACAGGAGAAAACCTAACCATCATAAATCTAACTCCACGCAAATTGACACAATGCGAAGAGGAAGTATTGAGATTGGGCTTTACCTTTTGCTCACAGAAGAGACTTGAATATATTCAGACAAGGATTGACTTATTACGGTTTACAAGGAAATTGAAACTTCATACATTTTTCAAGTTAAGACCAAGGAAACAGCAGATTACGAGAACGGGAGAATAGTCTTCAGCCATTGATATTCTAGTCGGACATGATCTACCGGCATCACAAGTTTTGGAGGACTTGGGCAATGAAATCGAAAGACCGTGTGGAACCAATGAACTGACAGGAGTACTAAGCATAGAACAACGGAGTGCAACAATTTCTTATAAACCAGCATCTTTTTGTTGCCCCAAATGCCTAACGACATTATTGATACATTCTCTGATGCTGTGACAAAGGAATTGATAAATTTGAGGAAAAGAGGTTATGTACAGGCAAAGAAACACACTTTTACTCATGAGCAATATCAAGCTATTGAAAACATCAGAAGGGATACATCCATTGTCTGTAAGCCCTCAGACAAGGGCGGTAATATAGTGCTTCAAACTTATGATGCCTATAATAAGGAAGCTTTACGGGAATTGTCTGATGTAACATATTATGAAACAGTGAGTAAAAATTTATACAATTTGAGCATCACAAATTGCCATGTGTTGTTGAGAAAATGGTATGACAAGGGTATGTTGGAAACAGAAGAGTATCTGTTTTTTAAGGTTTTTGAATCCGGTTATATCCTGTTTTTATCACTTGCCAAAAGTACATAAAGACGCCATATCACTGCCTGGGAGACCATTGTCTACTCGCAGGGCAGTCTTTTGGAACACATGTCATGTCTGTCTATATAGATAATTTCTTGTCTGAGTTTGTGATAACATTAAAATCTTACATTAAAGACACTATAGACTTTCTCCAACACATAGAAGGAGTGCAGTGGCAGTGGCAGGATGGAGATACTATGATTGTGATGGACATCACTAGCCTATACACCTGTATAGCACATCAGGATGGCTTACAGGCGGTTAGGTATTTTTTGAGGAATCGATCACTGAAATTCAGCGTGCACAATTAGATGCTGGTAGAATTATTGGAATTCTGCTTAAGTAATACAATTTTCTTGTTCCAGGAACAACACTATAGACAAGTATCTGGAACAGCCATGGGCACCTGCTTCGCAAATTTATTTGTGGGTTGGTGGGAGGAGCAGGTGGCCTGGGCAGATGCCAACACCATCTGGACCAATAAAGTTGTTACCTGGTACAGGTATATAGATGATCTCTTCCTGGTTTGGAGGGGATCAAATGAGACAGCATCAGAATATGTGCAAATGCTCAACAACAACAATATACATTTGAAATTCAGTGCAGATATTAATTCTTCCTCAGTGAATTTTTGGGATTTGGAAGTCTGTGTGATAGGTTGTAAATTCTGTACTAAATTATATCGGAAGTCCTCTGTGGGCAATTCGATATTGCACGTGTCCAGCAGTCATCCCCCTCAATTTATTTGTAGCCCTATAGGGAACCGCTACGTATAAAAAGGAACGATACTAGGGAAATTGATTTTCAAAAACATGCTGATGAATGTTTGGAGAGATTCAGAGGCTATGTTGAACAAGTATTAAGTGGTGCGCTACAGAAATTGAACTCCGTCCCTAGAAGCAAATTGTTGGAAGGGAAAGCAACTTAGAAATCCAATGACTGTAAATTCAGAATGATCACTACTTTTTCAGCAGGGGAACTGAGAACTATCTTACATAAGAATTGGAGCGACCATTATTGACCTTTAGAAAAGCTAGGGCATTAAGAGACTACCTCACTAATAGCCATATGAGTAAAGTGGTTCCGAATCTGTTTGGAAATGAACTACAGGGGTCTTCCCCTGCGGGAGATGTAAGGCATGCACAGGGAGTAGAAGTGTCCTAACGTATCAGGTACCAGGAGTAAAGAAACCAAATA
Source organism: Lissotriton vulgaris (assembly GCF_964263255.1). Classification (NCBI taxonomy): domain Eukaryota; kingdom Metazoa; phylum Chordata; class Amphibia; order Caudata; family Salamandridae; genus Lissotriton; species Lissotriton vulgaris. The sequence continues at coordinate 93,692,958 of NC_141688.1, read as the reverse complement.
CCATCAAGAAATTTATTAATTTATTACATGCAGTACACCATATACTGTATACTGTTGAAGTTGACCTTGTGGACGTAAGTACATTGTTAGTACAATACATCAAACCAAGATGTGTATCTTGGAGTAGACAAGGGCAATTAAGAACTGTGACATGTCTTAACCGGTGGCCCGACGTTTTAAGGCCAAACATAATAGTAATAGGGACCTCCTGATCTTTTAGGCCCTGGATCATGTTCCATTACATCCGAGGGGAGGAGATAGGGTGACCAAGCTAAGGAGGCTGGAATCCAGATATATAATCTCCAAACGAAAGCAACTGAGGGCCTGAACAGTAATGAAGAACTTGTGGTACACTTGGTGACTAGATAATGTGCCACTGTCACGAATAAACAAGGGAACTCTTTGGAAGCGCTCTCATGAAACACACTGAGATGTTTAAGGATCTGTAATTGAAGATTGACTCTCTATACATATGAACTTTTGTTGGTTTGTGCTGAGAATGGAAGAGGCTGTGTATATATTTTTCTTAGTTCGTTGCAACTTCGCACTAAGGTTTGGGTGCCCATTCAGGGCAATATTTTTAATGTCACCTCCGTTAATGTGAACGGGATAGTGGTCTATATAGATGGAAGGTCTAACGATGTTAAATACATTATTAATGAAATGGAAGCAACCTGTGAGAACTTTTATGTGAAAATAGGCATTGATGGAGTATGTGCCCATCTGTGGGCACAATTTTATTGAGCAGCATTATGAATTTTCGTACGAGCTTTATGAAACCATATGAAATAGGCTCATTGTATGTATTATTGCATTTGAATTACGAATACTGTGCACATTGATGAAATGTTCTAAAACGCAATTAAGTATGCATGTTCTAAGATGGCGATATAATTCTCTGAGAGCTTGTCCCTTCTCGCTGTTAACCCATGTCGGGTTACGGGAAGTTAAGACATAAAAGCTGGCCGTTTCCGGCATGCCTGATTACCATCGAAAAAGGCATCAGTCGAAACGCGTCTGGTTGCTGTGAATAAACCTTTGGACTCGCCCCTCTGAGTGCTTTGCTTTTGCTTTCAAAGAACTACTCACCTCCACTTGAGGAGAGTTCCACGACACCAAAGAGAGAGTCCACAGGTATTTTTTACCCAACAAGTGTTTTATTTAGTACACCATTAGTGCGAGCATGGACGGTCAACGCGTTTCGGCTCCTGCCTTCAGCTGGACCATAGAGTCTCGCTGTCTAGAACAACTTATTTAAAGTGAAATTGTGCATACGATCCCTTGTTTGTTTCAATTAAAAAATAGACTAGACTGCTGACCCTCATTTTTGTTACAGACCCTGGTTAATCGTAACTGCCATTTTTACTCATAAAATGGTAAAGTACCATTATTCTAAGGCAGAAAAGAGCAGTGTTTACCTAAATTCATAGTCACTCATAAGATGCAATTAAAAAAGGGAATATTTCAGTTGGTTATGTGCAAAGTGGAGCTATCATTCTTATCTCAAAATCGGAAGAATTAAAAAAGTATATACATTATAAAAGATGAAAAATATTAGTAGGGAAACACCAATCTTTCAAGACTGCAAAAGACCAAATATCCCTAAAGTTCATTATAATCAATTAATTTGCTTTTCTAAAAGAGTGTTGTTGACAATGTTGACCAAAGTGCACTGTGCGATGACTCACACTATTTGTTTGATGGAAGTCCATTATGATTTTGTTACAATGTTATTCTAGTAATGTTCACCCAAAGTTAATCAACATTAACTCAGTGAAAGAAAGTGCTCAGTGCAGTGTGAAAATGATGTTCCAATTTGTCCTTTATTTCTTCTAAAGTAGAATTTCATTTTTGTTTACTTGATTAATGCAAAACTTGAGATCAATAAAGTGATAGTTATTCAACTAATTTAGTTCCATCCCATATTTCGTTTACTTGCACAGCATGTTGTATCTTCCTTTTGCTTATCTTCCATTTTCTAAATTTACCACAATTCTTTTTTTCCTTTTGATACATTTTATACCCTTCCATGCTCATATTTCAGACATGTTCTTTTTGTGTGAGAGTGCACCTTTTAGCTCGTTATTTTTGTTTCTCTGTTTCTTCTTTGTTTTACTCCTTTTTATTGCAGATGTACATGCAACTCAGCAACCAGATTGTGACCAAATAGATTTTCAGTCCCAATGGCTAGAATAAGTCTTGATTCTGCTTTTCTGAGGTCTAGGATTCTGTCCCTTCCTCTTTCATTTTGTATCACTAATTGTGCTCCAAAGTATGTTAATACTTGGTTATCTCCGGAGTGTTTTTCTGCAAAATGTTTTGCCATGGGATAAGAAAGATCTTTATTCTTTATTGCTCTGAAATGCTGAAGTATCCGTAGTTTAATTTATTGATGATTTATTGATGGTTTCTTGCAGGGACTTTCCAAAATATGTATCACATGCTTAGATTCGCTGTGATATGATCGGTAATCTGCTCCACCTTCCCATTCTGCAGTCAATATGATCGTGGATTTCGGCCATGTCCCCACAAGCTCTACATTTTGAACACTTCCAAAATCCAGTTGTAGTTAGCCATGATGTTATCCCTGCTTTTTGTATCTCCAGGTGGCTGCGTGTTAAAAGATCGCCTAGAGAGGCTGTCTTCCTGTATGTGATTTTAGGTGTCGCTGGCAATTTCCTCCTCAATCAATCATTTAGCATTAGAATACTCCAATGCTTCTTTATGATAGTTCTTAAAATCTTGTTTTCCACATTGAAGTCCATGATTATACGTGTTACATCATCTTCTTCCTGGTTCTTGTTGACTTCCAGTAATATGATCTCATTTTGAGCCTTACCTTAGCTTTAGCACTTTTAATTACTCTGGGCGGATAGCCTCTCTCCAGGAATCGTACACAGATTTCATCAAGATTCTGCTCGATGTCTGTTGTTTCAGAACAATTCCTTTTGGCACAAAGCATTTCTCCATAAGGTATGCTCCACTTCAGATGTTGTGGATACCCGCTGATGGCAAGGAGAACGCTGTTGCTGGCGGTTGGTTTCCTATGCATCCATGTGCATATTCTCTGATCTTTGACAAATACTTCCACATCTAAGAATATTACCTACGTTTTGCTGCATGTAGATGTGAAAGACAAATTATAGTTGTTATTATATATATATATATATATATATATATATATATACGCAAATTTACTGATGGTGGTATAGGAAACTGACATATTGAAAAGCAGATACATTAAAATCTGGATTAGGTTCATAGATGACCTTTTCGTGACCTTTTCGTGATATTGGAAGGGGAGTCATCAGATCTTGAAACCTTTATCCAGAAATTGGATAATAACAACAAGAGGTGGCAAAAAAAAAGGGGGAAATGACCATAAGGGGGCAGAGTAGACCCCCCCCTGATCCCCTAGGTTTGATGTGGGCGCTATAAAAGGGCCCCGTGGGGAAAAAAAATGTTTTTTTTTCGATTTGCGCGGGGGGAGTGCCCGGTACGCGCACCGGGGAGCGTAGCATGGGGAAAACCCAGTTTATTCACTGTGTCATCTCTACGACCCTTTCTTGCGTCAATACGCCCCTTTTGCATACAGTACACCTGACGTAGGTATAATGTGGCGCAGGGGTTTACAAAGTGACGCATCTACCTAGATGCGTCACTTTGTAAATATAACTCAATAAGGTGCATGTTTTACGCTGCTGATGCGTCACAAAAAGTGACGTACCGATGGCGTAAAAGTGACGCATGGCCTTATAAATAAGGCCTTCAGTCTTCTACTCATGCGTCATATTAAATATATGACGTATTATGTCGGAAGTACTTACAGATACGTCAGTATTTCAGACGTATCTGTAAGCGCAAAAGTGATACATTGCTGGAGTGTGTCACAAAAATGATGCAACTCCAGCAATGCATCCTTTCACATGGGGCCAGGCCCATGTGAAAGGGCCTGCATCAGTCTTACGCCTGCTGTGAAACAGGCGCAAGATTTTGACGCAACAGCGTCATAAAAGTGACGCAGTGATATCTCATAGATTTCACTGCGTCACCTCTTGCGTCAATATGTCCCTTTTGCATACATTACACCTGACGTAGGTATAATGTGGCACAGGGGTTTACAAAGTGATGCATCTACCTAGATGCGTCACTTTGTAAATATGACTCAATAAGGTGCATTTTTTTACAGCACTGGTGCGTCACAAAACGTGACGTACCGGTGGCGTAAAAGTGACGCAGTGATATCTCATAGATTTCACTGCGTCACCTCTTGCGTCAATATGTCCCTTTTGCATACATTACACCTGACGTAGGTATAATGCGGCACAGGGGTTTACAAAGTGACGTATCTACCTAGATGCGTCACTGTGTAAATATGACTCAATAAGGTGCATTTTTTTACAGCACTGGTGCGTCACAAAAAGTGACGTACCGGTGGCGTAAAAGTGACGCATGGCCTTATAAATGAGGCCTTCAGTCTTCTACTCATGCGTCATATTAAATATATGACGTATTATGTCGCAAGTACTTACAGATACGTCAGTATTTCAGACGTATCTGTAAGCGCAAAAGTGATGCATTGCTGGAGTGTGTCACAGAAATGATGCAACTCCAGCAATGCATCCTTTCACATGGGGCCAGGCCCATGTGAAAGGGCCTGCATCAGTCTTACGCCTGCTGTGAAACAGGTACGAGATTTTGACGCAACAGCGTCACAAAAGTGATGCAGTGATATCTCATAGATTTCACTGCGTCACCTCTTGCGTCAATATGTCCCTTTTGCATACATTACACCTGACGTAGGTATAATGTGGCACAGGGGTTTACAAAGTGACGTATCTACCTAGATGCGTCACTTTGTAAATATGACTCAATAAGGTGCATTTTTTTACAGCACTGGTGCGTCACAAAAAGTGACGTACCGGTGGCGTAAAAGTGACGCATGGCCTTATAAATGAGGCCTTCAGTCTTCTACTCATGCGTCATATTAAATATATGACGTATTATGTCGCAAGTACTTACAGATACGTCAGTATTTCAGACGTATCTGTAAGCGCAAAAGTGATGCATTGCTGGAGTGTGTCACAGAAATGATGCAATTCCAGCAATGCATCCTTTCACATGGGGCCAGGCCCATGTGAAAGGGCCTGCATCAGTCTTACGCCTGCTGTGAAACAGGTACGAGATTTTGACGCAACAGCGTCACAAAAGTGATGCAGTGATATCTCATAGATTTCACTGCGTCACCTCTTGCGTCAATATGTCCCTTTTGCATACATTACACCTGACGTAGGTATAATGTGGCACAGGGGTTTACAAAGTGACGCATCTACCTAGATGCGTCACTTTGTAAATATGACTCAATAAGGTGCATTTTTTACAGCACTGGTGCGTCACAAAAAGTGACGTACCGGTGGCGTAAAAGTGACGCATGGCATCATAAATGAGGCCTTCAGTCTTCTACTCATGCGTCATATTAAATATATGACGCTTTATGTCGCAAGTACTTACAGATACGTCAGTATTTCAGATGTATCTGTAAGCGCATAAGAGATGCATTGCTGGAGTGCGTCACAAAAATGATGCAACTCCAGCAATGCATCTTTTCTTACCCTTCCACACCCCTGTTCCTTTTCTACATTTTCTTTGAATATCCACATTCCCCATGTTCACTCTCCTTCTCCTTACTTTCCTTCCCAACACTCACCTTCTTTCAGTCCCCCTACTTCACTTCTTTTCCCCTCTCATTTCTTACTCATTTTCCTTTCCTTTATCAATGCACTCCACTTCACTTTCTCTTTTTCATTTTTTTAAGAACATAGCTCGTTGATGAGAATTGGAGGTAGTTCTGAAAATAACTCTTTTTTTTCTTCTTTTTTCTTTTTTTAGAACAAAAACAAAAACAGGGAATGGAAACTGCTCAACAGGAGCAAAAAAATAAAATAATAATTAGGGCTGGGAACGGCAACGATGGTTCTCCAATGATCGAACCATGGGCAGAACACTTTGCTCCCCATAGCAAAGTAGCTGATCACAGTATCTGCATTTAAGGATGCCTTTATTAAATGCAGGCTGAATGTTCGGAACCAGCTCTTGTGATCTCCCCCTCACCGATGTTGTTGGTCCTCCGGTGGATGTAGAGGCCCCATCACTGGGAACCTCTTGTCCCAGAGCCCTGACACTTTCCCGGGCAAAATTCTGGGGGTGCCTCCTCTCCACATGGCGAATCATTGTGGAGTTCCCAAAAGAATATTTTTTAGTGGGGTCACCCCGTGACAGGACTGTGTGACAGATCCTGCACTCCACTTTTGGAGCATTTACCTTCTTTTGGTCTTCTGGTATGGAAAAAAACTTCCATATGAAGTGTTCTATTACCCGGGGTGGAGGAACCTCTTCATCAATAAATGTCTCTCTGTCTTCATTACTGCTGGATTCTCTGGCAGCCATGGTAATCCAAGAAAGATCCAAGAGCAAAAAACAGGTCTTTCAGTCTCAAAAGTGAAAGAAGAAGTGAATGAAATGGGTGGGGATTTCATTCTTTGTAAAAAAAAAAACTGTTAGCAACCAATGAAAAGTGTTATTTTAAGGTCACATGACTTGACGCGCTTACGCTGCGCGCACCGAAGCGCTTCCAGGGGCGCTCACGCGGCGCGAACGTAGGCGCTTCCGGGGGCGCAAACGGGGCGCCAACGCAGGTGCTTCCAGGGGCACTCACGCGGCGCGCCTAAGTGACGTTTTGATAGTTTCACGGAAATGCAAAATCATTTTCATTTCCTTATTTAAAAAAAACTGCTTTTATATGTATGGCAGGGGTGTGGAAATTTTTCAAAAATCTACTTGGCCAGGGGACAAAAAGTTACATAAATCTACTTGTCCTGGGAAGGTAACTGCTTGCCCCGCCTACTCAATAAATTACTAAGGTAGGTCTGCACAGAGAGAACCTGCACTGCAATCATTGCAACATACTGAGCAATATATATTTCAAATGCAAATCCAATTATGCAGTGCATGGTCATTCACTCTCAAATGCAACTGTTGTACTGAGTGGTTGTACAGCATGTGTACAGATGTGTCCATGTGCCCTGCAACCAATTATCAACTAGTGTGCATGTAACACATTTTCATTGAGTTGGGTAACAATAAAAATGTATTATTCCGCACAAAATTACCCCTCTGGGTAAAAGTGTGCTTTACAAATGCAAGTTATATTATCAAGCTAGGACACAGGCCTAAACACCGAGGCATTTTCCATGCACCTCTTGCACTGATGGGGGTAGAGTCTGAGTTCAAGATGCAGGATTCTTTCCTTTCACCTTTAAAAAAGGGAAAGCTTCAGAGTCTGCTTCGTCTGTGAAAGGAAAGCACCGTGCTGGTCATGTGAGCATTTATTTTTTGCTGATAGTTTATATAGCGCGATCACGACCCAAAGGTATCGGGGCGCTTCTCATGAGCACCAGTTACAATACAAAAGATTGTGTTAAATATATATTTTGTTTTTTTAGGCCAGAACAGATTAAGTGACCTGCAATGCTGAGACTCAAACCTGGTCCCCAAGGTTCAAAGTTGGCAGCTCTGGCTGTAACAGGGGAGTCAGGAGCAGGGTGGGTATGTGTGGGGTCTTTGTGTGAAGGGCATAGGGATGGTGGTTGGTTAAATGGTGGGGCAGCCCCACTCTTCGTAATGGGGGACTCTTTCCTCCCTTCACCCAATCTGGAGTCTGTGACATGAGGCCCTGGCCCTACCTCTTCTCCTGCCCTGCTCTCCAAGCCCCATTGCAGCAAGTCCTGAATCCTGTATTTAGAGGGCAGTGAGAGTGCAGGGGTGGTAGCAGAAACAGCTTGAGAGGCTGGAAAAGGTGCTGACTGCTCAGTGGTTGAATTGCATTAAAAAATGTATAAGAACTATGATGCTGCACAAAAGGGGGGAAGGAGGGTTAGTGAGTCTGGGGACTGGGTCAAAGCAGTGGCTAAAAACCCCAAAATATTTTCTAACTTTTTATGGTCTTTCACCTTCAGGTAAACTACATGTATAATAATGGACAGCTTTAATTGAAGTGAAAGTTATGTTAATCAGTGGAACACTATGAAACCTCTATTAGTTCCTGCACTGACCAACCAATGAACATTTAGCACAGCAGGCAGGAATCTCTTGGACAGACCCTCCTGGGCACAGGCACCCACATGTGCTGACTGCACATGCATCCCTGTGAACAGGTAGCTGTGCAAGTTTCGCTGTAGACTTCTGATGCTAGCCACAGGCATCCATCCTGCAGGCCACTGAACTCCACCAGAGACAACATCAAACTATAAAAAGAGCCGGGCAAACCTTTGAGTAGCTATGGTTGAAGTGGAGGCTGTGAGATGCAAATTAGTCTCTGCTGAAGGTGGGTCTGGCCACCGGAAGTGGAAGGGGTAATTTAACAGCTCTGTATCCGCAGGGGCCTGTCCTGGAGGCTTTGATGCCACCTAGTGGTGACACTGAACCAGTGACAATGAGGGGTTATGACCCTGAGATCCCCTGAAAATCATTTTTTAGTCCGAATAAAAAATAATGCGGATGGGAGAGTGCAGGATCGAGTGGGGTTTTGGGCTTGGCATGAGTTTCAGGGGTGGCAATAGGGGGGAGGACAACAGTGTAAACATTCTTCATGTACTTCTAACGTACCCAAGCATTGATGGCTCTTTGCCTAAATAGAGCTCGAGAAAATCTGATCACATCACAAGCTACTGTGATGCTTACCGATTACAGCCTCCATTCCCTATAGGACAGCCAATGAGGTCGAAGGTCTGCTGCAGTGATCAGTTTGTAACCTACGTGCCATAGATAGATATAAGTATGGTAGTTTGGTGGGCTTCTGTGCCTGCTACCACATATAATGTAGAGACACCTGCAGTTCCCCAGCCCTGATCCTAGTGAACTAGATCAGCAGGCTGAGGCTTTTCTTCTGTGATCTGTTTACAATGTGCCTGTCTTAGGCTCCAAAGCCAGTATGCTAGTTTGAAGGGTTGATTAACCTGTTGGAGAGGGAGAGGGGTAAAGGGAAAAGGGGCGGGGGAGAGGAGCGGGCAGGGGGGAGAAAATGAACAATAGACTGCATGTGAGCGTGTATTAGTGCAAAGAAGCGTGGAGTCGTTGGTATCTTTACTGCATGTTTAGTAGTTGATACAGTCGAACTCCCTGGAGCAACGGGGGGAATACAGAGAACATTTTTATAACAGCAGGAACACCCTGAGGTGCTTCAGCAAGAACCGATTGGTGTGCATGGAGTATGTGAAGAGTGTGCGGTGTGCGAGGACTAGTAGTAGTGAGGAATTATTAGGTTGTGCACTCGTGCAGTTAGTTTTGATATTTTCCCCTTTTTTTCTGACACACAGTCTGAGCAACAGGGAGAGAGAGAATCATTTTAGAGCAAAATTACACCTGCTAAAACCAGAATATAACCAAGGTGTGCGGGTTCCAAGACTGAAGGGAGTACATTTAACTATGATGAAGTAAAGGAGTTCAGCTGCTGCAAGCTGACTCGTGACTGGGAGCTCATGGAGTGCTCCTACAGAGTGCTGGGGTGTCTCTTGCAAACCCTGCATGCCTACCGTGCAGCCCACATGCAGGATATTCTGTGCCAAGTGAGTGTTAGGGGAATTGCGCAATTTTCAGTGCTATAAAATTAATTTCACCAGTTCCGTTGTAGCTTGTTAAAACACCCAATTATCACAAATGACGTTAGAGCACTAGTTGGAAATCCTTTTCTTTGTGGTCTCCTGGAAGAAAGCAGACAATGTGGTGCTCCGAACACGCAACATGTAATGTGCAAAATGGGGAGGGTGCCAGGCGTCCTCTTGATTGGACTGATGTGGTTTGATCCATACAAGTCAACCAGTTAAACTGCAAGTAAGTAATGAGCTGCGAGAATCATCCTAGGAGGGGGGTTTGAGGAGGAAGAGACAGGGCTGAGGCGCTTGCAGCACGTGGCTGCATGCAGCACTCACGAGCCAAGCAGTTATTTCAAAATGTGCTTACACAGGCACATGGTCCCGAAAAATACCAGAAAAGAGAGCATGAAATGTTGTTGTGTGAGAGAAAAATAAGGCGAGGGAGAGAGAATGAGACCGTGTTAACTCATGTCACATTGTGTGCAATGTGAGCTGCGCACTCTATTAGCCCACCAATGAATGAGTTTCGGCGCTATGTTACTGATTCGGGACACTGTAATTTCAACATCTCTTCGTCTTTTTATATATTACATAACAGCATACAGAGGCTCACTGTCGCAAGGTAAATTCTCATACCGGCAAAAAGAAGATTGCTTCGATAAAGGCACTGTGCCGGTTAACGGTTTGCAACTTCTGTCCCCAAAGGAAATAAATACAAATTGCCTATGCGCCCCAACAGTTTTAAAATCCACCAGTTGTCACAGACAATTCGAGGTAAAACAAAGATATTGCTCATTTGCTCTAATGCTAACGTGTGGTGATGTGGAGATACTGAGCGCGGGAATTTTAAATGTTTACGACTCAGCATAATTCTTTAATGGCAAATTTAATATAATAAGCATAGCTGAGCACCACTTAAAGAACAGTTCGCTCCGAACCCCAAGTTAGCACGCTCTGTTTTCTCTAGTGGAATCTGAACTGGGCACTAGCGTAATGCCGCGTTATTTAGACTGCTATCAGTGGAGCTCTCAGCAGGATGTTTGCATTTCTTTTTCCCTTTGTGAGCAGAGAGAATAATGTGAACTGTATTCCTACGACCCTGATGCCGCAAGTTCACTATGCATTAGCCTAGTAACATTAATGTCACACTTTCTTCTCACCTCGTTCTAAAGGTCGCGCCCCAGCATCGAGCTATTTGTGCTATCCTCATGTGTTAAAATGGAAACGGCTTCCTCGTGGTTCTCTGCACGTCCAACCCATTGATATTGAGAAAGCGAGACACCAGATAGCTGACATTGCCGTTTGTTGAGACTGACGCTTCAGTACCCCAGCCAATCACAGGCTACAGCCAGTCATGGGCTGCTAGCCAATCAGAGGCCTTAAAAGCATGTTCGTGCTTTCTGATTGGTCGTGAGTCCCAAAGTGCGCAAAGCCTGTATTTTATGTATGCGATTTAATGTCTACTTGTCCATCGGACAAAATAGACATTAAATCTTCTTGCCCGTGATAAAAATCAACATGGCTCGGGCGTCGGGCGATACGATTCCCCCACCCCTGTATGGTACTAAATGTCTTGCGTTATTATTTACTTTTCATTCATATTTTTTTTCACGAACGCAAGTAGCGCTCTGGTTGCGCTTTCCGGAGAGCTTACCGGTGCGCGCACCCAGAGCGCCCCAGGAAAAAATTATTACAAAAAAATATATATTATTAAAAAAAAAAAATAATAATTAATACTTACACAAACAGCAAATTTATAAAAAATCGTAGGTTAGAAACTCGATATAGAAAGGAATTAGCTTTTAAAAAACCTTTGAAATTCACTGAAAAAAACCATAGGTTTCACACCAGTTATAGTTAGCTGGAAATTTTACTGACATAAAACCATTGAAATTCCCACGTTATAGTTAGTTGGACTCACTATAACTTGCGCGCCTGCAATGCACTGCTGATGACGTCACATATTACATCACTCATGACATGGGCAGTGACATCACTCATGACATCACTGATGACACCATCCTTGTGACAGAGTGACAGACCTCCTTTCAGTGTAATGTAACCCTTGAAACACATTCAAAAATAGAAACTAACATTTTCAATAAAATGGAGATACCCATACCAGTTACAACAACCAATTCAGTAATTCCACCATCTATATTAACAGTTCTATATAGTCACTCATACATATACTCACTCATCATATGTAGTGATACACCTATACATCCTGTTACACACCGACAGTCATCCAAAAGTTACTCACACACATACTCACACATGCAAATAAACTATTGAACATCCATTTATTTGCATATACAGCTATACACACACTACCACCTTACTTCTAAGGAAACTTACACATACTTACTCTCTTAAACAATCACTTATAGAAACACATACTTATTTAAACAGGAACTCTTACAATCTCTCACTCTCACATATACTCACTTATATACATCAATACTCACATATACTAGATTAAAACATATGTTGTTACTGTTAAAGACACTAGTGAGACAGTCATTCACTCACTAACACACACATATACACATTAATCCACCCATACAGTCCTGCACATATGCTGTCTTCAAAACACATACAAACAGTGAGTCAGTCATTGATGCATCTATGTGCTAAGTAATACCCCCACCAAACCATACAGACACTCATACGGATACTAAAAAAAAACATCTGATAACCCATATACACACACATGTAGCTACTCACCAACCCATGCAGCCACTTATACACAAAGTAAAACACTGATACATATATTTAAATATTTAAACATTACTCGCTAATAAATGTATTCACTAAGATACACTTAATAAGCCAGTTAGCCAATCAATTTTTTTTTTAAAACATCCATTTAGACACTTATTTAAACATTTATTCTTCCATCGACCTTTACATATACATATATAAAACATATTTATTTTTCAGAAAGACACACATTCACTGGATGGTGTCATCAGTGATGTCATGAGTGATGTCACTGACCATGTAATGAGTGATGTAATATGTGACGTCATCAGCAGTGCATTGCAGGCGCGCAAGTTATAGTGAGTCCAACTAACTATAACGTGGGAATTTGAATGGTTTTATGTCAGTAAAATTTCCAGCTAACTATAACCGGTGTGAAACCTATGGTTTTTTCAGTTAATATATGTATAGATGCCAGTAGGTAGTTATAGTTAGGACCTATTTTCCATAGGAAATCCACAACATTCTATTTGGAATAACTTTAGCGCCGGTTCTTCGCAAAATTTACAAAACTGGTGGGGCGCTCCGGTCTGCTCCTATCCTGAAAGTCTTGGGGTGAAGCGGGGGCGGAGAAAAAAGGGGGTCCCAAAACGTGTTTTCCCCATGCAATTTTCCATAGGTACCATTCTATGGTGTAAATCTGTTCAGTAGTTCCTGAGAAAATGACAATTAAAAGTACATATATATCTGTGGATCTGCGTATCTTGCGCGGATTTTAAGCGCACCGTCCTGATCATGCGTAGAATGCTGATTGGCTGTCAAGTGTTGGCAGCCATTTTGTTCCTCGGTATAAGCGAGGATCTAGAAATTAGTGGAACAAGTGTTCAAAACGTATGAAGGAGGCAGGTAAGAAATATTTTGACCCTCTAGACCAGTTTAGGGGGACCCACAAGGACCCCTAGGGCCCGAAACCAAATTATTTTTGTTGAAAAATTGGAAAAAATGTGCGCTAGGTGCATGGATCCGCTGTAAAAAAAAATTTAAACGAAGCACGTGCTCCTGTGCTTGTTTAAAAATTAGCTATGTGGGAAGGAGAAATCCCGGGTTCTAAAATATTGCATTTGAAGCGGGGGCAGAAAAAAATGGGGGTCCCAAAACGTGTTTTCCCCATGCATTTTTCAATAAGGACCGTTCTTCGTGGCAACAGCCCGAAAGGCTGAATGGCTGAACGGAATTATATCAAATTTGACATAGTGGTAGTCTTTGGTTCATACTCGTGCTTTTTGCTTAAATGGTGTAAATCCGCTCAGTAGTTCCTGAGAAAATTACAATTAAAAGTTCATATATATCTATGGCCTCGGTGGATCCGCGCATCTTGCGCGCACTCCAAGCGCACCGTTCCGATCACGTGATAATTGACTGTCAAGTGGTTGTCAACATTCTAAACCAGGAAGCATTGGCAGCCATTTTGTGCCTCGGTAGAAGCAAGGATCTAGAAAATAGTGGGACAAGTGTTCAACACGTATAAAGGGGGCATGTAAGAAATATTTTGATCATTTAGACCTTCTTAGGGAGAAATGTGCATTGGGTGCATGGATCCGCCATAATAAAAATAAAAACGAAGCAGGGGCGCCTGTGCTTGTTTAAAAATTAGCTACCTGGGAGGGCCAAATCCCGGGGTCTAAAATATTAAATTTGATGGGGGTCCAGAGGGGCCCTGTAGCCCGGGTACCGCCATTCCTCGGTGCTACAAAATAAATGGGGGAGGGAAATCAAAGGTCCATCTAAGCCCCGAGGATTTCCACCCTCCGGGGTTTTTTTATTTTGAGAGGGGGCCCGTGTGGTCTCCATTCTAGAGCAGTCGAAAGCCTTGGGGAACAGCACCCCCTAGGAGCAGCTCCTGCTGTGTCATGGGGTGTCTACCCCCGGGACACTGCTGTTTGCTATGGCAGGGCAGGAGTCGAGGTTCCCGCTGTGTCATTGCAAACTTGAAGGCATAATAACAAGTGCCATTTCGCCACAATTTTTTAAAAAAGCCAAAAATACAGTGAAAATTATATCGCCCTATTTATTAGGTGACGCTAAGATGCATTAATGCATGTTAGCAGCCGGTTTGCTAAGGTCTCGCTTCGTACCTCCAATGAGTTGCAATGTAGGTGTTCTCAGTGGCAAGGTAGGTGTTTCTATGAGAATATAAAAAGGAAGAGGGAGGTATGACGATAGCGTTGTATTTACAAGGCGGCTCTGGATTTGAGGACCCATAGGAAAACTCTTGTTAATTGCAGTTTATGTTGAATCCTAACTTCTGTTCTGAAGTAGACTTAAGCATGTTTAATATGCGAGGTGGATTGATGTGTTAAGTCCACAGTCTTATATTAATAAGCTTTTCACTTGCAAACATAAATTATTGCTGTATTTCTCGTGATATTGGGGCATATTTACAAGGACAGTGTTAAAATTATTGTATCTTTAGCTTTAGGAAAGTGTCGTTAAAGCGGCCATAATGGCTTAATAATTCGTGAGAATTCCAATAGAAGCCCAGGTTTACACCTGAACATTTTAACCCTGTCCTTGATAATATGCCCCCAAGTTTGCTATGGCAGGGCGAGAGCCCGGCTCTCACTCTTGCATAGCAATGTTGAAAAAATCTTCCGGTAAGATAACAAAGGATTTTAAAGTTCATTATCACCGTTTTAGTTGTAGTTTGCTGCCGTTAAAGAGGCGACAATTGTAACGCCGTCCTTGTAAATATGCCCCTAAGTTTTGTAATGTCGACAATCCTGTCTCCCATTTAAATAGGCACAAAGTATTTAGTGAAGTGCATTGTGAATCGTGATGCAACACTGTCTAATTGTGATCGATAAAGAATTCGAAGAGTTGTGTACTTCTTTTGCCCGTAATGTACATAGGGGCTGATTTACAAGTCTCTTGCGCCACTATTGTATCACTTTTAGCATGGGAAAAGTGGCGCGAAAGTGGCGCAAGGGGCTTGCAAATCTGCTACACAGTGTTCCGTCTTAGTTTGCTTTCCTCTCTGTCTTGTAGAGGATCCTGGGTAAATATAACGGTTTCTGTACAGCCAGTACCTTTCAACCCTACCCCCAAACTGCTTACTGCCTCTTACCATAGTAACAGTTCATGGAACACTTAAGTGAGCACACAGGTTACAAGTTCACCACACAATGTTGCTAATCCAAACAGTTACTGTGCTGGAGTTTTTAACATTTTCCATAGGAACCGTTAATCGCAGCTACAGACTCTGGTAAAGAGCTGGTAAAGAGTTAGCCTCAGTATTATACTTCTTGTTATAAACATCATTTCTATTTTTAATTGTTTAATGTTTTCTAAGCATATGATTATCACACTAAATAATAGTGAAATGTTGTCAGAAAAAGATGTATATACTTTTTTTATTAACTTTTATTAAAACAACAATAAATAACTAGAAACGTAACTTTAAGATAACGATATAATAAATAACTAGAAACATAACTTTAACATAACAATATAATAAGCAAAATGTGAGATGGACTCCAATGGAAGGAGGGTAGGTAACCTGCAAAACAAAAAGGAAAATAAGTGTTTAAAACTAGATCGTTGTGACTGAATGAGGTCATAGATCACAAATTAAGGTAACACTTGGCAATATTTGTTATTTGCACGTCTGCAGTGTGCCTGATACATTCCACCTCTCTTATAAGCCTGTGTTGAAGAGGTGTCTGTAGCGAAGTGACTACTGCATCAAATTTACAGTATGGACCAACAGGTCTTTAAAATGATTCAGAGATGAGACAGAATTAGGTGAGAGATTACGTCATTATGCAGGACAATATGATTTATTTCAAACGCATTTAAAAGGAGGCATTGTGTATCTAGCCCGCTCTGCTTACCTCGTGTAAAAACTGTGGTGAACAGAGTTCACAACTTGTATTTTGCTTTGGTTCTACACTGCAGGCTGTATTAAATTCAGCCTTGATTTTTTTATCGGCAGAGTGGACAGCAGCATCCATAACTTTAAAAGAGAAACAATGTGAGAGAGAGTGAGAGAGAGAAAGAGAGAAAAAACAACATTAAAAGTGTGAGAGAGAGAAAGTAATAGATGGAGCACGAGAGGTAGTGTTAATACTCGAGAAAATCTTCATAGCTCACCTTTTTGCCTCCGTTGTGTGTCCAAGCACGTGCCTGTTCATGGTGCACCCTCAAGTTTAATGATCTGAAAGATAGTATAGAGCTAGTAATAGCAGAGTAAATACAACTGCACAAGTATATTTCTGCTTTATGTCTTTGGTTATTCAGGATACTGTATTATATCAACTTTCACTGCAAGGTGTTGTCTGTGCGCTTTTTTTCTCACAGAGTACTATACCCCATGCACTCCCACTGCATATCGGTGAGTTCTCATCACTGCGTACCCAGACAGTTGCAGCCCATTTACTCCCAGAGTCCGGAGGAGAGTGCCTTTTCTTGCGCACTCAGACTGTTGCAACCTATCCATTCTCACTGCCCGGAGGTAATTGTACATTCCTACGCAGTCAAGCTGCTGCACAGTACTCCTCTCTCCGCACACAGGTGACTTCTGGTTGCTTCCGATACAAGCTTTTTTGCTCACCTTGCGCCATTGACGTGATTCAAAGAGGGTGCACTCACGTGTCGAAGCAGCCTTCTCAGACGTTGTTACGATGGCCACGCATCATCGCAGAATCCTCGAACGTTGAGCTCTCGAGGTGTTGGAGGGGGACGCCAATTTGTGAAACACAACCTGTTAGATAAAAAGGAAGATAACATTATGCGTCATTTCTTCATCAAAGGAGAGAGGAAGTGAGAGAGTGACTGAAAAGAATATTCGCAGCTCACCTTTCTGTCACCGGTGTGTCTTTCACCACGTGCCGGGACATAATGCACCCTGAAGCTCTACATTTAAAAGATAGTAAAATAAAGATGTTATGATTGGTAATTGTTAGTATCTTGATGTGGAGCAGAATTACATCGCCCTTTCACACACCTTCCCTCCCCATTAAAAATACAACTATTTGTACAGTTCCAACTTGTTTAATAGGCTTCGATTTTTTAACAATTAGTATAGTAGTAATGTTTTCCATCCGGTTGTGAAAGCAAGTGGTGCTCAGTGATACGCGTGGTTTCAATCATCACGAGCGACGGACATTTGACTGATTATAAAAACTTTCCTGCTTTTGGAAAAAAAATACAAATGCAATGATATACGGTATATAGGACTGCGTACGCCTAAATCGCTGCGTCGCCTTTTTGTATGCAGTCTGCTGCACCCCATCTACTCCCTCCGCTGCGCACCCAGGCCTCCCTGCTCACCTTTTCGTGGATAGGGCACCTTCTACATCATGCAGTCCTGTTCTGCCACCAAGAAGTCTCACATATGGTGCTGAGTCTTGATATCGCTATGGCTAAAGACATACTCGTGCACCTTTCTTCATCGCAGGTTCCTCACCTGCTCAGTCCTTGCGGTACTACTAACTCAGTGACCAAAGAGGCCACGCACGTGGTACTGGGCCCCCCTGTTCGGTGGTTCGGGCCTACATGAGGCGTCCCAACCACTAGGACGGGCCATCACAGCGCTTGCGATGGAAGCAACTCTAAAGTGGCGTAGAGAACGTGCGCCCGTCTTTTTTATTGGTAGGGTCATGTGTGGTGTGGGTGTATACCAGCCATGAGGGAGTGTGTTTGTGCCTTTCTGACAACTAGACCTGGAAGTAAGAAATCACTACAATGGAAATCTGGGCCATGTAGCGTTGTTGTGTTTTTCTGGAAGCGTAAGCAGAGTGGGCTGGACTAACATATGCCAGTGCTGCACGAGGCTGTGAACGATGACTCTGGAGCTATGGGCTTGTTTCCGACGTGAACTATATGAAAAAAGAACTGATTCGGTTGTCCGTGTTGTAGTGCTGCTGTCACCCGGTTCTTACACGCAAATGTGTCATTATGTCTGTAAAGTCCCACAATATGGCTAACATGGAAGGTACGGGGTATCATTGACCTTATATTCATCCATAGTTGCACACATTAAACATGGTGGACATGACGCATTTCTGCGAATATGAATGTTTGTTGTACATTCAGTGGTGTGTTGTAGCTGTAGTAATACAGGGCTCTGAAAGATTTAGGTTGCAGTTTTTGGCACATGAAGGGCAGATAATATAATATGTATGTGGTCATTCAGGTATACTGTCAAACTTGGTGCTGGAAATCATTGTTCGAGGCTCGGAGTCGCGTCCACATCCTGTTATTGTAGAGTAATGACATAGTCAATGCGTGTTTGAAAATGTACTGTTAATACGGTGGTCATGTAAATTGTTGATATAGTTTTGGGTCGACTTCACGCTATATAAATATACTAAAAAATAAAATAAAAAAAGAAATAGTACACATTTATAAATTGACTATACAGTTTCTTTGTAGTATTGTAATGATCCACTTTGTACGTTCGTATTTGTAGAATGAGAGAGAGAAAGTTATATAATCAAAGTTTTTGTTATTGGCAGAGGTAAGATGGTTGCATACGCTGTTTACAGCACAATATAATGTGGTAGGGCGCAGGAGCAACATTCTATAAACATAATAAGTACACAGATAATTGAAGTGGGTACGGGCACGTGTGCTCGACTCCATTTTATTACGTTGCTGAATAATAATCATGATATCATACACAGATATTCAATCATAAACGGTTTATGACTTCTGCTGTACAAAGGTAGAAGCACTATATGTGAAATAATACACAGAAGAATCTATCGTAAAGGGTTCATAAGTTGTGGTGCACTAAGGTAGGATCGGTTTGTGTGGAGCCTGCGATGATGCGTGGTTCATGCAGAGCGCACTGGTAAGAATGTCTTTTGGCAACTGAATTTTGCCTTAATAAGGCCACGTGGCGATTATTTATGGTGCACTGAGTTAGTGGTATGTCTGGTGCTCAGCGTGTGCTCACTCTGCGATGATGCGTGGTTCGAGCCATCTGTACTCAAAGCATTGAGTGTTGCATACTGGACTGAATGAACTTTGAGGGGGAAAAAAAACTACCATCAATGGTTATCAATTGCTCTGCAATAATGTCTACTGATTGCTCCCCATAACAAATTAAACAATTGCACTTCACGCAGTGCATTCTAACTTTCTCAAAATGGGAACGTATGTCTGGTGGCGATGTTGCAGATTGGGAGCATTTGTTTTTTTTAACCAATTATAGTGTCTTACACAATTAGCATCTGTACTAATCTTGAATTGTGAGCCCTACTGTTTGCAGTATAGAACGGAGGCAGTCATCAAGAAGGGCCCACAGCCATGTGGCATTGAATTGAGCTGAATAGTTAGTGGTAGGTGTGGCTCTCAGCGTCTACGCAGCCAGCGATGATGCATGGTGTGGGCCAGCTGCACTGGGAGCAATGTTTTTTGCGTAGTGAACTCATTCTTAGTCTTAGATGATCATTTGAGATGTCATCAGTGATGTCACTGACCATGTCATGAATGATGTAATATGTGACATCACCAGTGGATTGCGGGCACGAGAGTTAGAGTTAGTACAACTAACTATAACGGAGGAATTTCAATGGTTTTGTATGAGTGAAATGTCCAGCTCACTATAATACCCCTGAAACCTATGTTTTTTTCAATTAATTTCTAAGGTTTTTTAAATGATAATTGCTAACTATAACCTGCCTGAAACCTATGTTTTTTTCAGTCATAAATATATTTACTGAAAAAAACATAGGTATATATATATATATATATATCTCAAATAATAACTAAAATATTTAGTGTAAGGCGAAAATGTAATATGAAATTCTCCACTGTCAGTCATATATATATTCACTGAAAAAAACATAGGTATATATATATGCAACAAGAAACCACAAGTCCCAGCAGACATTTGAACAGCACACGGAGTGAGCCCCTTTAAAAACAACAGGGCGGAACTTGTTAATTAACTGAAAGGTCTGTGGAATCCTGTCACACGAGATGCCTCAAGCTCAAATCCTCTGAAGAAAGTCAATGATGACTGAAACGCGTCAGGATGTTAATGTGAGCAAATAAAAGATTCTTATCACTGCTGAGAGTGCGGCTCGTTTCCCTGTCTCGAGGAGAAGGGTGTTGTCAAGATATTTACGGCATGGTTCAGCCGGGAAGATCGCACCACCAGCATAGCGCGCCATTGCTGCCCGAAAGTGAACCGGCTTGGAGGACCCGTGCAAACGGAAAAGGGTTCAGCAGGCGACACCGAAGACCTGCTTCGGGATGGTGTCCAAGCAGCCTTTCAAAGGAGGCATTGCTATCGGATCAGCTGTGAGAAAAGAACAAGAACAAGCATTTTTTTAGATTAACGGCATCACCCACTGGAGGGTTTTAAATGAAACATGCAACAAGAAACCACAAGTCCCAGCAGACATTTGAACAGCACACGGAGTGGGCCCCTTTAAAAACAACAGGGCGGAACTTGTTAATTAACTGAAAGGTCTGTGGAATCCTGTCACACGAGATGCCTCAAGCTCAAATCCTCTGAAGAAAGTCAATGATGACTGAAACACGTCAGGATGCTAATGTGAGCAAATAAAAGATTCTTATCACTGCTGAGAGTGCGGCTCGTTTCCCTGTCTCGAGGAGAAGGGTGTTGTCAAGATATATATATATATATATATATATATTTTTTTTTTCCAAAGCAAAGCCCTCGAGCTTTAAGAGGTCACACGACGAACTGCCAGCCATCCGGTTTTCCTGCCTTGGGATGCATGTAGCTTAGACCTTCAGTGTTCATTGACGATGTCCGACGCGTTTCAAGGCATCAGCGCCTTTTCATCAGGGACTTGTGCACAGAGGGAGAGAAGGACTTCACTGAAACTCCGTTTTCTTCCCTTTATTGAAGAAAGGACCGCCTCAGTGGGCGTGGCTAAATCGAGGTAGCCAGCATAGAGCTGGTATTTGTAGTCCTGTGTCATCAGTGAGGTAAGTTTTGCGCCCTGAGTGGGCTCCCACCCTCTGTCAATTGTCGTAGTGTAGCCTTTGAGTAAGGTGAAAGTCTTGGCTGCACGCATTGATTTACAGTAGCAGTTCGTGCTGGCAAGATGAACAGCAGCGTTTCTTCTGCAGCCCCTTCTCTCTCAATTACCATCAGATGCGAGAGGGAAGGTGGTGCTCCTCTTGTCACGGCCAAGGGCAACCGCGCTATAATTTTCCAAAGCAAAGCCCTCGAGCTTTAAGAGGTCACACGACGAACTGCCAGCCATCCGGTTTTCGTGCCTTGGGATGCATGTAGCTTAGACCTTCAGTGTTCATTAACGATGTCCGACGCGTTTCAAGGCATCAGCGCCTTTTCATCAGGGACTTGTGCACAGAGGGAGAGAAGGACTTCACTGAAACTCCGTTTTCTTCCCTTTATTGAAGAAAGGACCGCCTCAGTGGGCGTGGCTAAATCGAGGTAGCCAGCATAGAGCTGGTATTTGTAGTCCTGTGTCGTCAGTGAGGTAAGTTTTGCGCCCTGAGTGGGCTCCCACCCTCTGTCAATGGCGCTGATGCCTTGAAACGCGTCGGACATCGTTAATGAACACTGAAGGTCAAAGCTACATGCATCCCAAGGCACGAAAACCGGATGGCTGGCAGTTCGTCGTGTGACCTCTTAAAGCTCGAGGGCTTTGCTTTGGAAAATATATATATATATATATATATATATATCTCAAATAATAACTAAAATAATTAATGTAAGGCGAAAATGTAATATGAAATTCTCCATTGCTTCACTAGCAGTTCTTGGTTTCTCAACAAATACAATACTTTAACACTGACATCCTTAAAGGCCACTTCTTTTAAAAATTGGGAGCAGCAAATTAAACCTTGCCTAGTCATGAAAAGGGATCAAGCATATAACGTCATTATGGGCCCAAGGATGCACAATGTCACTTGGGTTAATCCCTGGCATTTTAGTGAAATCCCTCCCCATATTGCCTGGTACAGAGTGCACAAGATAATAAACTACCATAGGTCCACTTTACAGTGTTTGTAGACATGATTTATTTTTATTAGAAGAACAGATAAAGGGATATTATTTGTGTGAATAAACTTTGTAGTAGGTGTTGCTGGAATAGGAAGCAACCTTGAAAAATCTAAAGAAAAGAGGCTTTTGGCAAACCAGGAAAAGTTAGTTTAATTAAACGCTGCGGCTGGAAGTACAGTTACAGAAGCGGGTCTGAGGACTGTCTCAAAAGTACAATCGATCTGCTCAAGGTTTTATAGATTTCTTTGGGTATCATAAAATGCTTCTGTCAATGCTTTTTAGGCAAAGAATGTGGGCCTTGTCTTTGGAGTCATAAAAACAACCCTTGATAACAAATGCAGGTGGGCTGCTACCTTGCGGACACAATGGGGCAATTGGGTAACATGTCCGGATGTCTGACATGAGGGGCACGTGATCACTGCATGTTATGTGTCCTGATTGGCTATGTGTTCCTAACTTCATATGGCAATTTATGGTGTTTTTAGGTCAAGCCTAGCAGCGTGAATGCGGTACTCTGTTAGGCATGCTTTGTCATCTTCTGCGGGTTTTCGCCGTTTGGTTAAAGCGTGTGTCTTCCAAAAGGCTTTCTTCTCTATGGCGTCTTGTAGGCTTATGTCCCACCTTCTTGTGTATTACTCCTTCTTTGTAGTATTGGCCTATTACGGTATCCTTTCCATGACAGCTTCGTCCTTTGTGTTTGCGCAGTCTTTACAGATTGTACTTCGGCTTTAGCTTTCAACATGGCGGCCACCTGCCTTTCTTTTCTATTTATTTACTTTTGTAGCATTTGCAGCACACGCTCTTTAGCTTCATGTTTAAAGCTATTGCGCAGCATGCCACAAATGCTACCAAAGAACATAAATAGGAACGAAAGACATGCAGCCACCATGTTTAAAGCTACAGCCAACGTGCAAGCAGCAAATATTGCCAGCTTTATAGCTTGTATGTCGACTTTAGCTTTAAACAGGGGAACGCCCTCCTTTCTTTTCTATTTATTTACTTTTGTAGAATTTGTGGCACGGCACGCTTTAGCGTCACTTGTTTAAAGGTAAAGCCGCAAAATGCCGCAAATGCTACAAAAGTATATAAACATTAATAAGCATTGTCATTTTTACTAAATTTCTGCCTCAGCTTTGTCAATACTTGTTATTGCATTGGAGAGGGTAGGTTGCCGTGTTACTCAGTCCTACCTCATT
This sequence comes from Lissotriton vulgaris, assembly GCF_964263255.1. NCBI lineage: Eukaryota > Metazoa > Chordata > Amphibia > Caudata > Salamandridae > Lissotriton > Lissotriton vulgaris. The sequence goes on along the minus strand of NC_141688.1, from coordinate 93,669,397 downwards.
TTTCAGTTTATATCAGTACTGGCAAGCAATGCGTGGGCACTGTAAGAAATCAGAGAAGTAAGAGCTCTGTGCGTTTTCATGTCAGACTGCTCTCCTTTTTATTTCAACAGCAGTGAAGCACTCACTTAGTTTGGGTTCTATAGGCATCACAGTGTCACTGCTCCGGGGTTTAAAGGCGGAAGTGGGGTCAGTCATGCAGCATTTTTAATTTTTTTTAAAATTTAATCCGATTTTCATCACACCATTGTGTCGATCAATGGTAACTCAAGTGGGATCATTTAGCAGCTTAAACCACTTTGTGTGAGAAACTGCCTACATTTTGATAGCTCTTCTTTACTTCTGATCATGGGAAACTTGCTTGTAAAAGTCCAGTCAAACAAAAGTTAGATGTGAAATAATACAAACGTGTTTGCACAGAAAGAAATTTTATGTGACCGCATCTTAACGAGGATGTGACAGCCCTATTTTGCAAGTGTGAGAACAGCAGGCTGATTTTGTGCACTGCGACGCTGGCCTGCAGCATCACCCAGTTGTTCGGAACACCACAGGCCTCTCGGCGTGTTTACCACCAGTGTTAAAGCCACAGAGGGGCCTATTCAGTGTCCTGGCGACAAGCACCCACTGGCATACCCACAGGGCAACGAAGGGGAGGAGGGAGCATTTACACTGTTGAACAAAACGCCCATGGGCACAGTAGTAGGAAGTGTGGAGATGCAGGGGCTCTAAGAAGGGGTAAAAAAACGACAAAGAATCATTAACATGCAAATGGTCTTTTAAAGACCTGTGAAGTACTCAGGTGTGGCTGTGTGTGCGCCCGGAAGCTGTCTCAGCCTGGGCTGCCACACAGAGGGGGCGGGGGGGGGGCTCTGAGGAGTCCTAAAGCTGACTGCTTGTCAGAGCAGGGGGTACTGCTACACTAGTTATCTTTATTTAGACAACTTCCCTACTTAGATAGGCCACACCCCTTTGAGGTTTGCCCCGCCCCTTTTAGAACCTCCCCCCCTTTTCTCACTTAAAGCCATGTGTAGCTCAATCTTTACCAAAAGGTGTCAAAGCGCTTTACAAAAGGACCACTTACGTTACAGAAGGACTTCGGAATACATGAGTTACATAAAAGACACAAACAGAAAAACTTTAAATCCACAAAAGAATGGAGGTAAGTCCAAACGTCTACTACAGATACTAGTAGTTAGAGTTGCATATAAACAAGTTGAAATTTCACCCAAGGAAAAGATACAAACAGAAAAGCTCTAAATTCACAAAAGAATAGTAGTAAGTACATATGTCTACTACAGGTACTAGTGGTTAGAGTTACATATATACAAGTTGAAATTTCACTCAAGGAAAAGATAAAAACAGAAAAAAATCTAAATTTACATAAGAATGGTAGTAAGTATATACGTCTACTACAGATACTAGTGGTTAGAGTTACATATTACAAGTTGCACATCACTCAAGATTACATTTTAAAAAGAGATTAGGGTTGGACAATTATATATTACATATTTACATAGCATGACATTCTTGCCGTCATTCAGCCAGGTTTTCAGGTGGTGTTACAATTAGAGGCGTTGTTCTTGGGTTGTAGGGATCCGGAGGTGGAGATGGCCGTAGGGGTAGAAGGCCGGGTGGTGGTAGGCGGAAGCATGCTGGATCCCTGGGCTGATGTTGGTGTTATGGCTGGGGCCTGCTTCTTTGCCAGTCCTTGCGCCGTGTACCTTCTGTCTCGGGGAAAGTCCTCGACCCCAGGATCCTCCAATGGCACTGCACTTCTCGCCTAGGTGTTCAGAAACAAACGGCAACTTCGCACAACTCACGTTCAGTCGCGGGGAGACAGTCCTCTTCGTAGGCCTTCCCAACTAGCCTAGCCCTCCGCTTGGCGTCCTCGTCGGGCCAGGGAGTCTCATCACTTATTGACCACCATACTCCGCTTCACAGGATGGGGGATCGGATGCTGCCTGTCCGTTACATATTACACCCCGTTCACTTGGGCACCTCTATTTCACTGATCGGGAGACTCTCAGCAGCCAGGACCTGACTCGATCACCCAGGCTTTTCTTTCTTTGCTTTTCCCGAGGGAGGGAGGGAAGCTGATGATTCTGCGCTTCAGGTGGGGGGAACGAGGGGGGAGTCGCTATCGGGCGCATAAGCAGAGATCAGTGGCATCGCAGCCCGCCTCTCCCGACCGTTAGATGCGTTCTCGCAGTCTTCCGGGCGCCATTTTGGGTTACTTTCTCTCGTGGACATTGCTGCTCATAACTTGGCTGACCTGGATCTTAAAAAGTCAGCTTTACCTTGTGCGCGATCCGCCAGCACTCCAACTTCTGGACTGGTGTTTCCGGCGGGATATGCCTGTGGCAGAGTGCCGCTTTGGATACCGGTGTGCGGGTTCACCGCAGACTTTCAGCTCCGAGCAGCCATAAATACCTGGGACGTACAGGAACTCACCGGGAGGGGTACTAGGCATCGCCACTGCATAATGAGATCAACAGGGCTAAGCCAGGTTGTGAAATCATCAAGCATTTAAAGCCACATTTCTTAAAAGCCTTCGTGATATAGTCGATTGTGGATTCTACGATATCCTGATTTGAGGTTGTTTACTGCTAAGGTAGATGAGAGGGGACTGGGTGTTGTGAATATCACTTAAAACATCTGGGGAAAATAAGCATGTCATAATAGTCCATAAAAACGCAATTTTCAAATACCTTAAATCGCTTTGTGTTGTATGCACACTCTGGGTCACTGACGCATGAAAGGGCGTTTACGGGACAGTTTGAGACTACACTAGCCAGCCATCTTGCATCACGTGTTCGCATTGAAGGCGGCTGATCATATGACCATTCTCGTTCCGAAAACACCGGACCCTGGTCTAAACGTTTACGGCTGTATTTAAATGCTAGCCACTACATCCAACAGTGTCCACTCTCCTGGTGTGGCGAACCAGCCGTCGGTTCTCCATGAGAAGGTATGATTTGAATCAATCTGTCTGTCAGAATCTATGTTAACCCCTTAAACTCTTCTCTGATTAGCGGCACTCACTCACATTAAGACCACGCACCAGACAACCATGAATACTACTTGTTTCCCTTTTACAATATTTTACAGTGCTTGGCCTGCTTTAAAATATCGCATTTTTTTATACATACTGAACTTGGGAATCTGCAGAGCTTTTGGATGCCTCTATGGGACGGTCTTGTGGTAGTATCCGATCAGTTTTTTCTCGACGAAGGCCCACAAGAGCATATCCCAAGTGTGATATTTCATTATTCCCAACCTTTGTGAGTTTATTAGTTTCAGTGGTCAGCCACCTCTCCAGGTCTCTAAGCTTTAGTTGTATGGGAGGTGCGGTTGGCGCCCTTTAATGCCATGGCTATTCCTCTTTTTGGCAGGACAAATGCAAGGTCAGCAAAGTTATTTGTGCACCTAAATTTCTTTTGGGCTATAGCCCCAACAAACAGGGTTCACGGCTTCAAATCAGGCATTGATTTGTCACTTAAGACACTGTGCTCACCATTGCATTTCAATATAACATCTTCAGAGTGCATTCCCACACTATGTGATAGAAGTCTGCTTCTGGGGCAGGTGCCGCCCGCTCCTGTGTTCTTTTACTTATTTGTGTGGGTGAAAAATGGATCTGGTGTAGGTAGTTAAATTGCACACATTTGAACGTAGAGTTCTTAGACACTTTTTAAATGTACTCCAGCATCTTCACTGTCTCAGCATCTGACAATTCCCTCCTGATTTTCTCACTTATTGTTCCCTAGCTTTTCTAATGTTTGCCTGGCACAATTTAAGCAGTTCTCTGTGAAGTAAGGTCAGAGCATTTTCATGAGCTGCATTAAGTTAGATATCTGAGGTTCGTTTGCCTCCAACCCATAAAATCTTTATTGGACTGGTTAGACAGGGCAGCTGTTGCCATACTGTATGTGATCAAGAGAAAAAGAGCTTTAAAGAGGCACTGCAGAGGGGGCTCTTTAGCCCTGCCCAAATGTTGCTTTCCTTGAGTACAGATTTGGATTGTGAAAAAGTTGTGAGCTTCCACTGAAAAATAGTGCTTCAATTGCACTTTTGTTTTGTGGGAAAAGTTCATGCTTAACACAGAAGGACTGAGTTGGACATGGTGACAAGCCACTCATCAAGCCTGTAGGTAACATCAGTTTACTGTGGAACTTTATAAAAACAACACCAAGGCTGGCCTATTTATTGTGAAAGGCATATGTTAAAACAAACAGGCTTTCTAGGGTGGGCTTTTATTATACTGTCCTAAAGTTTGCAGACTGTTATTTTGTTACAAGGAATCTCACAGATTCCCATTTTAGACAAATGATTTTGTGTCAGTTACCCCCATGACCAGCCTTCGGGGTACACTCTGAGAATCCTTGTTATGCCTTTTTTTGTAAAGGTTGTGTATTGTTTTGCCAACTGTAATTTCTGATATACTTGTAATTTGTGACTACTATCAGAGGGCTGTGCCCAAATATTTAATTCCTTGAGTACAGATTTTGATTGGGTAGAAGCTGTGTTCTTCCTGCTAAAAAAGAGTTCTTGTATTGCAATTTTTGCCTTGTGGGAAAATTTGTGCTCAATACAGTTGGACTGGGTTGGTAATTGTCACAAGCAATTGATTAAGGCGAGAGGCCAGGTTAAAAGTTACAACAAAGGCAATAGGCTAGAATTATCTATTGTGAAAAGCATGAGTTAAAATCAATAGGCCTTTAAGGGTGGTTTTTGATTATATTGTGTTAAAGTCCGTGGCGGCTCCTCCGTTATGGCGGAGGAGCATTGCTCCCCCTGCTGAAAGCCAGCAGAGGCAAGGACATAAATAAAAAGATGATAAAATATATTTATTCTCATTTTATTTTGCGTCCTACAGGCTGCCTGCCAGCCGAGCGAGGGGCGGGGACAGCCACAGTGACTCTGAAGCACCAGGGAAGAGGGAGGAGTGGTGGGCACTGTTAAATGCGCATGATGGTGTGGCCGAAAGGATTTTCACTTTGGGAACCTTTGTTATGCCTTTTTAGGATGGGTTATATGCTGTTTTGCCGAATGTAATTGTGTGCATATTTGTAATTTCATGACTGTATACCAAGAGTTACCTTTTTGTAAACCTTATACGGAATACAGTAAGCCTGGGTTAACTATAGTGATGAGTCGGTGACAAAGGCTATATGCCCGACTGGTTCACTTAAAAAAGTTATGTCAGTGGCCGTAGGTCTAATCTTTTTATTGTGAGTATGTACGCCAAACGTAGGAGGCCTGACTTCTTTATTGATAGAAACATAAGCCAATAGGCCTTTAATGGTGGATTGTTATTACACTGTGATATTACGTTCAACTGGTATTGCTTAACATGGATTCTTACATATTACTATAGTAGGCAAATGGTGTGGTGTTGGCCTTCCCATCTGCCCAAACTTGTGGCTAGAGGATTTGCACTTTGTTGATCCTAGTAAACCCCAATGGAGGCTCCTCCGCTAAGGCGGAGGAGCTTTGCCCCACTGCTTTAATAGCAGTGCAGCAGAATCATTTTATTTTTCACTACGGGCTGGGTTAGGGCAGGAGGTACGGGGGAAGAGTGGTTTACTCACTCCAAGTGCGCATGACTGCTTGGCCCGCCCTCCTGGGCTGGCCAAACACAGAGTTAAAGGCAGACAGGTATTCTGTAACATGGAATCTCACAGATTAACGTGGCAAGCAACACTTTTGGTTTTGGTTACTCCCTCGAACATACTGTAATTTTGCATGTTTGTAATTATATGACTGCGCCTGATGTTTGCCAGTTTAGGCACAGTACAACAGGTCTAAGCTGGTTGAAAACTACATGTTCGATTGGTTCATTTGGCAAAGTTATGTCAGATGCCATTGGTCTGATCTGTTTATAATGAGAATTTCTGACAAAGACAGGAGGCCTGGCTTATTTATTGTGACCATTAAGTAAAAAAATATTTTTCCTTTTGGGGGTTCAAATAATCTCAAGTTCAAACAGTCATTTCACTCAGTCAAGATCTCTCACTCGGTCATTTATAGGTTATCAACTTATTATTTGGGAAATACTCAGCAATGAGAAAAACAATTATCATATAAAATATACACTTTTATTTTCCATAAAAAATATAAATCAGTATACAATTTCATTAAAACCCTACACAATACATGTTAAAACCACCTAATGTGGAATAGGAGAAATGTGGGACAAGACAATAAACCTAGGGGGTCATTAGGATGGAGGATTTTCCGCATCCTCCGGGCCGGCGGAAGCCACCGCCGGCCCGGAGGATGCGGAAAATCCTCTGTGGACCCACCGCCACATTAGGATGGCTGGTGGGTCATGGTTTAGGTCCGCAGCTTTTCCGCCGAGGCCGGATTACAACCTCGGCGGAAAAGCACTAAAATGGTGAAGGTGTCTCTTAGACACCGTCAGCCTGATTAGGATGTGCTTGGGAACATGCTTTTCCGCGGCGGCTTTTCCGCCGTGGAAAAGCATGTGTAACTGCACTGCAGGGGCCCATTGCGGGCCCCCTAGGTGTAGTGGGGGGTGCACATGGGGGGTACCTATGGTACCCCCCTACATTTGCGTGCACAATGCAGCAGGCACCGCGCGGTGCCTGACGCTTTGTGCACGCAAATGCTGTGCATGCATTTTTAACATTGCTGCGGGTGCAGCTTGAAGCTCCACCCGCAGCAAAATTAAAAATAGAGGATGTGACCGCCACCCTGGCGGTCACATCCTAATCTGCACAGAGGGACGCCGCAGCCCATGCGGACGTTCCCTCATGCTCTGGGGTCGCGGACGGACTCATGTCCGTCCGCGATCCTAATGACCCCCTTAGTCTTGATATTGTTAATTCGGACACTTTGTTGACAACATTGGGAAGATTTTCATTCCTTACATCCAACTATTAGCTGACAACTCCAAATTTAACCCTTGTGTAATGTGTCGACGCGTTTCGGAAACCTGTGATGATTATGGCCTCCTTCCTCAGGACAGTGTCTATAAATTTCTCCAAGTCAATATTTCACCCAATGCACATAAAACATTGCTGTTAGCAAACAGTTCTTAATTTGAACTTTTACTTTGAACTTTTACATGATATGTGAACAGAAATAAACTAAAAAACGATCTTTTTCCTGTGCCCTATTTTTTTTTAAATTAAAAATACAATTTTAGCGGATTAATGTATATCATCACTTCACAATATTACAATTGTTTTTTCATTTTGGTTAAAACATTTCCCCAACATTACAATGATCTTTACATATTGTTTAAACAACCATAAACGGTAGCAAATACTATTTTTTCCTATATCTATTTTTAAACGCTGTTTGTGTAAGCAATGTAGCAAAACTAATTCACAGTATAACGAATTCAAAGGGCGATGACTAATAATGTTTTTTTCTATTGGTTAGAGCATTTCCCAACATGACAGTAACCTTACATCCCATCTCACAAACTACATTTGCACACCATTCAATACCGTATCTACAGTTTTGAGCATGACTCACCTATGCAAATGCATCTGGGTGACTGGGATTAATCCAAATTATATCCTATTTGGGGTCGTTTTTTTTATATATTTCGATCTCCCACACTGTTGTTAGATATAAGTAGGTACAACCGATTAGTACACCAACCTTCATAATGGTTAAAAAGTATTTCACCCTATTAATCTCACTTCATTCTTTGGTTATTTACCTGTGACAAGGCGATATCAGCTTAGAACGTGGTTATTTTATGGCAATCTGTTCATGTCTCTATTTCGATACTCTCATTCTGCTCCTATTTAGGAAAGGTACATTTCTATTATTAGTACCTAGTCTTAATACAAACTACCATGGCTTCATCTCACACCTGACTTGTAGGTAGTTACCTTAAGGCTCTTTTCTTCTGTTGTGTCCTTCCTGGTCCCTTATGTCTTTTTTAGCCGTTGTAATTTCGCCCTCTTGTTCTAAAAAAGAGGAGTCGCTGTTTTAATATTATTTATATTAAGATTGCAGATGTTGTATGCTAAATTCATACGAGAGCTCACCTGTTAGGGGGGGACCCTCATTCTGTTGTAATTCTGTTACACCCGGGTATCTAATGCTCGTAGCTGCATGTTAATTGGATACAAAAAAAGCAACAAGTTTTCTTTGATTATTATCGTGTTTCTCCAATGGACTAAACACCGTTCTTTTAATAAAAGAATGGTCTTTGTTTATATAACCAATTTCAATCGTGGTTTAGTTGTGTTTATTGTGCTGTTTCAATTTACATTTATACCACATTTATCGGTTTAAAAACAGCACAGTTCTATTAAATAACATCTTTTCATTAATCTCTTTCCCCCGACTTTTTTTTATATATGTAAAACCTCTAGGGCTATAAGGTTTACATCCAGGATGCAGCTAACGGTAAACCTAATTACAAACGTACCTTATATATTTACTTGGCAGATTTTCCCGGGGTGTTTCTCTTGCGTCTACACGATCGCCATTAGCATTTAATAAAAAGCCTTGTTTCCCGCTAGGTCGCTTTTTGAATACCTCCATTGCCTACGTCACTGCGTGCTCGACCCGTAACTTTATCACTTTTTGCATCGCGCAAAACTTTATTGTTACGTGGACACGTTACGTGGCTCTTATTTGCTCATTGTTTATATATTTTATAGTTTATGTACATATATACAAAGATTCAGCCATGTCTCATTGATTTCATCTCTGTATTTACAAATTTTTGGCAATTATTTATATCCGTATAGATCGATTTATTGTGTTATACCTAATGATCTACAGTGTGAATAAAATACCTATGTTTTCGGTATTCGGACTGATTAAATAAATGTTTGCAAAGTTTAGCATTATTTTTATTGTTATTATTATTGTCCTCTATCGGGTGACAAGAATAACACTAGTAAAATTTACTCTATTGCTTTATTTAGCATGTTGCCCCAAAGTGGACAAATAATAGCGTCATCATTGCTCACATGTTGGTATATGGGCGAAATTCTGACCATTATTCCAATTTTTTAATGGATTTTTGAACATACATGCTATTCAATTCAATTCAGAGTTCTCATATATATCTATTTATTTTAAAGTATCATTTCTATTATTTCCTTGTTCATTCCATCACATTGGTGCACTGATCCCATTGATAACTTTTGGTTCTTGTGGCCCATGTGTAGTGTGAGCAAAAATTTGTGGAATCGCTATTTACTTGATTTATATTAGTAATGATTTCAGATATTTACTGTTAATCCTAAGATGTTCCCTGTTTAGACAACATTTCTCATCCAGTCTTCCTTCGTGTTTAAACCTTTATTGACTGTATCCAGAGTGGAAATATACCATTGCTCTCGATTCCTGCGTTTTATTTCCACATTGCCACCTCTTTTGGAGGCAGTAATCTTTTCTACCACAAACCACGAAAATTCTGTATGTTTGTGTTTTAGTTTCGCAAAATGCTCGACCATTGGGGCATTCACTTTTCCGGTTTTAAGGCAGACTGGTGTTCTAATAGGCGTAACCTTATCTCTCTACTTGTTTCGCCGACATATGCTAATCCACATGGGCACAGAAGGATATATATTAAATTGCTACTTCTACAGTTACTCAATGTTTTAGATGTCATTGTGTAATTATTGTAAGTTAATGTTTTGGTCACAATACAATTATCACATATTGAGCAGTTACTACATTTATAGTTGCCCACCGCTCTGGTGCCATCCATGGTTGTCTGATTGCTCTGATTTCCCTCGCTATATGTATGCACCAGATTTTGGCGAATGCTTTCATTACGCCTGAAGGCAAAAATGGGTTTAGGGATTTTTTTCTCTTTCCCATCATTTAGGATATTCCAACTAGAATGAATAAAAATTTTTAATTTATTACTGATGTTGGAGAATTGACTCACAAATACCAGTTTTGAATCTGTCACAGGCTGTTTTTTTTGGTTCGACTCAGGATGTATCAAACTCTCCTGATTGTAAAATCTTGCTCTTTTGCAAGAGTTTTTTATTCGTTTCTTAGGATATCCTCTATCTCTTAGCTTTTCTGCCAGCTTTTCCGCATGTTTAAGATAGTCACACATATTGGAGCAGTTCCTCCTCAATCGGAGGAACTGACCAAAAGGTACATTATCCCGTTGGGATCGCGGGTGGTAACTGCTGTAGTGTAACAATGTGTTTTTGTCGGTGGGTTTGGTGTATAATTCCACCTCCAGTAGTCCCTCTCTATTCTTAATAGTGATATCAAGGAAGTTGACTGAGTTTCTGTCATATGATACAGTAAATCTGAGGTTACTGTCCCCCATATTTAGCCACTCTAAGAATTCTTCAAGACTTTTTGTCTGACCTTCCCAAATAAAGAAGATATCGTCCATAAAGCAACGCCACAACTTGATATTTGCGTAGAAGGGCGCCGCCTCATTGAAGACATGTCTCTCCTTGAACTCGGCGACATATAGACATGCCAAGCTCGGCGCACAGGTTGCTCCCATGCTGGTACCTTTACTTTGGAGGAACAACTACTCTTTAAACAGAAACATGTTATTCTTTAACACCAAGCTGATACACTGAATATTAAAGTGTTTACTCGCACCTTTTCGAGGATATCACCAATAACCACGATGGTGTTATCTTGTGGTATATTGGTGTATAGCGCCTCTATATCGAGGGTCACCAAAATTTGATTGTTGGGGTTATATGCTAATCCTTCTATCATAGAAATGATATGAGCCGAATCTCGCACGTATGATTTCTGTTCGGTGACAAGGGGTTTTAAAAAGGTGTCGGCATACTGACTGATTGGTTCAAGGCGTGAGCCAATGCAACTCACTATTGGTCTCATGGGTGGGCCATTTAGGTTTTTATGTATTTTTGGGAGGCCGTATATCGCCGGTGTTCTGGCATCTTTGTTGTTTAAAAAATCATATTCAGCTTTGCAAATCCATCCATTTTCTAAAGCTACCTGTACTATCTGCATAACCTCCCTATTTAAAGAATCTAATTTAGAAAATGACACCCTTTGGTAAAGTTCTTTAACCTCTAGCAATTGTAACATTCTGGCATCGTAGTCTGCTGTATTAAATACGACCACTCTTCCGCCTTTGTCGTCCGGTTTGATAGTTAACTGTAAGTTGTTTTTTAAGTCCAACATAGCTTTCCTATGCTCTTTGGACATATTATTGGTGTCGGGATGGGCATGCTCTATTATCTGTCTAACTTTAGATTCGACTACTTTCTCGAAAATTTCTACATTTTTACCTACATGTGAAATAGTAGGTGTAAAAACTGACTTTTGTCTAAGCTCAGATAGATTCATTGCTGGATTGTACTCCTTATCTTCAAAGAACTCCCTCAATCTAATTTTTCTGAAAAAGGCTTTGAGATCTTTCTCCAAATTAAACTTATTGACATTAGCAGTGGGGGCAAAAGTAAACCCTCTTTCTAGGACTTCTAATTCTATTTTATTGAGGATGTGACTAGAGAGATTAATAATTGGAAATGTCTGTGTATCACCTGAGTCTAACGACGATACCGCTGACTCCTTGTGTTGGGATACTCCTGAGGGCCCTGGTTGTGTTGTTGATAATTCGTTCTGTGGCCACCTTGATATTCCTGCTGTTGGTTCCTCTGGAACCGTCCCCTGTATTGATATGGTCTCCCCCCCCTCTTTTGTCGGTTTTCTAAAAAAGAAGAATGTCCTCCAATAAATCCACTTGTGTGTCCTATATTCTCAGTGGTAGAGCCTTCCTCCTCACTACTGGACCCCGATGTTTCTGAAAAGGTGACACCTTTCTTATTGCCCCTGTTGTAAACTGGTCTTTGTTAAAAGTTTCTTTCCTCCCTAGGCTGCTGGAAGTAATCTTTATTTGTAGAGGGATAGACCATTTCTAAGCTGAATTTATTAACATCTTTTTTAAGTTTTAAGGTTTTTTTATTTATCAGGTAATCCCTATATCCATCTATTTCCAAGTTTAAATCCTCAAGCCGTTTCTTTGCATCATCCACTGCTGACATCTCTAGGAGTGCAAGCTCTAGTTGTTCTATCTCTTTTCTTTCTATGACCACTCTCTCTTGTGCTGTTTCAATAATTAGTAGGATCCAATCTCTACTGCATCTAGTAGCAATATGTGTCCAGATTTCTAAGAATTTCTGGTTGTCTGTAAATAGACCAGGTTCATTGCGAACCTGGGGGCCAATAGGTATTACACCTGACCTAGCATATTGCACCAAGAACTCTGCATGGAGTTCTGTCCGCACAGATTTCTTCTTAAGGTTAAGGACATTACCCCACTTGTTGTTTCCTGTAACAACCATGATCTTATTAGTATTGTTCGTTGATACGGTATTGAATGGTGTGCAAATGTAGTTTGTGATATGGGATGTAAGGTTACTGCCATGTTGGGAAATGCTCTAACCAATAGAAAAAAACATTATTAGTCATCGCCATTTGAATTCGTTATACTGTGAATTAGTTTTACTACATTGCTTACACAAACATCGTTTAAAAATAGATATAGGAAAAAATAGTATTTGCTACCGTTTATGGTTGTCTAAACAATATGTAAAGATCATTGTAATGTTGGGGAAATGTGTTAACCAAAATGAAAAAACAATTGTAATATTGTGAAGTGATGATATACATTAATCCGCTAAAATAGTTTTTTTAATTTAAAAAAAATAGGGCACAGGAAAAAGATTGTTTTTAGGTTATTACTGTTCACATATCATGTAAAAGTTCAATGTAAAAGTTCAAATTAAGAACTGTTTGCGAACAGCAATGTTTTATGTGCATTAGGTGAAATATTGACTTTGGAGAAATTTATAGACACTGTCCTGAGGAAGGAGGCCATAATCATCACAGGTTTCCGAAACGCGTCGACGCATTACACAAGGGTTACATTTGGAGTTGTCAGCTAATAGTTGGGTATAAGGAATGGAAATCTTCACAATGTTGTCAACAAAGTGTCCAAATTAACAATATCAAGACAAAGTTTATTGGCTTGTCCCACATTTCTCCTATTCCACATTAGGTGGTTTTAACATGTATTGTGTAGGGTTTTAATGAAATTGTATACTGATTTATGTTTTTTATGGAAAATAAAAGTGTATATTTTATATGATAATTGTTTTTCTCATTGCTGAGTATTTCCCAAATAATAAGTTGATAACCTATAACTGAGTGAGAGATCTTGACTGAGTGAAATGACTGTTTGAACTTGAGATTATTTGACCCCCCAAAAGGAAAAATATTTTTTTACTTAACAGTATACTGGAGCTCTATTTCCCTTTGGGTTAGATTGAGCCCCTCTCTTTGGTTTAAGATTATTTATTGTGACCATCATATGCTAAGGCATTAACCCTTTCACTGCGGTGGCTATTCCGCCGCAGTGCTAAGGGGCGGGGGGCCGCGCAGCGCTCCCGCGCTGGTGACGGAACCGCTCCGTCACGCCCCTCGGGTGAGCTGTGCTTATTACGGAGCGGTTCCGTCACGGCCCGCCCGCTCAATAGAACGCTCCGCGCAGGCGTGGCGAGCGGGCCGTGACGGAACGGTTCCGTCACGAGCACAGCAACCGAGGGGCGTGACGGAACGGTTCCGCCACAAGCGTGGGAGGGGTTAAAGACTGGATTGTCATTGTACTGTAGGCTGGCATTTTGCTACATGGAATCTCAGATACTATCATAGCAAGCCAGGCCCCTCTGGGGGTAGATCTGCACTTTGAGGATCTTTGTTATACCATTAAGAAGGGGCTGTTGTAAATTTGTATATATCTTCAAACTTATGACTGTATACAGAAGTCTGCTTTTTGGCAAAGCTTGTGCTCATTACAGCAGGCCTGAGGTTTTTATGGTGACAAGTCTATGATAAAAGCAATATGTCTAATTGGTTTATTGGGATAAGTAATGTAATATTCCATAGTTCAGATCTGTTTAATATGAAAAATTATGACAAAAGCAGTAGCCATGGTGTATTTATTGTACATAGCACATAGGCAGTAGCGGTGGGTGACATTTGAAAATGGTGAGGCGCAATGTGATTTGCATACCGCACCTTGGTGGCTTGTGCAGGGTAAATACACATGCATGTGGAATTCGGTCTATTTTGTAACAAATTCCACATGTTTTGCATGATACTCAGAGTAAAAAACAATAGAAGGCATTTCCGCAACGAGGAAGTACTCCTCCTCGTGGTGGCAGTATAGCCTCGGTGCAGTAAATACTCGGCCCATCTTCCTCGCTTGTGGTCGGGCTCTTAAATTGTAAGCTCGAGAAAGTGGTGGGCATCTCCAGAGTTGCTATGATGGAAAAAAGAGGCGTGTTACCTGAGTCTGCAAGAGTCTTGCAGTTTGTGTTTCAAGAGAATCCATAACATGCTAAACTCTATGGGTCAAATTAGGAGAGCACATAACTTACACTCCTAAGTAAAGCTCATGAAAAGAGACGAAGAATGCCCCTGTCATTGTATAAATAAAACAAGTGTGGAAAGAGGTATTAGGTATGCCAAAAGGGTTTAGTTGGGAGAAAAGTAGTAGATACATGAAATACATATTCCAATGTGTTAAATATCTAACGGAATGCATGCGTTATACATGCAATGCAGAAGTTATGCTTCAGTAAGGTTACAGAAATACCCTTCTGAAAGAAATCTTTGAGTATAATTTACGTTTTACCTTTGCTGTCAGTAATGCATTTGTCAGACAAGCATAAACGGCCTGGGCACTGAAAGGTTTGCTGCTAAGCAATAAGTCACAACGAACTCAAAGGAATGGGCATAATTTAGGCATTGCTATAGGCAAATAACAATTCTTTTAAGGAACCTGTTTTTCAGTGGGTAGCTATTTTATGATTGTACGTTCCGACTCCCGTCCAACATGGCTAATCAGAAGTCCGCTAATTAAAATGAAACGCTGAAAAGAAACAGTCGAGCGGGTATTGAAATGCGAACCCTCAAATGCAAGGGAGACAAACAAAAAAGCAGCACATCTTGGAAGAACCTGGCAAACGAAGCACTAGCGTGAACACAGCATTTTATCGAAGTCAGTCAGAATGTATTACATTGACAGGCGGGGAACTTTCACGTGGCGTTACCATACTGGGTCTGTATTGATTCAACCAATCGGTTAATGTGACCCCATATAACGCGAACCTTACCTGATGGTGTCAGGTCAGGTGCTGTGATAACTGGAAAGCGTGGTCACGACGTATGGGACCGGTCTATCCCCGAGTCCCGACACCTCTCGTCCTCCCTGAGATTCACTCTCTTTCGCCTCGAGGGCCGCGGCTTCCTGTTCCGAGAGAGTGAGAGTGCGCGGCATCCAATGATGGATGCCGCGAGGCTGACCAGCCAATCCTGGAGCTGTATGCAGCGCCAGGATTGGCTAGGGGGTCATTTTGCTGCTTGCCCTGTCGCCCTTTGGAACCCCGGGCTGTGGCAGGCGAGCAAGCACCCCTGGGTCCTGCTGGGAACTTACAGTGCGCATGCTTGTGAAAGTTGAAAACTTTCCCAAGCATGCGCCCAGCGGCGGTCTGCTGCAGCCTGAGTGTATGGATTGTCACTCAGGCTGCAGCAGGCCACGCCCCCTTCGCAATTCACGCGGCTGATTCCTGATTGCTAGTTTACTTTTACTTTACACAATTATGTTAGATCCGGCTGCCGCGATGCGGGTCCATTGTGGCTGGTGGGGCTACGCCCCTACGCCCCAATGGACGCACCGCTGCTGCACATAGGCCTTTGAGGGTAGATTGTTATTACACTGTTAAAGCCTGAAAATAGGTATTGCATTAAATCGATTCTAATAGATTACAATAACGAGGTTTAGTGATGGTTTCTTCTCTGACAAAACGCTGGAGGTGTAAGATTTGCTCTGTGAGAATACTTGTTAAGCTCTTTTAAGTGGGGTTGTATAATACAATATTAGTTATTATTAATAGTGTGGAGATTTTTTGTAAGCACAACTAACACTTTAGATGGAGTCTCTTAGGACTGGGTACTGAGTAAATAGATGTGTAAATGGACTGCTGTACAAGATACTAATTGGTTTTCAAGGCTTTGTGGAACTTACTCACTTATAGTTCCATACACAGATAAAGTAAGATACTTTTCCAGATTTCGGCAAATTGTACTTAGAAGGGCTATGCTCTCTACACAGTATAGCTTATTGATAGATTTGTAAAGTTGACTTTGTTTCATAACCACTAATTCCTACTAGATACAGTTTTACCAAGTTTGTATATCAGTAAATTAGGGTTTTCTCAGTAGATTACGTGCACGAAGGCAAGAAAAAAAGTATTTGCTTTTAGTATATTGTTTTGTCACCTCTAATTTCGTACACATTGCATACTTGATCGTTACTTTGTAGGAAAGCCTGTGCATATTATAGTAGGTCTGAGTTGGTGATGGCCCAACTGATAAAGAGTGTAGGCCAGATTGTTGCTTTAGGGTCGTTATGTCCGATGACATAGGTCCGCTCTTTTTATAATGACAACAAAGGCAGTAAGCCAGAATTAATTATAGTGGTAATCATATATTAAAGCCAGTAGGCCTGTTAGGATGAGTTTATATTAAACTATGTTAAAGCCTCTACACAGTTTTTAGATATGAGGTTATTAGTTGTGCAGATTGTGAGGTCTGTGCAAGTAATAGAGGCAGTAAGCCACAATTATTTATAGTGCTAATCATATATTAAAGCCAGTAGGCCTGTTAGGATGAGTTTATATTAAACTATGTTAAAGCCTGTACACAGGTATAAGACATGAGGTTATTAGTTGTGCAGAATGTGAGGTCTGTGCAAGTAATAGGTCCACAATAGGAACCAAGTACCTCATTTTGGTGCTTGACTCTCTCAGAGTAGTGAAGCAAAACAGTCCAAGGCATTCTTAGGGGAGATAGTGTGGGGTTGCAGTCCCAGTGCAATCACATGCAATAACAACACTCAGTAACTAATTGGCCATTCTGTGCATTTTCTTTTAAAAAAAAAAAGGAAAACGGAAAAGTACATTAATTACACACACTACTAAGTACTTCATACACATTTATAAATATATACATACAGTAGGTGGAATTACCTTTGGTGAAATTCTGAAATAGCATTTGACTCCTGGTTGATCCAGACCGCCAAGATTATAATACCCTCTACCTATATCAGATAGACCATCACAATATAATGGGGTGTCACTTTAAATGATACAGGATTGTTGACTTTTTAGGGGGTCACCTCATCAATAAATCAGGTAAAGCCTATTCGCTTTGTCAGGGTTTGACCATATTAAAAGACTAATAACCGCACAGTAAAAATCCCTATCTTCTCAATGAAATCAGTAATCACCTTTACATGCAGTTTTGATCGTCAATACAATGTTTATCAACAATGATAGTCAATGAGATATGTTAAATGAAACATTTAAAATCAACATAACGTGTCTGTGTCTTTCTTGTACCACTGTAGGCCACACAAATTGCAGCCAGAAGGCCAGCCACTAGAGGTCGTGGGCTCAAAGTGAGTCTGGGCAGGGGGCCCCATGCAGGCCTCCTCTCTGTGCAATTTCACAAAAAGCATGGCGCGGTCCTCAGGGGTTTGGCCCTCCATGAAGGAAATCTGGAGAGGAGTAGCAGAGTTCCACATGCTCTATAGCTTAAATATGGGCATGTTTAAATGGGCTGTATTCAAAGATGCATTATTTGTGCCCCATCTGGTTAATTTCTTTAATTGTGTGCTCATGTTGCTGCTGGTGGCATGCCCTAGCCACTTGGAGCTTTTCCAGCAGGCCCTTAGCCTCACATTACAAAGAGCTGGTTTCATGGCCTCCTTGCACCAGCTTTTCTCATTTGCTTGGCTCCTAGTGATCTTCTCCTCCTGTTGGGGTAGAGAAGGCCATGACTTCCCCCCAACTGTTCCTTTGAGGGTGTAAGGGGCCAGCATCAGTGGCCCTGGATGGTCCCACTAGTCCTGGGGTCAGATGCAGACGGAGTCCTCAGTCCATCATGGGGTTTGTCTTTCTAGCTGTTCATGATGTTGCTGCTGTTGTCGTCCAACTCTAGGGTAGAGACCTCAGTCTATCATGGGGCTTGTCTTTCTAGCTGTTCATGGTGTTGTTGCCATATTCGACCAAGTCCAGGGTCTGTCTCCCCTTATTCCAGAGTTTACAAGAGTGGGTTGAAAGTTCTAGATGCTATATATCCCTGGCCAATCTTAGGAGGCCAAACCATCCTTCCACCCCTGACCCAACCCTCTTGCACAGCATTTTGGCACAATCCAAAATGTCACCTTCAAGTTGTCTTTGTGCAGAGCTCCTCTGAGGGCCTCAGCTCCACCCCTAATTGATATCACTGCCAGGGACTTTCCCACCAACACTACAAATTGGAGACCCACCTGTATTGGCTTCAAATGTCTGGGCTTCCTCCTTTTTTTCAGTGAGCCTGGGCTGTCCCAACCCCAATGCAGTGTAACAGCTATTTACCATATGCAGATTATCATCCCCTTCCTCATAGGAGCTGGGTGAAGCTTTGATAGGTTATCCTTTTGTTTAGGAAGGCCTTTGTTCCCTCTGTTGAAGAGCAGTGAAATTTACTTGGCCCAGAAGGGATATAAAGGACCTGGAATCTGATTCTGATTTGAGCCAAAGAAATATGATAATTCTGAACAACCCGCAAAACGTACATGTATGTTTTTGGCACCTACAAATGCAAACTTGGTGTGCATGTTCCACCCCAGTTTGACACCTTATTGGACTGTGTATGTCTAAGTAGAGCCAAACTGCATTTTAAGGCAGATTTCCCCTGTGTGTGTAATACAGTGACACTGCAGATAACCCAGTAAACTCTGCTGTCTTATCTGCGCGTGCCCAGTAATATAATTAAGCCTAAACCAGGTCAACATCATTCCTTGCAGAGTTCCTTCTGCGCCAGGCTATTTGAGCGCAATTAACCGACTGTGCACAACAGAATCTCACACCTCCAGTCCCCACACACGTGTGCACAAAGGTGCTCGTGCTCCAGGCTCAGTGCCCTTTATCCTGGCTGCGTCACAGCTGCCTCGAAGGTGAACACTGGTGGTAAGCACTCGCAGTGCAATTATCTTTTGATTACCATTGGTGTGACTAGAGTAGTGAGTCTCACTCACAGTAAAGGTCCAAAAGCCGGATGAGCAAAAAATCTGGGCGGATTAAATGGGCGGAACCGATTTCACTACAGCAGGCTTTTTCTTACATAAAATCTTACATTTTACTGAAGCGAACACGACTTTTGATGTTGGCTACTTCCTTCAACAAAACCTGGAAGTAGATGTGCAATGTCCTGTCTGTTCGAGTGTCATTCACATCCTGACTCTCCAAATGACAGCAAACTGCATGAGGTAATGGGTTAGATCTCCAGCTCTCCAGACAGTCCTACTGAAGCCTCTATTTCGGAACGAGTTGAATGGTATTGACCATAGCGTGCCATTATGTCGCAATTCCAAGATGCTTGCAGTAGTAATTGAAAGCATCCGGCTGGGCACCACTTATGATCGACTTTAATGTATTGCACTATTCAAAATTTCTCCAACCAAAGCATGTCTTTTATTGTCAAATATGATTTCTTTCAAACTCCTATATAAAAGTTTCAAGTTATATTAGCAAATTTTAAAATGAGATCATATAATATTCATCAATTTCCATTACAGATTAGTACAAAAGCAAAGTCTACATTGTAAATTCAACACGCGTGTCTATGAATCGATTACAAGCTGCTACTCATATCATTAAGAATAATGTGTGTCAAGGCAAAGACTCCGAAAAAAAACAAATAAAGCAACACACATTAAAACCCTGGAAACATTTTAACAAAATTTGCTTGCCCACGATGTCTTTATAAATATTGAAAGTCAGCGCAGTTTACATGCAAGCGTTCAAACAGAAGAACAGTTCAATACAAATAGGAGAAATAGCTAATCCATTGAGCACCTGACCTTACTTAGCAAACTAAACCTGAAACAACTTGGAAAAGATGACTAAGCATTTCATTATATAATTATGCAAACAACAGTTTTACAAAGGTGAAGTCAGATTGTTTGGAAAACTGCAAAGGTGAAGTCAGGTTGTTTGGAAAACTATCAAAGTACAAAGTTCAAAAAGTGTTGGAACATAGTGAAAAAACAATTCAACCTAAGATTAGGTGGAAAAGTATAACATACAAAACCACAAAGTGTATATTACAAAACAACATCTTATCAAGCATGGCAATAATCACATTAATAGAGCCCAAAATGAGTTTGAAGTTTCTGGCATATCTTGTGGTAGCAAAAAACGACATGGTACTTGTCAGTTGTATATTCTTGCTACCTGCTGTTTTTGAGATAGAATATTTTAACTCAAAAGCAGTTTTCTGGGGGTATGGCCCAACGGTGGGTGGAGGTGTATCTGTGTAGCCCTGTTGCACCTACCCTCTTGGTGGATTTTGGCCGGACATCGTGGTTGCCAGTGTCTCGCCAAGAGTGGTGATGCGAGGCTGTTCCCAGTGGGGGTCGGTGCCCAGGGGTTCCCGGGCCACGGAGGCAGTTGTGGGCCCCGGCACAGATTTTGAGCTGAACTGCAGAGGGAGTCACGTCCAGTCCCGCCAGACCTTGTGACGCCTGCACAAGACCCTGATCCCCCCCACACCATAGACTGTGCTCCTTTGCCTGGAACTGCATTGCCTTTGGGACCAGGGAGTGCTGTTTTGCTAGGGACTGGCTGCTGCTGTTATCACTGTAAAGTTCCCTTTATCTCTATATTTTCAAGTAAGTGTGCCCTACAATTCAGACACCGCATTGACCCACACATGCCCCAGTGGGGCCCCTCGTTAGGAGGCAGTGCTGCGGCTAGACTTCTGATTGCGGAGGCAGTGGAGCCAGGTCTTGGTGCAGCTTTTAGTCAGGTGCTGCCCAGATATTTTCGATTCCACACACTCTGGTGGTCCATTGCAAGACTCTGCTGATGCTTCCATTTCCTTCCACATTATTGGGATGCCATCGGCCCTTCTCTCATCCTGAATGCTCGTGCCTCCCCCTTTGAACTGTGGTTAGAGGGGTTGGTTGGTTAGTCGTTCCTGAGGCACTGGACAGCAGTTTTGTTTGGATTATGCATCTGAAGTAGTTTTATAATGACAAAGGAGAAACTTCCAAATTCCATGGCCAAACAAAGAACAGTGGACAAATTTACAGGGGTAAGCCATGGAGGCCGTCTCCGCGCTGTGACTGAAAACGCAGCGCTCCTGGCTGACATTACCCAGTCAAGAGACATGCTGTATGCCACAATTGCTGAAATAGTAGGCTCAGACATGAATTTGTTGTGTTAGAACCTATGGAAAGAGGTAGGGAGGATCACTGAGGCTGTTATCAGAGTATCCAGTATCAAGGACGGCATGACATCTTTCCAGCAAAAAGTCACCACAGTCTCAGCCGTGACCAGGGAGCTAGCGGCACTGGTTGAGGACCATCCACAACAACTTACGGTTTGTGGGTTTTCCTGAGGGCTAGGAAGGCAAGTCAATGGGCAAATTCCTCATCCAATGGATTAGTGCATTTGTACCTCGGGATTGCCTCTCCTCCGTTATTTATTTTATTTATTTGCTGAGTTTAATTGATCAAACGAGCCCATAGGGCATTTAATTTAATTTAATTGCGGGTTTATATAGCGCTAGGAATCGACTCCCGGAGGAGTATCTCCACGCTTCGACCGCTGGGGAACCCGTCCTGGCTCACCCTGAGAGATGGTCCCTGATGGGTATCTCTAAGGTGCGACCAAGCATCCCCGGCGGTCTGGGGGGGCCGTTGTGAAGATGAGGCAAGCTGATGCCCAGAGTTGCCGAGTGTGGCCTCTGACTAGAGTAGGCACCGAGGCGAGAATTATCGAGTCCGCTGACCCTGGTCCACGACCCTGCCGCGTCGGGAATCGAACCCTGGTCCCGGGCCGTCCTCTGCTTACGGGTCTGCCGCCTCTAACCAGGGAGCCACACTTCTCCACTTGGTGAAGAAACCGCCACGGGTGCCCGGCTGCCATCGGTTAATGGCAAACTCCTTAACTTTCGAGAAAGAGACGCTATCCTGAAATTTGCACTAATTTAGTTCTTTTTGATTCCCACTGCATCATGATATTTGTTTCCAGACTATACTAAAATGATTCATCAACAGTGGCAATCTTTTTGTTGCTGCAAAGAAATGCCTACACAAGCTCAAAGTACCATATATGCTACTTTTCCCTGCTCATATGCATGTGGTGTTCAATTCTCAAACCATATGCTGGAACACCCTCCCTCTTCACTTGCGCTAGGAACCCAATCACCTTGCCTTTTGAAAGTCGTTGAAAACTCTTCCCCTAGTTTGGATCGTTCTATGTTGCCTGCCGCTATCAGCACTGGGACGCCCTAGGATAGCCATGCGCTCAATAAATGTATTTTTCATTGCATTTAATTTCATTATTCTTTGATACCCCTGAGGAGATCTTTACGTGGACAATGAGACTGTCTATGAAACCTCACACTCCAGAGCACCTGGACTCCGATTTATCTCGGAGTGATAGAAATTCACAGCATGCCCACGGAGAAGCGTCAAAATAAGTCTTACTCGTCCTGGCAGTCCAAGCATTGTGATGATGTATGCAGCCCCTTTTGAGGCTTCTCTGAGGGCACAGCTCTTGCTCCGCTGCAGTTTATGGAACTGTCCCTATTTTGTATGTTAGACTGAACATTATCGCCTGTCTGACCATGATAAAGGCATGCTTCCATCGGTTGCACCTCTAGCATGCCTTGGACTAAGGCTCTAGAGGAGACTCCTGGCTGTTAGTGGGATGGGCCTTCCGGATGGTGTTCAGGGAAGGGGCGCATCTGATGTCTGCCAGTAGTTCGTTCCAGGTTTTGGCTGCAATGTGAGAGAAGGAGATCCATTGGACTGGCCCAGCTTTTGGCCCCAGTTGGGGTCAGTCATGGGCCCTCTCCGTGACGTGACAGATACTTCAGTGTTTGTGAGGTATTGGGGTGGGGTGAGGGAAGAGGTGGTTTCTTTTAATGTTTTGTTAAAGGTTGAATTACACAGGCATAGCACGCACTTGACCGTAAATCCTTCTGTCGCTGTTACGGCTATTTCTGTCCCAGTTCCGGATGGGTGATACAGACCCCGCCGGGCAACCCTGTGTCATAACAAGGTCAAGCGTGGGGCGATGCTTAGACAGGTCAAACGGTTACAAGCTGACATTCTCCTTCTACAGGAGACGCACCTCCTGGGAATTAAGGCCCGTGCCTGGCTAGATTTGGGTACACACAGACATTCCAATCTGGGTTTGTGAGGGGATCGCAGGGTGTGGCTGTTCTTATCCATCGTAGGGTCCCCTTTCATTCCATCAACACATTGGTGAATATTCAGGGCAGGTATATTTTTGTAGCCAGTACAGTTTAGGGGGAATCCCTGGTCATTGGCAGTGTCTATGCCCTCTGCCACTAGGGCAATCCTTCACAGATCGCATCATTGGCCTATGATGAGAGTTGTCAGATTGCCTGGCTGTCGCGGACGATTGGAACAATGTAATGTTCCTGGAGGTGGATAGATGGTGCACAGATGGAGGTGATGTGGGGGTCCATACTGAGGTCTTTGGTGACCGCGCTAGGGTGGGCAGATGTTTGGCGAGCCTATCAACCCGCTGATGCGTGTCATACATATTATTCCACAGTCTATGGCTCCTACTCCCAGCTGGACCACCTGCTGGTGCAGCTGGTCTCATATATCGGATATCTGGGGTTGAGAGGGCTGTCAGGTCACTCTCCGGTGGCACTTGGGCTTCATGTGGGTCGCAGCGCCCTACCTAGAGATGGCGGCTCTCGCAGTGGCATCTGAAGAACCTGTCTTACAGGGTGCATCTGCTTTGCAACATAGTTGAGTACTCTTCCCTTAACCTCTAGACCACCTCCTCCAAGATAGTACTGCGGGAGGCTATGAAGCCCACTATTAGGATTGTCGACATTGGTTCTTGTGCCAGCGAGGGCAAGCGTTGGTCTCAGAAAATTTCTGCAGATGGTGAACGCCCAAAATATAGAATCCAAAATATAGACAGGCCAGAATATCGACTCCAAAATATAGATAGGCCAGAATATCGAATCACCAAAAATATAGTTAGTTAGTCAGAAAATCAAAATTAGGGTAGGAAATATCGATTTCCATAATATCGAATTAAAAATATCAATTTCCATAATATTAAATTATTTTTAGTGTTATGTATGGTAGTATATGTGTTAAAATTATGTATTATTTTTGTAATGTATATTTAATTTTTTTAAGTAATGAATGCTATGTAATGTAATTTTTGCATAACTTAGTTCCGTAGCAGGTTGTGGGTTTATAGGGGAATAGGGTGGGAAGTAATTTAATTATAGTACATTACATATACATTTTTTATATGTATTGATAATTAATTGATTGATATTTAATTATTAATTGGTAATTCATTTTTATTCATTCATTAATTGATAGTTATGTTAATTGTATTATTATTTGGAGTGAGTTGTGGGTTTATAGGGAAATAGGGTGGAATAATTTAATTGTAATAATGTAAATATTTTTATTTATTTATATGTATTGATAATTAATTGCTTGATAATTAATAATTATTTTTTATTAATTGGTATTTTTATATATTAATTGATAATTATGTTAATTGTATTTTTTATTATTTGGAGCGGGTTCTGGGTTTATAGGGGAATAGGGTGGGAAGTAATTTAATTGTGATAAAGTAAATATTTAATTTTATTCATATGTATTGATAATTAATAATTGGTAATTAATTTCTATTAATTGGTAATTAATTGTTTTTACTTGGTAATTCATTTTTAATTATTTTTTTATTGATATTGATAATTAATGTAATCTTATTTTAATATTAAATCATTACTTTCCCTACTGTTGCACTCTCTGGAGTGGGAATAGTAATTTTTACCCTCCCGCTATCCAACGCTTTCCCTACTGTTGCACTCTCTGAAGTGAGAAAAGTAATTTTTACCCTCCCGCTATCCAACGTTTTCCCTACTGTTGCACTCTTTGGAGTGGGAATAGTAATTTTTACCCCTACGGTATCCAACGTTTTCCCTACTGTTTCACTCACTGGAGTGGGAATCGTAATTTTTACCCTCTCACTTTCCAACAAATTGTCTACTTTTTTTACATTACATTTATTATTTTTACATTTTAAGCTATTTTACATTATTTTAGGTATGCTTGATTTAATTGTTTTAAATGTTTAATTACTTTTATATTATTTTTAATACATTTAAAAATTTGATATTTTAGTTAACTATATTTTAACAATCGATATTTTGGATTTGATATTTTAGTACTTACCTGTTTGTAGTAATGGATTCTATATTCTGTACTTTGATATGTTGGAGTCGATATTTTGGGCATTCTATATTATGTCCCTCGATATTTAGTCACTGAACCGCCGCAGATGCTTGAATTTGAGAAGCATTGCCGCAGCGAGGGTGGCGGAGCGGCGCAATGGCAGTTGGCCCTAACCCAACAAACATATCAACAGGTGCTCCTGGAGGTGGCCAGGTGCGCATGGCAGGCTTCCCAGAGCTGTATATACCAATGGGGGGGGCAAGTCTAGTAAAATACTCCATTGGCTTTGTCGCTAAGACCCTGGCCAACAGACTGATGGCGCACATGCCTGACCTGGTTTACCCAGGATAGTTTTATACCTTACTGAGGGTGGGAAGTAATTTAATTATAGTACATTACTTATACATTTTTTATATGTATTGATAATTAATTGATTGATATTTAATTATTAATTGGTAATTCATTTTTATTAATTGATAATTTATTTTTGTTTATTGGTAATTCATTTTTATTAATTCATTAATTGATAGTTATGTTAATTGTATTATTATTTGGAGTGAGTTGTGGGTTTATAGGGAAATAGGGTGGAATAATTTAATTGTAATAATGTAAATATTTTTATTTATTTATATGTATTGATAATTAATAGCTTGATAATTAATAATTATTTTTTATTAATTGGTATTTTTATATATGAATTGATAATTATGTTAATTGTATTTTCTATTATTTGGAGCGGGTTCTGGGTTTATAGGGGAATAGGGTGGGAAGTAATTTAATTGTGATAAAGTAAATATTTAATTTTATTCATATGTATTGATAATTAATTGATAATTAATAATTGGTAATTAATTTCTATTAATTGGTCATTAATTGTTTTACTTGGTAATTAATTTTTAATTATTTTTTTATTGATATTGATAATTAATGTAATCTTATTTTAATATTAAATCATTACTTTCCCTACTGTTGCACTCTCTGGAGTGGGAATAGTAATTTTTACCTTCCCGCTATCCAACGCTTTCCCTACTGTTGCACTCGCTGGAGTGGGAATAGCAAATTAATCCCTTACGCTATCCAATACTTTCCCTACTGTTGCACTCACTGGAGTGGGAATCGTAATGATTCCCCTCTGCTATC
Organism: Lissotriton vulgaris; assembly: GCF_964263255.1. NCBI lineage: Eukaryota > Metazoa > Chordata > Amphibia > Caudata > Salamandridae > Lissotriton > Lissotriton vulgaris. The sequence goes on along the minus strand of NC_141688.1, from coordinate 93,642,936 downwards.
TAACACTTTCTCTACTGTTGTACTTTTTGGAGTGGGAACAGTAATTGTTACCCCTCCTCTATCCAAAACTTTCCCTACTGTTGCACTCGCTGGAGTGGGAAAAGTAATTTTTACCCCTACGCTATACTACACTTTCCCTACTGTTGCACTCACTGGAGTGGGAATAATAAATGATTCCCCTCCGCTATACAACACTTTCCCTATTGTTGTTCCTTGTGGAGTGGGAATAGTAAATTATTCCTCTCTGCTATCCAACCCTTTCCCTACTGTTGCACTTGCAGGAGTGGGAATAGTAATTGTTACTCTTCCGCTATCCAACACTTTCCCTACTGTTGTTTTTTGCTTTAGTGAGAATAGTAAATTATTCCCCTCAGCTATCCAAAACGTTCCCTACTGTTGCACTCGCTGGAGTGGGAATAGTAATTTTTACCTTACGCAATCCAAAACTTTCGCTACTGTTGCACTCCCTAGAGTAGGAATAGTAATTTTATCCACTCCGCTATCTAATATTTTCCCTACTATTGCTGTTAATGAAGTGTAAAATGTAATTATAAAAGAATACAAATATTTTAATATTTTAATGTATTATATATATATATATTATTTTTATATTTATTTTACTGTTATATGTATATACTAGCAGCCCGTCCCGACGTTGTCCGGGTATGAACTGCTGCCGGCCAGTAGTATATTGTTTTGTAGGATTTCGTTTTGAAAGCATTTCTTATCTGTACCAGGCCTGTGAAACGCTCCGATTCACAGTGCACTGCTGATGCACTTAAGAGTGCGCGTTCAGTAGTGTGTGAACTCGAGTTTCCCTACTTTATTTTTCCTTGCAATATTATATAGCGTGAACCCGACAACATGGCATGAGCACAAATTACATTACAGAAGAACACATTCATTTGTGGCAGGCACAAGGAGACAAAGCGATTTGCCTGGAATCACAGGATGTTGAGCTGATGCAGAGATTCGAACGTAGCTCCCCAGCTCTAAAGTTCGCAATTCTAGAACTTGTGGCGGGAGGTGTGTCTAAAAGTGTATGTCGGTGCTGGCCATCAATGAGAGAGACCTGTGCATTTTTCAAATGGGTGGTGAAAAAATATGAGTATGTTTCTGGAGAATTGTCGGCCGCCGTGCCACCAATGTACTTACCGGGGGAGGGTACACACCCATTACTCCGCAACATTCGTTACGCATACCATCAATCCGCATACTTTCATTACGAAAGTACCATGACTCTGCAATGCCATCATAACGCATGGCATTACATTTTATATGCTTTTACCTCGCATACATTTACAACGAAATTCGTTATAACTGCATGAATGGTAAAAGCATGTTTTTTTAATGTTTGGATAAGGTAAGTATGGGTATAGGGGTATATGTTTTGGGGTACTGAGGTATATGTTTTGGGGTGATTGGGTATTTTAAGGGTTCAGATATAGTTTTGGGTTATGGGGTACAGGGGTAGTTTTAGGGTTTAGGGATAGGTATGGGTTTTGGGGTACAGGGGTATTTTTAGGGTTCAGGGCTAGGTTTGGGTTTTGGGGTACAGGGGTATTTTTAGGGTTCAGGACTAGGTTTGGTTTTGGGGTACAGGGGT